>NW_024467087.1:46249385-46902719 GCF_017591425.1 Ochotona curzoniae
CGACTGCTTTCCTGGGCCACAGACAGGGAGCTGGAAGGGAAGCGGGGCTGCCGGGATTAGAACCGGCGCCCATATGGGATGCCGGGCGTGCAAGGCGAGGACCTTAACCACTGTGCCACCGCGCAGGGCCCTCCCTCTATTTTTCTATAACATTTTTTCATGTTTTCTTCTAAGACTTCACCCAAATAGTTTCCTTGGGGGATATCAGGCTGCTATTACAAATTTATTCAGTGATTTTTAGGTTGAGTCATTCCAGAATGAGCCATGTTGCTTTAAAGATCATTCTGTGTTGAAGGGATTCAGGAATCAAATGCCAGAAGAGACCTTCTCAAAATTCACCTTATCTGTCTAAAACTAGATCCTCCAGAAAGAAACTCACCTGTCATTAATCCCCTCCCTTGGGTGTAGCATTTTGCAGGGAACATCAACTCTTACCACAGTAGAAGAAATGAGATACTGAAAACATATCTAGACATTGTCACATACTCTCATATCTCCTGTCCATTCTCCTAAGGGCCCATTTGCCTTTCCTAAAACTTTAAATGACTTTTCTCCATTACCATTTCCATTTTTAAGATAAGTCGTCAACTCTCCCCACTTCTTTGGGTATTCAGTTCTGTCTGTGATGTCCCTGTGATTGCAAATTGGAAACGAGTGAAGTTGTATATATTGTTAACTTTTTGTCATATTTGTTTACATGCATGCCAGAACTAAAAGGGCAAATAAAAAGTCCCTTCCACATACATCCCCACTTCTAACTCCTGTATGTTTTTACTGGCATAACTTAAAGCCATAGTCAAATATAGAAGCTACTTCAAGATTTTAAGATTCATTAAGGCAATACCTTACTCTGAGTGCAAAGACTTATTTTTTTTCCCCATGATACAGGATTCTAGGCTCAGGGATATCCCCTTCTACTATTCCCCGTCCCCCAGAGTTTTATATATATGTAGGTACTTTGTTTTTGGTTGTTTCAAAAGTAGGATTTATTCAGGAAAAAGTTTTCGGGGGTAGAAAGGGTAGAAAGCTGGCATAAACTGTAGAGAAGGGGAAAAACATCTCCCAAGTTAGAAAGGCTTAATGGATTCAGATGTCTCTCTAGCTGGTGTGGGAAGTCTTATCTGGCCAGATGTAACTGGTAGCATTCCGCTTTTATCCTGAAAGTCAGGAACCAAGGAGAGACAAAATGGATTTCTATCTCCTGCTAGATATGTCTGACAATGCCTGAAAGGGTTCAGCCAAGATACTTTGGCTAAAAGAAGAGAAAACAGTGAAAGACCAAGGTGAGGCTAACTCTATTAATCTTCTAGATCGTAAACAGTCTGTGCAGTGGTGTAGAAAAAGTATCAGGAATTTTTGTTTTAGCTCTGGTGAATTCCAGTGTCTAAGGTGGCACCCCAACGGGGAGTCTCTGTCCAGTTCCCATTTCCTGCACCAGGCTAGATCTAGGACTTTGCCTGCTCAAGTATATCCTTGTTTTGCTTCGGGATATGCTTGTCATAACAGCGTGTTTCAGGAGTAATGAAATGAAGATGAAAACAAAAATATCCTTCAGTTCCCACCTCTCCTGAGTCCATGACATCTCAAGAGTCGTGCAGTCAGCCTGTGATGTCCAGATGTGCACTGAAGCCCACCTTGGAGGGAGGAAGGTGAAGGTGATGTTAGCACATGTCACCCATGGTCACCCACGGTGTTCCACACCTTTGAGGATATATGTGTCAGAACAGCATGTGCAGGGAGTGATCAGATCCCATTATCAGTGATGGCACTTTATTTGGGCCTCTGCCTATTCAAACATAGCATCACTTTGTCTCTGAAAGTTGTTCTAACCTTGAGTTGACAAAAAGCCTGATTCACTCATTCATTCATTCATTCATTATTTATAATCTTACTTAGTTGATTAGGGTACAGAGGGTCAAGGGCTACAGGAAAGTGGGTAATACCATTGTTTCCACACTAATATCATCAGTTTTTCCCCTGTATCTGGGGTGAGGGGAGAAACAAAGGGAAAAGCCTCACCTAGCGTCCCACCCATCTCAGGTTCCCAATGCAAGGGATGCTCCGAGAGTCCTGCTCAAGCAGTTTTGACAGGTCTGAATTGCTGCCGACCAGATGAAGTTTCTTTGGAGATCCCTCCAACTGAACTGCTGATCTCAGAACCCCATCCATGAAGAGATTATGTCAGCCAGTGGATTCTGAATAGGTTTCATAGCAATTGGAACAAGCCTGATTCTAATGAGCTTGATTTCAATGAGCCTTCCCAGCGAAAGTAGACAAAATGAGCTAGTGCTTGGAGAGTGGGTCTGGTCCTGGCTAATGCTGGGGTAGGTGGCTAGATGGGTGAAGTGATTCAGGAGCATAATAAAATTCTTCCAAGCAAGCTTACTTGAGAATGGAAATCCAAAAAAAAGTAGCCTATGAAGGAAAGTGGGCACTAGGGACCTGGCTGGAGGATCTGTCTGTATAAGTTTAGGCCATGTGGGGAACTTACCTATTGAGGAACGTAGAGAGAGAGGTTGCCTCCCTGAGGGGTTGTCAGTGTCTGAGGTCCAGTCTAGGAGCCTTCCAAAAAACATCATAGAAGAGTACTGACCTGAGATCCTGAAGTGCTCCAATACCGTCCTCCAGTCTCGTGCAAGGGACTTAATCCATGAAAGGAAATTGAGTCCATACAGGGCCAGGGGATTGATCCAGCCAAATCAGCAAGCCTGTCTCCTGCATCTTAAGACCTGTAGCCATGCAAACTACATTTAACTGGTTGACAGGAACCCAGTGTTTTCTGAGAGGGAGTTACTAATGGTGGAGAGTGGGCAGGGTTGTTTGGCTGTGAGATTTCAGCCAAGTGTTAACCAGGGAAACTGTCAGCAGAGGACACAATCTCCAAGACAGATCTGCTTCCAGAACTGGCAATTTGATGCTGGCTGTTGTTGGGGAATCCTTAGTGCCATGAGGAAGGTAAATGTATTTCCCTTCATAGAAGTCTTCATAAATGACAATTCTAAGAATCAGATCAACCTGTAGTTTGCTGAAGATTTATTTTATTCGAAAGGCATAGTTACTAGAGGGAGAGGGAGAGGCAGAGAGAGGCAGAGAGAGAGAGAGAGAGATCTTCTGTCTGCTCACTTCGCTAATGGTGACAATGGCTGGGGCTGTTCCAGGTCAAATCCAGGAATGAGAGGTTTTATCCAGGCTCCTGACAAGAATGCAGTCATCCAAGCAATCTTGCCATCTTCTGTTGCTCTCCCAGGTGGTTTAGCAGGCAGCTAGATTAGAAGTGGAGCAACTCGAACTTGAACCAGTGCTCATATGGGATATTGATATTTCAGGTGCTGGCCTCATCCACTATGCCACAGCTCCAGCCCTAAACATGCATTTTTTTTTTAAATGAATTACATTGCGTTATGTGACACAGTTTTATAGGTACTGGGATTCCCCCCACCCCTCCCCAAACTCCCCTTATCATGGATTCCTCCACCTTGCTGCATGCATTTTTATACTTAGGTTTAGTGAAAAGTGGATAGGGGAAAATGTGATTAAAAAAAAAAACACAGGTAAAATATGGAAATACATTATGGAGGGGACTTATCAAGACCTGCTTACACTTGTCTTGGAGGTCAGTATCTTTAAAGATAAGTAATGCTCTTTACTCCAGTATAGGGAGAGATCATCTAAAATGAGAGTGTTGTGACTTTTTTCATTGAAGAAAGGAGAAAAGGGGCAAGTGACCTTCTTGTTTTAGTTTTTACATATGCCAAGGGACAACATTTGGAGATAGTATGAGTTGTTCTCCATCAGTTCTTTTCCATTTAGTCCTCTGCTGAAACCTGCCTTTGAGTTTTACTAATGATTTGCTAGCTATCTTTCGTCAGAAAAATCAGTCTAGAAATGGAAATGTTCTTTATTGCCAATTTGCAAACTGTTATCTATAAACATTGCGTTGCTCATATAAACTAACAAAGCTTTAATGTGAATGATGACTAATCAAGGTCATGAAAATGGGAATGTGAGAATTTCAGGGGACGTCTAGGGGACTTACTATCACACACATGGAAATATTCAAGATTTATGTCCTAGAACTTCAGTGCAGTCCTGCGTCTTCCGTCCATATTGACCCTGTGATCATTGATTTGTGGTATTGTCTGAGAAATTTTCATGGAGGAGTGCTGGAACTCAAAGCTATTATTGATGAGGGCTGTCAGCTGAATATTAACTGCAGAAACACACACACATGTTTGGGCACAAAATTCCATTAACTAACAAAACAATAATAGCATATTCCTTTTAGAGTTTTTATGTGAGAAAAAGATGAAATAAATAAAATGCATCTCATAAAACAGTTATTCAGTTCCTTCACCATTATCAAGTTGTCTGACCCTGTATACATTTAATTGTTCTCTAACACATCAGAAACCCCATATGTTCATTTTCCTCTCCCTGGATTGTTTATTCTTTTGAAAACAGGCTTCACATTTCTCTTTTTATTTTAATTTCTGACAACCTCTTAAGAAACAGAGACGGACAGAAAAAGATCCATAATCTGGTTCATTCCAGAAATGTCCACAATGGGTCAAAGGGAATAGCTGGGGATGCAATCCAGATATTGAACATAGCCCATTCATTTGAGTCATCAGTTGCTGCCTTCCAGCAGAAATTTGGAACCAGCAACTGGATCCAAGAATGGAGCCCTGGTACTCTAAGTGGTTCAAGGATGCTTTAACCAACGCCTTGCATACTTGACTAGCTCCCACCTCATGATTCCTGTCTGAGAACATTTGTACTTTCATCTACTTATAAAGCATAAATGTAGAACACCTAGCCCATTATTAGCTAATGGATTCTTTTAAACTTCAAACTTCATCTGCTTATCATTTACTATTATTGAATGTGTTTCATTATAATTAATATGTTATGAACTTTTCAAATTTGAAGCCTGCATTTTTAAAAGTATCTTCAGGGATAGGCTTTTTGCTTAGCTGTTTTGAAGTCAGGTGACACTCCCTCTATCTTACATGGCAATGCTTGGGATTAATCTCTAGTGTCAGCTCTCTATTGCAGTTTCCAGCTGATGCAGAGCCAGAGAGGCAGCAGTAGTCTGGTCCCCACCTCTTACATGAAAGACATGGTTTAAGTTCCTTACTCTTGGCTTCAGCCTCAGCTGGGTGCTGTAGCAAGCACTTGGGGAGTGAAGACAGTGGATAGTAGTTGTTTCCCTCACTACTTAACTCCATATTGCTTGAATGAAGGCATGCATGAGTAAAGGAATACCTGCCCAGAGGATCACTACTTGTAACTGAATCACAAATATATAGAAATTACCAGAACTGTAAAGAATAACCATTCTTTTTTCTTGAGTGATTGAGACAACAAATCTGGGGTTTGACATGTAAGTAAGTTTGTATTTGGTTATATGCTATTGAAATAGAGCTCTGGGTACTGCTGGGAATTCACTCAGAAAGTCTCTGAAATGCCATTCCTAAATTTAGCAGACAGGAAAACAGTCAATTGTTCACAAATATAAATGGATATATTTTCAAAGAACAAATAAAAAAATTTACAGCAGTTTTTTTTTTTTTTGTGTGTGTGTGTGTATGCCTTGCTTACAAGGTATCTTTCTCTTTCTCACTTTTTCTCAAACTTCTAAGGATTTTCTTCAAATCCGTATCTTGACTAGATTCACTCAGTCTGAATTGGAAACATTCTCTTATTTTCTTGAATGATTTAAAAGCTGAAGCTTCAAGTTGTCATCATCCAGTGCTTTTTTTGTGCTTGCTGAGTGAATAGTGTGTGCTACGAATGGAATATAATATATATATATATATACACACACACACAAACACACACAGTGAGGGGAGGTTGTAAAATAATCTTTCATCATTAATTTTTAAGCAGTTAATTTTCAAGCAGACATGCTTGAGTAAGACTCAGAAGCACAGATACTAAACATGGTTTGGACATAAAACTTTTAAGTACTCAGACTGTGTATCTAATAATTTCTTTCCAGAATTTGCCCTTATATTGATCCTAGTTCATTTCTGATTCCATTGCTTCTGGTACAATTCAATAAAAGAAGCCCACATAATCTTTTATTATTATTTTTCAACGAGGCATTGGTGCTGAAGCAGCCTCATCATGACAATTCACCGAGGCGCTTTTCTGGTATTTTAGCATCACTGCTGGCAAGGTTAGGTTTGGCTCTCAAAGGAGACATGAGTAAGACAACATTCATAACAACAGAAAGTGTTTCTTGGAATATGACTGCAATTATCAAGTTTCTTAAAGTAGCTACACATTGTGCAGTACAGAGAACAAGTGTGCCTACTCTTCCTTTCAAAGGGGTACTTGTTTTCTTTATTTATTTTTCTTTTTTTTTTTTTTCCAAAATAAGCATGAAATCCAGCCTTCATCCTACTTTTGAGAGGTTTTGCTCTAGTAAGGGGTACATCTGGCTAGAAGAATTATTTATTTTTTTTCCCGACTCAGCAAAATTTTGTACATCAGTGTTCCTAAAGCTGTGGATGCTGGAGTGTTGCAAATTTTATTATGTTCAAACCAACTCATTGATGACTAAAATTTTTCAGCATTTATTTTTTCAAAATGAAATTAAAAATATAAAATGCAAGCCTTACATAATGCAAGGTGATAAATTTTATAATATTAAATATAATTGTATTTCATAAATGTAACTATGAAATATATAATACAGAATCAAGACAATATGCAGCAGTAATTGAAAAGTCTCAATATTATGTTTATTTTTAAATTAAAAAGCTAAAAATATTACAATAATAGTTCTCATGATTCAATGTCTATACATATAATTTGAATGAATAACATCAGTTTTAAAGACAAATATAGAATGGTTAATTTGCTTATTGTTTAAACTAGTTTCTTTTGATCTTACTACTCACTGAATAGTGTACAGTCTTGATTTCAAATTATCTTTCTCAATGGTGAACCACATATTTTATAGTTTAAGGTTAGGTTTTGTAAGTGTAATCTTTGCTATTTTTCATGGCGAAACAATTCCCCAATAATGTACTCCTCAAAATGTGTTGCAATCATTCAACAATGTATGATTATGTACTTAAACTATGGATTATATTTTTAAAGTAGTAGAGAAGTGAGTCTCATGGAGTTATGTCAATGGGAGCAGAAGAAATTTTAAAGTAGTTTCAGTGAATGCAGAATGCTTTAAGCTTTAAAAACAGCAAACTTTATTGTGAAATTCACCTTTATATCATTAGCCACAGTGATTTAAGTTGTAAGGTTTTTGATAAACTCAAATTATTCATTGAAACAAAATTCATGAATTTCCTGTATATGGCTTTTCTTCTGATGGAAAATAGATTTTAAATATCCTACCAGTTTTTAGTATGTTTGGTGATAACTCTTCACCCATATGGTATATGGATATAATCGCCTATTTATTTATCACTGTCATTCAGTTGTGGAGCATAGCATAATCCGTAGAAACTTTTGACCAAGTTTACACCATTGCATGTTTCTTTTCCTTTGGTTTACTTGACCAGCTGTCAGCCAGAGGTCTTTGAACTCTGGTTTGCCCTTAAGCCTGAGCAAATGCTACAATGTACAACATGCATCCTCTTGGAAACTTGTGCATAGAATACACTGACCACAGTGAGCCCTGTTTCCTGTCAAATCTCAAAAGTCATGCGGTCTTTTCACTATCGCCATGTTAAAATTGTCTTAAGTCCTTTCACATATTGCTTAGCTTGCTTTATAAAGCTAAAAACAAATTTTCTGTTTGAGCTTCAGGTATTTACATATTTCTGAGATTGAGTGTTTTTCCTATTGTCGTGACCTTTTGAATAAAGCTGCAACTCACCTAAAGTTGGAATTTTTACCCACAGCATGTCAGATTTCCAATTCCTTTTTGCTCTTTAAATGTAACTGCCATGAAAAGACCTGTTCCTTGTTTCTTTTCATAGAAGTAGTGTAATGATTAAATGTATCAATTATGCCAGATAAAGAAACAAGTCTGACTATCAAGTTAGCTTTTTACAATATTTTAAACAACACAGCTTTCTTATCTTACAGAATAGTGTTGGTACCACTGAATGCAATGAGGTGGCAAATCTTGAATTTATCACATTAATCTTAGAAAATTTACTTTCTTCCAACACTATGTGAACTATTTGGTTCAGCGACTTTGTCAAGTGACAGAGGTTCATTTCCATACAGGGGAAAGCACTTTGATCTGTATATATTACTGCTCTTCAAGAATCCACTTTTTTTTTTTAAAGGATGCATTTGTTTACTTGAGAAAAAGATACAGAGAACCAGAGCTCTCCAATTCACCCATTCACTCATAAAATGCCTTAAACATCTTGAACAGGCCACATTTCAGTCAGGAGCCTAGAACTCCACCAGGCTCCTGACACAGGGGATGCAAGGAGAGTGAAGCGATGCATATGTCAGTGGCAGGTTACCTAGGCAACCACGGAAGGCCCATCTAAAGAGAGCAAACAAGGAAATGATGTAACAATCACCATAGTGGCGAAGGAGTAAATATGTTTTTTGGGAGTTCTAACAATTAAACCAATTAAATGAGGAAGGGGATACACTTGGATGCAAGCAACTAATGAGGAGGAAGGAGGCACAGGGAGGGGCTGCTAATCCCCAGCCATGCTTGGCCAGAGAGGCAGCCAGAGTCCCACTCAGCTTCCTTTGTGCACTCTTTGTTGAGAGAGAATGAATTCTGAGGTCCTCAGGTTTCCCATGGACTGGTTCAGGGGAGCACTTCCACGGACTTCCTAGGAGAATTATTCTGGTCTTGAAATTATTTATTTTAAAAATTACTTATTTTACTTAAAATCAGAATTACAGAGATAAGAAGGGGAGGCACAGACACATAGAGATTTTTCATTTGCTGGCTCATTCCTCAAACAGATGGAATGTTTGGAGATCAGTTTATCTGAAGCCAGGAGCCAGGAACTTCTTCTGGGTATTTATATGGGTGTAGGGGCCCAAAGACATACAGCATCCTCTGCTGTCTTCCCAGGGCATTGCTAGGGGGCTGTATCAGAAGTAGAGTAAGGAGGACTTGAACTGATGCCTGTATGGGGTACCTACACTGTAGGTGGAGGATTAGCTTGCTATTGCTCTGTACCAGCTCTGAAATGATTTCTTTTTGCACTTATTGATTTAAGTCATTCATTTATCAGTCATTTTATTTGACAACCAGAAAGACATGGAGGTATACCATCCACTGGCTTAACTCCCAGATGTACACAATATCTATGATTAGACCAGTCCATAGCAAGGAGATTGGGACTTCATAAAATTTCCCATATGAAATGCATTGCTCTGAGTACTGTTACTCAGAGCAATGCATCTGCTACTTGCTGGGATGTGTGTTAGCGGGAAGCTGTGTCATAAATCAGGGAAACCTGGGCATGAATCAGACTCTCCGATATGAGATGTGGGCATCTCCAGCATTGCCTTAGCTGTTCCATTATATGCTCACCCAATCTGATTTTGTTTTATATACAAAGAAGTCAATATTATCTCTGGAATTGTATGATGTAGTTTTATAGTTTTGTCTAACAGAGTGAATGTGATTTAGGAAGTAGTACATTTTGAAATAAAACTAATAACAAGTGTACATTTTTCCCCAGAATCACACTGATATAATTCAGTTTATGCCAGTAGCAGAAAAGCAAACACAGAGGAAAAAAAAAATCTGTGCTTGTTCTGAGCAAAAGGTTTAGTCAAGGTTTGCATCTTCAGTACATTCAGCCCATCATGTTCAACTGCAAACATCAAGATTTTATTAAAAGTACTGAGTTACTGATCCTGCCATGATGACTGCGGTGGCTAAATCCTCTCCTTGCATGTGCCTGGATCACACATGGGCACCAATTCAGGCCTGGCTACTCTACTTCCCATCCAGCTTCCTGGTTTTGGCTTGGGAGTGCAGTGGAGCATGACTTAAAGCAACATGGGAGATTTGGATGAAGCTCCTGGCTCCTGGTTTTGGATTGGCTTATTTCCAGCCATTGTGGCCACTTGGGGTGTGAAGCAGTGGATGGAAGATCTTCCTCTAGGTCTCTTTCTTTTTGCATATTTGGCTTTCGAATAAAAAAATACTTCTTAAAAATGCGTTGTTATGAAAATATAATTTGCTGCATTTTCCCAGATATGTATGTATACTTAAAATCGTTTGACAGGGCCCAGCATGGTGGTACAAGTGGTTAAGGTCCTCACCTGGAACGCCTGGGATCCCATATGGGCTCCGGTTCTATCCCAGCAGCCCCGTTTCCCATCCAGCTCCCTTCCTGTGGCCCGGGAGAGCACTCAAGGATGGCCCAAAGCTTTGGGACCCTGCACCCACGTGGGAGACCCTGAAGAGGCTCCTGGCTTTGGATCAGCATAGCATGGGCCGTTGAGCTCACTTGGCGAGTGAATCATGGGACGGAAGATCTTCCTCTCTGTCTCTCCTCTCTGTATATCCACCTTTCCAATAAAAAAATAATAAAAATAAATCTTAAAAAAATTGTTTGACAAAGTTCAAAATATTTTTGTAGATGTTGCTATGTCTGCTTAGTCAATACCTCATACCATAGACATGTTACCACATTTTTATAACCAAATGTTCCAAATTATCTATACCATGTACAGGCAGATAAAATATACAAAAACCTCATGCTTGAATGCTGTGACAGTGTCAGTTACTCTCAAAACATCCAACATCTCTGGTATTTTAATTTCATTTTGTGGTCCAGCCAGAAATATGCAGGCAGGGACAATCCTTTCAGTAAGACACAACACAGGGCAATGAGGGCTCACACCTATTTTAAGAACAAGAAATATACAGTAGTTGCCACTGGGTGGCTTTATTCTATGCTGCTTGTTTTGAGATCTTTTAGTAGCTTTTGGGCAAGAAAAAAGATGACCTGGAGTTTGTTCTTTATCTAAGTATGTTGCTATTTTACTACAAGGGTTTACCGTTCAGCAGTGTGTACTGTTACGATGCAGTAGATGAAACGCTGTTTTAAGACTGTATTGAGCTTATCAGCAGTTTGCTGGTAACACAGGAACAAACAGAATGTTCTGACATTTATGTAATCCTTCTCCTTTCTGAGAGTATAATGGAGGTGGCTTGTACCATTGTTCATAATATCTTTAAATCCAGGATCAAAAAAAATTTTTTTTTCATTGCTGCTTTGCTAACTCCTGTATCTTTTAAAAACTAGACTGATTACCAGGTGCCGAAAGTAGTAGTTAGCAGTAATCAAGATAGTTCTAAAAGCAGTTCAAACAACAAAGAAAACTTCACCAGTTTTCTATTTCTCACTTTCTTGGGGTGTATGATTTCTTTATCTTTCATAAGTATATTTTTATATATGCACACCTGTATTATTTTATGTAAGTGTGATATGCATGCATTTTAAGATTGTCTCATGAAGTACATATCATATGTAACCCAGTTGTCGATAATCCAGTTGTATTATCTAGTAGCTGGTCACATCCATAGCTCTCTAATTGCCTCACAAATAGATTTATGTTATTTTGAACTACAGTTCATTTAATGATAACACATCGTTTAGCATTTGTCTTCGTAATCCTTTAATCTAGAACACTTTACAATTTTTTTTCTTTGACAAAAAAATATGTCAATCACCTTGTAGAAAACTTCATATCATGGATTTTTCCCATCTTTTGCTGTTTATGATGTTGCCTTTTTCTATGAATTGTTCCACAATTTATATTTGTTACGTAACACTTTCTGCGTCTCAGTACATTAATCCAGAGACACATAATTTCAAAATATTCAGCTAATGTGTCGTTTGATTACACTACCTCATTTTCAAGGCTTATCATGTAATCACAGTTATCAACACAGTTAGATCAATGTAAGAACTGATAAGTAGATTGGTGGAACAGGATCGAATGCTCAGAGTTTCACCTGTATATGGTCAGTTGTTTTTGAGAAAGATGACAAGATAAATTAATGCAGGTTTCTTTCAAGGAGTATTGCAAACTGATCTTAAGTCATAAAACTAACTTTAAAAACTAAAACCGTACAACATTTTAAAGAGAAAATGGGAGAAAATCTTACCAATAGGCAAAATTTAAAATAGCCAAACCTTTTCTTAGACAGTGTGCAAAGAAGTGATGACCATTAAAAGTCAGTTTGATAAATTGCACAACAAATTTGTAATGAAAATTTCTGATTTTTCTTTAATATGGTTTAATATACTTGTTTTTCATGTGTATAACAAAAAAGATGTTTCTGATTAAGATATCTCTCCATAAATCTTAGAGAATACAAAAGCTAGTGAATCAGACCTTCATATTTATGTCTATGTGAATCATAAGGCATATAGTATATACTGGTAAACAATTTATCATATTATTTATCACTGATTACATATTGATGAAAGAAATTAAATCTTTGGCATAATTTTCAAACTTGAATCATAAGAAACAAAAAGTGTTGAAGGAACTATATGCCCTACATGTATCATGTAAAACAGGTGTAGTAAAAATATAAATTTATAGTTTCTCTGGTCTTTTCATGTCCTGCTACACCCATTTAAAACCTCTGGGTGCAATGTGAGAACCATCGTCCCTTCATTCTTGTAAAAATTGAATGATTAGCAGGTTTGTAACCTGGGAACAAGGAGCTACTTCATATCAATTAAGCCACAGTGACTGGATCAAGTCAGTGAAGTTAATAGGCAGTAACACGAGACAAGCACACAGTAGATTATACTGCATCACCCTAGTAAATGTGCGAATGATAAAAATTTGTTTTTTAAACATTTGGTCCTTCAATTTATTTGCTACACGTTTTACCATTGCTACCACTGGATATGTCTAAAGGTTTCGTTCCCTGTCACCATCTCTAGTATGCTGTGACATTCCCTCTCACCTTATTTCAATTCTAACAGACAGCCCAGATAAAGCATGAGCTTCAGGTTGACAGGTAAGCTTCTAGATCCAACAAGGTCATGTCTGTGATGCTAGAAGCTGTGTACTATAATCCTCCCACACCTGTCCATATTCCTGTAACTTTTCACATGTGAAATACTTTAAAATGTTGTACATTTAAAATAGGTGCCTGAACCTCACCTTGAGTTCAGGGAAGATTTTGATTAGTGGTACATTAAGCCTGTGATTATAAAGTAAACTGAAAGTATGCTATTGCAAAATTAAAAGGCGAAAAAATAGGACCCGGCATGGTAGCCTAGCAGCTAAAGTCCTTGCTTTAACCTGCCATGATCCCATATGGACGCCAGTTCTAATCCCGGCAGCACCACTTCCCTTCCAGCTCCCTGCTTCTGGCCTGGGAAACCAGTCCAGGACAGCCCAAGGCCTTGGGACCCTGCACCCACATGGGAGACCCAGAAGAAGTTCCTGGCTGTTGAATTCAGATCAGATCAGCTCTGGTCATTGAGGGCACTTGGGGAATAAACCAGTGGACAGAAGATCTTTCTCTCTCTTTCCTCTTCTCTGTACATCTGAATTTACAATAAAAATAAAAAATAATCCTGCAATAGGAGAAAAAAATAAATGGGTTGGGAAGAAGTAAGGGAGGAATGGAGATATGACTATTGTGGAATTTTATCAATGTATATTAAAAATTATTTAAGAATCATGATAGTTACATTTAATGCACGGAAAACATAACTTCCATTTAGTCAGGCATAAGCCCAATTAAAATAAAAAATCTTATTTTATTTTTTTCAGCTCTAGTAATAGCATGGGGGCCCCATCATAAACATCACAAACTAGTTTGTAGTAATGTAAGATTATGGGACCCTTCTTAAAGTAGTTAATACAAAGAGCTTGGAGAGACCTGTCACAGTAGGAAGTAAACGGTGCTTCATAAGTCAGTCTGACTTTGCAACGCAATTTGCATCCTTGAAATTGACAGCATGGAGGGAAAGGATTTGTAAGGAGTTGGAGCTGAGGTTGTCTCTTTTTAGTTCAGCCTTTCAACATTAAACAGAGGCCAAGGAAATAAATGGCTCTAACATTTCACCACATATAGTTCTTATGAAGTAAAAACTGAGAATGCCATGTAAGTAGGTCACTATCAAATGCTATGATTTAGTATTACTCCAACCAAAATAAGAGATCAGTGTGATATCACTTTTATGAATCTGCAGATTTACAAAGGTTTAGGTGATTTTGCTTCTATGTAGGCAGGTTACGAAATTTTCTTTCATAAAATACAAGAACAACCAATTTTTTTGAGTGAAAGTAAAGCTGAAATTGCTTCCTAAGTCAACCCAAAATATTATTTAGGAACACAATTGTAGGTCGCCATATTAATCAGCTTTGCGTTATCTCACCTAAACGGGCTTTTGGGGAAGCAAAAGGTTCACTGTGCCTTACACATTAGAAGTATACAGTTGAGAACTCTGGGCCTTGTTAGTCTAGCGTCTGATGGAGGCTGCTAATGGTGGAACAAGTGCACAGGAAGGTGAGTCAGAATGCAGAGAGAGAATCCAGGCCAAATGTGAAAATAATCGACTCTCCTGTAAGCAGTAGCCTCTTATTATTTTTATTATTTTATTTTTGATATTGTTTACATAGTTGAAAAGGATGCATGCTCATGAAGACCACCTATTAGGCTGGGGAGGATCGAGGCATGGGGGAAGGTGGATGGGACAAATGCGCCCAGTTTTCCTTTTCTTCCCTTTTCTCTTGTATGGAGTGGGGTGGGAGGGACGAGAAGGGCAGAGGGGCCTGCTCCCAGAGAAGTAGTCTCTTAAATGAGCTCACAATGATGTAAAAGTCTCCCACACAGATACCATAGTTAC
This sequence comes from Ochotona curzoniae, assembly GCF_017591425.1. Taxonomy (NCBI): domain Eukaryota; kingdom Metazoa; phylum Chordata; class Mammalia; order Lagomorpha; family Ochotonidae; genus Ochotona; species Ochotona curzoniae. The sequence goes on from NW_024467087.1 coordinate 46,264,181, forward strand.
GTCATGCCATAGTCTTGGGAGCTAAAGTCTTGTTCAGTCCTTTACATCTGCTATGTTGATGCCATAACGTACTGACAAATAGGATTGAACTTGAATTGGTTTTGATTTTCTTTACAATATCCAATTTTCATGGATTAAATTCTGGAATTGGCATCATTGTAAGATATATCTCAGTTTGGAGTTTACCCATGGGTATTTTCCTAGGGCTGAATATAGGAGGGTGCGGCACATTTTACTATACTCATGTTGGCTATCTGGTAGTTATTAAGGTCAAAAAACTCATTATCTCCTGTCGCGCCCACGTGTCTTACCGCCCAGCAATAAGACGCAGACGCAGACGCGAGTGAAGCCTTCTGAGGTAAAATTTATTGTGCACAGCAAGATGAGGAGGAAAGAGGCCCCGACCCCGGCAGTCTGTCTGCTCTTATGTGCTGACTGGCCCCGCCTCCGCCGATGATAGGTCGGCGTCATGATTACGCAGGGTTCTGGGCGACTGGATTCGTCAGTCCCAGTGTTTACGTGCCTGCCGCGCCGCAGCTCACTGCGCATGCGCTAGGCGCCTGCGCAGTACTGCGAAATCTACATGACTCTCCACCAAACACCAAGATGTGGCTTCTCTGGCCGGCGCCATTTTGGGTACGGCATGTGGCCGGTACATACAGAGGCGGCTGGCAACAATCTCCTTAATATTCAATTCCCTGGAAGTCTACACAACACTGTGAAATACCTCTAATTCTCTCTAGTTCTGTCATAAAACTGGAATCATGATTTATTTGTGACAATTTCCAACATAGCTGCAGTTTCTTATAGTTGGTAGCAATCAGTTATATAGCAACATGCTCTGGGTTCACAGAGAAATTTCACAGTGAAACACTGTGAAATTTACAGTGTGGAAACACTCTAAGACTGCAGGGGAGGGTCCCGGCGTGAGAGCATAGTAGTTAAAGTCCTCACCTTGCAATCCCGGAATCCCATATGGTCACTGCTTCTAATCTCAGCGGCCCTGCTTCCCATCCAGATACCTGCTTGTGGCCTGGCAAAGCAATCAAGGAATGCACAAAGCCTTGGGACCCTGCACCTGCGTGGGAGACCTGGAAGAGCTCCTGGCTTCTGGCTTCAGATTGGCTCGGCTCCAGCCATTGTGGTCACTTGGGGAGTGAATCATCAGAAGGAAGATCTTCCTCTCTGTATATCCGCCTTTCAATAAAAATAAATAAATCTTCGTGTCTTGGACCTGTTGCTCTGTCTCTGCTCCTGGTCAAATCTAACAGCCCAGCAGGACGGACGGGCAGTTCTTTGACTGGGTTCACTGCCTAAGCTCCATGTAAACGTCCCTTCCTACCTTTTTGCTGTTGGAGTTCAAGTTGCTGGTGGCATGTAGGTTGTGGCTTTGTGAATCCTGCTGTTGTATCAATCACTGCAATACCACCGTTGTGTCTGCTGCTTTCCTGTGTCTCTCAGTCTCCATGTACCCTTCTGCTCTTCTTCTGTCCTCTCCAGTTTCCTGGAATGTGCCCTCTCTGCTTCACATTGGCTAATGTATCTCCATCTGTTTAAATTTGTCCTTTCCCTGTTCCGCCATCTTGATTCCCTCTGTAGATTTATTCATTTCTATTGGAAACTCAAACTTACAGAGATAAGGAGAAACGGAGAAAAACATCTTCTGTCCACTGGTTCAATCCTCAAGTGACAACAGTGGGAAGAGCTGTGCAGATCTGAAGCCAGGAGCCAGGAGCTTCTTCTGGGTCTCCGGCACAAGTGGAAGGCATAAGGCCTTTGGCCATTCTGGACTGCTTTCCCAGGACACAAGCAGAGATGGTTAGTGGAGCAGCCAGGACCTGAACTTAGAGCTGGAAGGCAAAGTTTTTAGCCACTAGGCTACTTTTTAGATTTATTTATTTTACCTTGAAATTCTGATTTCCTGAATGAGAGGAAGAGACAGAAACACTGTTCCATCTGCTGATTCACTCCCCAGTTGGTTGCAGTGGTCAGAGTTGAACCAAGCTGAAGCTGGGAACCCGGAACTCCTTTTGAGTTTCCCATGTGGGTGTAGGACAGTAATACCTTGGGCCTTCCTCTGCCCCTTTCCCGGGCCATAATCCAGGAGCTGGATTGGGAGGTAGAACAGGTCAATGTGAATTGGCGCCCGTATGGGATACCAGTGCTGTAGGCAGAAAATTAGCTTGTTATGCCACTGTGCCAATGCACTGAAATGAACATTGTTATAAAAATGTTTCTGTATACTGTTTTTTCTTTTTATTTCTTTTAAAAAAAAGCTTATTTATATAAAAGGCAGTTAGAGAAGGACAGAGAGACATTATCTTTTTCCTGGTTTACTGCTTAATGGCCACAAAGATTAGAACTGGGACTGTACAAAGACAAGAGCAGGAGCTTCATTTGGCATCTCACGTGTGTGCAAGGGGCCAATTACAGGGGCCATGCTCTGCTGCTTTCCTAGGCCATTAGCAGGGTTATTGATAGGAACTGTAGCAGTCTGAGCTCAAATAAGTGCCCATATCTACACCAAGGCACTGGCTCCTGGTACTTTTATTTGTAAATAATTGTCCAGATCTGAATTCTGTAAGATTTAATTCTAGATAATATCTAATAATGTGATTTTGAGCTGTTTCTACTGGCACTGCAACTACATTCATCCATTTCCTCCTTTTTCACCTTGGAACTAACATTTGCTTTTGTGAAAAAAAAAATCTTCATCTTAAGCTTCTAATTAATTAATTCTAATTACAGGGAGATGACCAAGCAGGAAATTACAGATTAGAGAGGAATTTGTAACCCACTGGGCCAGTTTTTTTCCATCTCTTTTTCTTCCCTTAAAAAGGCCCTGTAGTTTTTGCAAAGTCTGATAAAAGGAAAAGAGGAGAGGGAGGGAAGAGAATGGCTTGCAGCAGGGGAGCACAGTGTGGTTGTCTTCCTGGAGCTGTACTCTGTTCTGTTTATATTAATTTTTTTTAAGGCTAATAGAATTTTAAAAAATTCTGATGGTAGCTTTTATTATTTTTTGAGTTTTATTTCATTAGGAGCATAGATGTCTGGATTTATTGCCTCTTTTTGGAACTTGCTACAATTCCTTTTGTTTAAATAATTTTGCGTTTTTTATGGGTGTTTGGAAAGGAGGCAAACTTTCCATTTTCTGGGTTTACTTTTTAGGAAATACCTATTTAATTTGGATTTTGTATATTTAGAGTTAATTTTTGTTTCCTTGTTCTATTATGGTATAGAGAAATAATGAAGTTCTTATTGCTGAGATTTTATTAATTGGTTTAAGACATGAATTGTATTTTTTTAGTATTGATGCTATAATATTTGTACTTAGATATTTATAACAATCTATATTTCTGAACATGTCTTTCAATTCTGCAAAAACATTTATGCTTTTCCTTTATTGTATGGTTATTTTACTCTGAATTCAAACTCATCTGGTATTAATGTTTTGAACTCTGTTTTTTTAATGATTTATTTATTTATTGTTATTTATTTTTTGAGCTTTTTCTTTTTCCTTTTTTTTTTTTTTTTGTTAAAATCATTGTTCTTTCTTTTGTTTTCAACATTTGTGAGTTACTTACTATGGAGTTCCTGTTGGTTTTTACCAGAGACTTAGCTTTGAGATTTGGTGTGCGATCTCCCCTCTCTTTGATTGCAATAAGTTTGTTTAGGCAAGATATATTTATAGAAAGAAAAGTCTAGTTTTTTTTTTCTGTCATCATAGAAACCAACTATCATTCATTTGCAAGCATGGATAGGTATCATATTTAGAAACATGTAATCCTCCTTCCTATTAGGGACCACTTCAATAAATATACTATGTGCCTGTATAGTGTCTGTTCTGATGCAGTATTATCCAGGGTTGGGCAGCTCGGGCTCACTTTCATTCTAGTAATAGTACCTCTGACTCCAAATGTGGGAATGTGTTCCTCCCCCAACTAATTCTTCAACTCTCTGGATACCAACTTGGTCCAACAATTCAATAAATTTTGAAATTATCTCCCTGGATTTAGGGTCACATCTTACAAATTAAACAACATAATCTCACAAGACTGTTCCCACTTTAGATGCCAGTAACAAGTCCAAGTTTGCCTCCAGCACTTCAAATAAACTGGCAGTAAATCAATGCTTTCCATGGCCGCCTCCTCACGAGCAATCATTTGATGAAATGACTCACAGAATTCTGGAGAACATTTTTTTTTCCTTCTGTTTACTGATGTCTTATGAAGGGCACAAATCAAACAGTGGAATGAAGAGATGCATAGCGTATTGTGTGAGAGGGGAGAATCATATCAGAGCTTGTGTTCCCTATCCAGGTATGCAACCCTCTAGCTGTTCAGTTGTAGTCATTATACAAGAAGCACTTCCAGCTTCATTATTTAGGAGGTTTTGTGGTGAGTTTGTCATTAGCAGTAGACACTTTGCCTTGATTCTTTTTTTTTCCCCACAATGTGATGAATTACAGTTTAGTGAAACAGAAATTGAGGTAGGAAGGCAATAGTTATTAACCTATGTTTCAAAGGAGGAATGAGCCAACAGAGAGGAACATGGCACTATGTTCCCTTGGCTTGGGATGTTATTTGTGAAGAGTGACAGGGATTGACTGGTGATGTGGTAGAGGTGCTCATGATTGACATTTTTTTGATTAACAGTTGGTGAGCTTTCTATACGTGTGTCTTCCCAGTATGTATCAGGAATGCCCACTGCATGGAGGGAATGGAAGTGTGTTGCTCCAATATCGGGCTCAGTGTCATTGTGCATGTGCTGTAAACTGGACTTTACTGATTTTGCTGAGTTAGAATTTTGCCATCAGAACACTTTAACCACTAGCTAAACCACAAATGGGAGATATTGGGGAGGCCATAGGCAGAAAGCAGGGTCCTGGGTTTCACCCCTGACAGAGTCTTTGGCCCCTTCCCAGTTGTTCTACCCTCTGACAGTTCCCTCACAGCAGTATGGTTGCTGACTCAGCCTTGAATCCCCTTTCTATCACTTTCGCAGAAGTTAGAAACTGAATGAAAGGTCCAAGCTCCAATCATAGCTTGATCTTTTTGGACTGGACCTCCCTCCGGAAGTTGCATAGGGTCCTTCAAGAGTTCTTCTTAGAACAAGAGATGTTCCTGTCACACAGAAAATCTGAGATTTTACATAAACTGTTTCGGAAACCAGGGACCAAAATTCAATAGTACAACAAAAGAAACTTCTGTCTTCCTGATTACTCAGGACATTACAAAGGCCTTCAGAGTTCTGTGTCAAGAGTTGGTAGCAGGGGCGACAGTGTAGTATAGCAGGTAAAGTGACTGGCTTTGATTCAACTCCCTGCTAATGGCCTGGGAAAAGTAGTTTAAGGTGGACTATGTGCTTGCACCCTTACCTCCACCTGGGAGACCTGGATGACACAACTGGCTCCTGGCTTTGTTCTGGCCTGAATTTGACTGTTGAAACCATCTGGTGTGTGGACAATGGGACTGAAGATCTTTTTTCTTGTTTTTCCTTTTTGTAAATGGACATTCAAAATAAATGAATCAATACTGAAAGAATTAAAACGAACAAATATATACCTTTTATTTGTATTATGTCATGTTTATATCTTTATTGTCTCTGGACTCCTTTTTACCCATTACAACCAGTAAAATGCTATTTTAATAATTCCAGATTTATTTCGATAATTTAATTTAAACATTTTTCCAGATTTATTTCTACAAAGTAGCACCAACAATTTCTTTATTTAGCATTTTTGACTACTAATGAATATCACAATTATTTAACAACTTCTCCATTTTCTATTCTTTCATCATTCAATATTTACTTTTATAGTTAATAAAGGATACTTACATTATCTCATTTGATTCTCACAATAATGTCACAAAATGAACATAACAGTCTTTATTAGCCATATTTTACAAATGAGGACAAAGAGATTGATGAAATGACTTAGGCTCATGGCAATTATGCAAAAAGTTGACAGAGCAACTAAGATTCCAAATTCTTCCAGCTATAACATTTTTATCCTTTGTTAGTATGATAACATAAGAGGCTATGTATTCTATACATTAGTGAAACTAGGAGATATCAAGTTCTAAATTAAACAACAAACAGCCAAATTTTCCCACAGTTTCAACTTATTTTACGTCATCTGGATCAATTTTTGAATCATTCCCAAAAGTGCTTTCTTCTTCCTTAAAGTATTTAAATTCTTTTGACAAATTATCCCCTCATTATGAGTTCTTCAAATATTCATATACTGTAAAGAACCTATGCACAAATTTCAGATTTTTCCTGTACACAATAAGCTTACCTTTATTAATTAATTTATTATTTGAAAGGTAGGCAGAGAAGGACAAATTGCTCATCTACTGGATTAATCTCTAAATGACTATAACATCCTGGGCTGTTGCAGACTAAAGCAAGGAGCTGGAAACTCAGTTCAGGTTGATGTGGACATTATAAGTGGTATCTTCATTGTTAAACCAAATTCCTGTCTCAGACTTAAATTTGAAGTTCCACTTTCCACTAACTTTTTGAATATCCTCTTATATCTTCTGAAATTGTAATTTGGAGTCTCACTTAGCAGCAGCCAAAGGATAAACATATAAGTTAAGACTATTTGTTGCTTACTCCCAGAATTTAAACCTTGAACAGGGTGACATAAAGACTGCAAGTGAGTGTAGTTTAACCGCAACTCATTGACAGGGTGCTGCCTGGAATATTCTTCACAAGAATCTTAAGCTTGTTGCAGTTTTTCTTCCTGGCGTTACAATACCCTTTGTTTTACTTGTCTCCTCTAGAGTTATAGTGATCATGTCTTGTAATTTTGTAAGCACAGATGTGTTTATTTGGAAAGAGAGAAAGAGAGAGAGATGAGAATATCTACCTACTCGCTTATGCCCAAAATTACCAGAAAACTACTGTGCGGGGCTAGGTTGAAGCCATGAGCTGAGAATGCCGAACTGTCGCATGTGGATGCAGGGGCCTAAGTCCTTGGGCTGTCATCCTGTCCTTTCCCAGGCACATTAGGAGAGATTTGAAATGTGAGCAGAGCAGCTGGGCCTCAAATCCGCACTCTGACATGGGATGCCAACACTGCAATCAATGTTAACCTGTAGCACTACAATGTCGTTCTTCCATCTTGGTTAACTTAATTAACGATCAAATAAAAGCAAAGTCTGGAGTGCCTTGTTAACAGTGTCTGAGGTTGTTTTTGGTCACAGTTGTTAAGGAGAGTTACTAGAAGTTAGTGAATGGGGCATGTTTGGGACTGGGGAGAAACACCATGGAACAAAATTGAAGATCATAAGAAATCAACAACAGTAAAGATAAGTAGTATATTAAAATCATCCTAATGTCTAAGATTAAAAAAAAATAAGAAAAATTTAAATGAAACTTAACTTGCCTTTTATTATTACTGGCTTTTGTCAGAACATAGACCATTTTGCCTACAGGATAAGTGTATCATATGCTTCACTGTAACTCCCATTCTGGAATAAGCTTTACCAGGATTTCTGTCTTACAACACTGATAAAATCCTGTGCCAAGAACCCAATACTAGCATTGTGTCAAAGAAAAACATTGACCTACAGCCCTGCTATATTTATTTGCTATTAACAAATCCAGTGAATAATTTGGTTTCTGTGTGTGTGTGTGTGTGCATGTGTGGTAATTAAGGTACATTTTTTTGAAGAAATATTCCAACCTTCAGAACTTTTAAATAGACTGTCCTGTGTTCTTTTATTTATTTTTTTATATGAAGTGAACAAATTTCACACATATCACAATACAGATTTTTTTTTTTAAAGATTTATTTTCATTGGAAAGGCGGATATACAGAGAGGAGAGACAGAGAGGAAGATCTTCCATCCGATGATTCACTCCCCAAGTGAGCGCAAAGGCCGATGCTATGCTGATCCAAAGCCAGGAGCCTCTTCCGGGTCTCCCACGTGGGTGCAGAGTCCCAAAGCTTTGGGCCATCCTCTGCTGCTTTCCCAGGCAACAGTCAGGGAACTGAAAGGGAAGTGGGGCCACCGGGATCAGAACCTGCGCCCATATGGGATCGCGGAGTGTGCAAGGCGAGGACCTTAACCACTGCGCCTTTGTGCCGGGCCCACAATACAGATTTTTAAAATAACTTTTATTTATTAACTTTGTATTTGAAAGACGGTGAAATACAGAGAGAGATAACTTCCATTCACTGGTATACTACCCACATGTCCTTGACATCTAGGAATGGGCTGGGCTGAAGCCAAGAACGTGGGACTCCATCGTTATCTCCCATGTGGGTGTCAAGGATTCAAGTACCTGAAATATTATCTTCCCTATGGTGCACATTAGCAGGAACCTGCTACCCCACAATGTCTACATGATATATCGCTCTTTTATAGACAATAGAGTTTTGGTTTCTTACAATTTTACTTGCTTTCATTTTATGTGAAGAGAAATAGACAGCGCCCTGTTGCTGTCTTGTACCCAAGTCAAGGGAACAGAAATCAATCTGAGTGTCCCACATAGGTACTTGAGTCTAAGCATTTGAGCCATCACCAGCATCCTCTCAAGAACGTTTCAAGGAATTTGGATCAGAAGTGGAGGAGGGAGTAAAACCCTAACACTCTACATCAATTTATACAAATGCTTTTAAACCTCATCAGCTGAGAGTGGCCATGATTGTAAGTACTAAATAGTTATGCCAGCCACAGTGTTTAAGGTAGGAGTCGGGACAGGTGAGGGGCTGTGCCATGCTGAGTCAGAGCAACCAGGTACAGTCAGTCCAGCCTGGCTTTCCCCTGATCCAGTTCACAAGCAGGCCCACAGGTGTTGTAGCCCTGCCCTGCCTTGTCTACTTTGGATCCCAGCTCTCACACTCAGCAGTGGGAGTAGTGGCCCAGCAGAGTATCCGCTGCAACCCCCTACCAGGTTAGCTTTCCCCCTCCACCAGGTTTCATTTGTTCTGATTTGGCGCTGCAGCCCAGTGTGGCATGGATTGTCTCACCTTGACATTTGTCATTGGATGCTATAGCCTGGACCATCCCACTCCCAGTTCCAGTTCATACTGTTGGGGGCTACAGGTTAGCACAGCCTAGTTGGCCCCCAGTCCAGGCCCTAATGTGAACTGACTGGTGTTGTGGCCCGACCCAGCATGACCCACAAACCATTCTGGTATTCAGATCTGCCAGCGGATGATGTGAACTGGCCTAGCCTTGCTCACCCAAGATCTAAGCCAAATGTATGCTGGTGAGTATCATTAGCTCACTTGCTCTGGGATACTCCCTTTCTTAGTTCTTGCACTCACCTGCAGGGACTGCATCCCAAAGTTCCCCAAGCTCCTCCATCAGAACCTCTCCCAATGCCAGATCTCATGCACACCTGTGTGTCCATGGCCCAGCCCTACTTAACCTCCCTCCTGTCCTAGCAGGTACGGTGGCCTTTCATGACTGGCCATCACCCATTCTGGTTCTTACTGTTGGGTGCTACAGCCCATCCAAGCCAGTCCATAACCAGACACAGCTCATGCATGGTTCAGCAGGGCAGAGACCTAAAGCAGCTCATCTTGCACCCACCCGAGTGCTCACAAGCACCAGCAGGTTCTGGAGTCTAGCCCAGTCTGGTCCACTCCAGATCCAGGTCATATCCATGCTGAAGGATACTCCAGTCATGTCCAGACCAAATCACAGCCCCCCACTCTGGCCTTTGCACTCATCAGTAGGACCCACAACCCAGCCATTATGTTGCCTTAGCTCCCTAATCTGGCCTATTCCTAGATCTCACATGCGCCAGTGGTTATTCTGACCCAGGTGCCATGCTGAGTCAGAGCAACCAGGTATAGTCAGTCCAGCCTAGCCTGGCTTTCCCCTGATCCAGTTCACAAGCAGGCCCACAGGTGTTGTAGCCCTGCCCTGCCTTGTCTACTTTGGATCCCAGCTCTCACATTCAGCAGTGGGAGTAGTAGCCCAGCAGAGTATCTGCTGCAATGGACTCTCACCTGTCTTGGCCTTTGTCTTTGGACGCTACAACCTGATCTTACCCTGCCAGTCCTCATTCCCAGCTCTCTCTGTCCGGTGCTGCAATCTGGCCCTGTTCCATTGGCTCCCTTCCCTGGCACATGCAAACTGGAAGGTGTGAAAGCCTAGCTTGCACTCCAGCCTAGCTTTTGCTCTTACCGGTGGGCTAAGGTTTGCTCGCCCTGCCTGGCCCACCTCCTTCCAAAACCAACCCACACACTTGCTAACAGGTAGAGCTACAATGCTCAGCCTAGCCCATGCCCAGGCTTGGGCCACGTGCTCACTGGCAGAAGCTACTGCCCACCTGGGGAGTTTCCCAAGTTCTCCCACTAGGCGCACTCCCAGACCCAGGTATCACACATGCTAGTAGGTGCTAGGCCATTACTTGATGTAGCTTGCCCCTTCGATCCTGGTGTATGTATGAACTGGTGGATGTTGTGGTCCAGCCTGCCCCATACCCTCTTTTAGAGTGGGCATGCAGATACTGCAACCTGTAGCTGCCCAACATATTCCAGCCCCAGTACCCATCAGTGTCAGTGGGTTCAGTGGTCATGCCTAGGTCAACTAGTCACCTCCCCAACTCCAGATAATCAGCAGGTTATCCACAGGATAATGCCCACATATTTCCCACAGAATCTACCCCAGGACCTGGTTACCTTGCGTGCTGGTTAGTGTTGGGGCCAAGCCTAATGTAACCTTTCCCCTGTTCTGATACTCACTGTCAGGTACTGGGATGCAGCCTTGTGTGACAGGCCCCAGCCTTAGCTTTGTGTGGGCTGGCTTGTGGTGATCAGTAGTATAATTTGCTAACAAACCCAGCTCACGTCTCCCATATGGACTGGTGCATCAGTCTGACCCAGAAAGGTGTTTAAGCCTCTCTTGTCCAATGCAACAGATCTCCGTCCCCTCACTTACCTGCAAGTACAGTGGCCTTGTCATTGAATCATTCCTCACCTGCATCATACTTTCATGGTGGTCCTTCCTACCTCATATCCCCTTGTTCCTTTCCCTAATCAATCCACTCCAGCATAGGTTCTCCTTTCCAGCCTTTGGAAGCTCACCATAGTCCCAAGCTCCTGGCACCTGTGCTGGCCTGGTGCCTTACCTCTCCATAACCATTGAAGTTCCACAGGCATGGTCCACCAGCACATCAGGACAGCTATCTGACCTAGCCACCCCTCCCCCCCCCTTACCTCACCCAAGACCAAGCACATGATGAAATCTCCAGGTTTGCTCCACCTGCCTGGAAGTGAGCTCCCAGGTCCTCAAAAGCCCCCCCAGCACTATGGCCCTAGCCCTCCCTCCACTCAAACCCACATCTTGAGGACCCCATGAGCTACAGCAGCCTCCTACTGGATCAGCATGGGGAATACACCTGTATATTTCTATTTTAGGTTTGATAAGAAATCAAATAGCTCCAATATGTATGGTCTAATGTTAGCACAAGGTCTGTTTGTTCAGCTTGTTTTAAAATACAGGTGTTTCTTTCATCTGTGAAAAGGTAGAGAATCTCTGCAATGAACATCTTACGCTCTGACTCAGAATAACATCAGGCAATATTTCACATTCTAAATTGGGGGAAAAAGTGGTAGGAATTCAGAGATCATGCTACTTGTTCTGAACTCTATTAAAATATAACTTGACTTTTCCACCAGGAAATTCCTTTTGGAATACATTATATGTGGATCTAGCAGCTTGGAACACCTGTATACCAAACTAGATTAGAGTGCTTGAATTTGAGTTTTGGTTCTACTTCTCATTCCAGCTTCCTGCTAATGTGTATGCTACAATACAGTGGTTGATGGATTGTTTGGATTCCTTTCACCCATGTGGGAGATCTAGCTTGATTTCCTAGCTGTTGCCTTCAGCTTGGCCCCATTTTAGCTATTTCAGATATTAGTGGATTGAACAAGTGCATGGAAGATTTCTCTCTTTTTCTGCCTCTCCTTAAATTTCAATAAATAAAAAGCATATAAGTAGACTATATTATGTCTGATAGTAGCTCAAGTGTGATATTCCTTTTCTAATGTATTGCCTTTTATCAAAATTGACATTTGACATCCACATACAGAAATAGAAGCTACATTTGTTTGTTTGAATGGAGATATTTTAATAGGTAAATAGATTTTAAAAGTTTAAATAAGACAGAAGGCAACATGGAGATATGAAGTCCAGAATGTTGTTTCCCTCCCTGGGAGCACAGAATAAAAGAGAGAGAGAGACAGAGACAGAAAGAGATTGGTTGGTATTATACAAACTTACACAGCTGGAAAAGAACCAGCTGAAGGGAAATAATGGTGCTGGGACTGACGGATGCTTCCAGGGAGAAGAATCATTGCTTGGAAACCACTAACCTCGATATTTAGGCACCAGGACAATGTTGACTTTTTTTTAATCTCTGCTTCTGCCTTATATTCCTCACCTTACGCTCCCTGTTAGCTGATTCTACCTGGAAGTTAATTAGTAAGATGAAAATTTTAGTTTGCCAAGTATTAACCTCTGCATCCTAGAGAGAACCATAGAAGAGGGTGATTGCCACTGAGTGTCTGTAGCTTAGTAGTCATCCCCAGAGTTCTGCGATTCCATTTAGGGATGATACCAAAAATAGGTTTTTTTTTTTTTTTTCATTTAGTGGTTTTTGTTAAGCAAAAAAGTGATTTTAAGTTGAAGTATAAAACTCCCTTAGCCATTACAATAAGAAGCTTTGTTCACATCTATTTTTAATATTTAAATGAGACTGTTTTGAAAAAGAGACGAGTGAAAGATCAGGTTCCATAATTTTTTACATTAAACAGTAATTAAGAAAAGGGATTAAAGAGATTGTTTTGCCCTGTTATAGTTTAATTTAGCAGTGAACTCATGCCTGGAGTTTCAGAAATTATCGTTTAATTGAGCAAAAATGACCCCAGTTGGAAATATATCTACCCCTTGAGAAAAGAGAGAAAATGCAGGACAAAGTTTCCAAAGTAGTAGTTCTTTTAATTAATTTCTAATTTTATTGCATTGTGGTTAGAAAAGATGCTCTAAATTGTTTCTGTCCTTTTAAATGTATTGAAACTTGTTTTGAGAGCTACCATGTGATTTTAAAAAGATTTATGTATTTATTTAGTAAAGTTAAGTGTATAGGGAGAAGGAGAAACAGAAAGATTGTCCACCTACTGTTTCACTCAAGTGGCTGCAACGCCCATAGCTGAGCCAATCTGAAGCCAGGAGCCAGGAGCTCTTCAAGGTCTCTCACGCAGGTGCAGGGTCCCATGGCTTTGGGCTGTCCTCAACTGCTTTCCCAGGGCACAAGCTGGGAGCTGGCTGGGAAGTGGAGCATTTGGGATACAAACTGGCACCCATGTGGGATACCGGCACATGTAATGAGGGATTTAGGCACTAGGCTACCACACTGGGCCCCAAACTACCAGGTAATTCATCCTGGAAAATTATCTATATGCTCTTGAAAAGGATGGGTATTCTATAATGTTGGAAGGAATAGTTTGTAGATGTCTGTTAGCTCAAACTGAACTGAAGTACAATTTATTTGTTCCATTTTTGTTTGCTTCATTTTGTGCCTGGATATTTGGTTCGTTTCTGGAATAGGGTTTTTATTGGAGTCGATCTTTCATTTTTAGTCAATTAATATTTGCTTTATATATTTGGGAGCCCCAATATTGGAGATCGATCAATCTATCGATCAATCTATCTATCTGTCTATGCAGGGTATTATTTCCTGTGTTGAAATTGAGCTCTTTATTGTCATATAATGGCCTTCCTGTTCTTTACTGTTTTGATATAGAACAGAGGTAACTCAGCGGATGCATGAAAATCCAGTTACTGGCATTAGGTAGTAGAAGAAAATACGGTTTTATTTATTGCACAGCACAGAGCAAGGCCTTGGGCAACTATCATTTAATTTCCGGGTTCCCAAAGGCATTAGGGGGTGAAAGCTCTCCTATACTGAACTTGATTGTACCCCCAGACATGATTCACTCCTGGTTTTGTCAACTTCATGGGTCAACCTCACAGTACCCGTTCCCCCTTTCTGATGTTTGCTGGTTTGTTCTGTGTTGTGACCCTTTGTGTGACCTTCTCCGTGGTAGTTGCAGAGAAGTCATTCCTCTTTTGAACATGAACCCTCAGTTCCCTACTATTCCCATATTGTCCGTCTCCCAGACTCCCTGTAGCCCAGCACCTCAAGTCTCCTGAGCACAGCGTTGGGTGGCCTGAGGGCTTTGACTGGCATCATTGTTTCCTGGGCTTCCTGACCCAAATCTGCCCCACTGCAGCCACAAGCACCCAGGGCTCAGCCCAGACTCACCTGAGCTCCACCCACAACGTGGTGGTGCTGGACAGCACCTTCTGAAGGTGCCTGGACCCACTTGATATCTGCCCACATAGTGGTGGCTTTGGGTAGAGAAAATTCTTGAGCCTTAGGCCTAAACAAGCTCAACTGGAGGATTTCTTCTTGAAATTGGAAGATTCCCCCAGCTTTCTATTACATATATGTGTTAAGATCCTTTCCCCCTTGTATTTCATTGAATTTTTACAACAGCTGCTTTAAACTGTTTAAACTTAAAATAACTCCCAGGAATTTCAAAATTTCACTTTCTAGATGACTGGTTTGCAAAACCTTATTTAACTTTCTCCCCTGTCCCCACCCCAAGGACATGGTTCCCTGAAACTCTATTTGTATGTATACAACATTCTCTGTGCACTGAAAAGTTAGTCATTATAATTTGGCTTTGTCTCTGCTATTCTACAGACTCATTAATTCTCTAAAAAGCAATACTTAGAGGATATAATCCAGTGAAAACAAAGCAGATTCCAAAAGTTCATCGTGTGTGTGTGTGTGTGTGTGTATACGTACATAAGGAATGATTTTAGAATATAAAGGTAAATGTTGTGTCACATCATGTTAAGATACCAGTTGAACACCTACATTTTATACAGCAGTGCTTGATTAGCATTTTAGCCTTGGTGGGTTTCTAAACCAGCTTCCCACTATTGTGCTTGGGAAACATTTGATTTTGGCTTAAGTGCTTGGGCTGCTGACCTGCATGCGGGATGTTGATGGAGTTTCTGACTACAGGAGTTGACCTGGCCTAGCCCTGGCTATTGTAAACATTTGCAGAATGAGCCAGCAGATGTAGGATTTCTTTTTCTTTTCTTTTTCTCTATCTACATTGCAAATAAATAAATGTGTGCATTTCTTATGCCAATGTCTACCATTATGGTTTTATAATAAATTTTGAAATTGTCAGATATGATTCGCCTAACTTTGATCTTCTTTAAAAAAAAAATATATATATATATATAAATTTATATAGTCAGATTTATAGAGAGAAAGCTCTTCCATCCTCTGGTTTACTCCCCAAGTACCTGCAACTGCCAAAGCTGAACCAATCTGAAGCAAAGAGCCAGGAGTTTCTCATGAAAGTGCAGGTTCCCAATGCTTTGGGTGCTTGAAGGGGGACGATTAACTCATTGAGAAATTGGGCCGTCTTTTTCAATATTGTTTTGTCTCCTCAGAGATCCCTGCAGTCCCATATGAATTGGTTAATTTTTCGATCTTTTAAAAAAAATGCATTGTACTGAATCTATAGATTTTAGGGGTAGTGTTGCTATCTTGGAAATATTAAGCTCTCCAGTCTTTTCGTATTAATGTTTATCATTTATAATAATCTATCTAAAAATTTCTTCTAAATTTTATTTTCCATGATACAGTTCGGTAGGCTCAAGGAATTCCCCTTCAACCCTCCCTGTTCCCCCTATAGTATTACAGTGGTGCAGTCTTTCAGCAATGGTCACAAGTCCATCATTCTTTTAGTTAATATATCATGACATTGTAGGTGTAGAGTGAAAATACATTACCCTATTGTCAATATATGTTTAACAGATTCATTGTGAGTCTTCCTTTTATTAGGAAGCAGGGATGTATACTGTAATGTATCTTCACTTCATGGTATACTTGCCTCGATTTTCTAGTCCCTCTAGATGAATATAGGCACATACATGTTTACAAATATATCTAATCATCCTGTAGTACGCATAAAGGTTGCCCTGTATCAAAGAAAACAAATCGTATTTGTTCTTTTGTGATTTACTTATTTTACTAAGTATAATGATGTCTAGTTGGGATCATTTTGTTTCAAGTACTAGAATTTGATTTTTTTAAATGACTGAGTAATACTGCATACAGTAGATGTACCACTGTTTCTTTATCCACCCCTCTTTCGATGGGCATCTGGGTTGTTTCCATGTCTTGGTGTTGTAGATTGTACTGCTTTAAACCCAGAGAGTGCAAAACAGTATAATTAAAGCAAAATCTTGTGATTAGTACAATTTTAAATATTTAGAATTATGCTAGATGAATTTCACTTCCACCTAAGAATGACAACACTCATTTCTTCATTTTGCTTTACTCAGCATTGCATTTTATTAAATTCATTTAGGAGGGAAAATTATTCAATAACATTTTTAAAAGATTTATTTTATGTTTTAGTTTATTATTTTATGATAGAGTTCCATACATTTATTTTATGTTTAATTGAAAGGCAGAGTTAGGATGATGGGTAGGATTTCTAAACTAAGCCATTATTTAAGTAACTTGTAAATCTGAATATAAGATCACAAAATGAAATATGAATGGGTCAAATCAAGCAATATATTTAAAAGTACATCATAACCGAGTGAAATTTATGTGAGCGTTATAAATATGGCTTAAGTTTGTAAAATGTTTTTGTAATCTGACTACAAAGATGTTGTTTGGGCTGTTGTCATGGCTTAGGAAGCGGAGTTTCTGCCTGTGTTACCTGCATCCCAAATGAGTGCCAATTAAAGACCTGGCTGATTCTCTTTTGATCCCGCTTCTTGGTAATATATCCGGGAAACCAAGAGAGGATGACATAAGTGTTCAGGTCCCTGCATCCAAGCAGAGTTCTAGAGGAAGCTCCAAGCTCTGGGTATTGCAACCATTTGGGAGTGAATCAATAAGTGGAATAATTTTCCTTCTCTCCCCCACTTCTTTCTCTCCTCTGTCTTTTTTTGTCTCTCCCCTTCCCACTATCCTAACTCTGCCTTTCAAATAAGTATAAAATAAATCTATGGAAATCTGTCATAGAATAATAAAATAAATTAATCAAAAATAAAATAAATGTTTTGTTTTTAAAATGTCATTGAATGGTTTTTCCCTGCTAAATGCATTTAATAAAATTCAGTGGTCAGTAAAGCAAAATGAGGAAATTAATGGAACCTAGAAAAACTTAGCACATGATAGAACTGAGAACAATTATTTGAAAAGGTAGAGAGACAGAAAGGATAGAGTAATTGGTTTTAGCTGCGAATTAATATGCAGTCAAATTTAGTCTTCATTTGCTTAATGACAGAGAATAGTGCGTTTTTATCCCTTATTTATTCCAGATATCCTCATGGACTATTGCCATTTCTCAAATGTAGGGTTAGATATCTGTGTTTCATGCCTACCATGATCCTCCATCAAAAATTCAACCTTTTCAGCAATATTTTCAAATGCTCTCACCATATTGTATATTTAGCCTTTATTAGCTTCTAACTTACTGTATAAATTAAGTGGTATGTTCACACATTGCATGTTACACATAGTGCATATTTTGTGATTGATATATTTGGTTTTAGTTTCTGTTCATTAACATTTCATTTATCCTGTATTTTCCCTGCTCTACAAGAGGGATTCTCCTTTCCTTTTTCTACTTGCACTGGGGAAACATAGTTAGCATACTAAGTATTAAATATATATTCATTAAATCATTGAGTTGATTAATGGTCTGTAGCTTATTTGTATGGCGATAAGACCTATTCATTGTGGATAGGAAATTATGTAGAAAAGGGGACATTTGTAAGGATTAATTTCTCCAAAATCTAAGAATGAAGTTTATTCAAAGCCAAACAAATGAGTGCAATCTGCTGTAGCAACAAGAAAATGTCATCTCTATTAATAGAAATTAAAAACAGATTATTTAGGAACAGATGCAAATAAGTTTACCAGTGGCAGATATCAGACTTACCAGATCACTTCAGTTGTTTCTTAAAACATGAAAAAGTCCTCATCTGAGACTGGGAAGAGATTATACTGCTGATTTGAGGACGGAGACAATTGAACTAAATGGTTATTTTGAGAAAAAGAAAGTCCATCACATTAGAGAAAGCAGAGAGACTTACAGGGAAGAGTTGAGTATTTATTTCAGCTATTTGAAAACCATTGATATTTCTTATACAATATGTTTTATAGGGAGAATATTCAACTATATGCATGCCAGGTGAATTTTTATTATTGTACACCTATTCTCTATATAATAAAATTTAGTTATCTCTGGGCATAAGAATTTAAATTTATGACAAAATAATATTTATCTGGTGTTTTGGTGTGTTTTGGGTTTGTATCCGCTTTCTTTCAATTATCTCTCCTGTGTTCTAACATTATCTTGTCTTAAGACACATGAGTAGAAAGTAACTTACTAAAATTATAAGGGAATAATCATATAAGATTCAGATGAATTTTGAGCTGCAAAGGAAAGATGAAAGATAGAAAGGAAGAAGAAAAGGAAGGGAAAAGGGAGATTTTACTGAATAGGTACGTACCAAGACGTACCTATTGTAAGACACAAGACCACAGAAAACTTACTGTTAGAGTGTATAAGTGAACATTAAAACAATAAATGAATGCTCTTTGTTGATCTCCAAGTACCCTGCTCTTTTGTTCTTCATAACATAAACAGATGATGAGTCAAACTCAAGGTTAGTAGAAGTTTAAAAATGCTGAGGAACAGGTGACAGGACTGTGGCTATGGGCATTTTACTTCTGAATGATCGATTCACTTGACCGCCTTTGGATGGAAGGCCTGAGGATTTACTTCATTCATTTTTAGCTCTATCCTAGTTAACTTTTCCTAAAATCTCAAACTTGCAATATATTTTATTTATTTATTCTTAGATTTATGAAAATAGCATAAAGCGAGAATTGTTATGTCTTCCCTCAGGCACTATTGAAGATGCTAAATTCCTTTTGTTTGTTTTATTTTTATTAATATAAAGTGAACACATTTCACGTATTTCACAGTACAAATGTAGAAGCATTGTGATATTTCTCACGCTACCCTTCTTCATACCTGCGTTCCCTACCCACCAACACTCTGGCTTCCTTGTTTCTTTTTTTCCCCCTCTAATTTTTCCAATGGCAGATTTTCATTTAACTTTGCAGTCACAGGCTTAACACTTCATTAAGTAAAGACAGCAACACATAGCAAGCAGGAAAACAGATCTAAAAACAAAATAGAAAAAAATGAAACAAGATTAAAATCTGACCCAATATTCTTCTCGAGTATTGTCAAAAGCTATAAACAGTGATCAAATCCCAGGATGTCAGTTTAATTAACAAACTTTTTTTTTAATCACAGTTATCACAGTTCAGATTGTCTTAGTTAACTAATCGTGCTGGTTTCTGTTTAGATACTTTTAGTTGCAAAATGCAAAATTTCATTCTTTTTTATGTCTGAGTATTATTTCATAATGTATATACACTATTTTCTTTATCCACTCATCAGTTGATGGTCATCTGGGTTGATTGCATATCCTGGCTAGTTTTAATTTAGCTGTAATAACCATGGGAGTACAGATAATTCTCTCATGTGCTGATTTAATCTCATTTAGATAAATGCTCAAGGATGGGATGGCTGGGTCATATGGTTGATATATTTTCAGAATTCAGTGGAACTTTCACAGTATCTTCCATAATTGATACACTAATTTTCATTCCTACTAACAGTGGATAAATGTTGATGTTTTCGAAATTACGATTCCTGTTTTTTTCTCATCACAAACACATACTACATGACTTCATTTATAATCCATACATACAATGTTCAAAAAATTAGTGGAAAATTGAAAAAAATTATGTGTGAATTTCAGAAGCTTTGCATCAAAAAAAACCTTTTACTTTGATTTTCCTCCAACTTTTTCAAGCTCTCCTATATTATATCCTTGGGTCAAAACACTCTTAATTACATCTGCAACTTGTCCATTGAAAATATAAAACTGCATTCTTTTTTTTTTTTAAAGATTTATTTTTATTGGAAAGTCAGATATACAGAGAGGAGGAGAGACAGTGAGAAAGAGCTTCCATCCGATAATTCACTCCCCAAGTGAGCGCAACAGCCAGTGCTGCACCAATCCGAAGCCAGGATCCAGGAACTTCTTCCAGGACTCCACCATAGGTGCAGAATCCCAAGGCTTTGGGCTGTCCTAGACTGCTTTCCCAGGCCACAAGCAGGGAGCTAGATGGGAAGTGGCGCTGCTGGGATTAGAACCGGTGCCCATATGGGATCCTGGGGCGTTCAAGGCGAGGACTTTAGCTGCTAGGCCACTGTGCCAGGCCCTGCATTCTTTATTGAAAGACTAAAATGCATGCAAGAATTGATGAAGTGAGAAACTTGAGATACAGTTCAGGATTTTCCCTCCTTTAACATTTCTATTAGATTTTCTTTGAACAGGCTCTCTCACCTCAACTACACTGCATGTTTTAAATGGAATGTAAGAATTAGAGTTTAAAGTCTCCCTTGAAGGTATGGGCTTGAATTTGAATTGTCTTTCACTTAAATAAATGAACTCTTGTGAATTTTGGACGGAAAATAAAGTACTGGACATTTTCATGTAAGTTTCGAGCAGTTCCTGTTGAAAATGTGATACTTTTATTTGGCATACTTCCAGGGCTCTTTTCTGCTGTGTATTGAGTGTAAAAGTTATTGTTGGAGACAAGCATTTTGATCTTATATCTCATTCTTGCACATTAGCTTCAGGATCTCATCATCCAGCATTGGGGAGAGATGAAGCAAAGCTGCTTTCTACTTCTTGCTAAAGCATTAGCTGTGGAATCATAAACAGTACTTCTTTTAATAGATTATTTCTCTGTCGTTTTTGGAGTCATTCCAGGATAGAATATTAACATATAAGTTTTTCCTGTTTATATTAACTTATCCTTCTTTAAAATATATTATCAATTATTCTTTCCTTCACTATCACATGCCTAATATGCCTACCACTTTAATAATCACTTTCCATTGCTACTAATTCCCAAACATTTCTTCTCTCTCTATCCATCACTGGTGTCAATGGTATAGTTAATGTACTTTCTGCATTTTATCTAGATTATTAGAACAGCTTTAATAGTGGTCTTGCTGCTTGTCATGCATCCTTCAGACTTCTACTAGTGTGGCTTTTTTAAAATCCAAGTTTTATTATAAAATATTTCATAGCTATAAATAATATACAGCACATCAATAAAGTATAAGGATAATAAAAGAGATGCACATGAGTTCACCAGTCAGATAGAACATCACCAATGCTTTTGAAGTTCCCTATGATTCCTTTTCCCATAGGTTACTCTTTTCTTTATAGCCACAGATAACAAACCCTTGTGAATATTTTATCATTATTCCTTTAAAAATTAAATTACTTTTCATTTTAGTTCGCTACAAGTGTTTACATCTAAAATATATCACTAAAATTTTTATATTGTTCAAGGAGGCATTATAATACAATGGGTTAAGTAGCTGATTAGGCTATCTTCATCCTATATCAAGGGCAGGTTTGACTATCCAATACATTGCTTACAAGCCAAGACTGGATTGGCTGTAAAATTTGACATTGCATACCATAATACAGACATGGATACTAAGGCGCTTTTATTTTTAAGTTTGCAAAGTAAGATGTATTGAAAACATGAGAACTGCCCCAGCAATCAGGAGGGGAACTTCAAAAAAGAATAGGCATTTTACATCTGTGAGGGGCTTGCCATTGGTACGCAAAGTGGCTCTCTCTTATTAGCCCCTTTGTGAAAACCAGACCTAAATTTAGCCAGTCTTGGGGAGAGCAGAATAACAGCTAATCGAAGGAAGGAATAACAAGCAGAAGGCTAAAACTAGCAGCCAATCAGAAGGTGAGGACGACAACCAATTAGAAGACAAGGATAACAACCAATTAGTGGGCTAGAATACCAACCAATCAGAGGGCTAGAATAAGCAACCAATTGGAAATCAGGCATCACAATACTGTTTCTTCATAAAACTGAACGTTCTTAAGACAGCTTTCAGAGAGAAGCAAGCACTTTGTCCACTCATTAAGAGTCTTTGCCCTCTCCTTGCTTTAACTGGGACACCATCAGACTTCCTAATAGCCTGTTTAACTCCTCACGTTCTCTTTCCTCAGAATGATGGTAACTGCAGTTAGGAGAATGGGATGATGACTGTTTTGGCTGCCTCAAATGGAAAAGGGGTTAAACTATAGCTGGAGTAACAGGAGAGATTTAAACCAATGCCCACAGGGGATATGGACTCACCAAGCAGAGGCTTAATTTATAATGCCACAATGCCGGCATCAAAATTATTTCTGTATTTTTAAGAATTTATCTAGTTTCTAAACTAAAACATTATATTCATTTTCACTGGTTAGTTTTATAAGACTAAAAATGAATATATATTCTTAGTAATGTTTTCTTAGTCCATCTTAATAGAACTACTTCTTCAGTGATCCACTACTAATGAGGATTAGATGAAATCTGATGATCTTTGTTCTTTTTTTACTGCTATATGTATAATTTATCAAAATATCATGGAAATATGTTTCCTTTTTGTAAGATTTATTTTATTTTTATTGGAAAGTCAGATATACAGAGAGGAGGAGGGACAGAGAGGAAGATCTTCTGTTCTATGATTCATTCTCCAAATGACTGCAACAGCCGGTGCTGCGCTGATCCGAAGCCAGGAACCAGGACCTTCTTCCAGGTCTCCCTCACGGGTGCAGGGTCTCAAGGCTTTGGGCCTTCCTTGACTGCTTTCCCAGGCCACAGGCAGGAAGCTGGATGGGAAGCAGGGCTGCTAGGACTAGAACCAGTGCCTATATGGGATGCCGGCACGTTCAAGGTGAGGACTTTAGCCACTAGGCCACCGCACCTGGCCCGAAATATGTTTCGTGATAGTCTTTATACCTGACAGCTTTTATATATTATACTGTTTAGGCTAATGATTCCACCAATGATTATTACACATTCATGCTAATTATAATGTTCTGTAAAATGTCATTTATCATTATTTCAGTCCAAGTATAATGACATTTTGTTACTTTAGATATAGAATTTCATTTGTTATTTTCACTTGTGTATGGATTTATTGCTTATAAGCTCATCTCAATCTGTGAGATCCTGGTCTACCATACTATGTCAGCTACTTTTGTATTCCAGGAGGTAAATCACGGATTAACTCAAGATTGCTTTCATTGTTGAACGAGATACTCACAGACTTATGTTTGTTTCTTCGATTATTGAATGCATAATTTTAGTATAAGTACATGTCCATAAATACAGAGCCCCACATTAGCTACCTAATCAGTCTATGCAAATGCAAATCCTGTATCCACCTTCCCCTATGAAAAACGTTGGCCAAAGCAGTATCCCATTGCTTTAGGAATTTTCGTGATTACTTCTGAATAGTGATGGCCATTTTAACTATTATTTCCAATATTGGAAGATTTGATTCTTACAATGGTATAAACTTAAGGTCACAGTCAAGACCCAAATAATACGCATCTTGCATTACATCATGGATATAATGTGATCTTAAAACCTGAACTGACTATGGCCAATTGGGTGACATTTGGTGCACCCTAGCATAGAGTCGGGTGTATTTATGAACACGGAATTATGATCAAAATGAAGTTTCTGAGTGCATAGGAAAAATACAAGAATGTTGATTGCAAACTCCCATGAAGTCACTCTTGCTTCAGTATCAGGTATTCCTCAATAGAAATCTGTGACCTTGTGGAGAGTTCCTTCTGGTCAGTTAACAAAGGATAAAACCTTTTGAGCTTACCTTGAGGGTAATTCTGGAGGATAAATCAGTACCAGCTGAGCATTGACTACTGTAGTATTATGAGTCTTCTCAGGGAAATTGAGAAAGCCAAAAGTATGAGAAGTTTTCATATTAAGCAGAACTTTGAGCAATACATTTGATAATTCACATTTTAGAGTGAGAGAGATTAAAAGCTGTCACATCATTAACATTGTATAATGATTTGGCCGTGTGGCAGAGGACTTGGTACAAGCAGATTAGAGAATTGGTGATAGAGAGGGTTGAAGAAGAGATAGAAGATGTGCTTCAAATCATACCTTGAGGTCATAATCTCAAGTAGCATAGAATATGATGAGACAGCATTTTCATGGAGATAATTCAGAATAAGGTAAGGTCATTAGGAGAGGGTGACTAATAAAACGGAAGTCATTATAAGAAGATTTGGACATAAGAGAAACAGTTTAAAGATCCAGGGAAGCCATCTTCAAAACAAAGAGAAATATTTGCAGCAGATCCTTTCCTCATAGCCCTCTAAAGGAACCAATTCACACCACAGGCTGATTCTGAATTTCTTGTCTCCTGAACTGTTAGTTCTGTTGTTTTTACCTGACAGTCTATGGTACCTTTAGCAGCCATAGCACACAGTTCCAAGGCTTGGAAGTATGTTGCTGATGCAATTAACTATTCATACCTAAAAATATGATTGTTGCATTTTTTTGGGTGATAGGTAACATGATAACCAAAATGCCAATCAAAAGTTGATTGCATATTGAAATAATGCTGTTTTCAATTTAAGAAGTATTCACTTGCAACTAAATACATATTTTCTCCTAAACAGCAACTATTTGAAAATTATTTTTTTTGAGATCAAATTAAAGACTGTAGCTAATTTTTCTACCTTTTTTGTTACCTGAACATTTATAAAGGTATGTGTGTACGTCATTGTTTTACGCAACTTGTAAATGTTTTAACTCTAGTTTGCATGATTTGTTCATATTGGGTTTTTTTGTTGTTTCTGTGCATGCTTGATTGTATATATGTTATAATCTGAGTTTCCCCAGCCATCAGCATATTTTTTATGTGGATGATCGCCTTAATCTACACTTTCAAATATACATTTTATTCCCCTATTAGGTATTTATAAAGGCTTTATATTTATTGATGTATTCTATTTAGCATTAAAAAGTCATCCAATGGATTTTTGAAGTTATAATAATATATTTAATAAATTTCCTTTGTTACTTGTTGATATGATTAAAAGGTATGTAAGAATGAATACCATTTTCCTGCATGACTAAATGTAGGGTTCTTCAACACAAGGAGAAAAATCTCAATGGAGATCGTAAGGAGATAAATTGGACAGCCTCAAAGAAACAGCAAGTCATGGTGTCAATTAATGTTATGTACACTAATGATTTAACAGACAGGCTCTTATAATTTGGGAAATTAGAATTAAAGGACACATTTTGAATTTGTCTAGATGAAGTTGTCTGGCCCTGTCAGTGCATTTGTGAAACTATGTATTTGTTTTATCAAATTATGTCTTTCTAAAACTGCTTATGTGACAAATAATTTACTTAAGATGTTCTTAGAACATTGAAACTTTTGTATGCGTGTTTTTCTTTAATAGCCATATTCATATCTTTTGTCTGTTATTCAATATTATCTTATATTCTCTGAAATTTAATTAATAAATATGCAAAACAAGGTTAAAATATGCTGATCTTTCTAGTACTGAAGTTCTAGTCATGGCTATGCCTGTACAGGTTTAATTTTCCAACTACACTAGTGTATTAACTAAAAGTGTTAGAAGTTTTTCTCCAGAATTATCCAGGCCAAAACTAAAAACAGCATGTGCTTTTGAGATGATCTATCCAGTTAATTTTTAAAATAA
The DNA here is from genome assembly GCF_017591425.1 of Ochotona curzoniae. Classification (NCBI taxonomy): domain Eukaryota; kingdom Metazoa; phylum Chordata; class Mammalia; order Lagomorpha; family Ochotonidae; genus Ochotona; species Ochotona curzoniae. The sequence continues at coordinate 46,289,932 of NW_024467087.1, forward strand.
TTTTTCATGACACAGTTTCACAGGCATAGGAAGCTCCTCTTCTACACTTGGCATTTATCCTTTTGCCCTCCTTCCACCCACTTTCCTCAATATTATTCCAATAGTATAGCCCTTCAGCAAGAGTCACAATTCCACCATTCTGTGATTTAAGTATATCATAACATTGTAGGTATAAATAATGGTAGAAAGTCCACGCAAAATATTTAGCTCATAGTTAGATCCACATTAGGGAGTTTCAGTAATCTCCATTATCAAAGCCATTCTGATTCAGATTATTTTACTGCCCCTCTGGTGACCTTTTCACCTTTTATAGTTACTTCAGTTCCAGACAAACTGTATTAAAACCTTCTGATATAGTTTGTAGTGTATCCATACGTTGATGATGTATTTTGATATTATCAGTATCCAATGGCAGTATCTAAGAAATTGTATGTGGTATTAGATTCCAAGATACCTTATTGAAAACTGAAACATTATTGAGAGTATATGTTATTATACTGCTGCACGTTTATGTGACATGATATTTAACATTCAACTATGACGCCTGGACAAAATACTAGCCTGTTGGTGAAATGACTTTTGAGGAGCATGAAGAAAATGATGACTCCTATTTTATGAGCTAGAAATATAAGAACTGCTACAGGAGTAAAAAAATACTCAAGGGGCCATAAAAGTGGATATGATTATATAAATGATATATGCATACTATGTTGGATTGATAATTCTCCAGGCAACAACATTCCTTACTATGGCAGAGCTCAGTACTATCCATTGCCTATAGGATTGAGGTAACAGTTTGAGTAAATAGGAGGATACTATTTTAAAATAGTAAAAATAATTTGGCAATCAAAAGCAAAAAGGGTTCTATTTTCAGTATCTTTGAATTGGCACTAATTCCAAGAGATCCAAGTGAACCTATGACCCACTGGTCTGAATATGTGCTTATGAAATCAACTGATCAGGAGAGTTTTATCTCTCACATTAGGTACTTGAATCCAACCTGTATTTTCATTTCAGCTCTGAAGTGTATCATTTGCCATAGAAATGGTCAACTGGTCTCTGAATTCCTGTATTGGTTCTCTGAGGAGGGCTACTATGGGAAGAAACATCATGTGGCATAGCCTCTACCTACGAAAAGTATAAGTCAAATCAATACTGCATTTCTGGAGGGATGTTAGTACCACCACTCAAGAACTGATTTTATTTTTAAATAAGTGCAGCAGTTGGATTGTGCTCATAGAATTTATTAGCATTATCATACAGATCTTGATTTAATGGAACAGTGGAATAGCCCTTTGAAAATTGAGTAATAGCATCAGCCAGGTGGCAGTAATTTGCAGAGTTGCTTCCAAAGGCTATGCATTCTCTGAATCTGCATCTAGGACTTAGTACTGCGTTTCTCATAGCCAAGATTTATAGGTATAGGAATTAAGGAGTAAACATGCGAGTGGCACCAATCATAGCTTCCCTCAGTGAGTGACATAGTAGCAAAATTTGTCCTTTTAGTTCCTTTGACTTTGTGCTTTCCTGGTTTAAAGGTATTCGTTTCTAAAAGAGAGATGCCTCTACTACTAAATACACATCAATGAGTCTATTGATCTGGAAGTTCAAAACAAAAGTGTTGCAACAATGATTGGATAATCGATCCTGACTACTGAGAAGAGATTAGACTAGTGTAACTTACAATGGAAATAAGAATTTGATTAAACTACAGGAGATTATTGAGTGTATCCCTTAGTGTTATCATTCCTTGTGATTAAAGCCAACAGAAAACTGCAGCAAATCAGTCTAAGAACGAATATAAATGGATCAAACCCTATAAAAATAACCCTGTAGTGATCACTTCACTATCTAAAGACCTTAAAAAATGAGGTGTTTGCTTAAGGAAAATGCAATAAATAAAGTTGGTAATAGTAGAAGGTAAATATGTTGGGGCTATGAATTATATGACCACCTAGAAAAATCAGGGCTGCAAGGAATATAGTTTCAAAGTGCTTGGTTCTAGGCCTGAAATGGTGGCCTAGCCAATAAAGTCCTTGCCTTGTACACGCTGGGATCCCATATGTGCACCGGTTCTAATCCAGGTATTTCACAGAATACACCATCTCTTTTGCACCTTCTGGGACTGACATAACGCTTATATTTGGCCTTTTAATAGTGTCTTTGCATTCTGGAATAATTTTTTTTTTAGCTTGATCCTTCTCTGCTTCCAGCATTTTGCTTGTTTTCCCCTGGTGACAGCAATTATCTTCCAATTCTTAGATTCTTTCTTCTTTCTTTTGCCTCTTTCATTCTGTTTTGGAGACTCTGCACTGTGCTTTTACTTTGCTCAGCTGTATTCCTCACTTCTGATATATCTGCTTGAATTTGATCCATTTCCTCTGTGACAAGTTCCTTAAATTTCTTGAACTCCTGTATTATGTGCTGCTCATTGTCTATCAGAAGCTTTATAACAAGTGTTTTGATTTTCGAATCTGTCATTTTCTCGATGTATTCCTTAGTTAACTGAGGTTGGCAAAGACTTTTGCTCCTTTGCAGGGGAGTCTTCAGTAATAGTCATTGTGTTTTTGTCTCTTCTTTTGCTCTTTGTCATTGTACTTCTAATTATCAGAATCTTCTCCTTGGGGCAGGTTTCTAAGATGTGTCACCCACAGTTCTACAGTTTGATTTTACTTATTGTAGTTGGTACATGGCTTTTTGGTTGCAGTCACTTGTGCCACTCCCTCCAGTGAGTTCCAGGTCTGGGTTCTTATGTTAAAATTGCACCATGGTCTCCGTATCCCCAGGTCCTGGCTCACCACTCTGTACCGCCTGTGATACTGTGCTGATGCTGCACTGGTTGGAGCAAGTCCCAGGATTAGGAAGACAGCAGGTTTCCTAAGTAGTTAGGTTGTTGTTGATGGTGATCTTGCTGGAACCTGTTGGCCATTAGGTCTGAGGGCCACATGAACGTATTTTGACCTAAACAATGCCAATGTTGCTATTATTTTCTGTGTGTGATTGTGCAATGCACTGAGCTCAGTGAGTTTGCTCCCTGTTCACCACATGCGCAACTCACTATTGTCTCTGCAATCTTAAAGCCTTTGCCACATTGTAAAAAATGGCACCTGATATGTTACTACTAGAGTTCTTGATCTGCTCAACATCAGATCTAAGGGCTTCCTGGACCTATCTTGGGAAGAACCTTAGGAAGGCACGTTGTTTCACTTCACTGAGCCAGAAATGAGTTGACTCCCAGCTCAGCACATGAGCAGTACTGTCCTATAGCATTTTCCTCCCTACACAAAATGACACCCGATTTGGCTCTGAGTGTTGCACCAGGCTGTGAAATCCACCCTGTTCCTGCATCACCAGTTTGGGACCTGCTGCTCTGTCTCTGCTCCTAATAAAATCAAACAGACCAGCAGGATGGGCAGGTCTTTGTTGGGCTCAACCTCCTAAGCTCCTGGGTAATAAGCTCCCAAGCAATGCCCCTTCCTACCTTGCTGCTGGTGGAATTCCAGCTGCTGGTGCTGTTTAGATCACCATTCGCGGAATGCCGGCGGGGTATTGGTCACTGCAACAACACTCCATTGTGTCCACTGCTTTCCTGTGTCTGTCAGTCTCCAGGTGCCACTCTGCTGTTGTTCTTTCCTCTTGTATTTTCTGGAATGCGCCCTCTCTACTTCACACTGGCTAACGTTTCTCCATCTGTTTTAAAGTGTCCTTGCCCTATTCCATCATCTTGATTCTCCTCCACATATGTTTTTATCTTCCTACCTAATCTTTTCTTTTCTTTTTTTTTTTTCTTTTAACTGTCAGTTAACTACTTAGAAGCTTGTGAAGGCTGTCATTTTGCAGGATATCCCTATACTGCAAATGAAGTTTTAGTTACTCATTTAAACAGGGTATAAACAATACTGTGTAGCTACTACCATACTTTCAATTAAATGTTCAACTTTAGTTTGAACTTCTATACATATATGATATTGATTATGGGCGTTTTTGGGGGGGTGATCTTTACATTACATAGTTGGTTAGGGCTAAAGGTCAAGGGCTACAGGAAAATGGGTAAGATCATTTTTCCACCTTATCTTTTTCTCTTCCTGTGTCTGGGGTAAAGGGGAAAGACAAAGTGAGAAATCACACCCAGCCTCCCAACTATCCCAGCATCCCTGATGTGGGGCATGCTCCAAGGGCACTGCTCAAGTGCTTTTGATAGTTTAACAATTCTGAATTGCTGCTAATCTTGCCATTCCAAGCACAATGAAATATCTTCAGAATGCACTGGCTGACACAGTCCACCTTAGCATCTCCATTTGCCCAGATTTTCACTGCCAACACTTGGCTGGGATATTTGATCAATTTGTTCTGTCCTCTGTTCTGTGTCTTATGCAGTCTCCAATGTACTACCATATACTCCATGTACACCTGGGAATGTTTTCCAGTGCCTTGTCTGAGCCATTAAGGAGGCTCAGCTTTGATACACATGCTTCACAGCTTTGATACCCACACTCCACAGTCAGATCATGGAGCCTTCAATTCTCTTCATGGTTGGAGTTCTGAGTCCAGCAGTTCAAACGGGTGAATCCGGAAAGAAACTTCGTCTGAAGTGATCCTAGACCAGATTCTTCTGTGTGCTAGCCAGTACAGGATCTGAGAGAGACCATCATCGCAGGTACCCTGTGCATATGCTGGTGGTTGCAATTGCAGGGCCTGTTTTGATTATGAGAAATCTGTGGTAAAGCTAATTGACACCTTAATAGGCAATCTGTTTTTTTTTTTTCTGTGATTACTTTTTTTTTTAAGATTTATTCATTTTTATTTGAAATTCAGAAATACGGAGAAGGAGATAGAGAAAGAGCTTCTATGTGCTGGTTCATTCCCCAAGTGGCTGCAATGGCAAGAACTGACCCAATCAGGAGCTTCTTCTAGGTCTCACACACAGGTACCCTAGTCAACTAAGTAAGATTATTAAAAAAAAAAAAAAAAAGAATAATGATCAGGAGAAAATCTTAAAAAATAAAAGAACCATAGCCCAGATTTCAGCCAATTGCTGCCACACATTGCCTTCTTTAATTAATTTTAAGATCACTGTGTTTTAATTAGTTGTGTTCTGGAATTTCAGAATACAATGTCTAGATTGAAATTTCCTGTTACTTCCAATGTTCAAATTTTGTTGAGTTTCCGGGTCTTATGCTTGTTGTAATTCATCAATCCAGGCATTTCATTTTTTAACCATAATTATTGCTGGCATTTCCTCTTACTATTAAAGTATGATTAAATATACACTGAAATTTTTCATTCTGTCTCTGGAAGTTTCTTTCATATTTTTCATCTTTTTACATCTTTGTATCATGTGAGTGAATTCCTTCATTCCATATTTAAGTTTACAAGGCTCTGTTTGGCTATCTATAAAGTAATATGTTACTATCTGATAAGTTTTTAATTTTAATAATTTTGTTTTTAATGTCAGGCAATTATACTGTTTTACAAAAAATATTTTAAAATCCGGTTGCATTTGTTCTTTTATGTGATAGTGTTTTATTATTTTGATAACTTTTTAAACATTATTTTTTGTTTTATGACATGGTTATACAAGCTTATTTTACAATCGATTGCTTTGTTTTTCATCTTTGCTGAGAATTTTGGATTTTCAAGAAAGGTTTATTTTGTTTTTATTGGTAAGTTAGCCATAAAGAGAGGAGCAGAGAGAGAGGAAGATCTTCTGACTGTTGATTTGTTCCCCAAGTGGCTACAATGACTGGAACTGCGCCAATCCGAAGCCAGCAGCCTGGAGCCTTTGCCAGGCTTCCTACACAGGTGCAGGTTCCCAAGCCTTTAGTCAGTTCTTTTCTCGCTGCAGCCAGGATTTGAACCAGTCTTTACTGAGGATGTTGACATAGTGGCTAAATGTACTACGTCACAATACTGGCCCTTTAAATTCATTCTTTTTTTTTGTTTGTTTTAAAGATTTTATTTTTATTATTTTTTTATTGGAAAGGTGGATATATACAGAGAGGAGAGACAGAGAGGAAGATCTTCTGTCCGATGATTCACTCCCCATGTGAGCGCAATGGCCGATATTATGCCAATCCGAAGCCAGGAGCCTCTTCTGGGTCTCCCACGCGGGTGCAGGGTCCCAAAGCTTTGGGCCGTCCTCGACTGCTTTCCTGGGCCACAGGCAGGGAGCTGGAAGGGAAGCGGGGCTGCTGGGATAGAACCAGCGCCCATATGGGATGCCGGGCGTGCATGGCGAGGACCTTAACCACTGTGCCACCGCGCTGGGCCCTTTAAATTCATTCTTAACTTGATTTTCATAGATATCTGAAGTGTGGAAATTGACTATATCTGAAAAACTTTTCTTATAATTAAGAAATTGTGTTTGCTAATAACAATTTAAATTTTATTGATTTGCAATAAATGTTTAATAGCTTTTGATGTGTTTTGAGGATGAAAATATATGAATTTAGGAACTGCAATAATAGCAGATACTTATGTAGGAAATTTAATTTTCTGTTTCGTTGTTCTGTTTCCAAAAATCTTAAAAGCAATAAAGCATCTTGAAATATTACATGAAAAATTAGCTAAATATTAGGAAAAATTACATGCCTGAAAACTATCCAAAGATTACAAAGTAAAATAAAAGATCAGTATTTATAAAACATTCAGTGAAAAAAAGTATCTTTTTAAACTTAGATGAAAAGTCCAAAAGTGAGTTGTAGTATTAATGAAGGATATAAATCAATCTCTTGAAGACTCAGTTTGGGTGATAATAGGGTAGGAGTTATGACACAGCAGATTAAGTCAACACTTGATGTTCCCTGATCCTGTTCCAGAATGCCTTGTTTTGAGTCCCACATCTCCTTTAGATCTAGCTTCTAATTAATGGTGCACTCTAATACTTGTATCCCTGCCAAACAGAATTCCCAACTTCTGGTTTCAGCTTGACCCAGTCTTGGCTGTTGCAAGCAATTGAAAAGTAAATCAATAGAAGGCTTATTTTCTCTCTCTTATTTTCTTTCTGCCTTGTAAATAAAAATATGGAAGCTTAAAATAAGTAGTGATATTTGATAGAATAGTAGGCAGAAAGATGTTTTTGTAACTCTGGATTCTATCAATATACTAATATTCTGAAATCGTAGAGAAAGTCTAGACGCTATCTGAGTTTCAGAATTTGATGTTATTTTTCCAATTTATTAATTTATGTGAGCTATATCCTCAAGATAACTGCTGAATTCAAATGAGATATTGCTGGATCTATATATTTTTCAACACTTACCTCAGAATTATAACTTAATTACTCCAATTAATTTCCAGTGAATTGTGTAATTGTATTTTTCTTCCTAGTAAACAGAGGGGGAGCTCTTCTTTTGTATATTTCACATCCTTGAATGGAAAAAGTGCTTAATTTTCTTGCAGTGTTGAAAATCCGATGTGAGAAGATGTGAAATACATTCTCATCATACAGTGATTCATACATTGTTTTGCAATGCCTCCCCAAGAAGCCGTTGAAGTTATCAGGACAATAAGATGCTGGACTCAATGCATTTGAGATCTTTAAAGCATAGCTGCTTTTAAACGAGATTTATTTGACTTAAAAGGCAGTTACAGAGAGCGATAGACGGAGGGTGAGAGAAATCTTTCATTTGCTGGTTCACTCCTCAGGAAGCCACAATAACCAAGCCTGAATCCAGGAGCCATGAATTTCATCCAAATCTCCCACATGAATTGCAGGGGCTCAAGGAATTTGGGTTACCTTCCTTTGTTTTGCCAAGGCCGTTAGCAGGGAACTGGATCAGTAGTCCAATAGGTAGTATTTGAAGTTGTACCCATACGAGATTGCTACTATTGCAGGCAGTAGCTTAACTTGCTACAACACAACAACTTCCTCAAGCACTGGTCGCTTTAATGTTACATTAAAAATTATTTCCCAGTAGAATGACTTCTGTGCCTACATAAATATTTTTTACAGCTTTTGGGTCCGTGTTAAACTTTTGAAGAGTAGCCCTTTTTTTATTTTTCCATTTTGATCAATTTCATGCTCCTGGATTTTTGGCATCAGCTGTAGCTTCATCTATAAATTAAGTATCAAAGGATTTAACTGCATTTATAATTATTAGAATTAAAGGAATTCTTATGCTGCTGATATAGTCAGTTCATAGCAATATTACAACAGATGCTTTTAGATCTGTATAGGCTTTTTTCCTTTCACTTACCAAGTATATTTTTGCTACTGCAGGATTTACCTTCGGGATTTTTGTTTTGAATGACATTGTCTTGTCTGACTAGTTCAGGCGTATCCCACAAGCCATTTTTGTACTGCAACATGTGTCACAAATGGCAAGAATGCCTGGAGATGTTGGCATATCTATTTCATGTCAGTTATCTTGGGGATGTTTGTCCACTGACAGAAGTTCCACTGCTTGACAGACCTTAAATGACCAGGAGTTTAAAACATATTTACAAATGCAGTTGTAGTATGATAACTGAGCTTTAGATAACAAATTGTTCTGTTAGCTATTGATCTTTATTAGAGGTTTGGGGGTATTAATAAATACACCAATACTCATACAATAAAGGTGCCTGAATAGCCATTCTTGAACATTTCCTTTTACACTATGATAATAAGAGTATCATTGATGAAAAATTTTGAAAGGTACCAAAGAATTCATTTGTGATTAAAATTATTAGTTGTTTGCATTATGTATTTAATCATTCAAGCTTTAAAACCTGACAGTAATTCAGCTCATTCATGGTTCCACCTTTTTCTCTGTCATCTTTTCCTCAGTCAGCCACAGACAGTTCCATACAAATTCATCTGTATTATCCTCCCTGCACCATAGTTCCAGTTTCAGACAAGTTATCAATCTTCCTTGCCAGTACAAAATTAATGTCTGTTCCAGTTGCACGATAGTTTATACTTGCTTTCTTTCATATTGTGGCTTATTTCTAGTAATTTCTGTTTCTTCAGATAATAACTTACTCTAATTCTTATTTCGACTCCTAGTTGAGTGTGTACATTATCCACATGATTTGAATTTTAGATCATGTTAATGTATGATAGATTACATCTTCTAAGTGCATCCTGTGTAATAGGTTTGATGTCACTACAATATCTCAATTGTGTTTATGACATCATTCAAATATAGGCATTATTATTTTCCCAAAAATACAGAAGAACAACCTATAGCTAAATGCTTTTTTCAGGTGACACATAATCATTAAGAGCAGATGCCAGGACTTCAGTTACTGATCAGTGTCCAGCATATGTGTATCTAGCTGCTTTCTTGTATATGCTTTATGTTCATGACTGTTCAATTTACAGACAATGAATGTGAATAAATTTAATTTTTTTAATTCCTCTGTTGCTGCATACAATCTCACAATAATTGAGATTTCTAGATAAAGTACCTTCCTTTTCCTTGTGTCATTCCCAAGAAATTTTGCTTATTAGGGAACAATAATATTAGACTTTCCTGTCGTTGTATTTTGTGGTGGTATTCAGCTTAGTGGTAGCGTTTTAGGAGGTGATAGTCACAACCCTGTAGTGAACCAGGATTGTGTATCACAAACCAAGCTGGTGTTCATATGTCCATGATAATCTATTTTTTTCTTACAAGATCAGTTGAGTTTGCTGCTTAAAAAAATCTATACATGTTGCCTGAATCATCATATATTTCTAAATGTGTTTAAATTCAGCCATAGTACAGCTTTCAGAGCATTCAGAAGTATTGTTTTATTATCTAATCTACATGTGGTTTAAATGCTTTAAATTTTATTTACACCTATAAATTTTTTATAAATCTAATAGTAGCAAAACCTCAACACAGCACCTTTGAGTCTCTTGAGATATGAAGATATTAACATTTAATATACCAGCAACTGAATTCACCTGTATAGAAAGTTTGAATTATATTAAAGAAATGTATAAAACCTTTTTAAGTGGGATGGCTTATAGAAGTTGTATAAATGGAACTCTAAAACTTTAACACATATACTGCAGTTCGATTACTAAACTTTATTAATATGATAATTTGTAAAGATTCTATTACTCTTCAGCTTTTCAAGAACTACTACGCCTTCAGTATTGAACTTTCACTCAAAATTTGTCAGATATGGTTAATGTAATTCTCAAAATTTATTTGAAAATACCAAATAATAAAATACAAATACTTAGTTGCAGAAAACAAGAGGTTAGATATTTCCTTAGTAAGATATTAAAACCTTTAAATACAGCCTGCATTCTATGAAGCTTTACACAGTATAAATTGGGCCAAAGGAGAAGAATCTATTAGTCTTACTTTGCAAACAGTTGACTAGGACAGATTTTTTTCTTATGAATAATAAAGATGCTAAAAAACACTGCATTTACTTTCATAATGAGCTATTTAATAGAACACAAACAAGATCTTACTTTTTTCCCTCTTGAAATAAGTACTTTTTAATGGCTAAAAGTTGGCTAGCCAGCAGTATGTATAGCCCTGCACCCTTCAAGGTTAATAGGGGACAAAGCTGATGCATCTTTTCTTAAAATAATTGATACTATCATTATGGGTCATTTAATTTAGGCAATGGGCACATGGAAAAGACTGGAAAAGAATGTAATAACTCACTACATAAGCAAAAATGTTACTTTGTCTCTAATATACTTGGGCATATGGAAAAATGACAGATGGAATATTTAAAAAGTTCACCTGACACAAATTTTACCTGGTGATTTAATGAATTGAGTGAATTGTAAATAATTTTTTGAAACATTTTTTAACCTCTGATTGTTTTTAAACTTGACTTTTCATATCCCAGAATACTTTGCAAATCTATTTTAGCAGTGATTTTTTTGTAAAGCATAGACATATTTTTGAGTGGAGGGGTAAAACATGCATTAACACTACCCATTTGTGCAAATATTTTAACTGTTTTGTTTGAAGTATGCAGTACAGAGTAAATCCAAGGAGTCAAACCAAGATAAAGTTTATTTTCAGTGAAGAAAAAAAAAAAAACCTATGTTTGTATGAGTCAAGTTAGATACAAATCTTGTTTTCTGTAGTAAAATTATTAAAATCATTACAAATAATCTTACATAGCTTTGAAATAAAAAAGGAAAAGGTTTTCCTTATAAGGCATCCCAAATATCTTGTTCTTCATTGTAGTTACTCGCATTTACATGGAGCTGTTATCTTCTAAAAGCACTTTCATAATAATGATTATATTTCCCTCTTTCGGAAGCAGATAGAACTTTATATAGTTTCAAAAGCAATTTCACATAGGTTATCTACTTGATCCTAAGAATCGTTGTAAGGTTGTTGAGGATAAGTCTCTTATCCTTAATTTATAGATAAAGAAGTAGGCTAAGTGAGGTTAAAAGAGTTACTTAGGACCAAAATTCATAAGTGGCAGAGATGGGGCAAGCTCGGGTTTTCTGACTCTGTCACTAACTTTTTTGTGACCTTGGAATAAGTTTCTTCCCTCTCTGTTGCCTCATCTACAAAATAGGGTTTTGGTGAACATGATTCCTTGCCTCAGTGCTCAAATTCCATGATCTTAGAATTTTTAAATATATATATATTTGTGTGTATGTAAATGTATGTGCATCTATTTATTTATTTTAGACAGCATACAGTATAATCCTCTTGCTCACTTTTCAAATGCCAACACAACCAATGTGTGTTGCTCCTCTTGGCTGGAACAGGAAGTCAGGAACTCAGTCTTGGTTTTCCATGTGAGTGGCCGGGGTTGACGTGTCTGAATTATTGACTGTTGTCTTACAGGTGCCATTAGATAGAATATGGAATTGTTGCCAAATAATGCCCTAACCCAATTGGGGTCATTGTTGTAAGACCCCAAATCTGGGTCTTCTCTTGCAACACACAGAGAGCCAGTTACTGATGCTGGGGTGATGGATGAAAGTAGGCATTTGTTGCAAAATGCTGAGCAAGGGGTTGGACAGCTATCACTTAATTCCCAGGTTCCACAAGTTTTCAGGGATGATAGTTCTTATAGATTAAAATTAGAGTTACGGGGTACATGATTAACTCATATCCAAGTTCCTGATAGATCAGTGAAGCATATGTTCTTCCAATAATTGACCAATTAGTTATGCCATGCTTTTTATGGAATTTATGATGACGGTGGGCTGCAGGTTGCCTGGGGGTTACATGAGTATAGCAGGACACTCTGCTAAGATATAGAATTACTCAACAGAAATCAGCTCAGGAAAATACTGGGCGTCATGATTCTTATCTGTAGGAGAAGGAAAGTTTTCTTCAGTCCTCTGATTGGAACCTTCTAATCCAGTTGGATCTTTCCCTTAAAGTCAATGAATTTCTTTTGACGGGAACAAGCTAGGGCATCTTGGGCTAAGGGAGACAGACAAGGTGCTTGTCCCGCTTTCACATTATGGAGTTTCAGTTTCAGAGTTGGACATGGATCTAGGACTTTAAATCAAGCATGATGATGTGAGATGTGTGCATCTTAACTGGTGTCTTAATTGATAGGTCAAATGCCTATATCCTGTTGATTTTTGTGTGTGTGTATTTTCTATCTTTGCCATTGTGTTGTAAGAAATAATACAGATAGAATCCTTCTGATGCCTTTTCACAGTGATCATGTTTTCCATATATGCAGTGCAGTGTTGTTAGGAAGACATTGTCATTGATATAATTTGCTAATCTGATTCAGATTTCTATAGTTTATCTTATGCTCATTAATTTGTATGTAATTAGTTTTATACTATTACATATACTACTGTATACTGTGTCATATATGTGTAGATATCCTTACTCACAGGAGAGAAAAACTGATTTATAGTTTCTTTATGTATATATATATATATATGTGTGTGTGTGTGTGTATGTATGTATGTGTATATATCTGCCAGATATTATTACTGACTTTAGAAAGAGTTGGGAATTGTTCCATGTTTTGTTGGATGACATTGTGAGAAATTGGTATCAATTGTTTGAATGTTTGTTAGGCTGTTATGTTGAAATACTGTTCTTCCACAAATTATTTACCAAGAGACTTACTTAAGCATTCAGTTTATTATATAATTATATCTACTCCAGTCATTTATTTCATGTTGATTTACTTTTCATAATTTGTAGCTTGGTAATTACTGTGTTTCTTATCAATAACAAAATGCAATAGGAGCACAAATTTGTAATCTATCACAATTCAGAATTTTATTGATTCATTCATTTGACAGCGAAAGAGAAAGAGGAAGAGATAGCGCTTATATCCAGTTATTTATTCCCCAAATGCCGGAAGTGACCAAAAGCAAGTGCTGGGAATTCTACTCAGGTCTGTTATGTAATTGACAAAATCCCAACTATTTGAAACATCTCTGTTTCTTCACAAGGTCCACAAAATCGGGAACTAGAGTAAGGAATGAAATTCTGGCACTCTAATGTGGAATGTAGGTGTGTTAATTGTTAGGATAAATGGCATTCCTCTTATAACTATTTCAAGGTTACGGGGCATTTGTAATAATGACCTCAATTGTATTCCTGTTATTAGTGATTTCTATCTTTTATTTTTGTCCATTTTACTTGAAGTTTATTGGTAATGACATTGAGGAGTAAAGTTTTGTCTCGTTGATTTAATTTCCTTTATTCATATTATATTTTTTCCTTTATTCAATCTCATTGATTTGTATTCTGTATTTACTTATTTTTGATTGCTTTGAATTCATTTTATTCTCTTGAAGCCCGGAAAATAAAAATTGAAACATCTTGTCATCATTAATATAAAAATTTGGTTCTATTTCAAAACTGATTTGCCTCTGTTGTATATTTAGATATGTTTTCTTTTTTTACGTATTCACTTCCTTTGAGCTTTCTTTTGAATATTATTGGTATTTCTTTTTTGCTATTTGATGTATGTGGTTTAATTATGTATGTATAATATTGAACTTCCAAGTTAGATAGTTTCCTATTTGTGTGTTACACACTTCATTTGTTTTCCTGATTAGAAGTCACATTCTGTATGATTTTAATCTTTTATTTTTGAAACATGTTTCACGTTTCTGAATAAGGTCTGTCTTTGTGACAGATCGTCGTCCCTTAAAAAAATCCTATTCTTTTGATAAGTAGACTGCTATATTATATATCAATTTGATTCTTTTGCTTCATGGTATTGTTGAGCTACTTCATAATCTTGCTGATTTTCTAGTAATTCTGTCAAGTCTTCAGGGCGGTTTAAAGCTTAGCTAAAATTGTAGAATTAGCCGTCATTTCAGATCTGTCTGGAGTATATATAAACATAATATCTATATTTAGGTAAATACTATATATATATTTTATATGTACATATATGAATATATTACTCTTTAGCTTGGTACTTACATACTTTGTAGAAAGTTTCTTGGACTAATCACTTTATTCTTATGAATTATTTCTCTTTATCTCTGGACATTTTTTGGCCTTGAAGTTATTGTTGTCATAAATTGATTGTATCCTCTCATTCCAAGTTTTATTTTCTTGGTTCTCAGCATGACCAGTGAGGTTTTTGTTGTATTATAGATTTTCTGCCTATTATGTTAAGAGACTCTGTGTCAGGATTTGGTTTATACACATGTTATCCAGGCTCGTTCACTGCACTCTTGACTTACATTTGTGTAACAAATCAAATAACATTGTGTTTTTCAGAGCCTTTGTGTCAGTTGTTGCAGCTATATCACTTTTGCATACTTCTGTTCCCTCCAGAGTGTGTGTGTTTCTGTGTTTGTGTGTGTGTGTGTGTTTGGTAGCAGGGGAGAGTCTTATCTTCAAAAACTGTTACCATGGGTGGATGTGACTATGTGCTTTTTCTTGCTCCTTAACTCTCGTGTTTCAAATCCATGAAAGACAAATTTCAGACTCACAAGAAAGAAACAAGCCGCATCTCTTTTACAATTAGACAACTGTTTTAACTCACTTGTCGTTACTTTAAAATGCCAAAAAAAAAATGAGTTTGGAAAAAGGAAAAGTTTTATGTTGATTTACAGCAAAGAGACCATAATCAAAATTGGATGGACTTACAGCCTCGTGCCTGTGAAAGCAAATCATAAAGGATGCAAAGTGTCATAACATGGTGTGCCAGAAAGAATAGAGAGGAGAAATAGGCCAGACTTATACTCAAAATATTATTACTTATACTCAAAATATACTTAAAATTTCTTATGAGAACCATCTCTGAAGGTATGCCCGTGATGAAGCAACTGCTTCCCTCTGGTCTCACCTCTCAGACCTGATTTTCCATTTCTACATCTGAGTTTGAGAAATAGGTGTGTGTAGACTTATTTGTATAGGAGTATGCAAGGTATACTGCTAGCTGTGTAATTCCTGCAGTCTGGGAATCTCAAATCAATTTCCCCTCTTACCCCGTTTCATAGTGGTCATTGATTGCATCTTGCAGCATTTCCAGGTTTTATAGTAGTAATGAGTGAGGAAGAGCAGAGAAAAAATATGTCTATGTTATCTTGTCAAGATGAGAAGGCTTATACCATATATTTTTAAGATAAGATAAACTATGTACGCTGACCAAGAAATTGGATTTAAGTCAAGGAAAAGGTGGTATCATAGCTGATTGTAAATCACGCAACATTGATTTTTTTCTTTGTCTAGTATGAGTTTACTTTTCTGCTGGAGATTCAACCTTTTGTCCTTTTATAGAATCTGACCAGCTCCAAATTTATTAACTTGTTAATAGCTTAAAAATATTCAGATTTTTCAAATTTTTAAGCTTTTCCATATTTCGTTTCTGATGATTTTACAAATCCCCCTTCACTTTTACCATGAGTCATGATTGATAGGCAACAACTTATTCTTGCCATTTTTATTCCTGTTTTGTGTTTCTCTTTTTCTTATTGCTGTTGTCTTTGTAGTTTGATAGCTTCTAGTAGTAATGCGCTTTCATTCTATTTTCTCTGTCTTTCATGTGTCTGGCGTACGTTTTCTAGTTACAATGGGGATTGGCTTGAACATCATATAGCAATACCAGTCTGATTGATGCTCATAACAATTTAGCTTCAATTGTATATAGATATTACCCACTTCTCTTGCTTATAAGCACACACTTTTTGCAATTGTTTACAAATTTTGCTTGTTTGTGTCATGTTTGCATTAATGAATTTTTGTCATTACATTTATTCTGTTTAGTTTTTTATTTTTAATTGATTTAGTTGCCTTGAAAGTGATTTTTCTACTTTTATTAGGTTATAGGCATCATTTCATTTTTTTCCTTATGTTAATTTTTTTGCAGTGGGATTAGCACTTTTTAATATAATTTCAAGGTTTTTTTTTAACATGATTCTATTTAAATTTGAAGAAGTAAGGCCTTTAATACTTCCTGTAAGGCGAGTCTAATGGTGATAAAATCTCCTACTTTTGTTCAAGAAAATCTTGCTTTTGTTCAAGAAAATCTTTATGGTTGCTTTGTTCTTAAAATACAGTTTTTCCGGGTAAAGACTCTTTAGTTGCAGGGTTTTTTTTTTTCTTTCACTACTTTCAATGTCATTTTCCCCTCTTGTGATTTGTAGACCTAGTGGTGAAATAGACATCTGTTTACACAACACGTTATCATAGCTTTTTATATATGCCAAGTTATTTTATGTTTTTAAACTTTTGTATTTGGTAATTTAAATAGATTTTAGCATACACATCTTGGATTTCCTGTTTTTTCTGGGACCTCTAAGTTGTACAAGTTGAAATGTCCACTTTGCTCCATAAATTTTGGGAAATTTCAGCTGTTATTTTTAAAGTAGAGTTTCTAACCCTGTATCATTTTCTTTGAATTTTGATAGTGAGTATTTAGATTCATTTGATGGTTTTATCTGCATTCCACATGGTTTTTTTGGATTTATTCTTTCTGTTTTTGTAAGTGGTGGATTTCAGATGTCTGCTAAGTCTTATACATAAATCAATTATTCATATCTGTTGAAGATCTCTACCATTTTTTGCTTTATTCATTGTATTCTTCAGCTCTTGAATTTCTGTTAACTTTTATGATATCTGTTTTGTTAAACACTTTATTTCATTTAAGTATTATTTTACAAGCTTTGTTTAGCCTTCTCTTTGTGTTCAATTGTGACACTATTTGAATTCTTTTTCTCATGAATTTTCATGAATTTCCACTTATTTAGCATCTGCTTCTGAAGGTGTATTATTTCTTTTGGTAATGTCCTATTTTCTTGTTGTTTGCAAAGCTATGTAGCCTTGTCGGTTAAGCTTTTAGCATTCATAAATCAGTTTGTACCTAGAAAGGAACAAAGCTGCTGCTCAGATTCACTTGTTAATGAATGTTTCTGACACTGTCCCCTTTCATTAAGAGAAGACAGGACACAGGTATCCAACTATTTTCCTTCCTGTCATTATGTTTCTTTCTCGTAAGTAGCCCAATTATGCATAACCTGGAGTATGTCTACCTAGCACATGCACACCAAAATGCCAGAAAATGTGATACTCACACATACATACTTTAATACATGCATTATATAGTATTCTAATATATATGGTGTTCTATTAATATTATGTAGTATTGTAACGTATGTCTATATATGTATATTATTTTGTGCAAAAAAATTAATCTGAAAGAAAAATTGTTGACACATGCTTTCTGCCTTTGTATATGGTCTTCCGTAGAGACTGTTCTGAGGTTTTATGGAAACGAATGATGTTCGTGTCTGTTGGGTAAGATAAGATGTTCTACATATGGCTATCATTTCCAATTTATATGTAATGTAAATTAGTTCTTCTGTTTCCTTCCTAGTTTTTTTGTGAAGTTCATTTATACACTCATGAAACTGGGATGTTGAAGTCTATAATTTTATTGTATCAAAGTTAATGTCTTCTTTTTGATTCATTAGCACTTGTTTTATAAAACTGATTGTTCTGGGACTGAGTGTATATAAATTTACTATAGTCATATTTGCTTCCTGAATTGATCCCTTATTAATTGCTGAACGATTTCTCTGCGCTCCCAACCCATTGCGGAATAACGTAGGGTAAAAGCATATCAGGCTTTTCAGTTCTTTGATGTAGCTTTGTAAACAGTCTGTCTCTCATTGATTAGTGGTTCATTAGTTATATCACAAGATCTTATTGCGTGCGATACAGGCTGTTTGAAGATGTAATAATGTTACAACTTACAGGTACTATTTTTAGTATTGACATAATTCCATTTTAAATTAAGGCAAACATGTGGTATCTAACCTTTTGGGATTGGCTCATTTCCCATGGTATAATGGTTTCCAATTAGGCCCATTTGGCCACGAAGAAATGCATTTTTTTAAATAGCTAAGTAACATTCCATGGAGTAGATGAACCATAACTTTCTTATCCTGTGTTCTGTTGATGGGTATTTTGGTTGTTTCCAAGTTTTTGCAATTATTGATTGTGCTGCTATGAACATAGGGGTGCATGTTGATTTCTCATGTGACAGGTGTTTTGAATAGCATAAGCTGCTAAATATAAAAATGAAAATAGGCACAAGACAGTTGAATAGTACCCTATAACCATTTTAAGGTTTATAGCAGCCAGTTGTGTATATACTAAAATTGTGGTGTCAATGAAGTAGTTACAGCATGTGGTTAAGAACTTGCATTTTCTAACATATTAGTCACTCAGTACCATGTTAATTCACTTTGTGATGTTGCAAATTTCCGTGTTTTTTCCTGTGGTTGAAGTTGTGTAGTGGCTTTTCTTTGGAAGGGATGGTATTCTGCCAGCTACACTTTCAGACCAAGATTGGTCTACTAATGAAACTGTTGATTTTGTCTGGACAAATAAGATGCCCAGAATGAAGGAATCATGACTTGTTATGAACTGTGCTACTTATGACGATATGGAGGAATTCAATATGTGGAGAGGGGTTGGGGGGATCCCAGAGCCTATGAAACCATGTCATAAAATGAAAAAAAGAAAAAAAGAAAAAGACTGGCAAGCGTCTATCATCTCTCCTTGTTTACTCATGGAGTCTTTTTTTCTGTCTGTTCTCTACTGAAAATGCTCCTCATTCAGCACACCTTGTGACATAGCATTTGCTTCTCTAATATCATTCTGTGGGCCTTCTTACTAATTAATAATTTTGGTGTTTCTCCCCCCAGCTAGTGCATTCTCATTTTTTAAATTAAGTTTGTCATAAACCCAGTCCGTGTGGTAGCATAAAGTCCCTGTCTAGTCCTGCCTTGTATTACTACTACTTTTTGCAGTTATTTATACCGCCACGTTTGTTTTTAGAAATTGCTAAGAATTTTTTTTTCTATAAGGTCTTTGTATGCAATATTTTTCTTCCATGAGAAAAATTGTTCTGCCAAATAGTTATATTCCCTAATTTCTTCAGGTATAAATTCAAGCATTGTCTACAGGTGAGATATTTCCTCACCAACTAAAGTAAAATATGAACTCAGTCATCCTTTTTCATTATTGATTCTTTTATTCTGTCATCCTTGAAATCTTTTCAGCTACATTAGTAATTTGGTTATTGTTTGGGGATTTCCACTAGAGTAGCAGTGGCGTGAGTATTAACAATTCTGTTTAATTATTTATTGATGAAATGTGCTTTTAATTAAACATAACACTGAAAATTCTAGGCATCTATCATTTTCAGCCCACATATCATAAAACCATTTTAAAAAGCAGTTTTTCTCCTATATTTGTTCTGTGGATACAGCTATCAAGCAAATTTTTTCATGAGAATTTTAAAAGTAGAAGTCAGAAATTTTAAAAAATAAAAAAAAAAAAGTGGAATAAATCCCCCCAAGTTGTCAACATTGTTCCTTATTCTACAAAATTATATCAGTAAGAAGAATAGAAGTTATTATAAGGCATTATTTAATATGGTATTTCTGACTTGGAGCTTGCCTGGCCTCCACAACCGTCAAAACCCAATATGGAGTAGAAATGGATTTTAAAATATCCAGAGTGAAGAATATGTCTGTATTGCAAGTTTTCCCCCTGGCCACCTTGTTTGATGAGGGGGATGTAAGAAAAAATATACATCCTGGATGTCAGACTAGAGTTATTGAAGAATGAGGATGTGTCTCCCTGGGGGTCTGTGCCTCGGTGGAATGCATCTTTTGGAGAGAGAATGAGGATCTTGCCTGTTACCTACTTTATGCTTCTCACATTGGGAGATGTCTACGTGGTATATGGCAGCTTACACAATGAAATACGTTCTTTCCACTGCTTCGCAGAAAAGTCAGCTGCATTTACCTGGCTGGATGGGTCAGCACTTAGATAAGGGTGGGGTCTACCTTTGGTTTGTTCAGACATCGAGTCCTCATACATGATGATGATATCATCTACTGTCATCTGCTAAAACAAGTGTTACCTCATGGTATAAGTTGTTATTAGGAAATCATAAATTTTAACAAAAGTCAAGTAGAGATAAGATTGTCTAAAACATTTTTTTCTTTATTTCCTCAATTTTATTTTTAATTTTATGGTACGATTACACAGTGTCTGGGATTTCACAACCCACCCCTCGTTCCTTCCCCCCACTGAATTTCCCCCTTCCTATTATAATAGTATAGTCTCATAAGCAGTCATAAGTCAAATGTCCTTTTATTCAAGTGTCCTTACATTGCTGGCACACACAATGGCAGATAGTTCATCATCATGTTTTCAGGATATATTCCAACAGTTTCATTGGGAGTTGATCTTTGATTTGGAAGTAGAGATGCATACTGCATTGTATCTTAGCATCTGGAAGTCAACAATGAGAACAGTGTTAAAACAAACAAAAATAATTCACAGCACTATGGAGTTAAATAGCATGCTACTAAATAAGCAATATGTAGATGAAGAAGTGAGAAAGAAAACTCCAAGGCTTCCTGGATAAAATGATGCTACTGTGTGAGCTCCAAGTCAGTGAAGAATTTGATAAGAGAAAAAAAACTATTTGGAATATATGAAAATAAAAACAAAATATATACAAACCCATGGACTGCAGCAAAAACAGATGGAAATGTTATTGCTCTAATGATTTGCTTGAAGGGAAGCCTTACATCAGAGAGAAAATGTGGGATTTGTCCTTTTGGTTTTGACTTGTTTCACTGAGCGTAAGGGTCTCTAGATGGGACCATTTGGTTGCAAATGGTAGAATCTCATTCTTTTTAAGGGATGAGTAGTATCCTAAGGAGGGGATGTACCACAATTTCTTTATACACTCCTCTCTATACAGGCATCAAGAGTTGTTTTCATGTGTTAGCTATTGTAGATTGTGCTGCTATAAATATAGGTTTACAGATTCCCTTTTCATATGCAGTTTTCATTTCCTTTGGATATATTCCTAGGAGTGGTTTGCTGGGTCATATGGCAGCTTTATTTACAATTCACCAAGCACTCTCCATACCGACTTCCACAATGATTGTACTAGCCTACACTCCCACCAACAGTGAAGGAGGCTTCCTTTCTCTCCACATCCATGCCAGCCAGTATTGTTAATAGATTTCTGAACATTGGCTTTAATTACCAGTTCAATTTCAGTCCATGTTATAAGTCTCTTCACATTTTAATTGTCTCATGATTCAATTTTGGTGGATTTTATGTGTCCCCAAACCTACCCATTTATTCTGGGTCTTCTGATTTGTTCACATATAGTTGTTTGTAATAATTCCTAATAATTCTCTGTATGCCTGAGGTGTCTGTTGTTATGTTTCCTTTCTCCTCTCTCTTACAATTGATGCATATCCTCTCCCTCCTCTTTCTGATTAGTTTAGCTAGCAGGGAATCTATTCATTTTGTCAAAGAATCGGCTCTTGATTCATAAATCTTATGTATATTTCTTTTGGTCTCTATTTTGTTTATTTCCTCCTTTCTTTTAATTATGTATTTCTTCCTACTAAGCTTTGGATCGCTTTGCTGTTTTTCTACTTCCTTCAAATGTAAGGTTAGCTCATTTACTTGGTGCTTTTCTAATTTCTGAACATAAGTATTGATTTAGATGAGCTTTCCTCTTACCACTGCCTTGATTTTGTCCCATAAGTTTTGATATGTTATGTTGATGCCTTCAACCTATAATGATGCCTCCCTATAAATCCATTAGTATTTGTTTCACATTGCTAGATGCATTTGTATTTGGCTCATATACATTTATGGTGATTTCTTCTTGCTGATTGGATCCTTGAATCATTATGTGGTCTCCTTCTTCATCTCTTTTAATGCTTTTCACAACAAAGTCTATATTATCTGATATAAGAATAGGTATACAAGAACATTTTTCCTAAATATTCAATTGGAATATCTTTTTCCATCCTTTCACTTTCAGTTTCCTCTGATCTTTCTTGGTTAGATGTGCCTAGGCTTTTCTTTTTTTTTTTAAGATTTATTTGTCTGAAAGAATTATAGAAAAAGAATAAGAGATGAAGAGGATAGACAGTGAGTCATGGAGATCTTCAACCTGGCAGTTCACTTACCAAATGGCTGCAGTTGTCAGGACTGGGCCAGGCTGAAGCCAGGAGCCAGGAGCTGCATTTGTATCTCTCACACTTTAGCCATGTTCCACTGCTTTCCCAGGACATTTTCTGGGAGCTGATTCAAAAGTGAAATATCCAGTATACAAAGTGGTACCCATATGGGATGCTGACATCACAGCACACAGCTTTACCCATAAGATCACAGTGTCAGCTAAGCTGTCAAATTCTAAAAAGACCTATGAAAATATGCTATCACATTTGCAATTTTGAACTGTTTTCTTATATTTCAAACGCTTTCATTTTTTTTACTTGATAGTTTACAACTAATTTTGACAATGAATTGTCATGCTCTGCTTTTAAATCCTTTTGTCTTAAATAATGCTTTACACTGTCTTTAAAAATACATGTTCTTTTAGCAGACAGGTTTAGGATGACAAAGGGATACCTGGAGACCCCTGGATACAGGGAAGCAGCAGTGAATATGGAGTGGTGTTACAGTGACCAGATAACCCAGCAGCATGGGTGAACAACAACCTGAACTCCAACAATTTGAGCTCTACTGGCAGCCAGAGATCTAGCGGCAACAAGAGTACCCACAGCAACCAGGTGGGAAAGGGAGTTCACTGGGAGCTAGGAGGCAAATGCAGGCAAAGAACTGCACATCCATTGATTTGTTTGATTCAACCACAAGCAGAGAAGGAGCAGCAGATTCCAAAGGGACAGTGCATGAACAGGGTAGAGCTCACATCCGATTTACACTACTGACAGATTTGAAGGGCCGCTCTGGAGCTGGCTCATTTCTAGCTTAGCGCATGGTGCTGATGCCACAGGGAAAGCAGTGTTACTACAGTTTCCTCACCTGGTGGGTCTGTTGTCGTCTCTGGATCTGACAGCCAGCAGCCCTGGATCATAATCAGCCCCACATCGGATGCCATTTTGTGCAAAGGGTATAAGGGCAGAAGAGATGGAAGAAGAAATGGTATGCTATGCATGTGCTAAAACAGGAGTGATCAGGTGCCATTTTCACAGGACCAGACTTGTGAAATTGAAGAGACAACAGCATGCTGCTCAAGGGAGAAACTGGGAGCAAAATCACTTCCAGCGTATTGCATTACATGTGTCCTCCAGAGAAGAGTTCTGGCATGGCATTCTACAGCATCCATGCAAAATAGGTCAGGATGAACCTCAGACCTATTGGCGAGCAGGTGTCAGCAAGATCAGCACCACTGACAATCCAGTTAATTAGGACAGTAGATGTCTCCTTAGTCCAGGGCCTGTTGGTAAGACACTTAGAAACTGACCCTAAGGACAAGAATCTGCTAACCAGAATTGCAATGTCCAAGGGTAAAAAAGTGACAAAAGAGCACAGTAAATATTACTATAACTCTCCTGGAAAGCAAAGCAAAAACCTCTGCCACCATCAGTATTAACTCAAGAGAAAATCGAGAAAAATGGGGACATAGAGTTCAGAAACTTGTTATAAAGCTTCTAAAAAACGAGAAACACATACAGGAGTTCAAGGAATTTGAGGCATATGTCACGTAGGATGTAGCAACACTGAAACAATCAAGCTGAATTATTGAAAATGAAGGAATCAATATAGCAAATTAAAAATTCAGTGGGATTCAGGCTGTGGGGTTGGGCAAAAGCAGCTCCTTGTAGTGTGGAGGCTTTGGGAGTGCACCATCCCAGGCTGGACCCAATGCTGGGGACTCAGGCCAAAGTCAATCGGCAGTGACCGATTTCTAGGCTTTCTCCAGGCCCGAGTGATCTCTTCCCTCAGGGTAAGTACACCATGAGGGAAACTTGGGAACTGGATTAAGGCCTTGGCTTCACCCTGCTGCTAACATCTTGTGGCAGAATGAGCTTGGAAGGTGTTTGGAATGTGGGGTTAAGGCAAAAGCAGCTCCTGGCAGTGTGGCAACTGTGGGGGTTCGCCATCCAGGCTGGTGCTGGGGACGCAGGCCAAAGTCACTGCTGAAAGGCATTGATTGAGTCCTGGGCTTTTGGCGGCCAGCATGCCAAGCAGGCACTGTCTGTTGGCTGCCTGGTAGCAAGCTCTGGGGTTTTTAGGTTATTTAATTGCTCCCTAGGAACACCAGGGAATAAGGCCAGTGTGAGTGTAGGTGAGATATGAATTCTATTTGCTTCCCAGCAACAGGGTCCCGAACTTTCTGGCAAGCGTGGGGACTGAGACCTGCTGGTTTGGAGGGGAGAATCCATAAGATTTCTTTGGGCCAGACTGATTCACCAGCCCAGTTAGCAATGCTGAGATGGGCTGTGTGCATAGAACATCACTGCTTGTCACACACCAGTCCACACAAAAGCTATGGATGGGGGCCCGTCTGGCAGGGCTAGGTACCAGTATCTGACTGGGTGGATGGGTCACACTCGGCAGGGTCAAGACACTAACCAGTGCGTGAGAGAACTTGGTCCTGGGTAAATTCTGTAGGGGAAGTATGGACCTAACCCTGTGGAAATACAAGTCTTGCTGGTTAGCTCCCCTCCTGGGGTGGTGATGGTCTGAGCTAGGCGTGACCATGGAACTGTCATCACTTATGGGTAATGAAACCAACAAAAATCTGGGCAGGTCAAGGCAGCAGCACCCGAAAGTGCATCCTAAAATAGGATTGGGGGTGGGCTGTGCTGCAACTGAAAGGGGGCGGACCAGGCAGGGCCGAGCAAACCTCAACTCACAAGGAAGAACAGAAATCAGGATGGAGCACAGCTCGTGCCAAACTAAGCTCTGAGGCTGACTGGTCTGCATTGAAGGCAAAGGCTGAGAAGGGTGAGGGGCTAAACTAACTGGGTCAGAGCAACCACTGGCGTATATATAATCTAGGGCTGGGAAGAGGCTCGGTTAGGAGCTGTAAGATTACACTCTTGCTGGGTTCAGGTTTTTGCAGGAGAATGTGGGGATCAGAATGCAGGCTACGTTCTGGTCTGGATATGGCTGCAATCTCCCTTGGCATAAGTGTGAAGTGGGACTCGGTGCACATAACTGGTTTAGACACCAGCACCATCTGGTGCTCTGGAGAACCTGGGCACATGTAGGATAGACTAGGCTAGATTTCAGCCATGTGTGAACAGTGTCTGGGTATGGACAAGCCTTGGCTGGGGTGAGACATCCAACAGCAAGAACCAGAATGAATTGAAGCCTGCAAGAAAGGCTGGCCCATGGACACACCTGTATGTACAAGACCTGGCATAGGAAAAGGTTCTGACGGAGGAGTTTGGAAACTCCTCTGTCAGAACACAGTCTCTAAAGGTGAGCGTGAGAATGACGATAAGGAACAACCCAGACCAGGCCACAGAAAGACACCCACTAGCATACTTTTGGCATAAGTCAGGGGCAAACCAGCCTGAACCTGTTCACATCAACCGTTGCCGTATCCGAGCGCCAGAATAGGGTGTTGGTCGGGCCAGGTTTGGTCATGACACAAGCCAGTACACATTACAGAACACCAAGGTGAGGTGAGCTAAAAGGGATTTGAGATAGACTGAACAAATCTGTGGTACATACAGGCATGCATGAGAATCAGGGTAGGGTCTGCCTGGTGGGGGTTATCGGGAGTTGCCCCAACTTTTCTGTAGCTCCCATATGAAGTGGGCAGGAACAGGCTGCACTGCAACACCCATCGGTTCATGTGTGGAAGACAGGGCTGGAAACAGAACTGACCCGGCAGTTGCAATGACCAGCATGTACATAATCTGATTGGTGTGACAGACGGTGCTGGACCCTGTGCTGGCAAGCACACACAAAAATCAGGTCAGACAAAGTTTCTTTGGAGATCCCTCCAACTGAACTGTTGATCTCAGAACCCCAACCATGAAGAGACTATGTCGGCCAGTGGATCCTGACCAGATTTTATTGTGGTTCGAACGGCGAGTTTGGCAGCAATTCAGAAATGTTGAATTATCAAAACTGCTTGAGCAGGACCCTCAGAGCATGCCCTACATCAGGGATCTGGGATGGGTGGGGGCTGGGTGGGACTTATCCCTTTGTTTCTCCCTTGACCCTAGATCGGGGGAAAAAAGTGATATTATTCGCGTGGAAACAATGGTCTTACCCACTTTCCTGTATTCCTTGACCCTTTGTACCCCAATCAACTAAGTAAGCCTCATTAATAGAATGAATGAGACAGAAGAAAGAATCTCAGAATTGGAAGCTATTTCTTTCCATGATGGTGATACAACCAAAAAGCTGGAAATAGAGCTGGGTCACGCTAAAAGAAAAAGTATTCAAGAATTAAAAGGTACTACTGAAAGGACAATTATAAGAGTTATGAGCGTTGCAAAAGGTGCAGAAAGATGAGCTAGGTTTAAAGGTGCATTCAAATGAAATGATAAAACCTTCACGATATGGAGAAAGAATTCGGAAACAGAATATAGGAAGGGCACAGAACTCTCAAAAGAGTTAACCAAAACCAATCTTCACCACAACATAGGATAATTTAGCTCTCATATATTGAACTTAAGGAACTGATCCTTAAAGGTGCATGTGGAAGAAAAAATCAATTGACATATAGAGGAATGATCATCAGAGTAACACTTGACCTCTCAGAGGAAACTCTACAGGCCAGAAGAAGTACAGTGACATAATTTGTATTCTAAATGGAAAAATTCTACCAACCCAGAGTAAAATATGTAGCAAAGCTCTCCTTTGACAATGAAATAAAGGCCTGCCCTACAAATGATACATAATAATGTTCTGTTGACAAAATAATACATTTATATCAATACATAAATGTCTATATTTCTGTCAAAAGAACATTTATATATATTATATATGTATATAATACTAACTTAATTTCAATTTATAAGGGGACTTCAGATAATTAGTGCAAAATAGATTTTAAAAGTTTATTTTGATGCAACTGGAAAGTTGAAATCCTCATGATAGGGCATCTTCAAAAATTTTGCCAGGTTCCCAGATGGATGCCTATTCTATTCCTGGCAGCCTTAGTTCCCATCTAGCTCCCTGCTTGTGGCCTGGGAACCCGGTCAGGGACCGGACAAAGCCTTGGGATTCTGCACCTGTGTGAAAGACCCAGAAGAGCTTGTGGCACCTGGCTTTGGATCAGCACGCCTCTGGGGTTGCAGTCATTGGGGAATGAATTATTGATTGAAGATCGTCTTCTCTCTCTCTTCTCCTCACTATATATCTGCCTTTCCAATAAAAATTTTTTTAAAAAGTTCTGTCCAGTTGAATCTAGTTGTATCTTCAACCCTCTTCCATATAACCTCACACACACATTTTACTTTGTTTTGTCAAAAAGTTATTTCCATTATCATGCTTTTTCACAATTTTCATGTTGTAAAGTAGAACTCACATGAATGACAAATAAGATTGCTATTAATATTTTCTTATTCTTTTCAGTGCTTTGTGACAGTAAACGAAGGTGATCACTAACCTAACAATTGCACTAATAGGTATTTGTTTAATATAAATAAGTGATTGTGCCTACTAAAGCAGATGCGAAAGCAGTTAAAGTAACATTATCCAATAGTGTCAAATATTGAAAACAATCCCAAAGACTACCAATTTTCATTGGCAAAGTGTACTATTTTCTTGCACAGATGCATATACAAAAAAGAAATGTGTACAGTGACATAATCATACAGCAGAAATATGATGTCTCTCTGAGACATTATACAGAGTACATGAAGACATAAAATAGTGCATTAACTTGTTTAATGAATCTTTGGGTCTTTATTTTCAGTAAATTTAAATCATATATATGCATAGAAAAGAATCTTAGAAATCAATACCATTTAATATCTAAATCAGTTTTCTTGACACACATTATTGGTTAAGAAATGTTAATTATACACATGACCTATCTTGCTTAATGCATATAAGCGGCACTGAAATTACAGTAGGCAAATTCCACTGTTAGATAAAAAGGGCACCTTAAGTATTAGAATGAGTAAAAGATTAATCTAAATAACAAATTACCTTGACTGCAATACAAAAAGGACAGGTTTTTTTTTTTTATCAGCACAACTTAATTTTGATATCTTCTAATTCACCTCACCTTTGTGTAGAAATAAATAATACAGATTGTACATTTAAAAGGATAAATAAAATCTTTTTCTAAAAAAATTCATTTCATTTTATGACAATTTCATAGGCTCTAATATGCCCCCAATCCCTCCCCCCATTGTGGTTTCCACCACCTTGTTGCAGTATTACAATTCAATTCCAGTCATGATTCTTTCATTGTAAGCATGTACCATGCATAGAGTCCAACATCTTATTGTCCAGATAAGTTCAACAGTTTCTTGGGGAGACCATCTCTGGTCTGAAGGCAGAGCTGGCAGAATATCATCCCATCCAATGAAAAGCCACAACATAACATCAACAACAATTTACAATATTATGGAGTTAATTAACACGGTATTGAGTGACCAATATGTTTTTTTTTTTTTTAATGCAGGTTGTTACCCATATCCTGTGACTACTTCATTGACATTTCAATTTTAGTTTATACACAACCGGCTGCTCTACACCTTAACATGGTTATGGGGTACTATTCAGCTGTCTCCTGTCTATTTTCATTTTAGTATTTAGCAGTTTAAAGTGTTGAAGCATA
Source organism: Ochotona curzoniae (assembly GCF_017591425.1). Lineage (NCBI taxonomy): Eukaryota > Metazoa > Chordata > Mammalia > Lagomorpha > Ochotonidae > Ochotona > Ochotona curzoniae. The sequence continues at coordinate 46,318,903 of NW_024467087.1, forward strand.
ATTTTTACTGAACTTGGCAGATTTTAGGATAGTCCAAACTGTTTTATACTTCTTAACAAGGCATATGTCAATAGTTGAAGCACAGAACACTTTTAAGAGGGGTGTGCAGAGAAATTCTCAATAGCTTAGTATTGAGTAACTAATCTTTGTGTCCTATCGTAAGGTATATGTAAGTCCAAGCTGACCATTTCCTGTCCGTTTCTAAGCTTTCCTTGTTGTTTTCTGCGTAGCTAATCTAATTGGGGGGTGGCACTCCAGAGCTACCATTATTGTCATTGCAAGAGAGGGTGGGGAACCAAAGTTGTAACTAAGTGAGGACCAGAGAAAGCTCCCCTTCCAAGTCCCAGAGACATTTTACTGTTCTTCTATTTCTGAGGTCCACTCAGAGCTCCGAACTATTCTGATGATGTTAGATCCTGGGAGGAAGGATCTGGGCATCTTCCATCCCATGTGGGAGATCAGAAAAGGAGTGGATGACATCAGTTCTTGGCTTCCAAGGCATGCCAATTCCCTGTGGCGTTCTTGGCATTTTGGATATAGCCCTTGGTACCCAGACTGATAGTCCTTGGTGAGGATCCAAGAGTCTGCAGGGTTGGGATACAAACCTGCTCCTGTCCTCCTGCTCCACTCTGAGTTCCCCCCTGCCCTGTGCATATGACCTCCTGTTAAGATGTTGTCAGGATCGCTCTTGATTCCCCCGTATGTCTTTGTCGTTTTGCTAATGCCTAATGCTGATTCAAGTCTGTTGTCTCTAAGTTACCTGTTATATTCTTGATGGGTTATACTTAACATGTTCCTGACATGGAGTAGATGAATCATAACTTTCTTATCCTATCTTCTGTCGATGGGCAATTTGGTTGCTTCCAAGTTTTTGTAATTATTGATTGTGCTGCTATAAACAAGGAGTGCATGTAGGTTTCTCATGTAACAGGTGTTTTGGATATATTCCTAGCAGTGCTATTGCTGGATCGTACGTTATGGAGATTTTCAGTTGTTTGAGTGTTCTCCATACTGATTTCCATAGAGGCTGTACCAACCTGCAGTCCCACCAGCAGTGGAGTAGGATACCCTTTTCCCCACATCCTCGCCAGCAAGTATTGGTGGGTTTTTTTTATGTGAGCCATTCTTACTGGTGTTAAGTGGTACCTCATTGATGTCTTAATTTGGATTTCCTTTATTGCCAGGGAGCTTGAGCATATTTTAATATGTCTGTTTGCCATTTGGGTTTGTTCCTTTGTAAAATGTCTGCCCATTTCCAATGCCCATTTCTTTTTTTTAAAAAAGATTTATTTATTTATTGGAAAGTCATATATACAGAGAGGAGAGACAGAGAGGAAGATCTTCCATTTGATGATTCAGTCCCCAAGTGAGCGCAACGGCCGATGCTATGCCGATCAGAAGCCAGGATCCAGGAACTTCTTCCAGGTGTCCCACACGGGTGCGGGGTCTCAAAGCTTTGGGCTGTCCTCGACTGCTTTCCCAGACCACAAGCAGGGAGCTGGAAGGGAAGCGGGGCTGCCAGGAATAGAACCAGCATCCATATGGGATGCCCTTGCTTTCAAGGCAAGGACTTTAGCCGCTAGGCCACCCCTCCAAGCCCCCCTTGCCCATTTCTTGAGTTGTTTTTTTGTTTTGCTATTTTGATTGTTCTGTAGATATTTGTATATTCTGGAAATTAGCCCCCTATCACCTATGTAGTGTGCAAAGATCTTCTCCCATTCTGTGGGTTGCTTTTTTTACTTTGTTGATGTTTGTTTATTTTGCTCTTGATTGCTATTGCTTTTGGTGGTTTTTTCCTTTTTTTTTTTTTTTTTTTTTAGGAAATCAGGGCCTACACCTAGATCTTGTAGGTTGTTTCCCATATTTTCTTCCAAAAGTTTGAAGGTTTCTAGATATAGGTTTAGGTCTTTTATCCACTTAGATTGGATCTTAGTGTATGGTGAAAGATGTGGGTCTATCTTCTTGCTTTTGCAGGCTATTAACCAGTTGTATCAACAGTGTTTATTGAAGAGACCTTACCATTTGCATGGATTGTCGTTTGTCTTTTTGTCAAAGATTATTTGGCTGTATCTGCGTGGGTTCCCTTCTGTTGTTTCTATTCTACTCCGTTAATCTTCCTCTCTATCTTTGTGCCAGTACCAGGCTGTTTTGATAACCACTGCCCTATAGTATGCCCAGAGGTCGGGAAATGTGATTCCCCCTGTTAACTTCCTATTCTTCAAGATGAGATAAATAAAATCTTACTATTTTTCAAATTTTTGTATAAAGGTGCCCAGTTATAAAATGAAAATAGACATTCATTATCATGCTTCAGTTTAGATTAACATTGATTATATATGAAAATTAACATAGATACAATACTAACGTAATTTCTACATTCTTCTACTTATTTTCAGAATTTATTATTTTTGACTGTCTTTTTAACCAAATAAAATACATATTCAATAGTTGTTTATATTATTTTGTTTAACTTTGTTTCTCATTGATTTTATTTTTTGGAAGGATTTGCTTTTTCCCAGCATGTGTATGTGTTGCTCATTTTGTCAAGACTATTTTTTGGCTGTTTTTAATGGCTCGCTGCCTTATGTTGAGTGGAAGCTATTGGTAAAAATGAGGTTTATAGGGCCTTGTGGCGTGGCCTAACGGCTAAAGTCCTCGCCTTGAACGCACCGAGATCCCATATGGACGCTAGTTCTAATCCTGGCAGCTCCACTTCCCATCCAGCTCCCTGCCTGTGGCCTGGGAAAGCAGTTGAGGACGGCCCAAAGCTTTGGGACCCTGCACCCGTGTGGGAGACCTAGAAGAGTTTCCTGGTTCCCGGCTTCGGATTGGCGCAGTTCCAGCCGTTGCGCTCACTTGGGGACTGAATCATCGGATGGAAGATCTTCCTCTCTGTCTCTCCTCCTCTCTGTATATCTGACTTTGTATAAAAATCAATACATTTTTTAAAATGAGGTTTATAGTCAAGCTAATTGGCATTTGAACTATTTTTTTTTAGTCTATGGTAATTTGGGATGACTTTATTATAGTATATGCTACTTACAATTCGGAGTGGATTTGTTGAAACATTTTACCAGTGTTGCATTTAATAGTTAGTGCTGGTTTCACTTCATTAAATTATACACACTAATGCTCTGATGCATACTACCATGGTTTTCAAATATTTGTTACAGCGAAAGATTGAATTATTTAACAAAGATTCCCTTTTTTGTGGGAATAACAATCTCTTGTAAATAAGTTCCTTTTGAAATGAATGGATATGAAGTTATAGACTGTTTACTGCTTTGATCATATCAGAAATTTTTTAAGAAAATGCATACAGGGCCCGATGCGATAGCATAGCGGCTAAATCCTCACCTTGAATCCTCACCAGGATTCCACATGGGTGCCAGTTTTAGTCTAGGCAGCCCCACTTCCCATCCAGCTCCCTGCTTGTGGCCTTTGAGAGCAGCCGAGGACGGCCCAGAACACTGGGACCCTGACACAAGTGGGAGACCAGGAAGAAGTTCCTGGATCCTGGCTTCCGATTGGCGCAGTACCGGCCTTTGTGGTCACTTGGGGAGTGAATCATCGGACGGCAGATCTTCCTCTCTGCACACCTGCCTTTCCAATTAAAAAAATAAATCTTAAAAAAAAAAAAAAGGAAATTGCATACAGAAGAATAGTTGCCTCAGTGAAATTTTATAATGCCTCAGTTAAACTTTATAGTTAGATGTGGAGATAGCTCCCATACATGATCTAATAATAAGCAGCAATTAGTTTTTTTTTTTATTTGAAAAGAAAAGAGAGAGATAGTAGATCTTCCACTCGTTCACTCCTCAACTATCCATTATAACCTAGTGGGCAAGGCCAAAATCAGAAGCTCGAAACGTCATCTGGATTTCTCAAATGCAAGGAGGGACCTAAGGATATGATCTATCATTACCTGCCTTACATGCTGAGCATTAGCACGAGTCTGGAATCAGGCATGTAGATGAGACTCAAATCCAAGTACCAGATCTGATAAAAGGTGTGCGCATCCAAAGCAGCAACTTAACCATTGTGCCACAAGACTACCCAAGCAATGTGCATTGTAAGTACTTCAAGCAGAATATTCAATAATACTTTGTTATTTTTAATCTAAAAGTACTTGAAAAAAACGATTAGCGTTTTTCAGTTGCTATTATCATTGTTATTAATATATTGCAGCTAATCTATTCCCAGATGGAAATGTCTAATTCAATAGTTTACTTTCCTAGCTTGCAAGAATTCTTTTGAATGTTTGCATTTTCAAACAAAAATTCCTTATTAATCATTTACTACCTTCTGAAACACTGCCTGCAGTATGTAATTTTATCTACACTATTCGTTATTTTTCCATCATTGTTTACCAGCAGAATAACACAGGCTATTTATTCCCTACTTGGTATGCAAGTTCCTTGCATATGGTATGGATCTTTTCTGCTTGATGTCAGTAATCTATTGCTTAAAATAATATACTCTACGTAAAATCTTCTATGTAAACACCTGCAGAAGTTACAAGCTCAAAATTTAATCTGTCATATTTTCATTAAAGTTTGCAGATGACACAGGCAGGGCCTTTTCTTAAGAGGGAAAGGTCTTCACATATGTCAACAGCAATGATAGCTAGACCACAAACATTGTTTGGGCTTCTTCTCTGAGCATTATCTCTTAATTTGTTTTTTGTACATGCAGTGTGTTGTGTAATAGGAAAATGGCTATAAATTTAGGATAGATAAATCTTTTTTACCTGTAGGAGGCATTGTTCTTTCTTCCAAGAGTCTCCACTATGCAACCATCCATACAGAATCTATGGCAGAAATCGCTCCTTTCTTGCTTTCAAGATTAACAGGGTTTTAGGAGTCCTGGGTCTTCCAATAAATCCAACTAACACAAAATAAATGCAATATTTGTATTCCAATAAATACAAAATACTGGATCTAATCCTGATTTTCTTAGGTTTGGCAGAAGTGCTTTGAAACTAATGGATTAAAAGTGGAAGATTTTTTTAAAATTAGGAAGAATTTAAGAAATAAGTGTCAAAATTAGAAGATAAAAATAAATCTTATGTATTAGATGCCTGTTTTATGTATCTCTCCCTACTGTTTATTTTATTTGCACTCTACAGTTCCATGTGAAATCAGTCAACAGGAGCTCGCTGTGTTTCACATTAAACATGCAGTGAATCTCTTTTGCTTTTCCAAGGATCTCTTAAACACTGCTTGTGAAAAAGCATAGCTTGCAGAAAGAGGAAAGTTTGTGAATTCAAACATGTTCTTAGTGGGCAGTTGGGAGCCAGAGGATAGGTTCTGTAGATTGCTTTCAGAACGAATTCTAGGAATTCTACATGATGGTTTTACAGGATTTTTTTTTCCTGAAAAATTCAAGTTCCTTTGCTATGAAAATGCATTAGGAAGAGTTTACTTTACAAAACAAATTTAGCATCTGCCTAATAAATAACAGCAGCCAATGAGTGAACATATGAGCATCAGTTTTAAGGCTGTGGGACTAGCAGGCTTGGATTCTGTGGTTAGATGAGGAAGAGTATGTTGACCTGAGAATATTCTTGTGACACCGTATTTAATGCTAAACCAAGAGCAGCAGGAATCTCTCCCAACATTCTGATAGAATGATTTGCTTCAATATGAGATACAATTACTGCAGTTGGAAAGCCTGCAACTGGCTCAAAATATTGAGAAAAAGTTACAACACTCAGAATTAGAAATATTAAAACAGACTGCTTTAATTAGACCTCTCAGCAGGTTCTAAGGTTCCATAAATGATTTGGAGGAAATTTCACTAAGGAAAAAATGTTTAAAAGCATGCATTAACACTATATTGTATTGCTAGAATTGTCTTTCCTGATATTCTCTCCATATCAGAAATTTGCCATAAGCAAGAGTGGATGATAGATGGAGTTTGGCTTCTTTTTGTGAATGGGTATGATAAATTTCTGGATAAATAGCAGGATTATATGGTGTTTAACTATCAAGAGGCTTTGTAGACATAATTACCATGAAATCTAGAGTCATGAGAATCTTTTCATCTACAGGGATTAAAGGCACTGCATAATAGACATAAAGATGTAACAGGTCACAGATGTAACAAGTCCATGAATATTTGCATGAATTCCCTTACTAGAGTATCTAAATGTTTGTCGCTTCTTATTGGGTTTGCTTATTATTTCAACAATATAATCTTTAAGTTAGATACTCTGAGGAATGTAAAAAGCATTAAGGTGTTTTGGATTATTATGTTATTAGCATCGATAATATACAGCTAAAAGAGGACAATACACATGCTTCCCTTCCCTCACAAAAGTTATCAGATTGTTTTTCCTCTGCCCTATAGGAGGGCATTTCCAAAAGTTTGTGGAATATAAATTACATAAGATTATTTTCTTCCAAGCACTGTTTGAAATTAATGTATAGCCTTTTTGTAATATGTCTTTTATCTAAGCATTTTGACCATCATTCTCATAACAGAATGATTTTACATTGGAAAGTTGCTCTGCTGCAGAGATTATCTAGTAATGTCAGATTCATTGATACACAGCAATAAATAATGGTATATTCATGATTATGCTTTGGTGAGTTTAGGAAACAAAAATGAATTATACTAACAGGTCATTGAGCCTCATCAAGATTCCTGCCTAGGTGCATTAGCTGGGAGCTGGATTGGAAGTGGAGTAGCTATGAATCGAACCAGGTACCATAATATGACAGAATCCAAGAAGCTGCATATTCACCCATTCACCACAACTACCACTGTACACAAAGGGTAATACTATTCAATGGAATCCATGAACTGTTTGAACACCCCGTACACAAATACACAAAGGGTCTTCACAGAATTCATGGAAAATAGTTACTGTGTGACAGCTTTATATATTTTTCATTGTTTTCACACCAAACTAAATTTATCTTTATCAATTTTTTTTTTTTTGGAGTTTCCTTGTGTGCATTGGGATGCATTATTTTGCTTTTACACTGTTCCAAGATCTGTCGTTCTGGCTGTGCTTTTGGAGGTTTTCACATTGAGACTGCCTATGTAGTGATGAAGGATATTAGAAAATAAATTTTATATTACTATGTGAGCAATTGAGATCAGGCTGTGGTAGCCAATATGCAAATATGTTTTCCTGATTTTACTTTTTCCATTCCTCTCTGTACTCTCCCTTCCATACATGGAGTATATGCATAGTTCTAGCTTCACTCATTGTTGAGGAGAAAGCAATTCCAACTGTGGGACAATAGTGTAAATGTTTAGAATCAGTAACAAATATTATATGTTATGTTATATTATACATTATAACAAAAAATGAATTGATTAGAAAAAATGAAATTTGTAATATAATTATTATCTAAACAAAATGTGTATATGCAAACAGCACCATAATTATAACCAAGTATAAACATGTAGGTATTTCTGTGAATGTGTAAGGAAAGGAATTAAAATTGATTTTTAAATGTAAAAATTAATAAGTAGAGAATGTGCCATTAACACTAATAACATGCCATCAAGTATGGATTAGTACTAATTCAGGTTCTTCAGCTGAATTCCTACAGGGGAAATTAAACAAGTAAAACAAAAAGACTGCATTGAAAACTCAGGTGTCCTCCCATCCTGTATCATTTGATAGTATGTAAAAGTCAGTATTTTAAAGGATATTCAAAGTTTAGTGAATCACATGAACTAGTATCTAGGGAACATACTGTATTTCTGGGAAAAAAAGAAAGAGTATTATGAGAGAGTAACAGAAATAGGCCTCGCCTCATATTCTGAGTCACTCTTCAAATAATTGAAATGATTAGGATGGGGTTTGACTGAAAAGAGGTACTAGAAATTAAATTCAGATCTCCAATTATTTCTGCCTCTTCGTGTCTGCTTTGGCAGGAAGCTGGAGTCAGGATACAAAGCCAGATTTTGAACTCTGGTGATTTGATATGTGTCGCTTGAAGTTCTTAGACAGTATAAATGTCCAACCCAAGGATATGTTATAGTCTTTATCAACATAATTGCTTTCTATTTGCCAATCCATATAGCTATCATGTATATATCTGTCATGTGTCAGATATGCTGAATATTTTCTCTGTACATTTATTCTATCAGTGTTGTCTATAAACTCAGTTAAAAGTTACTTTTATTAGTGTCAGAACACAATGATGTGTCTATTTCCCATGATAACAAATGTCAGAAAAAAATGGACTTAAAACTGATGTTGCAAGAGGATTAACTTTGTTATAATTTCTCTGGAAAATATGCTTTTAATAGCTAAAAAAAGGTCATCCTTCATTGCTTTTTTGACAGCTTTTATCTCATGCCATGGTGTGGTAACAACTTCTTCATGTTTATCAACCTGGGATTTCTGAAACTGACTTATCTGTACGAACATCTCTACTTACATGTATTTTTTTCCTTTAGGTAGTGAATCACACAAATTTTGTTTCTTAATTATCTTGGTCCTTCTTTCCTTTCATTTAGTGCCACAGACCCCTGTTAATAAATTTTTGTAGTTGTGATGGTAAAATGCAAACAATATCCTCCAGTGTTAAGAGATTTACTTTTATTCTATCCTAGTGATAAAAATAGTAATATCTTATAGTCTTATTTTAAACGTACCTAATAATACATATATATACACATATATATATATACATATATGTATACATATACTAATATATCCTTGTGAATCATAGGGTGTAAGTCATAGAAATTCCTCAACATGTAGTAAAAATTGTTACTGCTTAGAAAAATTTAAATGACGAAATATGTGGCAATTAGAGTTCTGAAGTAAGATGAAACTAAGGCCAACTACTTTTTTGTTTCTATGGCATTTACATGTTGTAACATATAGAAAAGATGATTTACAAAAAGTCTAGAAAAATAGCCTGATTCAATAAGAAGAGATTAATCAGCCCATTAAATAATATTTTGCAGGTATAAAGCTGCAATACATTGTAAAATCATCAACAAAGCTTCCTTCATGAAATCTAAAGGACACATGGAAATATATGTGTCTTTATTCTGTTCTAGAGAAATATCACTTCACTATTGTGGAATAAAATTTTCTGCTTGAATTCTGGCAGTATAATGGGGAATAGAGTTAAGTTAACAGAACTGAGACAAATTTATGAAGCAAGATTTACTGATCATCTGAGGAGATTTCTGAGAGAATTTTGTCAATAATAATACAAGAGTAACCATTTTATATACAGTATATAAATTGTGTTCATTGAGATGGGTAAATAAAACAAAGCTTGCATGCTTTCAATTTAATATGCAGGAACATTTTACAAGAGTTAAGTTACCAATTGATTGAAACTCTGATGTCTTCATAAATAATTTCTATTATATTAAATAATATTATCAAGTAACCTAGTAATGTCTATTTTCCCTAAAACTTCTCCTTGGGGCACCAATGTTTTCCCTTTAAGTTTTTTGCTGTATAGTTGAATGGGATGAAATTATTTTAGAAGGTAGCTTTTTTCATAGTAAAGAAACAATAAATTAAAAGTGTTTTTTTATTTTTAGTAAGAACCAAATTTGGGGAAAGTTAATATTTATTGAAACATCTTTGCCTTCTTAGCTGTATAAGGAGGACTGCTGAATACACACATCATAACAGTTTTTACATTAAATGAGGAAAGGGAACAATATTGCTATGCTTATTTTATAGATGAGGAAATTGACGCATAAGAAAGTTAAGGGGCTTCCTCAAATGAATATAATTAGCAGCAGGGACCACATTTCAATTTAGATGACTCTTACTACACAGTACTTTTTTAATCACTATGAAATGCAGACCAGCATTTGGACATGGTTAAGAAAAAAGTCTAAAAATTTGGATTAATAATAAAAACAGGGGACAACATTGAGGCACAGCCAGCAAAACCTCTGCTGCCAGACTGGCCTCCAATATGAATGCTGATTCAAATCCTGGCATCTCTACATTCGGTCTGTTCCCTGCTAAGGATCTGAGAAAAAGCAGTAGAAGATGGCCCAAGTGAAACAGAAGATGAAAGATACCTTTTTTCCCTAACTCCTCCTTTTTTTTTTTTTTTTAAAGAAAGGACAAATTTTATTTCTCTGAAAAGTTCAATTGCATTCTCTCACCACTGATATGCAGGGCAGGGATCTTTGAAAATGCTTTGCCCTCAGTGAGAACGCATCTAGAATGCATTAGTATAGCCTAGTGTGAAGATACCCATAATGTATTTTCATTTATTAAAACTTCGAAAGGCATCTATTTCAGAACTGGTATCTCAAGCCAGATGAGGTGGTATTGTTTTGCACTTTGTTGTTTGAAAACATCAATGATGTTGTTTATAATTACTTCATTCATTCTGTGTGGTATCTTTCATATTTAATTGGGCTGCTTTTAACCAATATCATCAGTGAAGTAAAACTGAAATGATCTTAAATTTCCAAATTTGGGTAGTTTTTACTTGTACATTTTCCGATAAGGAAAGTTTGATGTTCATCGTTAACAAAAACAAATGTAGTATATTTTGAAAGGTAACTTGATTGAGGCTATATAGTACCACGTATACATTACAGCATGTTTTAATTTTCAGATTTATTCTTATTTTGATTCAAAAGGGAAATATTTACTTTTCCCCCTCTCCTTAAGTTCTAATCAAGAAAAGCTTCATTTATTTATTTTTTACCTTCAACTTTTTTTCCCCTTCAGATAAGGAGGCCTTCCTGATTAAACAAAAATATAAACTCTAACTAGTCTAGTCTTAGTGAAGTCCAGGTGGCAATGTTTATTGAGTTTCTCACTAATGCTAATCTTTCTAAATGAGAAGAGGAAAAGTTAAATGAGTGAAGGAATTTAATATTTTTGTTACATAAATTGTAGTGTAAGAACAGTTAAACTGTGTATCAGGAATATTGTGTTCAATCCATACTTTTAAGAATTAGCTATGCAAAGTTTTTAAGACAGTTTTTCTGATACTCAAATTTATAATATTTAATTTAGAGATAATGCTATTATCTCTTGAGGTTTTTGTTAAATGAATGTATACATGTCAAATGGAAAGCACAGTTAGTGTCATTCATAATTTTCTTGGAACAAATATTGGCAAAATATTTGAAGATGCTTGTATATTTCAAAGCAGTGTTGATAAGCATATTGCATGTGTTTCTTCATCAGAGTCCTCTAATTTATCTCAATCCTGAAGCTTGAGAACAGTAAACCAAATTAATTTTGAATTAATTAGTCTGGAACTCGAGGCCAGCTCAAAATTCTCATAATGTGAATTGCTGTTTCACACTATAGTTACCAGAAAAGTGGAGATTGTTTAAAAAAAAATATGGAAGAAAATAAGTTTAAAATACCATAACGACTTAAATGAATTTTCTAAGATGGAAATAATCAATATGAGAAATGCTCATTCTGTAGCTGACTTTTATCCTAATATATATACTTACATATTATATGTATATATAGACCCCCTTAGAAGATTTGATGAGTTACATTGATCATTTATTGTTAGATTGAAAACCATCATTAACTCCTTGATTCATAAGTATATATATTAGGATAAATAAAATATATACATATATATTTTTTTTGAAAAAGAGTTCGGCCATAGTGAGCTAATGAGTTCTAATAATTAAAGTACTCAAAGCTTAAATGATCTATAATGCAAAAGCCTTCCATCCATTATTCTCTGGTAGGATAGAAAGCACATGTGGCTCAAATATTCATTGTAATAGAATTTCTGTTTTGTTAGAAAACCAGGAATAATTATATTGTTATATTTTTACCTGGGTAAAAAAATATGTAGGAATTTAAAATTAATGTTGATATTTATGAAATAACTCTACAACTAGTTTGTAAGTTCAGGCATCTGGACTGTAGAGTCTGTCTTAGCTAGGAAGAACTTCTGAGGGCATTCAGTCACCTCATACCAGAAATGATAGCATTCATTTTGACCTAATATACTGTTAAGTTTCTTGTGACAATTAAATTCCTTTGCAAAAGCTATCTCTTTATCTTATCAGAAATAGTTTGCTATCCATTAGTAGGCAAATGCTGCTTCTGAAATGGACTAAAAACTGTTTTCACTAGTTACTGTTAGACCCCCTTAAGAAGATTTGATGAGTTACATTGATGATTTATTATTAGATTGAAAACCATCATTAACGCCTTGATTCGTTCAAGGTGTTATATCCTTGCAATTTCCTTTTCACAGTCCCTTTAAAATTTACTCAATCTGTTTATTTTCCATTTGAAGTAAACTATTAATCTAGAATTTGGCTGAGATATACTGTTGGCAGGGGCCAAGCTACTAATTTGTGTTTGCAGGGCAGTTGTGTTAATGAAAGTTAAAGCAATTATATTCTAACAAGATATGTGGGGTATCTCTCTCTTGCAACACATACTCGTGATTTTCAAAAATAGCAATTTCATATAAAGTGGCATCTGTTTGTTTAAATCTTAACTGCCCTTGAAAAATATTGGATATTTCAGAAAGACATGCTTAATGAATAAACTCTAAATTAAGATAATTGTTTTCTCTATTGAAATAAAAAGGAACTAGATCATAAAAAATGCTTAGATATTGGAACTCTGTTAAACTATTTGAAAATATTTTATTTATTTTTATTGGAATGGCAGATCAGATTTATGAAAAGAAAGAGAGACAAAGATCTTCCATCTGCTGGTTCACTCCCCAAATGGCCATGATGGCCAGAGCTGGGTCATTCCAAATCCACAAGCCAGGAGTCTTTTCCGGATCTCTTAAATGGGTACAGGATCCCAAGTCTTTGGACCATACTGTTTTGCTTTCACAGGCCATAAACAGTGAGCTAAATAGGAAGTGAAGTAATCAGGACACGAACCGGTATCCTTTCAGGATCTAGGTGCTTGGAGCTGGAAGGTTAGGCAGTTGAACCATTTCTGTATTTAGTGGAAGATTTAACTAGAAATGTTCCCTTTTATGCAGAGCAAATAAGTCAAGCCCCTTAAAAATTAATGATTTGAAAATGATATGTATGTTAATAATAAACTAATAACATAAACATAATAAGATCATCTTTCAGAGCAAGAAAAAATAAATTTAGTTTATAAATTGTAAACTTAATGGGAATTTTATATTTAAATTTGTGTAGCTAATTACAAAAATAATTTAGAAAATGTAACTGATAAATTAGATGGTGGAAATGGACGAGAGTGAGTGAGTGATAGGGGAATTTGGAAATTTATTGATTTTTTTCAAGAACTCTTTGAACATTATGCTAAGAATGCTATTACTTGTATAATAATGTAATTCCTGTAGTTTTCTAAAATAGAATATGTAAATTTCTTGATAATTTTTTTCAAATTCTTCAATTTAAAAATGTGCCAAAGTATTGTTGGGATTATCTGACCCAAATGTGCACATGTCTACATTTTGAATCAAAATTCTAATTATTTTTTATTGACATACACACAAAACAATCTGAAGATACTCCAATAATTAATAGAGGGTCAGCGCAGTGGTCTACCAGCCAAATTCCTCACCTTGAACACGTCAAAATCCCCTATGGGTGCCGGGTTTAATCCTGGCAGCTCCACTTCGCATCCAGCTCCCTATTGTGGCCTGGGAAAGCAATCAAGGATGGCCCAAAGCCTTGGGACCCTGCACCCACATGGGAGACCAGGAACAAGTTCCTGGCTCCTGGCTCCTGGCTCCTAGCTTTGGATCAGCATGGCACCGGCCATTGGGCTCACTTGGGTAGTGAGTCATCAGACGAAAGATCTTCCTCTCTGTCTCTCCTTTTTTCGTTACATCTCACTTTGCAATAACAATAAATAAATCTTTAAAAATAATAATTAATGGAAATAATTGACAAATTAATTTTTTGGAGCATAGGTACTTTTAAGACATTTTTCATATTTTCATTTGCTTCTTACTCCTCAAAAAACATGGATTTTTTTCATCATATCAAACATTTTAATTTTGCTTTCCATGAACTTTTTTTAAAAGATCTGCTCATTTTCATTGAGCGTGCAGATTTACCGAGAGGAAGATCTTCCATCTGTCGATTCACTCCCCAAGTAGCCACAGTGGCCGGAACTAAAATGATCTGAAGCCAGAAGCCCAAATCTTCCTCCAGGTCTCCCACATGGATGCAGGGTCCTAAGGCTTTGGGCTGTCCTTCACTGCTTTCCCATGCCACAAGTAAGCAAATGGACTGGAAGCTGGGCTGCTGCGATTAGAACCAGCACCCATATAGGATCCCAGTGTGTACAAGGCAAAACATTTAGCTGCTAGGTTATTGTGCAACATCCCTTCTTTGCATAAACTTTTAAATATGCTCAAATATATATACTTGCATGCATGTCTGTGTAAGTCCCAGGACCCAGTTCCACAGCTCAGTGGCCAAATCCTTCCTTGTATGTGCCAGAATCCCGAATGCCTGAATGGACACTGGCCCATGTCCTGGCTTCTTCACTTTTCTAGCTCCCTGCTTGTGGCTTGGGAAAGTTGTAGATAAAGTCCCAAAATGCCTTGGGACCCTGCACTAATGTGTGAAACCCAGAAGTTCCTGAATTCTGGCTTTCAATGTACTCAACTCTGGCCTTTGTGGCCATTTGGGTAGTAAACATGCAGATGGAAGATTTTTCTCTCTGTATCTCCTCTCTGTAGATCTGCCTTTCCAACAATAAGTAATGAATCTTTAAAAAGGAAAACAAAATGATATGTCCTAGTACAAGAGTAAACATGGGCAACAGTAGCAGAATAAATATGAGTTCTATTACAAATAATCACATGAACTAATATTCAGTGTAGATTTTTTATAGCAAGGGTTTTCTCTACTATAGACCCTCTATTTGTGCTATTTCAATTTGGGAGATAACAAAAATAGATTCCAAGATTGAACTCAATAGAAAGTAATTTAGCAGGGTTATGAAAGTAAAAACTGTTGCAATATATGATTTAAAGGAAAACCATCTCAATGTTTTAATCTAATCATTAAAATTAATTCAGTTTATCATTTTATGATTATTTGTCCCATTTATCCAGAAAAATTCTTAGATGTATACCTTGTTCTACTTATTTTTTCTAATAAAATGGTGAAACAATTTGTTTTCTAATTTTATAACCCCTTTCTCTATATTTTCGTATTTTGAGAATCCTAAAATTTTCTGGGAAAATATTTGCTCCAGCTGTTTTTATAAAACATTGTAGTGGATCCTTACCACTTGTAAATGCAATCTCCTTTCATTTGCAAATGTACATATGTTTCTAAAATGTCTACTTGTTCTTCACTCAAATATGTTTTGTATGGTGCTTAATTATAATTCTTTTTTACACACATAAATTACTTTATGACTTTTTGGAAGTCATTCATGTTGGTTGTCCTTTCCCAATGTTACTCAAGATACCGAATTTCTATATTATATTTTGGTTTCCTGAAAGTTTTCAACACTCCAAAGAATAAGCACATCATAACCAACTTAAATATTTGTAATCTTATAAATTCCTTGGGGATTTAGCAGTTGTGTTGAAAAATTTAAGTGCCTAAATAATTATATCTAAAGAGTTGGGATAAATGCTATGGATTGAAATCACTGAATGATATGGTAGGTATATGCTTAGCATTTTCAAAAACTAAATGTTTTCCAAAGTGATTATGCTATTTAAAATTAACACCAGAAGTATCTGTACGTTGTTACTCTGTATCTATACCAACATTTGAGGTGTTCAGTCTTTTAAATTGTGAGTATTCTAATGCCTTAGTAAAGTTTTTTTTCTTTTTCTGTAGTGACTAATGATATGATATGCTTATTGGCCATTTGTACATTCACCTGTGAATGTCTGTTCAGATTGGTTGTCTGATTTTTTTTAAGATGCATTAATTTGAAATTCATAATGACAGAGAATGTTGGGAAGAGAGAGAGAGGTTGCATCACTGGTTCATTCACACACATCTACAATACCTGAGGCTGGGTTAGATCAAAACTCAGAAGTTCTTCCAAGTTACATGGGTGGCAGGGACTGAAGTACTTGAGCCAAAACATGTTTTCTTTTCAGCTGCGTTAACAGGAAACTAGATTGGAAACTGAGTAACTGAGATTCAAACCAGTCACTCAAATATGGGATCTAGAATTCCCTAGTGTTGTTCAATTTTTAATTGAGCTGTTTCTCTGATTATTGAATAATAAACATTTTTTGTACACAAATATTTGATGCGCGTATCTATTTTTCTATCTTTGGTATTCTCTAGCTTTGATTTAATTAGAATTTTGTCTTATAAAGAATAAAAATCTTTAACAGTTTACTTAACATTAAACTTTTATATTTAAAATATTTATTTGAAAGGCAGAATGGCAGAGGGAGAAATAGGCGGATATCTCCCATTTGTTAGCTCATGTCCCACAACAGCCAAATCTGGAACAAGCCAAAGAAGAAGAGTTTTCATTCAGTTAGAATCTCCCATGTATGTTCAGGAATCTAAGTAATTGAGTCATCACCCAGGGTGTGAATTAATAGAAATCTGGAACTGAAATAGAGCCAGAACTCAAATCCACACACTCATATGAAATAGAGGCAATCTGCCAAACACCTCTCCTGTTTTTAATTGCTAAATTTGTTTCATTACGAAATATTGAACCTTCACTAGAAAATATCATGTTCTAAAAATTATGTGGAACATAAAAATTATGTGGAACATGTTCATCTTTCATGCAGTGATGATAAAAATAAGTGATTAAAGTGTACTTATTTGAAAGGCAACTTGACAGAGAAGATATGGGAGCAGGGAGAAAGGGAGGCAGGGAGACATGAAGAAAGAGATAATCTTTTGTTTACTAATTGGATTCCTACGTGACTGCAATAGCTATAGGCTGTATCAGCCCAAAACCAAAGCCAGGTGCTCCCTGAGATCTCCACATGGGGAAGAAGAACTCAAGTACATGGGCCATCTTTTGGGCTTTCCCAGACACCTCAACAGGTAGCAAGATTGAAAATGGAGCAGCTAGGACTCAAATTGGCTGGCTGATATGAGATATTGGTGTCACAAGTAGTGGCTTAACACAGGGCCACAACACTGGGCCTGACCAAAAAAATAATTTTAAATAATGTTCAACAGGTTTTATTAAGCTACATTTACACTATTAGTATTCTAGCTGGAACCAGCCCTGGCTGTTGCAGGCATTTGGAAAACGAAGAAGAAAGTGGAAGATCTTGCTCTTGCTCTAATTGTATTTTCAAATAAATAGATATATATATTAAAAGTTCACATAATTGTTCACTATACAGCAATTGCTAAGAGGGATGAGAGGGTCTAGAGAATCTTGCTAAATGTGAGTGGTTACATGAAGATATATTATTTCAATGGCTATTTGAGTAGTCATGAGAGTATACTTTTAATATGATCCAAAATGTATACATTTATTATCTATTAATTTGTGTTATTTTTATTATGTCTTGATGCAAATTTTGCATAAATGCTACAGTAAATACTAAAACATGAGATTTTAAAATTTGAATTAATTTCTTATCAACATTTTAAAAACAGGAAGAGAAACATGTTTTCATAAAAATTAAGTCCATAATTTAATATTCTCATAAAGAAAACTTAAAGCTTGAGAGATTTCAGTTAAGATTTTTTAATATCTTCTTGAGAAATCAATTTGAACCACACTTTATTATTATCATTTTACAATGCAGTTGCATAGGCTCTGGAAGTTTGCCTTTCCTCTTCTCTCCAGTGATTTCCTCCATATCACTACCTTTATACTTTATTAACAGTCACAGGTCCACCATTCTACTGTTTAAGCATATCCTGACATTGTAGATAGGGACAGTGGCAGAGAGCCCAGCATCCTATCATGAAGAGATTTTTAACACTTTCTTTGGGAGTTTGTCCTTAATTTGGAAGTAGAGATCTACATTGCATTGCATCTTCACATCTGGTTATGATAGATTCTTTTGCACATATTTCATATGCACAGATTTATAGTTGTAATGGTAACTACAGCTCTAGTGCCCCACCCCCCCACTCATGCTCCCAACAACCCTTCTCCTTCCATACTTATTTTTTTCCTCATAGTTTTTACGGTGACAAAGGTTGTAAGCAATAATCAAATCTCAAAATCTCAATCTTGCTCATACAAAATAACATTATTTACTCTGTTACAACAACATAATATTTGTGTTGCTGGAAATGAGTTATTTCACCTGGAATAATGGTTTCCAATTGCATCTATTTTGTTACAAAAGACCAAATTCCATTTATTTTTATTTTATCTGTTTCATTTTTTTTAGCATTATCCATTCATCAGTTCATGGACTTCTGAGTTGATTCCATATTTTGGCTATTATTGATATAGCTACAGTAAACGTGATAGAGATAATTGTTTCATATAATGAATTAATTTCTTTACCATCTGCCTTAATGGCTATTCTAATCCACATTCCCACCAGCAGTGCATTACAGTACCTTTCCCCATACACCATTGAAAGTGTTTGTTGTGTTTTTGATTTTTTGCATGTTTTCAATTCTAACTGGCATGTGGTAAAACCTCATTGTGTATTTTATTTTCATTTCACTAATGGATGACAATGGTACATTTCCACGTATCTTTTGACCGTTGAATTTCATCCTTTGAAAAATGCCTATGGGGTCTACCTTGTTATAGAGCAGGTAAAGCCTTTGCCTGAGATGTCACCATATCATAGGGGCATCAGTTTAAGTCGGCCTGCTCTATTTCTGATCCATTTCTCTGCTAGTGTCTGGGAAAGACATGGAAAGATAGCCCATTTGCTTGGAACTCCTGTACCCACACAGGGGACTTGGAAGAGCCTCCTTACAATTACCTTTGTCATGCTCACCCCTGACTCTTTCAGCCATTTTTCTTGTGAACAAGCAGATGAAAAATTTTGTCTCTTTTTCTCTATTTCTATTTCTCTTTCTCTCCCTTTATTGCTTGCTTCCTGTTTCTATATTGCTTGGCATAGTTGAACTTATGGTCTCCATTCACCTAAATATTTGCTGTCAACATTTGGCTGGGATAGTTGTCCAATTTCTACTGTCTTCCTTCCTCTTCTGTTGTACCAGAAGTCTTCTGTAGTATCATCTGGACCAACCATCACCTGATCCATCTTTTCCACTGAGGAGGCCCAACTCTGAAGCATGAAATCCTCAGTCAGACCACTAATCCTTGACATGAGACTCCAAGCCCCTGCACACTCACAACCTGTGCCATTGCCAGACTCTTGCAAGCTCACACACCAAGTCTTCTGGAAGTATGTCCCTGGAAAGCCAGTGAGCTTCCTCTAGTGCAATTGATGCCCCAAGCCACCTGACCAGGTTCTTGATTTTCCTTTGATTTCTTCTATAGCCCATTGTTGATTGATGAGCATCTATTTCATTTTCCATGCGTTTGCTTTTTTTTAATTGTTAATTTCCAATTTCATTCCCTTATGGTCAGAAAGGACTCATGAAATGATTTCAGCTTTTTGTTTGTTTTTAACTTATTGAATCTTGTTTTATAGCCTGGAGAAAGATTTTATGTATCAATGAATGAAATGTGTATCCTGAAGCTGTGGGATGAAATATTTTGTAGACTTCACTTAAGTCTGCTGACTCCATAGAGCAGATAAACTCATTCATATTCTCTCTCTCCCTCTCTCTCTCTCTCTGTCTCTCTCTTTTTGCCTAGCTGATCTGTTCATTTATGTAAGTGAGCATTTGAAATTCCCCATTATTGTATCGGAGTCTCTGTCTCAGTTTAAATCCATTAACAATTATTTTAAATAGCCAAGTGTCCTGAAATTGTGTGCATACACATTTTATATTTCATTTCTTCTTATTGAATTGATCTGTCATTCATTACATAATGTCCTTCTTTGTCTCTATTAACGTTTTTGTGTTAGAATCTATTTTGCCTGATATTAATACGGTTTTCTTTTTTTTTTTTTTTTTTTTCTTCTGTTAGCATGGAATAACTTTTGTCCACACTTTCATTTTCAAACTGTTTCTTTTCTGGGTGAGTTTTTTGCCCTACAGGGAACATATAGATGAGTCTTGTTTTTTAATCCCTATAGCCCATTTGTATTATCTAATTGGAGATTTTATGTCATTTACATTCGAGAGTATTATTGATTGTTTAAATATTCCTATTGGTTTCCTTTGCATTTCCTTTGTACTTTTACTAGTTTTTCTGCCTTCAAAATCGTTCATAGCGATGGCTATCTTTCTCTGTTTTCAGTGTGTAGCACATCATTTGTGTTGCTGGATAAGTGGTGACACATTGTTTCAGTTTTGGTTAGGAAAGACTTTTATCGTTTCTTTATAAATTAGAACTATGTAAGGTAAAGCATTCCTGGGTGATTATTGGGGATTTTGTTTGTTTTGTTTTTTCATTTTCTCTGAGGGTTTGCAGATTCTCTCTCCATTCTCTCCTAATGTGTAGGGTTTCTGATGAGAAAGCATCTGTCACATAATTGGAGATCTTCTAAATGCAACGAGACCTTTCTCTTTGTACATGTTTGAATTTTAATGGGTAGTTAATTGTTGAAAGTTTAACCATAATGTGTCATAGCACAGATCTTTTTGGTCATGTTTTGAAGTCAGTGTCTGTTCCTGACTCAGATTCTAATGTTGATAAAGGCAGAATGGAGGCTTAGTACCTACCTTTTATTGTTGAATGCAGTTCTCTATGGAAGTGACAGAGGAGAAGGAAGCAAGGTGGCTTCCCCATTTCATACCCAGAAGTTCTTCATGCTACAGTTACCCAGGCTGAAGTAAAACTTGTTCCTTGGTTGTGGAATTCCTTCTGACATAAAATTGGCATTGCACATGACAATGCCTTGCTACCTTGATGTGGTATTATGGTTGCTCACAACTGGTAACTGACTGCCTCACCCACTTGGATGTGTCTGTCTTCTCTTTTCACAGAGTCTTTGTTGTTTTTCTCATTTTTTCAGAAAATTTCCATCAGACAAACCCCTGAAAACATGGACTGAATTTACAGTTTTCATATCCAAGAGAAACAGAATTTGGTATGGCTATATCCTGATCAATAATCTCAAAATCCTATAAGGTATTTTTGGCACTTTTCCTAGGTAAGTTTCCGGATTACTATTTTAGCATCTTAACAATAACTCACTCATGATTTATGATCAGACATCAGCATTGCTTATAATCTCTAAAAATATTTTACTCATATGAATTTACATTTAAATTGGGAATTAAATGTTTCAATTATTTTTAAAGGTAAGTAGGTTAATATGCAAAAAGTAGAAAAGGTGGTGATGGTATGCCTGAGTTAGATTGACATTCTTCAATATTTCAGTCTGCCTAGAGAAAATTGAAAATTGTAGGTTAAGATGGGTGATAATGCTGATTCAAATTACAAAATGTTTATTGATAGTAAAAGATATACCATCATAAAATTTTGGTTTTTGATAACATGGGATTTCCTGTGTTTTTTAGAAGACTATTGACAAATACTTTTTTAGTATGCAAAGCATTTATTTGGTAAGGGAATACAGATTTATATAAGAGCAAAAAGGAGCTAGGAAAGTCATGCCGTAGTTCACATGAGGAATAATGTGGCTTTAAATTAAGCCAAAATAGAGAGTGGAAGGAACAGATGGTGAAAATGGAATGGATTCATCAAAAGTTTGAATAAGATTTTATAGACAGTTGGATTTAGACCATGTGATAAAAAGAAGGAAATGTTGACAATAGTGTTACAGAAGGAAAGGATAAGAGACAGTACACTTATTTTGAGAGAGAAATGTTTTGAAGCACAGAACCATACAATGGTGTTGAAGGGACAAAAATTGATATTATCTATGTACAGAACAAAGTGACACATCACTATATGAAGAAATAAAAAATATGTTTCTGTTTGATAGTCATAGTTCTAAAATTATTCTCTTATTACATGGTAGCTATGTGTATATTGATGTCATCCAGACTGCTTGAATCTCAAAGCAAATCTTTTTATAGGTCAGAAAAATTTGTGCTTTTTCTCAGAGGTTTATAGATTTTTCATACAGAGATTCATCGATTATCATAGAGAACAGCATTTTGGCTCAACTCACAATACTGAAACTATATAATACTTCATGGATTTTTATGACTTATTTCTTTGTCTGATAACAAATATGGTTGTATGATTTTCTTCCTAACTTCTCCAGGTATATTTCTAATATATAAACATAGCTATTTGCATATGACAGGTCCTATCATGTGACATTTATATAATTGGTTATTTTGTGGCATACCTTTCAACAAACTGAAAAATCAATATGATTTTAAAATATTTTACTTTGACAAAAACATCCAATGGGATCTGTTAACTTTCACTGTGAAAATGCAGTATTCTTGGCTATATGTACAGTGTTTAACAATAATATGTAGACTTCATTCATCTTATATGCAAGTGCTAATAAAGCTGAGATCCCGATTTAGTTTATGCTTTGAGTAAATTTCCAAAAGCGAAATTGTTGTGATATCTACTTGTGTAATAAATTGAGAAACATCCCTACTCTTTCCCACATTGTACAAGGATTTTAATTTTACCTTTTTTTTTTTTTAATTTTAAATTTTTCATTATATGGTTGCTTAGGCTCAGGAATTAACCCTTCTATCCTCCACCTCCACCCCGTTTTTCCCTTTATTATAACAATAGTATACTTCCAGAAAAATCGCAAGCCCATCATTCTTCTACTTAAGTGTGTCATGACATTGTAAGTATAGATAATGTTGAAAGTCCAGCATTGTACTGGCAAGATACATTTAACAGTTTCATTTCGAGTTCATCTTTTATTCAGAAGTAGATATGCATACTGCAATATATCTTCACTTCTCAGTATGATATTCCCTCTTATAGAGTTGTTCTAGATGAATATATGCATACATATGTTTAAGTATATTTTCATATATCTTGTATTTGTGTGAAGGTTGTCTTATTTCAGAGAGAACATATGATATTTGTCCTTTTGGGATTGGCTTATTTCACTGAGAATGAAGTTCCCTTGTTGGGACCATTTGGTTGCAAATGGTAGACTTTCATTGTTTTTCATGACTCAGTATAAACCTAGAGAGTAGATATAACAAGTTTCCTTATCAATTCCTCTTTAGATGGGCATCTGGGTTGATTCCATGTCTTCGCTACTACAGACATAAGAACGACATATTAAGACATAGAAAGGACTCTACAAGATATAGACATTGTTCATATCTTCTTAGGAAAAGTCAACAAAAGCAGACAGTCAAAGTCAAAAGCTGAAAAAAAAGAGAGAGCATATGAGTATATCAAACTAAGAACTTTCTGTATAGCAAATGAGACGATCAACAAAGTGAAGAAGCAACCAACAGATTGGGAGAAAATCTTTGCACACTAGGACACTACACAAATAGGCAGCTTATACCCAGGGTTTACAAAGAACTTCGCAAACTTAGAAACAGCAAATGAAACAATTCTGTGAAGAAATGGGCATAGAAAATGAACATTTTCAAAAGAACAAAATTAAATGCCTAATAGCCATATGAAAAAATGCTCAGGCTGCCTAGTTGTCAAGGAAATACATAAAAACCACATTGGATTTCCACCTTACTTCAGGGAGATTGCCCTGTATTCAGAACTCTATACTAAGTATACCTGCTCTATACTAAGT
Source organism: Ochotona curzoniae (assembly GCF_017591425.1). Lineage (NCBI taxonomy): Eukaryota > Metazoa > Chordata > Mammalia > Lagomorpha > Ochotonidae > Ochotona > Ochotona curzoniae. The sequence goes on from NW_024467087.1 coordinate 46,342,536, forward strand.
ATTGGGAGAAATGTGCCGTAATTTCACTACATTTTTTTTTTACTAATGATTGTTATATTCTTTTAGTTACCAATATTTTTAATTATTTTGCTAAATTTAACTAAGAATGCCTATCTTCTCATTTATATGAGATCTTCTGTTTATATGAGGATGTAGTTGCCAGGCAATTAAGTTGTGAGGTTCTCTCTGTTTTTTAAACAAGAATCACAAACAATGACAAAATTTAGCTAATCAAGCTCTCTTCAGTTGAACGTAAGGAAAAGATCCTTAAATGTCCTCATGAAAAACATCAGTTGCCATACAGTAGAATAGCGATAAAAATTGCAACTGACCTCTCACAGGAAACTCTATAGTAAAGCTTTCCTATGTCTTTAAAAATGAAATGAAATCCTTGCACAGTAAAGAACAGCTCAAAGAGTATCCCACTTTCAGACCTGCCTTACAAATGATACTTAAATATGTTCTCTTCACAGAGAAAAGGAACAGCACCCATCAAACCAAAGGCAAATATAAAACAACATCAGAAGACTAAATCAAGCAATGAGCAACTCATTGTTAAAATGACAGGGCCGAATTACCATCCATTCATGTTAACCTTGAACATAAATGGCTTAAACCTATCAATCAAATGTCATAGATTAGTGACTGGATTAAAACAACGAAAACAACAACAAAAAGTCTATTTGTTGCCTAAAGGAGACATCCCTCCAACAAAGATCAGCAGAAACTGTATCTCTTGGGTTTAGATGATTTTTTTTTTAATTTTTTTTTTTTCAAAATAGTTTTTTTTCTCATTAAATTCTTCACTGACTCAAAGATCATAAAATAGCGTTATTTTCTTCAAGAAGATTCTTGATTTTCTTTTTTCATTTCTTCAGTGACACATTAATCATTTGGTAGCATGGTATTTAATTTCACGGTGTTCTAGATTTCTGTTTTTAAATATTTTCTGTATTTTGTTTTATTTTGTGCCTTGTCATTTAAGGGAATGTATAGTAATGGAGACATATCCAGAAGTGAGGATACAATGCGTTGTGCATCTCTACTTCCACATTATAGACTGACAGCAAACCTGTCAAATATATCTTGGCAATAGGATGCTGGAGTCTCTGACATTGTGTATGCCTGCAATGATGGACTTAGGATTGTTTATGAAGAAGTATACTATTTTAACTATATAGGGAACATCAGTTGGGGAGTAGGAGGAGAGGATTTGGGGATGGGCTCAGGGAAGTCCCACAGCCTACAGTATTGCATCATGTAATAATAATAAATGAAATGAAACACAGGAAAAAAAGAAATGCCTTTTTTCATTAATCTTTAATCTGAATCTGTGGCAAATGCCATACTGAGTAATGGAGAAGGGCGAGAGCAAACAGCTCCTATTTATGAAGCTTACTTCAAAAGATTCATCTCTTAAAAAGAGAATAATTTATGTGTCTATTTAATAAAAAAACACTGTGGAAATATTGTAAAATAATAAAAACAATTCTTACATGATTGATCATTTGTGAAAATAAAGTAATTTTATGTTTCTTTTTAAAATTTGTGTTTCATTGCAATAATATAGTGTGCAGTCATTTGAGATAGACTTTTATTCATCAACCATAAGTCATTGAGATCTATTAGGTATGAATAATCTGTTTTTTCCATAAAACAGTATGATTCCATTGTCGAAATGTAAGATAATTTGTTTATGTATTTTACTTTCAAAGGACATTTTCCATATTGCCATTAATTCTAATGGATGAGTTTTTATGTAAATAAATTCATTCATTATTATAGTGAAAGTTTAGAAGTCTGAGTACTGAATCTTAGGTTTAATTGCATGTTTACAATTATCACTGTCCTTTTTTCGCTCATTATATGAATCCATATGATTGAATGACACATTTATTATATATATATAATCTAATAGCTTCGTAGCTATTGTATATTCTATTATTTTTGCATTGTTGTTTATATTTTATTCTGTTTTCTGAAAATATTTTTAATTTTTTTAAAATATATTTGTTAATTTTGAATGCAGAATTTAAGAGAAGGAAAAGCACACGCACAGAAGTCTTCCATCTTGGTGATACATTTCCCAAATGGCCATGATAGCCAGGGCTGGCCCAGGCTGAGGCCAAGAGTTAGGAACTCCATCTGTGTCTCCCATGTGGGTGGCTCGGCCCAAGTATTTATGCTACTTTTCTAATGCTTTCTCAGGACTATTTTTTTTTTTCCTTAAAGATTTATTTTTATTATGTCTTTATTGGAAAGGTGGATACACAGAGAGGAGAGACAGAGAGGAATATCTGGTCCGAAGCCAGGAGCCTCTTCTGGGTCTACCACGCGGGCGCAGGGTCCCAAAGCTTTGGGCCGTCCCCAACTGCTTTCCTGGGCCAAAGGCAGGGAGCTGAAAGGGAAGCGGGGCTGCCGGGACTAGAACCGGCGCCCACATGGGATCCCGGGCGTGCAAGGCGAGGACTCAACCACTTGTGCCACCGCGCCAGGCCCTATCTCAGGACTATTAATAGGAATTATCAGAAGTGGATTACCTAGAACTTGAAAAGGAGTCCAAATGGAATGCTGGTGTTGTAGGTAGGAAGTGGCTGTCACTACACCAGAATGCTAGCCCATAGGATATTATTTTCAACCACAAACTTTGGTCCTGTTTCTAATTTGAGTAGTTTCTGCAGAAAGTGCATTGATTTCACTAAATTTCTGATCTGCTAAGCCTACTAATGCTAACCTTTTTTTCGTTCGTTTGATTGGGTCTCATGCTTATTCTCTTGCTATTGAAAATATTCAACCTTTGCATATTGCACATTTTTCCATTAAAATTTCATATATGGATTATAGTTATTCTAATCCATTTCTGATTATTTCCATGAATTTGTTAACTCTGATTTTAAGTATTTTTTTATTGTTTTGGTTCTTAAGATTTTATTATTTTCCTTAGTATTTTTTGTGTGTATTATTTTAATAATGTGTCACAAATCATTATTTTTTAACAATGGACATTGCATTGTTTTACGATTTGTCCTAAACATTGTAATTATTTTTGTGTTTCTGGAGTGGAATGAGGAGGCATTGGCAAGAATTTTGTTTATTGTGCTTGTCTGTATTTTTGTTGTCTTTTCACTAGTCTGCTATGTATTTCATTCTTATCTAATGCTAACTTTTGCATGTAAGGTGAGACTGTGGCATCAGAAGATTTATTTCAGTGTTCCCATAGATCTTCTCCACGGAAGTATCCTCTGTCCATGAACATCCAATTTTAGACTATTTTTACTTATTTTGCATTTAATGACATAATCACAGTGGGTGCAAAGTTTTGCTTTGGCCTCAGCCTTTGGTATTCCCTATATGCCTCAATTTGGAGGAAACATCCATCTGACATGATCCAGTTATCCTGACCTTTTATAGCAGCTAATTCTGCCCCATACTTTATGTGGGAAATACTTTTCTACACTTTTCCCAGAGGTAGAAGACAATAGGCATTGACAGGAAATTTTACAAAAAGGACATTTTTTTTCTTAACCTTCCCAAATGATTAAAAGAGATTTTTAAAAATTATTTTTGTTTTGTTTCTCTCTTCCATTAGCTTCCAAATATCTTCAATTATATCCTGTAAGTGATGTAATTTGGTGAACATCTTGCAGTTATTTAAAGTTTACAATCAATTTTGGAGAAGAATTTGAGCTGAAACTCATGTTCATCCTTTAGTAGTAGTAAATTTTCAGTGCTTGATCCACTGAATAAATCTCACTCCTATTATGAAGGATTGACTTCACCGAAAGAAAACTCTGTCCTTTGCTCTTCCTGCCTTTGAGGTAGTCTTTAAGGCTTTGGAATATCCTGCCACTAGCGGTGTCTTAGTTTATATGGCAACCTCAGGTCATATGAACACTGCTATGCAGTAATCTTCAATATATTTAAACTTAAATAGGGTATAACTCTTAGCCACAATGAGGCAATATTATAGAACAATGAAAGTTGATATGTAATTGACTGCAAATATTGTAAATATATGTATATATATATAGTTCCCAATAATAGGGGAGTCAAAAAAGAAGTCACATGAAACATTACAAGATATTTGCACACCAGTTATGATATAAAGAACAACTGTAGACTAGACATTTTGGCTGTATATCTGAATATTTGTGTGCATTTCAATGCAGAGATTTAAAATTTCTGATTGAATAAGATTAATGCATTCAAATTTCCTTCCAGTAAGATAGGAAATGGAATAAGTTAAGATAAAGTGATTATAAAGAAATAAAAAAAAAAAAGTCAGGGGTTGGTGTGATGACTGAACTGGTTAATCTTTTTTTTTTTTTATTGTTGTTTACATTGTATTATGTGGTACAGTTTTATAGGCACTGGGGATTCCCCCCACCCTTCCCGTACCCCTCCCCCCATGGTGGATTCCTCCACCTTGCTGCATAACCACAGTTCAAGTTCAGTTGAGATTCGTTCCATTGCAAACACATACCTTGCATAAAGTCCAGCGTCTTATTGTCCAGATAAGTTCAGTGGCCTCTTGGGGAGACCTTCTCTGGTCTGAAGATAGGTCTAACAGAGTAAAGATCCGGTCAGTTAAAAGCCCCAACAAAACCTCAGTATCAATATACAATATTATGGAATAATTGACATAGTATTGGGTAAACAATATGTTAAAACTAATGCAAGTTCCATTCTTCGAAACATCTGGGTTGAGACAGTATCAATGACAGGTTCAAAAAATAACCAACAACCAGACAAAAATTACAAGTTAAATCTTTTATTTTAATTGCCCGCATCCCATATGTGTTCTGGATCTTATTCCAACAGCTCCGCTTCCAATAGACTTCCTTGCTTATGGCCCGAGAAAGAGGCAGAGGGTGGCCCAAAGCCTTAGGGGCCCTATGCCCATGTGGGAGATCTAAAAGTCGCTCCTGGCTTCAGATCAGCTCAGTTCAGGCCACTGCAGCCATTTGGGAAATGCACCAGTAGATGGAAGATCTTTCTCTCTTTCCTTATCCCTATAAATCTGCATTTCCAACAAAATAAACAAACTTTAGGGGGGAAAAATCAGAAATTAATGAGTACTAAGACATAAATACAAATTTTCATAAAGCTACAAAGAGACTTACTGAATAAATAAATTTATGAATCACTTGTTACATTGACCAAGGAGTAAAATGTAATTCATCAATTCAAAAAAGATTTGGAGAGATATTAAGTTTCAACAGATAATAGGGAGATATTGAAAATTTTATGAATATTTTTATGTCAACATATTTGACATTCAAACAAAATGGTCAGGTTTATTGAAAAATCAAACTTACAAATACTGAAAAATATAATTTAAATAAAACATTAGTGGAACACATTTACTTAAAACATTGACTTGTTAATGTACATTTTCTTAAAAAACATGTCCTAAATAATATAATTGTTGAATATCACAATTTAGCAGAAAAATTATAAAATTTCATTTCCAGAAACTAATAGTTCTCAGTTTTCACTCATTTTATTAGTCTAACGTGAAATTAATATGCAAATCAAGCAAAAATATTACTAAAATACAGAACATCATTTTTCTTGAACACATATATTGATTTTATATATAGTTACAATACTAGCAAGTTACAGTCAGCAAAAAATAGAATATAATCTGTCAGAATGTGACAATGTTTATGTAATATTGCAGAACTAATTTACCATTATAATATCCCTCCATGTAATTAATTGAATAGCAGAGGAAACATCATGTGATCATTTTTATAGATACATGACACTCATTGGATGGAATTTTGCATTCATTAGCTAGACATCTAGGAAAAAACCCAAGGAGAAATTTTACATAGGGTGACTTAAAGATGTACAAGAGATTGTGCTTCACCAGGTATGAATTCTGAGAGATGGGATGCAGTTACATTCTCCCCTAGGAAGTGTTTCAGGATACAATGGAGTTGTTACCCAGATTCCTCACGGTGGTAGTGGATATATCTGTAGGCTGCTTCTGATTCTAATAGCTCCCAGAAGTTAAAGGTTGCATCTGAGGCTGACATAGATGAATAATGGGACCAATGCCCCCAAACTTCCACAGTTCTGGGCAATCTCTCCTCTACTGCAAAATTTGTCCTGCACTGAATCCATTTAGTTTTGGTAGCAGCAGAATACAGATTTTCATGTTTTGTTTGTTTGTCTGTTTTTATGTTTAGCATAATCCAGCACTCTGCAGGGGCAGGGAGCCAAAGGAGACAGTGTGGCTTCTCTTCTGGGAGCCAAGCTGTTACTCAAACCCAGGTGATTCTCCAGGCTTGAGTGGAAAGTCAGTTGGTGACTGGAATTCTCAACAAAATTCATATGTAATGGTGTGTATGCGGCTGGCTGCAACAAGTGTTTCTTACCTACCTCTTCCTGTACCATGGAGTCTTTATTGTTTTATCACTTTACTGAAAATTTCTTTCAATCAGACCCCAAAAAACCTGATTCTTTTCTTGGTTTTGTGTTTAGGGGGTTGGTGAGGCGGGGGCATGTGATCCAGGGCAACAGAAATTAGCCTGACTACACCCTCTTCAGCCACTTTATATTGTTTGTTGTGTTTGTTTTAGCAACTTCAGATACTCTGAGAATGACCTATTAAAATAAAGTGAAAAGCAAATGAATAATTGCTAAGTCAGTAGAATCAAATCATCTGTACCCAAATCAAATTGAACACATTGTTACTTTCAGTCAAATGTAACTCAAAGTAATTGAAGGAGATTACTAGGAGTTTCAGGCTGATTGGACCAATGCATAATTGTTAGTTACAGTTAGTGTGGCTGCCTTGATGTGATTTATTCATATTTAAGTAAATGCTTTCATATTTTCTGCTGTTTTTCTGCCTTGTATCCCCTTCTGATGGCCTCTTGCAATTTATCAGAATCTGTATACTCCTTACTGGGTATAGTGACTAGCCTTGTTTGCAAACAAACTTGCAAAGTTTCCTGCTGTTCAATGACACTCATGAAATTACTCTCTAATTCTAAAGGTTAAGTTTGTAGAAAAAATAAACTGCTATATATTTTTTGCCATGATATAGTTATTATTTAATAAATGAATGTCATTAATGTAAGTGGAAATATGACATCCTTGTGTTTTAAGTAATTCTGTTTCAGCTTATTTGTACTTCAGTATGAATATCCTAAAATGACATGGTGAAAAGACATTAATTCATCAATGTATACAAAAATTATGCAAATAGTGAAATGCTTTGAAAAATGTGGCTTCTTAAAATGATCATAATTGTTTACTCATTGCATTTAATGTGAAAAGCCTTGATAAGTGATGAAAGACACAGCATTAGCTTAGAATTATCTTTACCCTGCCAAGAAAAGGCTTTAAAATAAATTTTAAATATTTATTAGTTTCATTCTTTTTAAAACTATATTGATTTTATTGCAAAGGCAGATTTTGCAGAAAGGAGCAAAGACAGAAACACCTTCCATCATCTTCACTCCTAATGACCGGAGCCGATCTGATCCAACGCTAGTAGCTGGGAGCCAGGAGATTCTTTGGGTCTCCCACATGGGTTCAGGGTCCCAAAGGTTTGGCCTATACTCTACTGCTTTCCCCTCCACAAGCATAGAAATGGATGGAAACTGGAGCAGTGTGCACACAAAGCTGACACTGATATGGAATTCTGGTGCTTGTAAGGTACGGATTTAGCCATTGAATCATTGTGCTGAAATCTGTTCCTTTCATTCTTGCAGTAACTCTTTTGTAGTTCATATATGCAGTGATAACAGCATAGGGATACTTCCCACCATTCCTATCTTCCCTCCCATTCTCTCTCACTGTTTTATTTTCTTATACTTCTCTGTAGGAGGACATTGTGACCCTAGAAGGTCAGGGAGCACAGGATTACAGCTGATTGGACAATATTCGTATGATAAACAACTGAATGGGTGCCTTTGGTGTGACTGATTGGATATCCTTTGCGTGAGAACAACCCAATGGCCACCTTTTGTATACCTGATGGGATTTCATTTGTATAAGAACAGTTGAGTGGAAAGTATGTGTATGAGAACACATGGTGGAATATACAAGACAAAAGGAGTTCCAAACAAAAGCATAGAAACAGTTGATGGGTTTGTTGATGAGCTCAATATCTCCACCCTTATCCCATATGACCCTCAGTGTCTGATGCCACTAATAAACTTTGTCTATTGATCATCAGTCAGTAGTCCATGTGTGTTATTATTGGCTCCGTGCACCAAGCCCATTACTGCTGGACAGCAACACTTGTTTTAATTTTTATATACTTTTCTGTTTTACTGACAATTTTAACTCTCCACTAATTGAAGAATTCAGTAGATGGTAGCCAGAGAAGCCTTTGGTAATAGGCTTTTCAAGGTGTCAGTCTTGCTCATGTATGCTATATTTTTGCACTCAGTGTATATGTGCAAGAGAGGAAAGGAATATGTTCTGTATCTTTTGGGTACTAGTTTATTTCACTAAAGATAATGGTTTCTAGTTGCATCTATTTTGTTGCAAGTGCCAGAATTTTATTTTTTTTAATGGCTGAGTAGTATTTCATCATGTATATATACTGCAATTTCTTTATTAATCATCAGTTTGTGGACATCTGTATTGATGTCATATTTGTCTGTTGTGAGTTGAGCTGCTATAAATATGGGGGTAAAATGCATATAGTATCTCCTAAACTTTGAGCAGATTGTGTGATTTTTTGAGATTCTTTTATTACTTTTAATCTGTAAAATTAGAAAAAATGACACTACTTTTTGCATTATTATATGAGAACATAGGGGATATTTGGCATAGCATCCCCAGTGCGAGTGTTTGGGTTCAACTCTCCCATGCAGGTACAGGGCCCCAAGGCTTTGGGCGGTCCTCCACTGCTTTCCCAGGCCTCAAGCAGGGAGCTGGATGGGAAGTGGAGCTGCTGGGATTACAACTGCTGCCTATATGGGATCTTGGCACATTCAAGGTGAGAACTTTAGCCGCTAGACCACTGTACCAGGCCCTAAGTATAACATTTTATTACTCATTATCAAAATTCACCTTATTTCCTACCATTCTATAATTTCTACTGCAGACATTAGCAATTAATGACATTAACATTGGGCCTGGCGGTGTGGCCTAGCGGCTAAAATCCTCGCCTTGAACCTGCCACGATCCCATATGGGAGCTGGTTCTAATCCCGGCAGCTCCGCTTCCCTTCCAGCTCCCTGCTTGTGTCCTGGGAGAGCAGTCAAGGACGGCCCAAAGCCTTGTTACCCTGCACCCGTGTGGGAGACCCGGAAGAGGTTCCTGGATCCTGGCTTCGGATTGTCTCAGCTCAGCCGTTGCGCTCAGTTGGGGAGTGAACCATCCGATGGAACATGTCCCTCTTTGTCTCTCCTCCTCTGTGTATATCTGACTTTGTAATGAAAATAAAAAAATCTTTTTTAAAAAAATGACATTAATATTGACTTAACACTTTTATCTATCCAAATGCTTGTTTCTGCCATTATATTGAGGTTCTTCAACTTACATGCAGTTTCCGGAGCATTCTACAATCAATCATATTCTGTTTAGCTAAAATTAATTTCATTTAACATTGTTAAATCAGACTACTATTAATGTTAGTCTTCTCAATATATGTTGGCATTTGTGCATGTTTCAATTTTCTTTATTTTTCATGCTACACTTTTCAATTTATTCACACATGAATATCTCTAATTTCTGCGTGTTAATTTCTGTTTTGTTTGTGTAGTGATTTCTCATGAGAATGTTAACTTCTAAGTTATTTATTTGAAAGAATGACAACAACAGAATGAGACAGAGAGCCAGAGCAAGAGAGCTTCCTTCCATCCATTCTCTCTTCCAATGGCCGTAACAGCCTGACCTTACCAGGCCAAAACCAAGAGCCAGGAACTCCATTATATATATAAATAACCCAGGCAATTGGCAAAGACAATACTAAAATATCCAAGAGTCTTATGTACTTAGCAGAAACTCAGTAAAGCTTTTCAATTTTATAATAAAATTTGGGTTATTATTAATAAATGAGTAAGAAATTGTATAGTCAATTTTTTGCTTTATTTTTCCTTAAAAACACTAGAATATTCAGTGCACTTCTTTGTATCTTTTTAAGAAATATACAATATATAAATGTGAATGAGAATAAAACAAATAAATATTATTACTTGTGAATTTCAGAATGCTAGAGAAGATTTCCAGTGATTACAATCCTAATTGCTTGAGGAACTTAGACAAAGGAAATTTGTTGGATGTGTTTAACTGAGGAAAAACTGGGCCTGGTGCAATGGCGCAGTGGCTGAATCCTTTGCCTTGCACATGCCAAGATCCCATATGGGCACTGGTTTGTGTCCCAGCCCCTCCAATATCCATCCAGCTCCCTGCTTGTCCCCTGGAATGCAGTAGAGGATGGCCCAAAGTCTTATGAACCTGCACCTACATGGGAGCCCCAGAGGAAGCTCCAGGATTCTGGCTTTGGATCAGCTCAGCTTCGTCCATGTGGACACTTGATGAGTGAACTAGCAGGCTGAGCTTTGTCTCTCCTCTGTAAAAATCTGCCTTTCCCATAAAGATAAATAAATTGAAAAATAAACATTTTATCGGAAGAAAAACTTTCTGTTATTTCCTCTGTCATAAGAGGAAAAATAAATCTGAAACAAGTAAGCTATGAAATATGCAGAAAGAACAAAATGTTTTCTGTAATAGCCTTTGTGTCATCTAGAACAGTCTGTTACGAGCTTAAAAAAAAAAAAACTTTTACCATGCAGTTATGACTTTTAAACTTAGTCATTATCCATTTCTTTTCTCTGCTTCATGCAAAGCAGATTTCCCAGATGGTTTATTCTTATTAAAACACCTGTCTGTACCTCTGAATCACATTCAAGCTAATGATTTTGACATTAGGTTGTATTGTCTCTTCCTGTCTGTTGATTGTTCTTGCCTCATTTCTTTGTAACAAATTGTCCTTAGATCAGGCTTAGTAAAAAACCCTCAGATATTTATGTTCAGAATCATTTTCATGAAGGGAGTTGCCTATGAGACAGTGATAGAAGAAAGATTACACAGAGGCAGAATTTGAAGGTAAGTAGTTAAAAGTGTGTACACAATTTCATGGAAGCCACAAAATTGGGAGAGAACTTGAACAGTGTCCTGAAATAATGTAAGGGGTCTAGGGTTGCGTATACTGGCACTGACTGATTGCTGGGAATGTGTTGGTTGTGGGAAAGGATGTGGCCCTGGGAGAGGCATCTCCCTTGGTTGAGGGCAGTAACTGCAGTGAGTGAGCAGTAGGCATCGGGTACCTAAGTCTGAACATGGATGCCTGAGTAGTATACCAAAATATGCAGTACAAAATCATGCCCTATTTTTTGTCTCTTCTAGTCATATTTTTAAAAAAATTTCCTTATATTATTATTATTTGAAAGTAAGATATACAGAAAGGAGACACAGAGGAAGATCTCCTGTCTAGTGATTCATTCCCCGATTGGCTGCAATGGACAGAGCTGAGGCAATCTGAAGCCAGGAGCCAGGAGCTTCTTCTGGGTCTCCCACATGGGTGAAGGGTACCAAGGCTTTGGGCAGTCCTGGACTGCTCTCCCAGCCACAAGCAGGGAGCTAGAAGGGAATCAGAGCAGGTGGGGTTATAACTGGCTCCCATATGGGATCCCAGCATGCAAGTCGAGGACTTTAGCCACTAGGCTACTGCCCCAGACCCTGTTCATGTTATTCTTATTACTAACACATTCATCTTTTTAAGAGAAATCTCTACGAATTCAAGTACAGCTGACAAGGAACTATGTAATAGTGGCAAATATACTGTGAGGCGAAGCTGCATCAGCGTGTACATCTCTACTTCTGAATAAAACATGGGCTCCCAATGAAACTGTTAAATAAATCTTGACACTAGTATGGTGGGCGTTATACCATTCTCTATACCTAGAGTGTCAGGATACACTTAAATAGAGGAATCATGGGCTTGGGACTGTTGTTAAAGGTTATACTATTGTTATAATACAGGGGAAACTGAATCATGAAAAATTAAAGAAAAATTTAAAAATTTAAGTATAAAGCTTCACCCTGACAAACTTGGAAATACATTTCGTTTTTTAAGCAAAAAATGTAAGCTATAGCATTTTTATTGAACATAATATTTATAGTTAAGTCAGTGGATATCTTTCTGAAAAGACACGCATTCTAGTGTTTAGTTCGTGATCCAAAATATCATGCAATTCGTAAAAATTCCATTGTTTTGTTGTCATACTTGTCGATCTCTGTTTTTCATTAATCTCTGTTTTTCAGTACTATAGTGCTTGACTATTAAAGAATACAGATCTCACAGCCATCACGATAGCTGAGTGGCTAAAATCCTTGCCTTGAATGCGCTGGGATCCCATATGTGCGCCAGTTTCTGTGCTTCCCATCCAGCTCCCTGCTTGTGGCCTGGGAAAGCAGCCCAAAGCTTTGGAACCCTGCACCCATATGTGAGACCTGGAAGAGGCTCCTGCCCCCTGGCTCCTGGTGTTTGCTTCGGCTCAGCTCTGAACATTGTCCACACTTTGCGAGCCAAGCAGCACTTGAAAGATCTTTGTCTCTGCTTCTCTGCAAATCTCACTTTCCAATACACAAGAAAAATAAATACATCTTTAAAAATTAATACAATTCTCCTCCTTGGCCCTCTTTCTGCTGTTCTTATTTGATTTCCAGGTAACTCTAGGTTAAGGTTCTGCTGAAGAGTCCACATGCCACATCAGAACACCTGGGTAAGTTTCACAGCTCCAGCTCTTCACTTCAGCCTCTTGATTATACAGACCCGAGAAGGCAGTGGTGTGCGATCAAGCATTTGGGTCACTTTCAACTATGTGTAAGACCTGGATTGAGTTCCTGTTACCTGACTTTAACCTAGTCCATCTCTGGCCCTTGTGAGCATTTGGGGATTGGATTAGTGGAAAGCACTCATCTGGTATCTCTCTGCTTCTGTCTCTAGATCTCTCAAATAACTTCGAAAAAGTGTTAGAAAAAGATTTATTTGATTCAGTTTACTTTTAGATGTCAAGATCTGTGAAATGTTTGTATTATCCTGACAGTAAGCTGTTAGCCTGGCATTTTTCACAGATACTAACAAAAGACACCAGCCTTCTAAATCTAACGAAGAACTTCATCTATGGCAGAGAACACAGCAGGTGTGTCATGTTGACATCAGTTTCCTGTATACCCAAAGTCACATAAGGGCAATTCCGAGTGCCATAGATAGACACCGAATGCATGTTTAGTTTATGCCACATATAAGGTGCTCATAATTATCAATTTTATATGTAATAAGGACTGTTTGAAAACATGTCAACCTTTATTCTTGAAGGGAACTTGTTTTTTTTTTTTTTTTTAAGATTTATTTTTATTATTTTTTGATTGGAAAGGCGGATATACAGAGAGGAGAGACAGAGAGGAAGATCCTCCGTCCGATGATTCACTCCCCAAGTGAGCGCAACGGGCCGATACTTTGCCGATCCGAAGCCAGGAGCCTCCTCCGGGTCTCCCACGCGGGTGCAGGGTCCCAAAGCCTTGGGCCGTCCTCGACTGCTTTCCCAGGCCACAGGCAGGGAGCTGGAAGGGAAGCGGGGCTGCCGGGATTAGAACCGGCGCCCACATGGGATCCCGGGCGTGCTAGGCGAGGACCTTAACCACTTGCGCCACCGCTCCGGGCCCGGGAACTTGTTTTTAACCTACTTAGAAAAAGGAATTTATCCTCTGCCCAGGAGGGAGTCACTATCTGCCACTTCAGAGCCTATTTTCTGTACAAAATATTTGTTAAAATATAGGACTTAAAGCTGTAAATATCTGTTCTCAATAGATATTGGATACAACACAGGCAACTTTCTTTCATCAGTGCCTTATTATAAGCTAGCATGAACTATAGTGGAGTTTGTTATTTACACTTTGAACCGACACTTAGGCTCATGTGTCCTTAATATCAGCACAAATGAATACAGTGAGAAAAAGAATAGTAAGTGATTCCTTATCAAATTCAAAGAGAATAGTAGCAATCATTTTAGGTCACCATACTGATCTTTTTCTCCTAATTAGTTACTCGATGAACTATAAATGCTTGCTATATAAATTTTGTTTAGAAGAATAAGTTTTACAACATTTTCAGAGTAAGTTATTAGGATTATGCTATTCAAATTTTAATTTGCTCGGTGGCTCCTTTTACTAGCGTGTTAAATTATTAATTTGTTTTTCAAGCTGACATTTGAGCAAATGATTATGGAATATCTTGATATTCTTTTGATATGCTACAATATTTCATGCTTCAATGTTGAATAATAGATATTATAATTGAAGTCTGCATTACTGAGTCTATATGACTTTATAGTGCTTGATTCTTAGCACATTAATTACAGTTTCTGCATTTTTATTTCCTACAGACTGCTACAAGTAGAATTCCAAAATTGTACATCACATACATGTGTCTGCAGCCTCTTTATTCCATTTTAGTAAAATGAGTAATCCGTGTTATTTTTCTATGCAAAACTGAAACTCTATCAAATACAAAATATGCCACATAAGGGTGAGAAAAAATGAAATAGTTGAATATTCATTTTTGTTGTGATTTTACATTCTTTGGAATAATCTTCATGCTTTCAACATCACTTTTCAAGTATTTGTCACAAAGTGGAATAAAATTAAAACACATGTGAGACAATTTGAGTCGTTGATAATTTTGAAATTGTTAGGATTAAATATGTCCAAAATACAATTTACAAAGAAATATGATGCACTGATCATAGGAAAATAATGTCAAATGGACAACTTTATGTAAGATAAAATATGGTTTTAAATTATAGGTGATAAAATTGGAAACAATTAATATGGTGGTAAAAGGCTGCCATCTTCAGGGTTCTGTAATATTATTTCTTTAAAAAACGTATACTGTTTTCTTTAATGTTCTTTGTCATGTTACATAAAAGATATTCTTTTAAGTGATGATTTCTGTAGATTTGAAATATTAGAAATGTTTATTAAAATATAAAATCAATTAGAGTTCTGAAAATGAATATAATTCTAAAGTAATAAAATAAAATCCTGTATCTTTGATAGCAGAGAAGTTAATTTGTGATCATTTTAATAGTTTGTAAACTTTTAAAGCCAGAAATCTCTATTTTTGTACATTGGATAGTATTACTTACTGATCTTTTTCTAAGCAAAGCTTAATTCACTGGCTCTAGAAGTTGTGAAAATTTTTTCAATGGGTTTCAAGAGAAGCATGCCTCTTCTTTAGAAACTTCTGAATTTCTCATGTTGATCCAATCCTGATTTTGTTATTTCTAAATTTTAGTTTAAATAAATATGTTTATAATTTGGGAAAAAAAGTGAAACGTAAATGACATCCAGTTCTACTACTTTGTTCTGCAGTCAAATCATAATTTCAAATTTTTTGAATGCTTGCCAGCTGGAATATGAATTCCATGGATGTAATTTTAACATTGACAAAATGAGCTTTTAAAATCTAAATTATTATAATTTTCATTCTACCTCCAGTTAGCAAAAATGAGGAAACACTGGATAATTTTTTGGTTCATTTTACTGATATCTATTTGATAGTTCATGCTTTTTAAAACTGTATTTCTTATTCAAAAGAAAATGAGGTAAAGTAAAAATCATGTGTGTTTAAAATGGTTTTGAATTCAGATGCCTGAATTGTTTAAATTGTTTGTGTCAACTCATGGCTCACACAGAATAATTTTTTTTTTCTGTGTTTGTAAGATTCACTTTTACACATAAACAAATTTGACCTGTTATAGAGGTAGCTTTAGTTAGTGTTTGGAATTTCTGTTATGTATATCCGTAAACTTGACAGATTTTATAGGCTATTTTATATATAAATACACACTTATTAAATAAAGACTGCTATGCAAAAAGACTCTCATTAAATTGAATTCCAGCTGTGTTACACTATGATACAAAGATAATGACAGGCACTTACAGCATGACCTGGGAAAGTAATTAAATTTCCTGGAAACTCTTTCTTTTGCATTTTATTTTACCATAAAAGTACCAATATTTAAAAATTTTTTTGTGAAAAGTAGCATAGTAGTGATATTAATATAAATTATAAAGCTAGTGTGTTATACACAATGCAAATCAATAGATACATAAAATGCAGTTGTAAAATATAATTCTGATGGACACACAAATTAACGGAAAGATGAACCACACATGTTTAAGTTGGAAATAGCAGAAAGAGAACCTCTAATCGTAAGTCAGATTTTGTGCATATATACATATCTGTATATAAATAGGTAGACATATATTTAGGGGGAAGGCAAAACTCATAGGCACCATGGATCTGAATATAGAAGTGACCCCCAAAAAAAGATGATAAATTTAATGCTAAGGATTTAGTGTTTCTTCATTTCTTTTTCAAATTACTTTTCTTCCATCAGATAGGTTTCTTGGTAATAGTTTCATTTCTTATTTAATGTCATAATTTATATATGTGTGGCTTATTTATAGAATTTTGAAATTTTTTGTAATTATAGGAAATGATATAGTTATAATAATTACAACTTTCAATGCTTTAATTTTTTATTGAATTTATGGAGAACATTCAGATGATATATTTGGCAGAATCTCTGGAAACTTCCTATGACATTGTATAACACTCTAGTATATATGTGTGATATTTGTAAAGATGCTATTAACTTGGAATCTCTTGATGTGAACATTCTTCTTATTCAAAATTACATGTTCAGGAAGTGCAGAAATTCCTGTTTTACTTGCTCCCTAGATACGTATTCAAAGTTGTAGTATTTTGATGATTTTCTATAATAGTACATCACAGAAGTTCTTTTCTTCCCAAAGATGTTTCTTACCAAAGTATATTACTAATTTGTGTTTTCTTCTGCAGCTCCATATAAAAGCACTATAAAGTATAGTTATAATTTTTTCTCTCTTTTTAGTATTGGAATGAATTTTTCGAAGATCAGTTTGCAAAAAGCTCAATTTCTATATAATTTAATTACCTGGAGAACTGCAGGAATGTTGTTTGATGTCAACCAAATTGGTGAAAGTATTCCTGCAATTAGGACACAGGTATTCCCAGCCATCATTGGTGCTAACATTTACAACCCTGGTGTCATGGTGAGATCGCAAATCATCATTAAAATCTTTTCTGAAGATGTTTTCCGTGTAGGTCCGTGGAGCATGGAACACAAGCCTCACCATAGTATCATATTCACTCATCACTTCAGTATCATTCGTTTCATAAAACTTGCTGCATGCCCTTCTGTTCATGAGGGAAAGGTGATAGAACTTCCTCAAAGGTTTTCTCAACTCCATGTATCTTTCACCGTGAATCAGGACATTTGGGCGAGAGACAAACGCCATGTATTTTTGCTTCACATGCATGGTGCTTTGATTGCCTACTATGTGAGAGAAGTTCCCCCCTTGGAGTGTATGGAAAATTCCTTTTATATCACAGTTGTTAGCTAATGGGACTCTCCATGGAATTGAATAACGGAGAGGAATTTTGAAATTTATGGTGTTACAAAAATCATTTTTGTCCATTTCCATTTGCCCTGAGTAAAATCTTGGCAAATTAGTAAAGTTATTGTATCTAGCAATGCTTTGAAGAGGAACATTCAAATATATACCTCTACCAAATCCTGACAGGAAAAATTTTCTAGAAAAGGGCATCTTACCTAAGAGTGACTTTTGCTTAAAATCTTCTATTTGAGGACTCTTTTGAGTCTTCTCTGGGTTAGACTCATTCTTTTCTCCTACTTGAGAAACAGAGCGCTTGTGGGAATTTGACACGGTTGAATCTACATCTCCTGGATTGGTTTCTACCTGAGAAATCAATTTGGGATCAATAGCTGAAGGCTCTGTGTCTACATTACAATTATCACGAGCTTCCACTTCAGCGTTTTTGAGAGCACTGCCAGCAGAACCATTTCCTTTTTCAATAGGAGTCGTCATCCTGGGTTCTCTTTGTGAGAAAGAAGACAAAGAAATAGTAAGCATTTTCATTGAATAAAATGTGTCCAATTTACTGCCAGGTATTTAAAGAGAAAAATAAAAGGTATCATATATGAGCTTCTATGAGGCTATTTGAATACAACAGCCAGGATATCCAGTCAGCCTAAGTGCTCCATTGGTAGATGAGTGGATACGCAGCACATGATAACCTGTACACAATGCTTACTCAGCCATAACAACAACCCAGTTATTTATATGCATAAACAAAATTGAGCTCCTGGGGTCATTGTATTAAGTGAAACAGTTCAGCACAGAAAGGTAATTCCTATATATTCACACCTAAGTGTGAAGAATAAAAATTTCATCTCAGAAGTAGAATGTGGAATACTGATTACCAGAGTCTTAAAAAGGGTGGGGTGGGAGGAAAAAGGAGGAAGAAAAGTGTATTTGATGGGTAAAATGATGCAGTTGGATGGGAGGAATATGCTATAGAATTCTGGATTTTCCTACCACAAATGGAAGATGTTTGAGGTGATGGATATGCTAATTAACAGTCATTGCACACTGTTTGCATGCATTGAAATACCCTAATGTGTTTCATAAATATGTGCATATATGTGGCAATTACAAATAAGTATTACTCTTTGATATTCTGCCTTTCAACTAAAATGTATAAAAACTTAAAAATTACCAACTTTCTTCCTAATGTTTATATGAAAATATTCCTCAGGACTTGTTTCTTAAAATCGTACACTGCTTTTTCTTTGCCTTCTTCAAAATCGTCATACATGCCCAAGGATTGGCAATCATAATTTGGGCTATTAATAAGCCACAGAACTGTATTTTCAGGATTGTTTGTTTAGACATTTCAGCATAAGGATTTAAAACAAGAAAAGTAAGACTACTACATATTAGAAAACACCAAAATTAAGCAAATTGAACTCACAATGTTTGAAGATAATGTGTCCAGTCGCTTCTCAAATTGACTGAAAATCAGCGATTTGCTAGGAACAGAAGTTCCTGGCAATCATCCAGGCCTTGTCAGATGTATGCTGAAAAGAAGTTAGGACATTGTCATAAAGCAGGTGGACAATAGCCCCTACATCTTCTGTCCCCAGGAAAAGTAGTTATCCTACTTTCTTCTTTAGTGGAGTGTACTGTTTGACTTATCAAAATATCTAGAAGATGCAATGCTTATTTTCACATTCAGAAATGCCATTTTATATGCTATATCCATTGTACATTGAATATGCAAATATGATATATTTATGCTGTAGTGACTTTTTTGGCAACAGAGTATGTTAAATCTGAGTTTGTTATCTACTGCAAAGTAGTCACAACAGAAACCCTTGGTGCCAGCATGATGGCACAACTGGCTATTTCTGTACCTGGAAGCACTGGCACTGAATATGGGTGCCAGTTCATATTTTGGCTGCTGCAGTTCGATTCATCTCACTGGGATAGCAGTAGAAGTAGAAGTTGGGACCCTGCACCTGCATGGGATATCCAGAAGAATCTGATCTGCCTTTCAATAAAAATAAATAAAAAATCTGTACTCATAAGACTATGGCACAGTGGATTATCACTTTGTATACCCTTTCTTCATATCAGAGCTAATTTATTTTTTTAATAAAATACTTGAGAAAGAGAAAATTTCCAACTAATTTTTCCCTCCTTAATTGTGTGCAACAACAGGCACAGAAATAACAAATCAGGAACCAAAAAATATGTTCTGGGGCCCCACTTAAGTGGTAGAAACCACACAAGTGAGCCATCAAATAGTGCCTCTCAGGGTGTGCTTTGGAAGGAAGCTGAATTAGAAGCATTCCAGGAGCTGAACTATAAAGCTTCCCAGAATTGAACAAAAATGTGAAATATAGGTTTGAGAATTATATCAAAAATGCTGAAAGTTGCATGTCTTTTAGAGTTGAAATTTGGCACCCTGAGACAGTGTAGTGTGATCATTTATACTTTCTAAAGGATTCTTTTTTTAAAAAATGCTTATTTTTCTTTGGAAAGACAGATTTATAGAGAGGAGAGACAGATTTTGAATCTGCTGTCTCATTCCCCAAGTGGTCATAATGGCTAGAGCTGAGCCAATCAGAAGCCAGGAGTTTTTCTGGGTTTCCCACACAGCTGCAGGTTCCTAAAGCTTTGAGGCATCCTTTACTGATTTCCCAGTCCATAAGCAGGGAGTTGTATGGGAAGCTGGACAGCTGAAACAAGAACTAGCACCCATATGGGATACTAGTGCTTGGAGGTGTTTCATAGCCAGTTGATCTACCATGACATGCCCCTAGAGTATTGTTGTATAAGACATTATTAGATTGTAAATACTGTAACTAAAGATCCAAACTGATGTGTTTGGATATTCCCTTATGACCCACATTTTTACATAAAAGCCACTAAAAGCTCAAAAGAAATATGGGAAACTTGCCAAGACCCTGACTGCTTTGAATGTTACTCAATGAGATTCCATTACCTTCTAAGTTAATGATTGCTTGTTTTCTAGTCATTTTGTGTCTTCCAAGACCTACGTATTCTGGGAGAGCTGGATGCATCTTCCTCATTTTTTTTTTTAAAGTTACACGCCAAATTCTGTTTATGATTCAGCAACCTAGTCATAGCTTCTTTATATGGATGCCTCATATTTTCCCAGTGAAACATTGGGCCATATACAATTTCTCACCTTGTAGGACTGTTCTTCAAGTAGTAAAAGTTCCTGGCATGCATTCATGAGTTGACAAAGCTTCTAATCCCACATTAAGTTCCTCCCGTTGAGGGAATGTACCTCCTCCTCTTTTCTTTTGTCACTTTTTACCTTTAATGTATTTTCATCAATGCAGTGTTTGGTAATAAACAGACCAAGAACATTTCTCCATCTGAGACATGTTCAGAGAGACAAGCCTCAGAACAGCATCTCTGTGAACAAATGAGAAATCAAACAACCAAGGTTAGTTTAAAATAACTAATTAACCACAGTAAAAGGAACACCAAAACTAAGAAATACTCGTTAAATGACCTTATGCATCGCATCCACTTTCATTTCAACTCACCCTTTATCTCCATTCCCATCTGCACAAATCCAAGCAGGAGATATGCTTCAGTCTTTCCACTCTGCTCTGCTCTTCCACTCTCTACCCATCTTTATGCTTCTTGAGACTCCGCATCACAATGTCTTAAGAGTGTGGTAACCAGGCAACAAGAGCCCTCTCTAAAATGAGGGGGAGGGATGAAAAGAGAGGAATAACCGAAATATAACCCCAAATGGGGATCTCAAATTTCTTAAAGAAGACAGATAAACACTGGAAACTTCTATGAGTCAATGATTTTTGCCTCTTTAAGGAGGCAAAATGTTCGCATTGTGGGTAGCATTTTAAACTGCGACCTGTTATACTGGCATCCCATAATTCAATATGGATGCCAGTTTCTCCACCTGATCATTGTGGTCATTAAGTAATGAACAAGTAGTTGCCAATGCCGCCTCTCTCTCTTTTTGAGTAACTGGGATCTGATATGTTTAGACATACTTGCCACAGTCCTAGTTCTGATGCTTGCCAGTTGGAGTGGCAAGCTGGAAGAGAGGTGTGCACTGTTTCCCTAATGGATCCACTCCTACTCCAGCTAGTTTTGCAGTTTAACTTGACAGAATTATCCCTCCTTCTGTGCCAGCATCTGCCAGCTGATGCTGTGGCAAATCTCAACTAACCCACACCCACTCTGCTTGTGCATGCACAAACAGGAGCAGTCAACCCAGCCTGGCCTTCCCCTGATCCAGCTCACATGAAGCCAGCAGACGCTGTAACCCTGCTCAGCTTGGTCTGACCCTAATCCCAGCTCTCACACTCAACAGTGGGAATAGTGGTCCAACACCCCTAATGTGTTAACTCCTTACCCCCTGGGCCTCTTGTGTGCTGCAGCCAGATATGGCATGGCCCACCTCACCTCTACATTTGCCAATGGGTGCTGTAGCCTGGCCGAACCCGTCCCACCCCCAATTCCAGTTCATGCTGCTGGGGGATACAGCCTGACCCAGCCCACCTGGCACCAAGTCCTAGCTCTCATGTGTACTGGCATGTGTTGTTACAGAACCAGGCCCGACCCACAGTCCATTCTGGTGCTCAGATTCACCAGCAGGTGGTGTGGACTGGCCCTGCCTGGTTCGCCCCAAACCTGCGCCAAATGTATGCTGGTAGGTACCATTCCCTGGCCTTGTCTGGGCTGCTGCTTATCATGGTTCTTGCACTCACCTGCAGGGACTGTGTCCTGCCAGAGGAGTTTCCCAAGCTCCTCCATCAGAACCTCTCCCAATGCCATATCTCATGCACACTGGTGGGTCCATGGGCAAGCCTTCCTCAGTCCATTTCCTGTCCTAGCAGAAACAGTGGCCTCTCCTGACTGACCTTCAACCCATTTCAGTTTCTATTGTTGAGTGTTATAGCCCATGAAGGCTTGTCCACACCCAGACACAGTTCACACATGGATCAGCGGGTGCTGGTGTCTAGTCCAGTACACTACACCCAGTCCCAGTCCACACTTGTGCCTAGGGACACTGCAGTAATATCCAGACGAGAATGCAGCTTCCACTCCAGCCCCCACACTCACCAATGGGAACCACAACCTAGTCGGGTTATCCCCTTAGCTCCCCACCCAGGCCTGTTCCTGGGTAAAAACATTTTAAAAGATTTGTTTTTATTGGAAAGACAGATTCATGGAGAGAACACGAGGCAGAAAGATCTTCCATCCAGTGGTTGACTCTCCAAATGGCTGCAATGGTCAGAATTAATCTGATTCAAGGCCAAGATCCAGAAGTTTCTTCGAGGTCTTCCACATGGATGCAGGGTCCCAAGGCTTTGGGCCATCCTTTACTGCTTTCCCAGGCTATACATAGGGAGCTATATGAGAAGGGGAGCAGTCCGGACAGGATCTGATGCCCATATGGAATCCTGGGGTTTGCAAAGAGAGGGTTTAGCCATTGAGCTGTTGGTCTGGGCCCAACCAAATATGTTTTGAAGAAAAAAAAAAAATATATATATATATGTATACACACACACATATATGTATAAATATATATGTAGCTCCTCACTGCAGTACTAAGTTAAGCCAAAGTGTGTGACATTGCCACTTAATATGAACACTTGTTTGTGTGCCAGCTGATCCACTTCCAATCCAGCTCCTTGCTAATATATCTGGGAAAGTAACAGAGTATGGACAAACTGGCCCCCTGACATCCACATAGGAGATACAGATGCATATCAAGTTTCCTGATTTTCAACTGACCCAGGTCAGATGTCGCAGCCATCTGTTGATTCAGTCAGTAGGTGGAAAACTTCATCTTCTCTCTTTC
Organism: Ochotona curzoniae; assembly: GCF_017591425.1. Classification (NCBI taxonomy): domain Eukaryota; kingdom Metazoa; phylum Chordata; class Mammalia; order Lagomorpha; family Ochotonidae; genus Ochotona; species Ochotona curzoniae. Next base: position 46,365,859 of record NW_024467087.1, read on the forward strand.
TCTGTGTGTGTCCCTCCTTATGTGTCTGTCTTTCAAGTAACTAAGTAACTAACCAACCAACTAAATAAAAGCTGTGCAGTGAAATGAAACCCAATTTTTTGCTGATTTAAATTTACATTTAGCTGAATATCCTACTTTTTTGGTTCATTTTAGCAATTATACATATGGCAATAAATGATTGAGTGATTCGTTTCATTAGATTGGCTTAGCAATAGCTTATAGCTTTTTGTGTGTCATTTGAATGTTTTGCCTTTTTCAGTGGTACCAAATAAGAAGAATAAGGGCAAAGTTTGAAGATAAAATATTTATTTCTCCCTTATTACTTGAGCAGGGTAGCAGATAAGGGTTTCAAGGACTACCATTCCATTCAGTGAGGTTAGTTTTTGACTTTTCAGGAGAACAAAAGGTTTAGTATTTTTCACCTAAGATTAAATCAATCCAAGAGGAACTATGAGATGTGAATTATAAGACAGTCTAAAAGCAAAGGGTCAATACAGCCACTGAGAGTCAACTATTAGAAACAAAATTGATATGGTAGTTTAGGAAATGGGAGAATTGGAAGAAAGACATTAAAAGAAAACTAGGTAGGACTCCAGAGAAAAGGATAGTTAACCACAGTAATTTCCAGTCTTTCAGGTATAAGCCTTGTGAACATGTTAGATAAATTTAAAGATATCTAATCAAATTGCCTATTTAAGTTACTGTATCATGTTCTACTGTGGCTAACCCTTTTAGTTGTATGTAAAGGCTTTAGAGTAAGCTGAAAGTACTATTTCCAAATATTCAGATTTGTCATATTCCTAGAAATTTGCTAAGGAAATTCTTCAAAGTTATTTTCTTAAAAGACTGAGTTTTGTGTAGAAAAACTTACATTGAAAACAGTAAAAGCAACTAAGCCTGGAATGGAGGAATTAAGCAGTCTAAGGTAGTCTATCCTCTGTCTCAACTCCACTGTGCATCTACCTGTTGACCTAACAACTCTTTAGGGTTTTTGTTCTATTGACATGTGTCACAAAGTTAAAAAGCAAAAGAAAGTTTTTTTTTTTTTCCTTGGTTAGAGAGATTGAAAGAGGAAAAGGCAGAGATACAGGGCTATATCCTTTTTTTTTTTTTTTCACTCAAATTCCTGTAGTGGCCAATGCTAGGATGCACTGAACTCAGAAGTGGTGAATTCCATCAGGTTTTCTCACAAGTATCAGGGGACCAAGCACTTGGGTCATCTTTTGCCTTCTCAGGAGCATCTATAGTTGTAAGGAGTTATTTGAATATCCCACCCTGGACCCAGTGCCATTTTCTCTTCCTCGTAGATCATGAAATCTGGGCTGGTCCATCCGTCCACCAATCAGATGTAACCCGGCATTTCACTTGAGAATCCCACCTCCAGTATCTCCTAGCTCCTTCCCCAATCCTGCCTGCTTGCCAGTCTTCCTTAGACAATCACCTGTGACAGTCTCAGGCACCAATCCCCTGGGGCCTGCCCTCAATTCCTCCCAATCACCCCGCAACCCCACACCTTGGAGCTCACCTGACTGGTATAAAAGAACCCACATGTGTGGGTCTGCTCTCTTCTCCTCCTCACTTGACCCCCTTCCTTCTCCCTTTCTCATCTCATACCACCTCCGTCCCATTCCTTCCCTGCTGGAATAAACCTCCTAAAAGTGCCTCACTGCCTCTGCTGTTTTCAGCTCATGGTGAAGAACCAGGTTGTGGGTATTAGCTGTGTGTAAAACGTAAGAACTTTAAATGTTTTAAATAACTAACAGTAGTAAACTAGAATGTAAGCAGAGCAGCTGGGACTTGAACCAGCCCTCTGACAAGAAGTGCCAGCATCACAAATCACAACTAAACTACAACATGCCACTTCCAGTTACGTGTGCTAAGTATCTTTCTACACTAACTTCCATGCTGACCACATCATGGCTTAGAACGACAAATTGTCACACATTAATAGTGTTCATCCAAGAGGACAGAAATATCTTAAACTGCTAACCAGACTACATGAGAGAATTTTAACAGTATCTAACACAGGATTACATAAAACCAAAATCAAGTATAATGTTCCATAAAGCTAACACATGTAGTTTAATTTCCGTGAGACAGCCATAATAGACTCACATTGCTAAAGTAAAACGTAAAAAGTCACCAAACCAACACGGAAAGTCCAGGGGGAAGAAAAACTTTGTGCTTGAAAGCCAAGAGGACCTCACTTGCTAGCAAAAGTGAAACAACCACCATAGAAATCTGAGTGATAGCTGAGTTGAGGAACCAAACAAATACAAAATCTTTGAGGCTGAATTAGCAAGAAATTGATGTAATCCTATAGATCTCTCTCTGTTCATACATTTGAGTTCTGTTTATTTTCCATTTAAGTTATGAATCATATTACAGTATGTTAAATTTTACAAATACACAGTAAGAGCATGACTTTCAGTGATTATTATCTTAGGCATATCACATGTATTTCCTGAACACTCTATCAGTGGAATGTGGATAAGATTGGCAACAATTATCCTCTGATGAAGATAACTGTGAAAATATTCTTACAGATTTTACCAATTTTTGGTATTTTTGCTTTTTAAATATATTTTTAATTATTTTATTATTCTTAATGCAGTTCCATAGGCTTTAGGATTTCTCTTCCCCTTCCCAAGATCCCTGCCCAACACTGATATTCCTCATGTCATTATAATAGTATAGTCTTTCATAATCACTCATAAATCCATCATTCTGGTATTTAAATGAATCCTGACCTTGTATGCTTAGACAATGGCAAAAAAGTCCAGCATCCTATTGTCAAGATATATTTAAGAGTTTCATTGGGAGTCCATCTTTGGTTTGTAAGGAGACATGCAAGCTGCATTGTATCTTCACATCTATGTTTGATAGTCTCTACTGTACAGTTACTATACCTCCCCTTAAATGAAAAGCCATAAAACAAAGTCAACAATAGGAAGAAAAATAGAAATTTTTCAACATTATGAAGTTAAATAACATGCTACGGAATGACCAATATGTCACTGAACAAATGAAATCAAAATTTTCCTAAAGTAAGTGCTCCTATTGTGACCTATGAGTCAGTGAGGAAATTGATGAAAAAAGCAAAAATAGTTTTTTAGAATGAATGAAATTAAAAACACAAATATCAACCCCCCCCCCAAGATGTCACAAAAAAAAATATTGAAAGGCATATTGATCTATCCTTTGCATGAAGGTTGACATATCGGAGAGAGCATATAATATTTGTCCATTTGGGATTGACTTGTTTCACTGAGCATAATGGTCTCCAGTTGGGAACATTTGGTTGCAAATTGTAGAATTTCATTTTTTTAATAGCTGAATAGTGTTCTGTGGGGTAGATGCATCACAATTTCTTTATCCATTGCTCTTTTGATGAGCATCTGGGACATTTTCATGTTTTTGTTATTGTAGATTTTGCTGCTGTAAATATAGGATTACATGTCTTTCATATGCAGATTTTAGTTTTTTTGGATATACCAATAAGTGGTATAGCTGGGTTATATGGCAGGAAGAAGTGGATTCAGAGTGGCCTAGGCAGGATAATAATCAGCTTTTACAGATAATCCTCTCAGGAATTTCTAAGGTTGTTACTGAAAGTGATAGAGACAGTAATTCAGTGATAGATGAAAGTAATTCAATAGCTTACTACTGACCCAGACCTGTTTTTCAGTGAGTTCTTTTTGTCCTTCTATTTTTCTCCTATCAACTTCTACAAATGTTATAGGACACAATTATTTTTTTAATAATAACAGCCTTCATATGTAACTCATCAGTAAGACAAATTTTTAAGCAAATGCAAGTTTTATTTATTTCTGTTTATACCTGCATGTGGCAATAAAATCTTTGTTGTAAAATATATGGATCCATGTTATGTTTGCTCACATATTGTATAGGAAGCTTACATTATTTCACCTGTAAATACTAGTGCAAAATAAATTGTAATACTGTGATGATAGGAATGTGATAACTCCTGAACATCATTTGTTTCTAATTTATTTTGTTTCCTCAATTAGCTGTAACTGCACCTTGAAAAAAAATTGTTTAAGCTTGGCTTGGTTTGAAATTTATATTTTAAAGAATACGGCAATAAATACCAAATTCCAACTGCATTACATTTACAACAAAGATTATGTATAGATACCAAATTCAATCTGATTTTACAAAAATTAATCACAAAGGAAACTGCTTATTTGTTGGAATGTGAATGGCTGTGTGTGTTGGTAAGCTATTAGTTTATTCTATGAGCCACAAAATATTTGTTTATTTCTCAAATATGGTTGATGGATCTAGGCAGAAACAACCAGAATTAACTTCTGTGCAGTAAATAATAATAATAATAGGAAGAAAATGATGAATGGATTTTGTAGCTGGTTTGATGTCAAATTGTTGATTTGTAAGTATTACTGTTAGGACTTTCTAATGAAGGCTCATGTCATTGCTGAGGCAAACATCTAAGGTTCTGCAGAAAGTCATTTAAAAGTAAATATTTTCCCACAATATTTTTTGTCCATTTGTGAAGAATTTGGCTTTCTCTTCTTTGGAATACTTGCTCATCATGTTGTGATTCTACGCTTGTAAGCAGCAAAAACACGAACTAGAGAGGAGATGATAAAATCTGCAGGATAGTGGAAATTGAAAGCAAGTTTAGAGACTGTGTGTGCTCAAGCTGAGAACCCTCCTTTGGAAACTGCCAAGAATCTTGTTCTGTTTTCTTTTCCCTAGCCCAAAACAAAACAAAACAAAAAAGACTCTTGAGTCAAATGGCACCTCCAACCAAGTTTTCAATTTGCAAAACGCATTTTGAAATACCTTTTTTTCCTGTTCTATCAGCAATTACCTTCCTGATTTATACTATGATAACAAGCACATAAACCTGGAAAACTGAAGTAACATTAGTATAACTAAATACTGTAGGTATTGATCTTTGTAGTATTTGTAGTAAAAAAAAAATAAGGCAAGTATATTATAGTATATTCTAAACACTAAAAAGGATAGTAGGATATATAGCAAACTTATGGAACCTTTATTAATGACTATGAACTGTAAGGATATATATCAGTGTGTATACATACATGTGGACATATATGTTTTCTAATAATCAACTTATTCCCTACTTATTGCCCATTTACTGAGGCTTACTGTGAGTCAGGAGTGAGGAGATTCCTATTTTTTACTTTGAAGACATAAAATACCTTCTTGAATACATAAATGATTTTCCTACATATACAAGCATATTTTTCAAAGTTTTTTTCCCCTTTTGAGTGTTTTTTTTCATTCATTTATAAATGTATCCACAAAGCAACTTCATTATTAATGAAAAATATATGAGAAATTTTGGCTGTAAATCTGTAATATATAGCAAAAGAAATCTCATAGATGTGATTTATTCTTAATACAAAATGTGTCTCAATAGCACATCATTCCATTACTTGTTCCTACCAGATTTTTAAATGGCTAAAATGAGAAGGGACACATAATTGAAAATACAATGGAACAGATTTCATGAAATTATGGCAGGAGAAAATTCTACTCTGGTTTCCATAAAAATAGGGGAAATATTTGAGGTGAAGAAAATATCACTAAAATTATGCCTTAAAATTTTCAAAATGTATTAAAATATATTTTATTTTAAAATTTATTTATTTTTATTGGAAAGGTGAATATAGAGCGAGGAGGAGAGACAAAGAGGATGATCTTTCTTATAATGGTTGACTCCCCAAGCGGTCGCAACGGCTGGAGCTGAGCCAATCCGACGTCAAGAGCCAGGAGCTCTTCCAGGTCTCCCGTGAGGGTTCAGGGTCCCAAGGCTTTGGGCCATCCTTGACTGCTTTCCCAGGCCACAAGCAGGGAGCTAGAGGCGAGGACCTTAACCACTGTGCTGTCGTGCTGGGCCAAAAGATATTTTAGAATTCGTGAAAATCAATATGGTAGGTTAATTCTAAAGAAATTATTTAAATGGACTTCATAATCAAGCTAAAGATAAGTGCAAATGTTGAATGAAGCAAGACAAAAATAACACATTACATACAGGAAAGAATATTATAAATATTTCCTGTCAGAAATAATGTATGCCAAAAGGAAGTAGGTAAAATCATTAAAATCTCAATATTAACCCAGAATTTAGCAATATTGAAAATACAATTTATTGAGCCTGGCACGGTGGCTCAGTGGTTAAGGTCCTCGCCTTGCACGCCCGGGATCCCATATGGGCGCCAGTTGTATCCCAGCAGCCCCACTTCCCTTCCAGCTCCCTGCCTGTGGCCTGGGAAAGCAGTCGAGGACGGCCCAAAGCTTTGGGACCCTGCACCCGCGTGGGAGACCCGGAAGAAGCTCCTGGCTCCTGGCTTTGGATCGGCATAGTATCAGCCGTTGTGCTCACTTGGGGAGTGAATCATGGGATGGAAGATCTTCCTCTCTGTATATCCGCCTTTCCAAGGAAAAAATAATAAAAATAAATCTTTAAAAAAAAGAAAAGAAAATACAATTTATTTTAAATTGTGATAAATCCTATGTAACATACAATTTGTGTATTGAACCTTTTAAGTATACAGTCAATGGCTTTATAAACTTTAATATTATTGTATAACCATTATTGCTTTCCACTTCTGGAACTTGTTCATTTTCCCAAACTAACATATCCCTTTCATCCAGTAGCTGATCTAGACATCTCATACAAAATATAATCATGTAAAATATGGGGTATTTTTTTGAGACTAGCTTATTTTAATTAGCATAATACCTTCAAGATTCATCTATGTTATTGTATATGTTGAAATTCAATCCCTTTTGTGACTACACATCATTTTTACATCCACTCATTTACAGATGGACACTTGGTATGCTTGAGCCTTATGAATAATACTGATATGGGGGCCCAAGCACTGTGACCCAATTTGTTAGCCCTTCCCCTTCAATCATGGTCATTCTCTTCCCTTTTAGCTCGCTGCTTTTCACCTGGGAAAGCAGTAAAGGGTGGCTCAAGTGTGTGGGACCCTGCATCTGTGTCAGAGATTCAGCAGAAGCTCCTGGCTCCAGGCTTTGGGCTAGTTCAGCTCTGGCCTTTGTGAACACTTGGGGAGTCAACCAGCAGATGGAATATCTTTGCCTCTCTTTCTTTCTGTAAATATGCTTTTGCAATAAAAATAAACAAATCTATGGAAAATGAATGTACAAGTAAGCCTCTTTCTCTTTTTTTTGCAATTCTTTTGAATATGTAGTAGTTGCATTGCTGGATCAAATGATAATTATTTTTAAAGATTTATGTATTTATGTGTATTTGAAAGTGCTACGAAGAGAGGATAATTACTAAAGAAAGCGAATGATACATTTCTATGTCATCCTCGAAATACGTAGGAAGGATAAAGTGATAAAAATTAATACCAAATTGAACAAAGTATATAACTTTACAATTATTTAAAATTATAAAATTTTAAATTAATTACATGTTAATTATTTCTGTTTATAAATGCACATTTGTGTATAAATGCACATTATAAATATAAAATACAAAATATATAACTTACGTATTTCATTGTTATTCAAATTATATATTTGAAAGTTAGACTAAAAAAGAAAGTTAAAATTAAAATTATACAAATATATAATTATATAATTCTATAAAAGGTTGAATTATTCATGGACTTTAAAATGATTATTTAGTGTGTTTTAAATGGTTACTTTATTATTAATGTCTTAATAATTATTGAAAATTTTGTATAATAAATAGCATGAATCTGAGAAAGTGCTAATAGCAAGAATTTTGGAGCTTATGACAAATAATAATTCCTCTAAGAATGGAAAATGTTTACAATGTGTCTAGAATACTTAGAACAACCTCTAGCAAAGAATGTAAAAACATGTCTAAATGTTAAGATGTGTAGTAAATCCTGAGACACTTTTCAATTATAAATAAGAGGAAAAATAACAACAAAGAAAAAAAGCAAAATGATAGAAATAATTTCAACTTTATCAATAATGAAGCAAAATATAATAAAGTAAACATTCTGATTGGAAGACTGAATAAGAAAGCTGAAAGTACATATTGGGCACCTTAGATGTTATTTATATGAGAAACATATAGAGTTGATACAAAATGTGTATATGAGAGGAATCCAAATAAAAAGATAATAATAATGTTATCAGTTGAGTCATGTGAAAAATACCTTCTGGTAATCCATATTATGTTTGACAAACGAACATTTTATAAAAATAGCACTTTCAGTCATCCCAAAGACAAAACAACTGTTAGTATGTATATGCCTAATGAAAGAAATTAAAATCATACGGAATTGCAAGAAGTTCAGAATTACCAAGAAATAGAGATATTAACATTATTTCCTAAACTATAGATAAAATGATCTTTACAATATTATAGATACTTTGAGCAACACTATGAACTATTTTGACTCACTTTATGTTTATAGCACATTACAGATTGCAGAATCCCCATGTTTTTCAAGAGCCTGTTATATGTCTATAAAGTTAGAGCATGGTTTTTGCTACAAAGCAACTTTCCAATTATGTAAACATTAAAAACAGTAAAGACAGTCTTTGAATAAAAACAGGGCTAATTAGAAATCCCTGAAGTTTATTTTTCCCAGGGTTAGTTTCCTACATTTCTTTCCTCTGAGCAAAGAAGTTGACAGTTTTTTTTCTTATCATTTTACCAAGAGTGCCTGCCAACAGTACAGAATTCCAGTGATCATGCCACCTCAATGACATATGGAATATTTATTTTCTAACCTAAGAAAATATATCTCACCGGGGCAAAACAACACAGACTTTATAGCAGCCCTCTTAGACTATTGGGGCTTCTATATTCTGCATTTTTCAACCGGGGTCATAAACCCACTGAATGTATCATGTCCACTGGGACTGCCAGTACCTTATGCCTTATGTGCCTTAGAGGACAAGGAAAACCATTGCGGACACCAAGCCCATGAAACCTATGCTTCCTGCTGTGTCATGACAAGTGTGTTTCTTTATCTCTGAGACCTTACTGTTTTCTGGCATCTATGAAGCTATGGATTAATAACTGATTAGCTTTCAATTAGGATAAAATCTCTGATCCTTGGCCTTGCGTGGTAACCTAGTGGCTGCAGAACTGGTGAATGATCTTTATTTTATCATTATCTGCATGCATGTACGATTGAATTTTTTCCCTTTACTGTTTCATAAAGCTTACTTAAACATTATTTAACTGAATTTTGTTTTAGTTTTGTGTTGGTTTTATTTTTAACTATTATTTACAAATTCGGATGGTTACTTTTGTTTTCTAATAATTTTTGTCAGTTCAAATGCTCTAACTTGAATGAGTGTGTTAGACATTGGATGTGTTCCATTTTGGTATGCTTTTTACCCTGTTCTGTGCCTCTGTCTGTATGGTATATCATCCGTCAACTTAGATCTATTGCTTTATCACAACTGTTTGCTTTTGGACAATGGGAAATCCCTCAAAATATTTAGAGGGCAGACAGAGTGTTTTCTTATTTCCTAGGTCCCTGCTTACCGGGTCACAATTTCACAGTGACTACATTGTCTTATCTAAGTCCACAGTTGATAGATAGATAGATAGATAGATAGATAGATAGATAGATAGATAGACAGATAGATAGATAGATTCTAACTTTGGCTTTTCCTACCCCTTAGCTTGTAAATACAATTTTCTCTCACCTCATTTACCATTATTGAGCTTAACATCCAGAAGCCTCTTTTCATAATCTTTTTCTTTTCAGGAAATTTTCAGTAACAATTAAGTTGTAAAATTTTGAAAATGAAAAATAATTATTTCCCAAAATGCATTAAGTATTTTATTTTTCTGAAATTGTTTCTCTTATGTCCTTGTTGAGATTGATGGGTATCTCTTACATCTTTTTCATGTTCCTCTAATTAATTAAACTTCTTTGGTCATTATATAGTGATGCTCTTTTTAATAATATTGTATGCCTTAAAGTCTATATAGTTTGAGAGCACTTTGATTAAGACAATTTTACTAATCACCAATAACATACATTTTTATTTTTTCACTTTATTTTCTGTATATATTTATGCTGCCATTTTTCTTTTTGGTATGGTATAATTGAAGATTTTTCTATTTGACATTTGAGATGTGAAACAAGAAGTTCTAAAATCCTTAATTTTTGTTAATTTCTCTTTATTTGCATTTTTGTAAAGGTACAAATGTTATCATTTGGAATGCATTGAGATATTTTTTTTTTTATTGCTACCCAATAACTTTTCAACTGTGCTTTTCTGGTTAGACCTCAATACTGATGGAATTACACACACAGAACTGGAGCAATTTGTGATAAATAACATAATGTGTCACACTTAACAGTAAAAATTCATTCCTAATTAGTAGCAGCAATTGTACAGGCTAAATTATTCAGCAGATGCTCTTCTACATAAGTTATTTGTTTCCCTTGCCTTTACCTGTATACTACTGTGTTCATCTGTCTTGCTATTGGGCGGATCTGTAGAGCTTAAACTGAGTGGTGGTAATATTTACTTACAGAGTCTCTTGAAGTGGAGGAAAGCGTATTTTTAAAAGCATATTTTCTACATTCATTAAAATGATAACAAAAGAATTGGTAAACATGAGGCTAATATGTCGTTATCTGCTTCTAAAATACTTAGCAAAATGCCAGAATTTGATGTAAAGTAAATATTGCATCCTCCAATCATCTCTTTCTTTTTCTGTATGAATTTTGTTCCTCTATATGGTTTTATTTATCTTCATGAACATACAGATATAGACACATTAGCAAAACTCTATGAAGCATAGCTCTATTAATTATTACCTGAAAGTGATATCTTCTATAAGAATATGTTTTTGAATAGAGAATCAAGAACAGATCTTCAAAAATTTATTATTTTAGTGAAAGTTAATATTCAAAAGTTAAAAAAAATATATAACAATACAAGGGTCCAGCATGGTGGCCTAGCGGCTAAAGTACTTGCCTTGAATGCACAGATCCCATTTGGGCTCCTGTTGTAATCCAGGCAGCTCCACTTCCCATCCAGCTCCCTGCTTGTAGCCTGGGAAAGCAATCGAGGACGGTCCACAGCCTTGGGACCCTGCACCTGCGTGGGAGACCTGGAAGAAGCTCCTGGCTCCTGGCATTGTATTGGCTCAGATCTGGCCGCTGTGGTCACTTGGGGAGTGAATCATCAGAGGGAAGATCCTCCTCTCTGTCTCTCCTCCTATCTGTATATCTGGCTTTGCAATAAAAGTAAATAAATCTTTAATATATATATATAAATATATATGATAGTGCAAAAGACTATCTCATCTTGTTAAAAATGTTATAATTTTTAACACATTCTAAGATTATATAAATGAGATTTTTTTTAATTTTAGAAAAAAAACATAATATATTCTAGCATAGTTAGTGATTTAGTCCATCTGTAGCACTATAAGCATAGAAACATTTTAGTACCAAACACCACAAAGTAACATTTGTGTGTGTTTTTAGGTACATAGTACTACAAGGGAAAATTTTAAATTGTTCTGTTTATTTGGTTCCCCATGTTGAGTACATTCAGGATCATTGTATTCTAAATGAAATAATCTAGGTACATTTAAAATGTATATGTTCAAAAAAAGAGAGAAAGAAAGAAAGAAACCCTCACCAACAGAAAGTTATTAAACTTAGTGCCTCTGTCTTTCTACTTTAAAGAAAAAGTTTCTGAAACCATTTTTCTTCATGTCTTAAATTAATATTCATAAGCCCAGTTGAGAATTGATAATGTGGATGAAATAGTATTCAATGGGTTTAAGAAAAAGTAAGCTGTCAATTCCTTACCTCTAATCTGCAGACTGACCTCTCAAAATCTCTGATCTTTTCCACTCTCAGATATTTGTGCCCCCATCATATTCTTTGCAACCCAGGCACAGACACTACCAGTACAAAGTTTTGTTATTTCTGTAGTTTCATATATAACTATGATCATGTAATTGATAATGTGATCAAGTTGATTTTGATTAACATAATAATTTTTGAAATATGTTCATTGTATAATATGTATTCAAATTTCTATTATCAAGTTTTATTTCATTTTATAATGATTAAACAACAACTGATTCATAAGGTATGTGTATTGTTTTTATTTATGAACAATTAGGAACCAAAGTTCTGGGAATATTGTTGTGTAAGTCTTTCTTTAAATACATATTCCTAGGCCCAGTGTGGTAGCCTTGCAGCTAAAGTTCTCGCCTTGCCCTAGCTGGGAGCCCATATGGGCACTGGTTCTAATCCTGCTAGCCCTGCTTCCCAGCCAACTCCCTGCCTGTGGCCTGGTCAACCAGGTAAGAATGGCCCAAAGTCTTGAGACCCTGTGCCCATGTGGGAGGCCCAGAAGAATTTCCTGGCTCCTGGCTTCGTATTGGCTCAGCTCTGGCCATTGCAGTCACTTGGGGAGTGACTCATCACAGGGAAGATATTCCTCTCTGTCTCTCCTCTTCTCTGTATATCTGACTTTGCAATAAAAGTAAAAAAAACCTTAAAAAAAATTCCCATGTTTCTCATAGTAACAATTTCGAGTGGATGTATTACTTTCCCTGGTATTTTCAATAGTTTATAGAGTTCAATAGTTTATAGAGTTCAAGAGTTTCAAGAGTTCAAATTGCTCAATATCCTAGATAATTTTGTTCGATTTAGAATAAAGATATATTTTTTTTTATTTTTGTCATTTATAAGGATATAAAGTGCATTTTGTTACTTTTTTTCATTTTCTTGGTGCTAACCATTGGGTTTTCTTCATGTGCTTCTTGGACATTTTATATCATATCTATGAAATATCCTTTCAGATACGTATTTTTTTTTCTAATTTTAATGGCACTTTGCCCTTTCTTATTGTGCTAAAGCAGGTCTCTTCATACCACAGATGGAATTTCTCGGTCATGTCTGTGCGTGCCTGCATGTGTGTGTGTGTCAGATACAGTCACCTATTTTGTAGCATCTTGATTTTCCTTTTCCTCAATGGCTATTTTTTTTGAGACTGGGATTGCTGATGTTAAGAAGTTCAATTTAACATTTCTATTGCTACATTTTGAATCCTAAGAAATACTTTCCCAACTCAACTTTATGAATGTTTTCTCTTGTTTTCCTCTAGAAACTGTGTACATTAGCTATTAGGGCTTGCCCATATGTGGTATATTAAATTAATTTGTGTATATGGTGCAAAATAGTGGTGAAATTCAGATTTTTTGTTTTGTTTATTTGGTTTTTGTTTTACATATGAGTATCCAGTTGTTCCACTACCGTGCATGCGGGGAAATGCCAACCTTGATTGGGTGATTTTATTGCCACTGTTGAAAGCGATGACCTGTACTTGTGAAGTTCTATTTCTTCAGTTCATTCTGTTGCTGTAATTGAGATTCATCTGCTATGCCAGTAACATACTGCAACATATATTTATATGATCTTAAAATAATACGTTTTTCCTTATGTTTAAAAATTGCTTCAGCCTCTGCAGTTCACACATTTCAGTATACAATATAGAAGTAATTAATCAATCTCTAAAAAAAATAGCTGCATTTCGATTAATGTGACATTGAGTCTAAAGGGTCTATTTGGAGAATTGATTTCTTAACAATAGGAGGATTTTCAATCCATATTCCATCTGTTTCTATTAAAGCAAAGTTAATGGTGTTCATTGTATATGCCTTTTAATTCTTCATAATTATTTTTCTAAGTCCCGGTGTGGTAACCTAGCGGCTAAGGCCCTCACCTTGTACTCCAGGATCCCATATGGGTGCTGGTTCTGATCCTGGCAGCTTGAACAGCAAGGGATGAGTCAAGCTAATTGCAGAGACAAAGATCTTCATTTGGGTCGTCCACATGGATAGCAGGGACAAAGAAGTTGAGCCACAGCCTGTTTTACCCATTCCATTAGCAGGGAACATCCAGAACTTGAATCAGCATCCGTTTAGCTTGCCAGCGTCTCAGGTGCAAGTTTAATGGTTATGCCAAAACAATAGACCTTTAAACTTTTTAAAAAGAGGCTTGGATGCTAAGTGAAGCATTTAAAATCTTATTTGATTGTGCTAACAGTACAATAGACTTACAAGCTGCCATCTTTTAGCCATACAGTAATTTCTTTTTTGGCTCAGTCTTGGAGCTCCTACTCTCATGCAGTTTTCTTGTTCAGTAACAATTCTCTGGAAGACTCAGAAGATGTTGTACCTTTTTAATTGGCGTCTTGGCTTTCTTCATGAAGTTTCTGCTTTTGCATAACCTACAAACCTATGAGCTACCCTGAAAGAATATGCACTATCTGTATCATATCACCTACATAGTCTTTGGTCAAAACATAGCCTTTTATGTGAGTCATGAGTTCAACAGTGAGTGTGGACCTTGCACTTAGTGGAAGCTCATTTGTGCTCTATGTGGTTTTGACAATCTGCAATGGTACATTCTTAGAAATTTCCCACTGAAATGGAAATACATGAATCATTATCATGAGGAATTGTAAGGTTGATTTTGAAGTTGTTGTAGCAAGGTTAGAGGAAGACAGGGGTAGCTGTTATGCAAGCATAAAATGTTTGTTCAGCTGGGAATGGAAGAAAAGAGGCAAGGACCATCATTTTACTGGGATAGTAACATGAAAAGGAGGGAATGAGATTTCTTAAGAAATGAGATAGAAGTTTTAAAATGCCATGTTTTTAGATAGGAAGTCTTGATGAAGTATGTAGATTTTTAGAATATGATCAAACAAAGTCGGTAGGGTTTGAATTATTTTTTCTATTGTTGGTGTTAATGACAAAAACAAAAGGAAAGGCTTAAGCTACAAGATGTAGGGAAAACAAAATTATTTAATTGGCCTATTATTTCCATTAAATTTTTTAGATAAAATACCTAACAGTTGTCTTTCTCTTTCATAAGAAAATAGGAAGGGCAATGAGTAGTTAGCAACCATAAATTTGAAGATAAAAGGAATTTATTAAGAATTCAAATGCCATTACATAAAGCAAAACTCAAGAGAGTCAGGTGCAATTTCCTAACTCATGACATATAAAGGAGATGCTATAGCAGAGTAGCTATAAATCATATTCTCTAGCAGTCAACCATTTCCAGTGAGCTTTGAAACTATTCTCAAGAATGACATAGTTAAAATGATCTATCTTGATATGAGCTGGGGTCAGACTTTTCCCTAGGGGGAAATACAGCAACATAAATAATGCACTTGAGGGCAGCTGAGCTTAACTTATTTTCTTTAAACCTTATGTCTTTCTTTTTTTTAATGGGGTTTTAATAAATACTAAATGTCTTATATATATTTCCTAAATGTGCGGAATAAAGAAGGCTATCATCTACATATTAAATGAGAGTTTACATCGGGAAATCAAATCTTTTAGATTTATATTTAATGGCTCGATGAAATAGGTGGTGTTTGCTTCATGACTGTGCATTGCAGATTTTCTCTTGTAAAGGTAGAGAGATATTGAATGACAGGGTAACAACTGAGTGAGATTATTATGTTATTCAACAGTTGAGAAGATTTCTTTTAAGGATAAGGAGAGAAATTACCCTATCTGCTAGCTCACTCTCCAGTGGCCGCAAAAGTCAAAGGTTGAGCCAGGCCAAAACCAGGAGCCAAAAGCCTTGAGATTAATCCAGAGTTCCCATTTGGGAGCTAGTGCCCAAGATTAAGAAGCCAGGAACTTCATCTGGATCTGCCATGTTGGTATGGGGCTCCAAGTACTTGGTCCATCTTTTGCTGTTTCCCCAGTTCTATTATCAGGGAGCCGGATCATCTGGAACTTGAACTACTACCCACATGGATGACAATGTTGCAGGTGGTAGCTTCACACATTGTACAACAGTGCCAACCCCTCTTCTTTTTTTTTTTTAAAGATTTATTTTTATTATGTTTTTATTGGAAAGGCGGATATACAGAGAGGAGAGACAGAGAGGAAGATCTTCCGTCCCATGATTCACTCCCCAAGTGAGCACAACGGCCGGTGCTATGCCGATCTGAAGCCAGGAGCCTCTTCCAGGTCTCCCACGTGGGTGCAGGGTCCCAAAGCTTTGGGCTGTCCTCAACTGCTTTCCCAGGCTACAGGCAGGGAGCTGGAAGGGAAGCGGGGCTGCCGGGATTAGAACCGGCGCCCATATGGGATCCCGGGCGTGTAAGGTTAGGACCTTTAACCACTTGCGCCACCGCGCTGGGCCCCCAACCCCTCTTCTTACATTCAAGGTTTTTTTGTTGTTGTTGTTTGTTTCATTTTTTTGTTTTGTAGCAGAAAGAGAGGTTTTCCCAAAGTGGAGGTGTAGACTCTGAATTTGTCATTTCCCCCTCTACATTTTTATGTACATATCTGTAGCTCCATGTCCTTTTCCCTTGAAGTATCTTCAGAAATCAATTTGTTTATATTTTGGTGAAATTGACGGCATATTTATAACCTTGGAGTGATTCTTTTGCAAGGTATTTGAGTTGAAGATTCTTAAGCTTGCACTGTGTAAACTTGGATTTCTCAGCTAGCACATGCAAGAGTTTCATCATCAATGTGATCTTTTTGAATAGTCACTCTCAGTCTCACTAGGAGTCTTGACTAATTATGTCTAAATGCAAAGACCATAGGAATGGAATCTAAGAGTTTGTTTTTTTTTAATCCAATTTCCCTAGCTCTGGTATAAGCCATAGGTAATATTTGTTTTATTAGAAAGTCATCATTAACTCTGAGCCACCTCACTTTTCAAAATCACAAGAATTCTTCTGTAGGATGTGAAAAGAGTTTAAATAATTAATAGAAGTTTTGGAGTTCTGCAGAATATACAGACGAACCAATATTAAGACGAACCAATCAGGCCCAGTGCTGTAGCCTAGTGGCTAAAGTACTTGCTTGGTACACACCAGGATCCCATAAGGGTGTTGGTTCTAATCCCAGTAGCCCAACTTCCCATCCAGCTCCCTGTTTGTGGCCAGGGAAGGCAGTTGAGGATGGCCCAAAGCCTTGAGTTCCTGTGCCTTCATGGGAGACCTGAAAGAAGCTCCTGGTTCCTGGCTTTGAATCAACTCATCTCCAGCCAATGCGGTCACTTGGTGAGAGACCCAGCACACAGTAGATCTTTGTCTCTCTTCCTCACCATATGTTTGGCTTTCTGACAAAACTAAATAAATCTTTTTTTTTTTAAAGCCTAACATAAATTATGTAGAAAAATTTTCTTTATATTTCCCTGGATCAGTGAAACCCTTTGTTATGGAATGTAGGTGAGATAATGACTAAGATTTACAAATAGTAAGTTATAAAGATCATATTCAGTGCCATAGATTCTTGTCCTTGGGATTTGAACCCCAGAGAATAGCAGTAGGATTGTAAGTCCTCACAGGAAATTCAGAAGTCACCATAGTGAGATGAGGTCAGAGAGTTGGGGGTGGTAGGCAAAAGAACATTGGTCAAGACAAGGTGGTAAGGAAGACAGAAATACATCTTGAGGAACAAAATAAAATATAGAAGACAATATCAAGGGCTAAGGCATCTGAAATTGGAGGTAAGGACAAGAGTGCCATTGGAGGAAGACAATCCTTTAGAGATTGAACAGTTTCGGAAAAGATATATTGAGATCTCTGAAGTGGCTGATAGATTTACCTGGAACAGTTTTATAGATTCACTGTTTACGTGACATGTTGGCATACCAAGATTTAGAGGATCCAAGAGGACAGATGAACTTAGGCCAAAAATGCTTTTAATGACTTCAAACCGTTAATGAAACATTGACATTTCCAAAGGTGTCGGACCAAATCAGTGCCACAGAAATGGCATCAGTGGGTGGTGTAGAAAAGCCAGAGTTCCCACTAAAAAGAGAATAACATGGGGGCGGGGAGATTTTTCACGACTAAGTACAGAAAGGAAGTTTGTTGGAAAAAGTCTACTGGATTGCCAAATCCCCATTCTAGCAATGTATGATTATTAGGCTAAGCAGGAGGGGAAATAAACAGACTGCATGGCTATTGCTTTCAGGAAATGTTCTTTATCTGGAAAACTAAGTTTAGAGAATAAGTCAACAAGGGAACATGTTTCATATTTTTGCATTCATTGAGACTTCAGGGTAAGGGAACAAGTGGAAAAGAAAAAGCTTGACAAAGGATTAAACAGAAACAGGAAAGAAATGGGCGTTATCAACTCTGGATTAACTTCATGCCAAAAAAAAGCATTTGAAAAAAATCAACATGATGTATTATTTTCAAAAATATAAAAATAAACAGTAGAAAAAAGTTGCCTGAATATAATAAAAGCCATTAGGAAGAAAATTCCACTAAAATCATACTTGATAATTAAATGTGAAACTCTGGCATGGTGCAATAGCCTAGTTACTAAATCCTTGCCTAGCATGCTTGTAGGATCCCATAAGTGTTTCTGTTCGAGTCCTGACTGATCTACGTCAAATCTAGTGTCATGAGAAAGCAGTAGAAGGTGACCCAAGACCTTGGCTACCCTCAACCCTCAAGGGAGACCAGGAGAAGGCCCCTTGTTCCCAGCTTCTAATAGCAAAACTCTCGCATTTGTGACCTTTTGTGGAGTGAAATAGCGAGAGAACAGGCTGGCTTACTATTTCTCCTTCCCTCTGTAAACTGTGCAGTAAAACAAATAAATCTTAAAAAAAAAAAAAAAAAAAAAAGAGGGCCCGGCGCAGTGGCACAACTGGTTAAGGTCCTCGCCTTGCACGCCCGGGATCCCATGTGGGCGCCGGTTCTAATCCCGGCAGCCCCGCTTCCCTTCCAGCTCCCTGCCTGTGGCCTGGGAAAGCAGTTGAGGACAGCCCAAAGCTTTGGGACCCTGCACCCACGTGGGAGACCTGGAAGAGGCTCCTGGCTTCGGACCGGCATAGCACCGGCCATTGTGATCACTTGGGGAGTGAATCATGGGACGGAAGATCTTCCTCTCTGTCTCTCCTCTCTGTATATCTGCCTTTCCAATGAAAAAATAATAAAAATAAATCTTAAAAAAAAAAAAAAAAGAAACCCAAAACTTTTCTCCTTTTAGATGGAACCGAGAATGAATGTCCAATTTGATACTCGATACTTGAATTCAGCATAGTATTAGAAAGACTCTCTAGACATATTACAAAAGAAAAATAAATTAAATATCCAAATCTGAAAGAAGAAAGTTACCTCAGTTTTTTATTATTATTATTATTATTATTATTTTATTTGAAAGGCAGATATACAGAGAGGAGAGACAGAGAGGAAGATCTTCCATCCGATGATTCACTCCCCAAGTGAGCGCAACGGGTCAATACTATGCCGATCCGAAGCCAGGAGCCTCTTCCGGGTCTCCCACGCGGGTGCAGGGTCCCAAAGCTTTGGGCTGTCCTCTGCTGCTTTCCCGGGCCACAGGCAGGGAGCTGGATGGGAAGTGGGGCTGCCGGGATTAGAACCGGTGCCCATATGGGATGCCGGGCGTGCAAGGCGAGGACCTTAACCATTTGCGCCACCTTGCCGGGCCCAGAAAGTTACCTCAGTTTACATGTGATACTATGTATTCAAAACCCGTAAGTTTGTATATGCACACACTCATACAAAAATGTTCTAGGTGATAAATAAGTTTCTGAATAGAAATTTTTGCGTATTTTGTATTTTCAAACATTGACAATGAGTAATTTGAAAATAAAATAATACTATTGATAATGACATTATAGAGTGTAAATTCCTTAACAAAAACCAAGGAGATTAAAATTTTAGGTGTTGAAAAGTGTAATCACTGCTGCAAATTAATCATACACAGAATTTATACTGATATTCCATGTTCATGGAGTGTGTGAACACTGTGAAGATGTCAATACTTCTAAGAGTTGTCTTGAGGTTTAATGGAACACATGCGATCATATTCTTTTTCTGAAATAGAAAAAACATATTATAAAATTCATGTGGAATTTCAAGAAACTTTATAGCCAAAATGGTTTGAAGACAATAAGGAAAAATTGGAGAACTCATTTTTCACAATTTGAAGACTAACCACAAAGCCACAGTAACAAAAATAGTGTCCTTATGGACCCAAAAGACAGTTACACATCATACCATCCAAAAACAATAGAAGATGCATTCTTTGCAAATATCCATGGAACCTTTTCCAGGATATGATCATATGGTTATGCACAAAACAAATATTAACAAATTTAACAAGCTTGGAGCATATTAAATATGTCTCATAACTAGAATAGTAATAAACTAGAAATCAGGAATAAGAAATCTATTTTTAAAATTTACAGAATTGGAAATTAAATAACACATTACTGAACAATCAATAGGTTAATAAATTTAAAGTAAAATTTTAAAATATCTTGAAACACATGAAAATGGTCACATAGCAAGTCTCATGGATTTAATCAAATGCTGCCATGGGAGGGAGGTTTAGAGTATTAAGCACCTAAGTCAAGTAAGAAGACACCAAATAAATAAATCTTCTTTTAAAAAAAAAAGACACGAAATAAACATTATTACACACTTCAAGGAGCCAGATAAAGATATAAGTACTGGGTACTTTGGGCTGCTCATGTGTGTGAATTATCAGACTAAGAAGAGAATTGCAATACTGCTGAGGTGAATAGTCTGCATTACCAAAGGGAGTTAGTGCTAATAATTTACAATGATGAGAAAGGAGAGTTCTGCCTAAATACAGGAGATTCTTTACAACATCTATGTCTTACTACGTTCTGTGATTAAGGTGAACAAATAATTATGACAGCTAAATCAGGTGAGACTCTGAATGACTCATATCTTTCAAGAGTTGAATTTTGGCTATCCCACCAGGAAGAAGCCTTCATCAGCTGACGTTTTAATGAAGGCAAAGGAAGATGCAGTGAGTACTCTAAGAAAGCAGCTATAAACACAGGCTACATCTAGGTGAACTGTCATAGATTGAGGCATATTATTGGCATGAATAGCTTCTTTCAGCTTTGCTATCAATATGTTTGTACACATGTAAATTGTAAGCGAAAATAGGTGTTTTACTTCTTGTGTTATCCCCTGATTCTGTAACATACAATTATTGACTTTATCAGAACTGAAGCACTGTTAATTTTACATCATACTATTTAATTTATGGGATTCCAAAGAACAGCGTGCTATGCAAGAACCTTACTTTCTCTTCTTGAGAAGGGATTAATATGTTTTCAGTTGTATAGAAAATAAATGCACCATGATAGGCAGAATTATTACCTTGTTCTTACCTTTATATGAAGTGGATTTATGACTGATTTTTTTGAGTTACCTTGACTGAGCTAACAAATGCTCAGCTTGTTGAGCACTGTATGAGTAGGCCTCTGATGGTACTTACAGGGAAGGTTAACATTATAGGATCCTTATACTATGTAAAGTTCCACCCTCACATATGTGGGCTGACAGCATCCAATACTGCAGAGAGCCTTAATCGAACAACAACAACAAAAAGAGGTAAAGGAAGAGACATTCTCTTTTTTTTTTTTTAAGCTGACTTATCTATCTTTTTATAGATGTAAATCTTTCATTCTTTCACTCTTAACTGGGATGTTAGCTACAGGTCTTTTTTTTAATGAAGGTACACTATTCGAGTTGAAATAGGTTCCTCTCTATTCTAAAATGATGATTTTTTTTCAGATGTACTCGGATTTTTGTTTCACTTTATTACTTGGCAAGAATGCATATGTTTTTGCTTCAGGCAGATGTTGACATCCTAACCTTTTAACAGGAAGCTGAAGAAAGAAAGTAAGATAATTGGTAGGAAACAGGTATGAGACTTGCTAGGTGGGAATAAAGCACATATTATAGGCCAAATGGCATTTTTGAAGGCCTGAGGATATTTTACAAAGTATCTATATCTCAGTTTAGAACACTTCCAAAAACTGAAAACAAACCTGACAATTGTATGGTACAAAAATTCCAGAATATTGTTTTAAACCTACATTTTAAAATTTTTCCTTTATGTTTCTTGACCTAGAAATCACAACCCCTCCTTAATGACTATCTGTAGCTCTTTTAAATGTTAAAATGGGAGACACATGCCCTCAAGATGTTTTACAAATTCGGTCTTACACTGTTTTCAGATACTTCTCTTTTTTTTTGAAACTCATGAGTCACAGATTATGGAAAATAAATTAAGATTTTTAAAACGGTGTTTTTCCCTTAAAATTATAAATTAACATATTCATTAGAGAAGTCTGAACCAAAAAATGCAATTCACTTTTGTCCAGTGTATCATCTCTTTGATATTGAAACTAGGGAGTAAAATAGAAAATACTTTCTCCATCTGGAAACACAAAAGAAATTTCTTTAAGCTTAGGTTGTCTAAAATGATATTTACTGACAACATTGCCTTTTTCAAAGCTAAGAATCTCATTATGGCTGTGTGAGGGACTTTCGCACGCATGTTTTATGCAAAAATTGAGAATATTTTGATTCTCTTCTCTGACATGTATAGACATGGTGATACCATTGATGGATGACTGTTTAATCAAATTTGCAAGTATCGAATGAAGTCTAGTAAAGTGTTTGGCATAATTTTTTAAATTCACGGCTGAAATTATATAGCTAGCATGTTGTTGAGTACTTGGATTCTAAATTCATGACAGATATATTTTGGGCCAGAACCATGGCTCCATGGACTAATCCTCCACTTGCAACCTCCAGAATCCCATGTAGGCACTGGTTCATGTTCAGGCTGCTCCACTGACCGTCCAACTCACCGCCTGTGTCTGGTCCTGGGAAGTCAACAGGGTATGTCTCAAGTCCTTGGGACCCTGAACCCATGTGAAAGACTCGGAGGAGTCTCCTGCCTCCAAGCTTCAGATCAACCCAACTTTGGTAGTTGAATCCACTTATGGAGTGAAACACTGAATGGAAGATCTTTCTGTCTCTCCTCTCTGGAAATCTGACTTTTCATTAAAAAAAAAAAAAAGATTAAAAATATCTGGCTTTCAAGTTTAATTTTTTCTTTGGTTTTTGTGTCAGGACAATGTATAACTCATAAAATGAGTTTATAAATATTTTCACTTTATCTCCCGGAAGGGATTTTGATAAACTTACTTATTCAGTTACTCATTTTGTTTATTTGTGAGAGATAGAAATGTAGACATAGAATTCCCTTCTGCTGGTTCACTCCCCAATTCCTGCTGTACTCAGGCTGAACCAGGCCAAAGCCAGGATGCAATAACTCAATCCACTACTACTCCAACAGGGGTGCCGGAACCCAACTATCTGAACTATCCACCTCCTGCATCAAAGGGTGTGCATCAGCAGGAATCTTGGATGACGAGTAAGTGTGATTTGAATCCAGGCACTCTGACATGGGATGTAGTTATGCCTTCCACTGGCTAAATAATTAGGCTGCACACCTGCCGCTTAAATTCCTTTTTCAAAGTTTGTAAAGATTTTCTGAAGAAACTACTTCCATTGACATTTCAGTTGGAGGAGGAGTAGGGAGCAGACGTGAATACGGGAAGTGTTACAGATTAAGTAGATTCTTTAGCAGTTGTAGGGCTATCATGTTTTCTATTTTAAAGTATTTCTTTATTTTAAAGAGAATCTTGCACTTTTCTAAGTTCAGAAATATGTGAACCCCAATTTGTAGTATTATGTCACTTACTGTATATCTGTATCCTCAGCTTGATACTAGTGAGGTATTTATTCTTTAAAAAAAAAAACCTGATTTTGAAATACTTTAAAGTAGTTTGAAAAAAATGTTGGAGTACCATTCCTTCATTGATTTACTTTAATATGTTTTCTTTTATTTCTCATAAATTATTTCCTATTCTATGCCATCTTGTTGCTTTTTTGCTGCATTAGTGAGATATGAATCTAGATTGGTTTATCCTTTCCTATTATCAAATTGTAACATTTCGTGCTATTATATTTTTATTTTTATTGCATTTCAGCAGTATGTGTTCCCTACAAATTTCCTTTGATATTCCCTGTTTGACATGTTATTAAAATGTATTGTGTAGGGAGGGGTGGGCATTTGGCATAATAATTATGACACAACTTAGTAAGCCCATATCTCAAATTGAAATGCCCAAGTTGAATTTTAGCTCAGCTCCTAACTCCAGTGTCCTACTAATGCCCGTCCTGGGGAATAACAGGTAAAGGCTTATGTACTACGGCCCCTCCAACTCACATAAGGTATGTGGTTTGACTCTCATAGGACATGCGATCTGAGTTCATGTCTCCTCATTTCAGCCAGGCACAGCTTCCACAATCGCAGGCATTTGAGGAGTGAACCAGGAGAAACATACACTGAAGATCATAGGGAAAGAAAAGCTGACCTAAGAGATTTTGGAATTTGCTTCTTCACCGGATACTGTAAAACCAAGGAAATGAAATTGCACACAACCTATGTATACTAATTGATAAAAAGTAATCTATTATCAATTGTGATAATTGCTTTCTAACTTCTTGAGACAGAAATTAATTTAAACCGAGAAGCTGAAATCAAGTATTTGATCAAGGTTTGGTATCAGAGACATTGACTGTTAGTTGAAGTTTGAATGTCTACAAAGACCCCTAAATGACACAGCAACATTTAGAATTGAAATGAAAATTACAAACTACATATTCCTCTTTTAGTAATTACTTTTAGTGATTACCGTATTAAGTTCAAAAAATCTGCTTTTTTCACATTTCTCATCTTCTTTGGAAAGGTTATTTAAAACCACACTTTCCTTTGTTAAAAAAAAAAAAAAAAAAGAGTATGGGCCCGGCGCAGTGGCACAGTGGTTAAAGTCCTCACCTTGCACGCCCGGGATCCCATATGGGTGCCGGTTCTAATCCCTGCAGCCCCGCTTCCCTTCCAGCTCCCTGCCTGTGGCCCGGGAAGGCAGTCAGGGATGGCCCAAAGCTTTGGGAACCTGCACCCGCGTCGGAGACCCGGAAGAGGCTCCTGGCTTCGGATCAGCATAGCATGGGCCGTTGTGCTCACTTGGGGAGTGAATCATGGGACGGAAGATCTTCCTCTATGTCTCTCCTGTCTGTATATCTGCCTTTCCAATAAAAAAACAATAATAAAAAAAAAAAGAGTATCTGTCACATCATGGAGTAGACATATTTAGATGAATTCTCCCTTTCTAATCTGTAGTGAGGAAATGAGAGCTAATTAAGAGTTTATGATTGGTTATACAAGAAAGCATATTTCATTTAATTATAAGGATAGCAATGAAAAAAGTATGGACTTAGTCTATTTTATCACACAAAGTTTGATAGTAAGTGATAATTGTGAGCTATATAAAGTAATTTCAAAACATTTTTAGGAAATAGAATCAAAAGATAAGCTATTTTGGTGCAAAACATTCAAAACCCATGTATAATTTTTGAAGTTATATTTTAAGTATGTATATTATAGTGTGATATATTTTAATTTCTTTTAATTTAGTTTATGATGCAGTGCCATAGTCCTAGGAATTTCCCCTCCTCCTTCCCCAAATCCCCTCCTCCCACTGATTTCCCCTATTTTGTTACAATGGTACAGTCATTCAAAAACAGTCATACATCTATCATTCTGATAGTTAAGTGTGTCATGACACTATAAGTATGAAAAATGACAATTTTATTTATACAGTGTATGATGATCTTATCAGGTTAGTATTTCTATCTTCTCAGATGTTTTAAAAGTTTTAACACTTCATAATTATACTTTTATATGGGATACAGTATGATATCTCAATAAATATACATAATGTGTACAGATCAACCCATAATATTTAATGGTTTCCTATTATTTTTATTACTTTATGGCACATATTTTCCTATTTGTTTGTAAGAGATTAGGTTATTATGGGGCCCGGTGCCATAGCGTAGTGGTTAAAGAACTTGCCTTGCACGTGCTGGGATCCCATGTGGGCGCCGGTTCTAATCCCGGCAGCCCCTCTTCCCATCCAGCTCCCTGCCTGTGGCCTGGGAAAGCAGTCGAGGATGGCCCAAAGCCTTGGGACCCTGCACCCGCATGGGAGACCTGGAAGAGATCCTGGCTCCTGGCTCCTGGCTCCTGGCTTTGGATTGGCTCAACTCAGCCGTTGCAGCCGCTTGAGGAGTGAACCATTGGACCGAAGATCTTCCTCTCTGTCTCTCCTCCTCTATGTATACTGCCTTTCCAATAAAAATAAATAAATCTTTAAAAAAAATAGGTTATTGTGAAATGTTGTATCTACTGTGCTGTGGATCATTCAGACATTTTCCTTTTACCAGTATTTTGGTACTTGTTATACAACCTGTTAGAATAATACATATTTCCGAGGAACTTTTTTGTTTGTTAGTTTTAAATGAGAAAAATAGAGAGTGTTCACTCCCAAAATGCTTGCACTGTCTGGGGCTAGTCCAAAACCAGAATCTAGGAATTCAGTCCGGATCTCTCATGTTAGTGAAGAAACATAGCTACTCAGATGATCATGCGTTGCTTACCAGGCTGTGTATAACAGAGAGCGGGGGAGAGGATCTAGATATCAAAATGCAGGTGTTTTGAATTTGAGACATAGGCATCCAAATTTCTGTCTTAAGTGCTAAGCCAAATGCCCTTGCCTGCATGAGCTTTTTGAAGATTTCTCTCATATACAGATTTTCCTTTTTTTTGCACCAAAGCAAACGTATCTTTCAATTTCATTTTCTACGTGTTTATGGATAACTTTTAAATGTAGTTGAAACTGACATTGCATTTTTGAATTGTGTGAACTGAGTACTGAACTTGCAATCAGAACTTATGTTCAAATTCAGTAATCACAAACTTCTCTGAATTCTCAGCTCAGTCTTCTACAAAATTAACAAAATGTTCAGATGTTCATGATGTCTACAGGCAAGCAGTGACAAAAAGCTGTCGACTTTAACTAGTTAGTGTGCCTAGACCATTGACTCCCCTAAATCAACTCTCACGACATCGTTTCATGTCAGATATATTTGATGCTAATAGGCACAGTTTGTGTAGTGATTTTTGTGTTTTACTTTTCTAGTAATCACTGTTATAATATTACATGTATAGGTTGTTTTCTTTTAACAGTTAACCAAGCGGTATGTGTTTTATGATCGAATTTTGATACCTCAATTTGGGACTAGTTTGAATTTACATGTGTAAAAGGACATTAGTAATTTTCTCACATTTACCTAATCTTCCCTGATGGATTCAGGCCATGCTTTTCATTTATACCAGATGTGATAACCAAACTGTCATCTGTGTTCTTGCTATTCTTTTAATCTTTCCCTTGAGGCAATAATAAAAGATTAATAATTGACAGTGGTATCTAGGCTAAGGGTAATGCTTATTTAGAACATGGGCAGTATGACTGCATTCTTTGATGGGATAATGCATAGGAAACTAGGGAATTGCATTACTTTGTTATCTTTTTTCAGTAATAAAATGAATATGCTGCTAAAGCATTCAGCCAACATTAATATAGAAATCTACAAATTAGAAATACATACGATTTTTAATAAATATAAACAAGAAAGAATGATGGAAACTTTTAAATATCTCAGTGTTCATTGTAAAATTATAAAACACTACAATGTTTAAGAAAAGTGAGGATGTTTATTCTTTTTCATAAAGTATAAGCGTTTATTACAAGGTGGTAAAAAGGAGTGTATAAGCATTCTTCCTTAATTAAATGCTACTTTAACATAGAACCTGAAACTCAAAAAAGAACATTTCATTTTTTAAGATGAAAATACCCAAATACTTAGCTACTATTAGATAATTTTTGTTCCTTTAAAAATCATGCTGGAAAAACATTTTTTGTGTTTTTTTTTTTGTTTGTTTGTTTTAGAATTGTAGTAATTACTGAAAAATTAATAATTCCACTTTTTATCTTCTCTTATGAATATATTTAGCTTTCTTTTGGTAGGGATAGAGAAAAGGGAAGCAATGAAAGTGGCAAAAACAGCACAGAAATAGGCAGCTTTAGTGGAAAATAATACAATGTCAGCAAAGACTGTGTGGAGTTAAAATATAAAGGAAATGTTTAATAGTACATAGAGTGGTTAATGGGTCACATAGCCTATGTAGTGAAAGTTATATAGAAATGATAATATATAAATGTAATAATTAAAATGGATTTGAAATATAGCTGGGAGGCTGCTTGTTACTGGAGACTGCAGCATGATTTTTATGGGTTTCAGGCTCAGGTTGTCATTATATTCAAAAATTATTATAACATATCAAGTTGGATCTTATCTAATTATGGCATGTTTAAAAACTCACTTACTTTTTCCCTAATTTCTAATCACAAAATATAAGTTTACATATAATTTTAATAATGTAAGTATTATATTGTAGTCAGTGTGAATGAGTATTTTCTCTCATCGTTTTATTATCTTAATTTATACTTTGAGAACATTAAGACAGATGATATGTGGCTTCTGTTTATATTTGTGCTCCGTAGCTGATAAATGTTAGGGCAGGATCTGTCCTTAAATTGATAGACGGAATCTTGAGGAAGATGAATTTTAGCTTATTGCAGCCTTTCAAACACTTGACATTGCCTAAAGATATAACAGATTGCCCTGTGAAATCAAGAACACAATTGATGGAGGTGTTTATAAAAAAAAAAATGGATGACAATAGAGTGACAACATTATACACAGATTCCAATCTTTTTGAAAGACTTGGATGGAAGCAACAGTAAAATGCTTACGAAGTGTGAAAATCACATCAACCTTTAATCTTGACATTCACCCATAAGATGTAAGGTATCATTTATTCATTTGACATGCATAGGTTTTATGTCTTCAACTAAATGCTAAGCTGCATTGGGCTGTGCATGTATCTTTAAAACTCCTGTGCTTCTTGAAATGTCTTGATAATGCTGCTCACATACATTGCTGGCAACACAGAGCACAATGAGATGCACTGAAATATGGATAGAAAAAGCAAAACAGACATGATATATTCAAACCTTGATATCCAGAAAAAAAATGTTGATTTTGAAGCTGAGGACATTAGAGTAAACTCCAATGTTCAGATACTTGAAGAAAAATGAATCTATAAGGAAGATAAAAAAATCCCAAAAGGAATAATTTAGAAAAGCAAAAACAAAGCTGTTATTCAACACAGAGAGAAGGAATGGCCCTAAAAGAAGGGAAGACAAAGATCTAAACGATGAACAAGCCAGTCTGGAGAGAATGAAAGAAATGTGGACTTGTTTAAAAATTCACACTGGAGACCGAAGGTCATTTATTCAAGCAGGGCATAAATTTTCTTTAGGACAGGTAAGTGAAACAGTAAAGTTTTATGTTCACTCTACAGCAGGTAGTTTGAAAATTAGAAAAGAACCATGCATAAAATATCAGTACAAGAAAATTTATGATACAGATTTCTGAAACAAAACAGAGATACGGAACAGCAAAACCATAGATTTTGATAGTTGAAAGCAAAGAAGACAGAGAAGACCGGATAATGGATAGATAATTTCCACTTAAGGAAAACAGTTTGTCTAAACTCTTTCTGTGTTTAAATATTGGTTATTCTCTCTTCAGTTTGTAGATTTCTGCTTATTTTTTTTTTGGAGGGTTTTGTTTGATTTTGTTTGTTCTGTGTTTTTACAGATCTAGTCATTTGGATATTTTGGCTTTGAATCAGTTATGATTTCTGCTTGCTTGAATGGAAAGACTGCTAGCAATTTTTAATTTTGTATCTTAATTTTTAGTTTTATTAACAGTCAGTATAACTTACAGACGCAATTCTAAGAACATAATTGTATTTTATCCCTTTGTGCTTCTCTCACTATCACCAATATTCCTTCTCTGTTTCCTTTTTTATTTTATTTTATTTTTTTTTTTGGCTTTTGATAACATTTTACATTTACGTTACACTCAAAAGGCTTAGTGTTTCACCAAATAAGAAATTTAAAAAGTAAAAAGTAAAAACAAAGTGTATTGTTTAGTGGGAATATAAATGAAAGGCTGTAAACAGTGACTGAATGGAAAATAAACATTTCACCCATATAAATTGTAAAGTAATCACATTTCATTAAAACTACAGTAGTATGTTTTCAAACTCGTTTGAGTAAGAAGTTATTTCCTAGTGCAAAGAATAGTAAGAAATGAGAGGAAAATAAGAAAGATGCTTCTCTCTCACATATGATTTTTATTGTATTCCTTACGTGAAATCCATTATGTTTGCTTTCAACTGTATATAACTGAAAAGCAAAGGTAGTGCAAGTGTAAAAACATTACCCTCTTCAGGGTAGCAGTACAGGAAGTTACACTTATCATAAACTTGTTGTATCTCCACACATATTTCTCTCACTTCCTGTTGTTGCATTCTATCTTGATGTTTATTATATTATACAAGATGTGTACTTCAGGGTATAAAATCAAGATAAAGGTAAATAACACGCAAGGTGGACCTAGCAACCGAGCCAACGGTTCTTGAAAATTCTCGCCCAGAGTTCCACAAGTAATGTCCTCCCTCCCCCTTTTATCTGTTTAACTTCATTTTGTTTTGCCTATGCCTCTCAAATAAATAAATAAAAATAGAAGATAAGTATCATGATTCAAAGGAATGGTTTGTGTGATAATTGGAAATTGAAATGAATAGTTTGGAGTAAAAGGACCACAGGCTTTTTCATGCAGGGACTAAATGTCACATAAAACAGTTAAATATTGGGGCCGACATGGTAGTATAGCGCCTAATCCTCCTCCTGTAAGGCCAGCATCCCATATGGGCAATAATTCATATCACAGTTGCTCCACTTCCAATCCTGATATCTGCTTACATCCTGGGAAAGAAGCAGAGAACAGCCCAAGACCTTAGGCCTCTGTGCCCATTTAGGACATTAGGAAGAAGCTCCTGTGTCTTGGCTTTGGATCAGTTTAGCTCCAACCACTAGAGCCATTTGGGGAGTGAACCAACAAATAACCAACACTTGCCCTCTCTCCTTTTAAATACATACATAAATAAATAACTTGAACAGCTTTAAAATTTAATTGTATTTTCAAATAAATGACTGTATAAATGTCCAAAGTATATTATATTAAATGCAACAAGAAGACTTTGGGGGATTGTGTGGCTTGTCTCCCTGCATTTTTTCACTTTGGATATGGCCCACACTTTGTATCATACGGTAAGAGAAAACATTATTTAGTTAATCCAATGGCGGTTAAAACCTCTATCATCCATTAATATTTCGAAATACTATTTACTGAGAAAATGGGATGTTTAAACAGGTAACGACAGCTTGCCATAGATTGAAGCCTGCATTGGAAAGTTATTAATGGAATTCCTGATTTTTACTATACTGTATGCTGGGTAGTGCCTGCAATCTTTAATAAACCATAGTGCTAATCAGGTTTGTATTCATATTGGAGAGGGGCTCTGATAAGCTATTTTGACACAACCTGGTGGATACTAAAAGAAGCATATGATTAGGATATGGAAGTGCTCTTGAGAAATCAACTCTGCTTGAGTCAAATGATAATAGTGATAGTCTTTATGGGAGACATGACCTTTGAACTATTCTTGAAGGATGGGTGAATAGGTGATTGACTTCAGAACGGACAAAATGAGAGAAAGGAGCCACATGAAGACACTTAAAAGGTACCATAAAATGTTACCCAAGGAAAAATATATCATGGAAATGAAGCTAAATTTACTGCTCTGGGAGTCAAGAGTGTTTTCCTATGAGGAAAGGAGTAGTAATGGAAAGCAAGACTAGAAGACGAAGTAGATTTAACTTGTGATTGAGGTGCATTCCATCTGATGGAGATTTGACTGCCTTGTGACTGAGCAGCAGTCAACGGAAGTCATAATGAATCAAAGTGATCTGATTATATTTGGATATTGGAATTTTGCTTTTTCTGGCAGTTCTAGAGAAGTAGAGATGGTGAGCATGCTTGTATAATGGTATAATGGGCAATTATTGAAATTTAAGTCTTAAAATACTGCAATGTAAAAATATGGCAACTGACAAGATTTTGCTGAAATTGAAATGATAAAAAAAATGCTTGAAACACAAAACTTATTTTCTTAAAAGGTAACAAAAATTTAAAAAGAAAAAGCAGGTTATTTCTAAGGTACTAATCCTATTCAGAACCCAAAAAGGTAGTGTAATAATGGGTAATAATCCACGAAGGACTCATTTGTCAAAGATTTAATGGAAAAATTTTCCATATTTGAGCTATTTGATGGCTTTTGCTACTCTGCTCTATTACCCTTCAGTCTTCCAATGCTGTTGCTCTTCTGTAAGAGTCTTAAACATTGGTAGTTCTTTGCTCTGATTTTCAGGTCTCACAACAGGGAAGTGGGGGAAAGAGGAAGTATAACAGGCTGAACTCTTTTAAAAAAATTAATTAGTGGATGTGAGATGTTGGATACACTTAAGTAATATATAATAAGCATTCTATAACACTAATTTGAAAAGGTTCTAAAGAGTGGACAAGAGCAAATTATCTTTCATTTTAATAAAAATGTAATAAAAGAAACTATCATTCATAATTCAAAACTTTGAGTGAAGGAGAAGCAGAAACTGGAAATGACAGAAGACAGCTCAGCATAAAAATAGTTTTTCATGAAAAAATATTTTAAAGGAATGAGTTTCATATTTGAACAACTAGATTGTGCATATATTTAGAAGTATGGATCTCTGGAGTTTTAAATAAGATTGACCTGCTAGTTAGTAATCAATTGGGGAAAATTAGATTCAAAAAATTATAATACCTTGCTACTGGTGTTGTTGACATAGTTAATTAGCAGCCACACAAGTATCCCATATAGGCATTGACTGCATTTCTGCCTGCTCTACCTCTGACCTGCTCACGGCCTAGGAAAATACCTGAAATTGACATAACTGCTGGAGCTTCTTTATCCAAATTGTAGTCCCAGATGAAACATCTGGCTTTAGCTTGGCTTTTTCCTGGTCTTTGTGTCCATTTGGTGAGTAAGCCAGGGAAAGGAAGATTCATCTCAATCTCTCTCTCTAAATCTGTCTTTCAAAGAAACAAATAAAGCATTTTTATTTTTTAAAAAAATGTATAATGTTTGTTCAGCATATATGTGTTTCTAAGTGTTAGGAAGTTTTGTCTGTCCCTACCACCCCCCACCACTGTTTTTTATTTTATTTTATTTTATTTTATTTTATTTTATTTTATATGCTGTTTAATATTTTCCGTTTTTATACTATTTGACTCCAAATTAACAAAATTTAAGGGAGAAAAATCTCGCTTAAATGGAAAAAAAAAAAATCTCAGGCACTCCTTGCTGGGAAATTGTCTTTAATTTTTGAGCAGCTATGATATTTTTATTGAGAAATGAGTGATCTGTAATTCTGTAATTCATTCTGTTTCCTGGTTTAAGAAAATGTCCAGCAGTTAATAATTATTAGAGAGGCACAAATGTAAAATTTATATGCTATGATACTTACTGTGTTTAAGATGTTACAGTTGAGTAGCCACTTGAGACAGTGGCAGCAATACTAGATCATTGGTGTTAGTTGCAGCTACTCTCCTTTCTGTTTTCTTCCATTTCCCTGCCATTGCGCCTAGGAAAGCAGTGGCACATGGCCCAAGTGCTTAGACTGTTGCTCATCATATGTTTCCCTGGATAAAGTTCCTGGATCCTAATTTCCTCCTGGGCCAAATCTGGCTGTTGTAGCCATTTGGAGAATGAACTTTAGGATGTAAGATTCTCTCTCTTTCTGCCGTACAGTGTTTCAAATAATTAAATAAATACATAGTTGAAAA
The DNA here is from genome assembly GCF_017591425.1 of Ochotona curzoniae. Classification (NCBI taxonomy): domain Eukaryota; kingdom Metazoa; phylum Chordata; class Mammalia; order Lagomorpha; family Ochotonidae; genus Ochotona; species Ochotona curzoniae. The sequence goes on from NW_024467087.1 coordinate 46,399,507, forward strand.
ATACCAATTACCATGAAGTAAAACAGACATCTAGAAAGAAGTACAGAAATGACAATACAATAATAGTTTCAAAACCACATGTTCCTTTTTATTATTATTATTATTATTGGAAAGGCGGATATACACAGAGAAGAGAGACAGAGAGGAAGATCTTCCGTCCCATGATTCACTCCCCAAGTGAGCGCAACGGCAGGTGCTATGCTGATCCAAAGCCAGGAGCCTCTTCAGGGTCTCCCACGCGGGTGCAGGGTCCCAAAGCTTTGGGCTGTCCTCGACTGCTTTCCCAGGCCACAGGCAGGGAGCTGGAAGGGAAGCGGGGCTGCCGGGATTAGAACCGGCGCCCATATGGGATCCCTGGCGTGCAAGGCGAGGACCTTAACCACTGCGCCACCGCGCCGGGGCCAACCACATGTAATTTAATTAATTATAATTTAAAAGTTTTAGTTTATAATTTGTTGGAATGTTTAGGTCCAGTGTGTTACATTCAAGGATAGCATAATATATTTACACACATATAATTCGGTATAAATTATATGTCATCAATTAAAATTGTGATGAGAGCTTTACCTTAACACGAAGTGCCTATCACAGATCTGTTTGAGGCTAGTCCCACAGAAACCTTTAATTCTAAGGACCAATTTATTCCTAACAAAATGGCAGACAGATAGGCAGCATCATATTTTGCATCTTCTTGGTTTCTTTCTCAAAGAATTGATACTATATGATATACAGTCTATATATGATATGTAGTCTAAATTCTATAAGTTATATAAATTAAATATTGAAATTTAAGATAACTGATTTTACATTAAAACACATAAGTTTGTAAATTTTTTTGTCATTTATAGGTAAGCTTTTTTACCCAAAGTAAAATTATTGAAATTAATTTTGATATTTATAAATCAGTATGATTATAAATTAGTGGGATTTCTTTGTAATTATCCTTTTCAGTGCAACTGTCCTTGAGGTGCCTAGAGGGAATAAAAGTTTTTCCTGATTATACTTCAAATAATTTTTCCCGTTTAATTAAGTTGTGCTTTATATTGGATTATGAATTTATATTTCAGTTGAAAATCTCCCTTCTTTATACCTACAACGTTAAGATACACTTAAGTAGCAGAATGATGGACTTATGGTTGTTGTTGAGGGACTAAACTGTTACGGGAAAAGATTGGGCGGGGGGAGAGGGTAGGGCAGGAGGGATGGGGAAGTCCCTGAACCTATAGAACTGTATCATGACAAATAAACAATCTATTTTAAAAATTCTTGAAAGCCATTATTAGGAGTAAACACAAGATACAAATCCAGGAATAAAAACCCCACCCAAATATATGTTGATTTAATGTATTAGACCAACATTTTAACTGCCTCATCATTTATACGCTTTATCTAAGTTATTATCACATAGGTCTCAAAGGCAGGGAAGGTACAAAAAGCAAAAATGGAATAATCAAAATCTATTAACAAAAAGAATGAGGTTTTGCCCATAATGAAAATGTGCTTTCATTACCCTTTAAAAACTGCTGATTTCACCGAAAATGTTGGAGACACAGCAGCTCAACCAGCTGCTCCCTAATGCTGGTCCTTGAGTAATTTTAAACAAAAGTTGAATTTTCAAATGAGGACATAATATCTGTTTCACCTTTGCTGTGTTTCACCTCTGCATGCTGGAATAATTCTGCATTCATTTTGTTTTTTTCTGTGTGATTTGGGGTTGAATATTTTATGTGATTCAATTTTGTCTCCGTAATTTTTACTAACATATAATCTATGTTTTTAGTAGTTACCTGGTGTATGAATGAGACAAGGACTGGTGTTGTGATGTAGCAGATAAAGAAGCCACCTGGGAAACCATTATCCCTTATACGAAACTGATCCCTGCCTGCTCCATTTTTAACCCAAATCTTTGTTGCAGGTTCTGGGAAAGCAGCACCAGATGACCCAAGTGCTTGGCATTCCTGCATCTATGTGGGAACCAAGGATGAAGCTTTTAGTTCCTGATTTCCACCTAGCCCAGGCTGGCTATTGTAGCTGTTTGGGGAGAGAATCAGTGGATAAAAGATTCTCTCTCAGTCTCTCTGTATAATTCTTTCAAATGATTAAATAAATCTTAAAATTTCATTGTATGAGGAATTAGAAGTGAAATATAGATGTTGATTATCTCTAGCCAAAACTCAAAATGGTCTAACAGAGTCTGAAAAGGAAAAGTTGAACTATCTAACCTTCTGAGTCTTTCATTGTTAGTAGTTTTAATAAAAAGCTACATATTCACAATAATAAGCTATTATATTGATATAATACTCTAATCATCCTATTCAAATACAATGATCATTTCCAGAGGTAATTACTCTTAACCAACTTTCTAGTTTCTTCTGACATTCATCTTCATGTTCCTAAGGAAATTTTGTTACTAGGAACAATGCATTGATTTTAGAGATCATTTGTTAATCTCTAAGGTAAGGAATTAGAATTTAACCCCTTTCTATATTAATACACAAAATTCTCCTTACAATGTTTAGCAAATGTTGGCTTAAATACTAGTGATGACATCATAAGTGCAATTAAAATTTCGTCCAGATATAATCTCAATATGATCTAAAATCAGTCCCATACAATTCCCATACCCCCATCCATTTTTTAGGGGTTTTTTTTCTTGCTTTTTTAATCTAAATTTTTATCTGCTTTTGCAAATGTCATCATAGGGAGTGCACTTGAAGTCAGTCAATAATTTTATTCATCTTTGTTACTAAGTGTACTACCAAATTTCTGATTATAATTTTTTTTTGGTTTTTTGTTATTTGCTTTCTTATTTCAATGTTGAATACCTCACAGGAACTTGCCAAGGAAAAATGAATTTAAGGTAAGGAGTTAGGCGTTTAATGCGGAAAAATGTTTTATTCTAATGTCACATTTGCTTGAAAATTTGGTTAAGAGATTCTGAGTTTAAAACGTAAAGAAAAAAAGTACGTACTCATATAGTTTTCAATTTGGAATGATGAATTAGAAAATGACCTCCTAGATTCTAGTCCTGTTTTTGTACATGATCAGCATAAATCCTTCCATTTGATAGAAAATCCTTCCTGTGGTATGTTATATACGGTATAAGGGATTTGCAAAAGTAATTGAGGTTCTTAAGTAGTTTACTTGTTGACTTTTAGTTTATCAAAAAAGAATTATACTGGATAGATCAGTTTCTTATTTTTTTTTTCCAAATCAGTTGAGCCCTTCACAGGAGTCAGCCCAGTTTGAAAAGACAGATTTCTCTCCTAATGGTCATAAAGAAGTTAATTATACCTTGACTGTGTGATACTAAATGCTCTATCCTTACCTGTACCTGTAATGCCACGATGTACTTAAATAAAATGTTAAACTTGTGGCTGTTACCAAGAACTATAGTCTACTGTGATAATGTTGGGGGAATTGGCAGGAGGAGAAAATGCAGACAGGACAGTTAAAGAAATGGGATAGGGAGGAATCCCAATACCTACAAAGTTGTATCATGGAAAAAACATACTACTACTACTACTAATATTAATAGCGCTCTGAACTATCTATAGAGGGAGCAAGTGGCAGGGCCTCTAAGAGTGGTCTCTAGAACCAAAATATTATTTCTAACTGACGAAGCAAACAGAAAAGATGACTTCAGTTGAACAACCACAAGAAGTTGAAATATTCCACCAGTAAGCTTGGAAGCAAACCCACAGCCTCAAATGGGATAACAATCTCAAGCAAAATGTAGATTTTTTTAGGATATTCCATATTGTTTTCCCTAGTGGTTGCAACTGTCAATTTTATACTCTCTATATTAAACAGGGAATTCATTTTCCCTGTAGCCCCCAGGTTTGCTGATAATGACAATTTCAATATTGAACAAGGAATTAATTTTCTCTATAGTGCCAGGTTTACTGACAATAATGATTGTAACAGATTTAAACTGATATCTCATTCTGCATTTAATGTGCTTTTCCTCACTGGTCACTGATACTGACTACTTTTTCACACTCCTGCTGGACATTTATATGTCTGCCTTGAAGAAATAGCTATTACATTTTCTTTGCCCAATTTGTAACCAGATTATTTGGAGAGTCTCTGATAATGAACATAGATTCCTATGTATCTGGCTATTGAATCTTTATTTGATATACATGTTTTTTGAGTTTTGATTGCATTATACTCTGATAAGCAAAAAATAAAATGCTGGGTTCATGAGTCCCAGGGGTGGGGGATCTGGCAATGCTTGGGATACCTGGACTGGGTCCTCAACTCTCCTGCAAGACCATGTGCTACTTAATAAAAAAGGTGGAGCAGTGGACACAGCACCTGTTGTAAAAAGAGAGTATGCCAGCTCATCTGGTGCTGTACCAGAAGGACAACAGAACTAACTGGACAACTACCCCAAACAAATGATGACAGCAAAAAATCTCAGCGAATGGAGCCGACAAACATAGGAAGGGTGACATCATCCTCGGATTGGTAAAACTGGCAGCATTTCAGAACTATCCACTTGGACAGAACCTTCGGAATATGTATACATTGACATTCTGAGTTGATAGGAGGTGGCAGTTCCTCATCCATGGGTACTAGGATGTGTAAAAAGTCATGAGTGGTTTTCCCCTTTACCTTTCCCCTTGCCCCAGAAATATCAAGAAAAAATAGCAAATTTGGAAGCAATGAGTACGCCTACTTCTTTCTAAACCTCAATCCCTCTCACCCTGATCCACCATGTAATCATTATAAAAAGAAACATATAACAGACATATATATATATGTGTGTGTATATATATATATATATGTCTCAAATTTCATTGACTTTTAATTAGATCAATTCATTTTGGCAGAATACTTTTCTGCATGTATTATCATATAATCTACAAAGCTCTTTTACTTCTTTATTTACAATTAGGATATCTTTTATAAAATAAATTATTTATTTAAATGCAGAGAGAAACAAAGATCTCCTATTTTTCTGTTTCACTCCTCAACAACTTGGGACTGTGCCAGGCTAAACCCAGGAGCCAATAATTCAACCTACATCCTTCTGTGTGTGACAAAGACTCAGCTACTTATGCCATCACCTACTGCTTCCAGGGATGAATGTCAACAGAAAGCTAGAAACAGGTATAGAGCTGGGATTTGAACCAGATTCTGGTTCAAAGAATTCTGATCAGATATAAAGTCATCGTATAATTTATCTCAGGAAATAAGGTAAACTCCCACTCCAGATATCTTTTTATTTTTCTTTTCTAATAAATCTAGACAGTATGTCCAGTACTAAATTAAATTAAAAATAGTGAGAATATCCATCCAGAACTCTTCACCTCTTTCATGAATAAGTATTGATTTTTTTTTCCTAATTTTATTTTTGGTGATTCTCATATAGTTGATCAGGGTATGAAGGATCAAGGATCAGGGGAAAGTGGGCAAGACCATTTTGTTTGTTGCACAAATTTTTTTTTCTTCCTACATCACGGGGAGGGGAAGACACAATAGGAGAGACCAATTGACAAGCCTCCTGAGTACCCATTGTCATCTCAGGGTCCCCATTATGGAGCATATTCTGAGGTTTCTGCTCAAATGATTTTGATAGTTCTGAGATGCTGTTGATATCACTGCTCTAAGGATGAGGAAATCCTTGTAAGGTCAATCGGCTGACATAGTCCATCTCTGAGTCTCCATTCACCCAGAATTTTGCTATCAAGTTTCACTGGGGTAGTTGATGAATTTGTTTACCCTCCTTCCTCTGCAAACCAATGGTGCTGTGGCCCAGCCCAACCCTGCCCACCACATGCTCAGCCCTCATGTACAGCAGGGCGAGCTGAAGTCCAGGCAGAGTGACCCCCAGATGATTTCAGTTTGTCACACGTATATACTTACATGTAAAAAAAAAAAAAAAAGAAAAGAAAAAGGATTCTGTGAAAGAAAATTAACTATTAAAACAGTTCAGTAAGATTTTAGAATATAAGAGGAACCTGGAAAAATTGGTATGGTTCTAAACATAAATTTGACCTATTTGAAAACAAAATAATTTCATTTACAATAGCATAAAATTATGTAGAAATAAACTTAACCAAAAATATGAAATTTTGACCACTGAAAAATCTAAAACATTGATTTGAAAATTTAACATGCACAAATCTGTGGAAATACATCCTATGCACATAAATTGCAGTAATTAATACTTTTAAAATATCTGTACCACCAAAGCAGCCTACATCCACAATGTAATTCTATCAAAACTGAATGACACTATTTCAGAGGAACAGAGCCACTTTAAAGTTTAATATGCAATTATAAATGTCTCTAAAGAGCCATAACATTTCTGAGAAAGAAAAGCAAAGTTAGAGACATCACACATCCTGACTTTAAATTACGCTAGAAAGGATATTAATAAAGCAGAATGGAACTGGTATAGAACAGGCAAATATGCTAGTGGATAAAAAGAGATCCCATAATAAATTCATGCATATAGAGTAAACTAATTTTTCACTAGCACACAAAGAAGGCACAATGATGGTCTCATCAATAAACTGTAGTGACAAATTAGGATTTTTGACAAACGACAGAATGAGATTGAACCTTTATCTCATAAAAAATGAATTAAATTGCTAATAAATTTAAACATAAAACTACAATGTATGAAATCAGAAAAGAATATGAAAGTGAACTTCCTACATAATTACCTTGATTTTTTTTTTACTTGACCCACTCAAATAATTAGGACAAAAATTTCAAAATAAAAAAAATAGCTCTACTTAAAGGCTTTTGCACAAGAAAAAATGCAGTCGAAAAATGAAAAGAAAATCTATGAGTGAGAATATTTTTAAGCCTTATATGACATAGAGCCATAATACCCTCCCAAATCGTGAAGAATCTGTTACCTACTAGAGAAACAACCTGATTTTAAAATGGGTAAAAGATTTGAATATACAATTCCTCAATGAAGACTAAAAAGCATCAACAGTTCAATGAAAAGCTACACACTATCATTAATCATGAGAGAAATGCAAATCTACAATTTTACAGGTAGTACTTCAACCTAATTTTCTTAGTGTGTGTCCAACTGAACATTCTTGTACATTGATAGTAGGGTTGTAGGCTGTTAATAATCATTAGGCAAAGCCAATATGAAAGTCTCTGGAAAAATCAAAAGGGTAACCACATAAGACACACATCCTCTCTATAGATACATATCTAAAGGAAATTAAATTGAAACCTGACATGACATAAAGATACCTGTATTTTCATATTTATTGCAGCATTATTCACAGTAGACAAGGTCTATTAATATTTGGATATTATTAAACCATAAAGAGGAAATTTGTCACAACATGAGTGCAGTTTCGTAGCAGAGGAAGAAAAATATGGCATTATATCACTCACATGTGTAATATAAAGAAAGAAAAGTATACAAGAATGGGGGGGGGGAAACATGACTAGTTACCAGAAGCAACATGAAATGTGGGGATGAAATGGGGTATGTATTAAAGAGGATGCAAAATAGCAGATAAGTATTATGAATCAAATACGCAATATATGGACTACAAATCATGTAGGTAATAATATTATGTGGATTTAATGATTAAAAAAGTGTATCTTAGGTATTCTTGCAACAAAGCAATTTTCAAAAAATGTGAGATGGTAGATATCTTAATTTGTGTCTTAGTAACTTGATTACTCTCTGTATCACATTACACATGTACCTTATGCATATACAATGAAATACATTTGGAAAAATAAACCCACATTTTATGAAATAACACGGAGGGAATTTAATTGTACATGGTCAAGGAAAGAAGTAAACCGAAGTCTTCCATCGGTGTGATTTCAAATATGTAAGATTCTGGAAAAGTGTATAAGCTGTTTAGTCTGAAGAAATCTTGCCAGAGGCCAGCTCCAGCCATGTTATGAGCTTGAGGAGGGTGTGTGGAGTCTACGTTTTAAAAGAGATAGAGAAAAGATGGACCACTACAATTTCAGGGTCATAATGTACAATGCAAGAAAACTGTCCCCTTTATTTATACAGAAGCAGTCACAAACTCTAGCACAAACTTTTCACTTCATGGTCAAGTGGGTATTTCAAAAGATAAATCTGTCATTTATTTTACCTTCAAGCAGGACATTATCCATTCTGACCCCGCAGTCAGGAATTTCTCAGTAGATAGCACATGTCAATCAGTAACACATTCCTACTACCTTCCTCATCTTACAACTTAATCTTATCAGCTAAAGGAAAAAATGCATCACAGAAACAAAAACCTAAAATCAGACAAAAAAAAAATCCCCTTAAACATAGATTCCCACTACAACCATTGTGTTTTAACAACCCTTTTTTTTTTGTTTTTTTTTTTTGATTATTTGAGCTAATGGTGAATCTATTTTGTTAATTTTCTCCAAGAACTAGCTATTTGATTCACTTATCTTCTGTATTGTTCTATTGGCCTTTGTTTCATTTATTTCCTCCTTATTTGGGTTATTTCTTTCTTCCTCCTACCTTTGAATTGCTTTGCTGTTGTTTTCCAAGCACCTTTAGATGTGGCTCATTTATTTGGTGCCTTTCTAGTTTCTTGACATAGGAAATAATTGTAATAATCTTCCCTCTCAGCACTGATTGGCTGTTTCCCACAGGTCTTGATATGCGATCCCAATCAAAATTCAACAACATTTTTCTCAGAACACATTTGATATATTTATGTATTTTTTATTTACAGTTTTATTATTGAAAATGAGACAGTGAGAAATACAGAGATACTGCTTTTGCAATTGTTGCCTCCTTCTGCAAATGAGTGAAACAAACCTGAAACCAGGAACCCAGAATTTAAACTGAGTCTCCTCTATGAGAAAGACAGGGAACCCAAATTTGAGCCAGCACCTACTATCTCCAAAATAAGACAAAATATACAGTGGAGTCCAGACTTTCTTTCAGACACAGCTATTTAAGGTGTGGATGTACTATGACATTTCAATGACTCCTCCAAGTGCCTACCCCTAGGATAATATTCCAATTATTTTAAGATTTATTGATTTATTTGTATTTTGAAAGGCAGATTTACAGAGAGACAGAGAGGAAAAGATCTCCCATCCACTAGTCCAATCCCTAAATGGCCACAATGGACTGAGAGTTGCTGAACAAAAGCCAGGAGTCTGGAACTTCTGGGTCTTACAGATGAGTGTGAGTCTTGGCATCAGGACCTGGCCCATTTTCTATTTCTTTCCCAAGCCATAATTAGAGAACTGGACGAGAATTGGAGCGCAGTCATGAGAAAACCTAGCATTCATATGGGATCCTGGCTCATGAAGAAAGATTAGCCTAATGAGCCACAATGCTGGTGCCCTAGGATGATATTTCTATCATTTTCGGTTCATAAATACATTTCAGAATAAATATCAATACATTGACCACACACCAAAAAACTGATGTAAAAAACATTAAAACTTTTGATTCTAAGAAGATTGCAAAAAAGAAAAAAAAAACAGGCAAAATGAGAAAATTTATGAAACACATATCTGAAAAATTACTATAGAATACATAGACAATTTACTATTCCATAATAAAACCAAATAATTATTTATAAACATCATCACAAACTGAAAAATGAGGCAGGTATTTAGGCTAACACTACAGATGTCAGTTAAGAGGACTGGGATTCAGTGCCTGTTTCCAGATTGTGACTCCTGTTCGTACAGGCAATAAAGGCAACAGTGATGCCACAGCTGTGTTCTTGCTATCTGTGTCAAGGACCTGGATTGAGTTCCAGTTGCAGTCATTGTGGACATTTGAGGAATAAATCAGTGGATTGTAGCTCTCTATCAATCTCTCTGTCAAATTTAAAAAAAAATCATGAAATCAAGTTGTACAATGATATAACATATAAACACTGAAAAACCGTAAATTATTAGTCATGAGCTATAATACACAGTAATAATTGTACATGAAAAATAATTAGAATTATTTACATTCATATACACATAAAACTGAAAAAATAAAGCCGCCATAACTGATGATCATTGATGTAAAATGATACTATTACTTTGAAAAATCATATGACATTTTCCTGAAATGGTACATGTAGCTCCTCCTTATTAGCAGCAATCCCCCTTTTAAGTGTCTCCAATGAGACTGAAAATTTTATCTAGAAAAATTTCTATTTTTAAATGCTAATGGCATCAAATTCATAACAGTCAAAAACAGAAAAAAAATCCTGTTTCGCAAAAACAGAATGGGTGAAAATCACAACAACTATGTGAAACAGCAGAAATAAGCCTTCACAATATAATACCTTACAAAAGATGTTTCACATTTTCTTATTTATATGAAGTTCAAGACCAAGCACATTAACGTAGCTTGATAAAAATGGGAACATTTAATTTTAACAGATGTTGACTGGATAGAATATAAGGGGACGCCTTAAATTCAGAACAAAAATAACTGTGTTTATATATGCTCTAGGTGAATGCATTTGTGAAAAGTAAATGAAGAGCACCTCAAAACGTATGCATGTCACTGCATATAAATTTCACTACCGTAACATTTTAAAACAAAAATCTCATAGGATTTAACAATGCAAGACAAGTAAAAGCAGTAGAGACAGCAAAGCCGTGTTCCAGTGACAAGATACCCAGCAGTGGTCGGCATTCAGCCATCAGAGCTCCACCAGCAGCCAGGGAAAACAGTACCGACTTCCTATCTTCAGGTTCCACTCAAAATAGTTCTAGGTTAGTTCCAGACCTAACAGCCAACAGGCTCAGACTTCCTTCAGTGCCACATCATGTGCCATTATGTGTATTGCAGAAAAGGCTGAGTGACTAAAGGAACAACAATTAGCTACACAGTCACAGACCTTTCAATGCTGTTTGTAGAGGTAGGGTCCCAGGCCAGGGTGTGCCAGAGGAGCTTTGATCCCTGGTGGGCAGGTAGAGCTTCAGGCCAGCACTCCAATCTACTGAAAAACCGGGCTTGGTAAAACCAAGCTGGGAAACCTATGCACTCTCAGATGCAGGGACTGTGGCTAGCACAGCAGGAATCAGGTGGAAATTCCAGGATCTGTGGCTTGTCCATGGAGTGCGTGTGTCAGAACTGGGTCTCTTCAGTTGTTGAAGCCTATGCAATGGAGGCATGGATAGTTCTCCTAGCTAAGCACTGATGGCAAGTATTTCTATGAATGAAGACACTAAGGTGTACTATCATAACCAATGGATCTTTGAAACATTTCCTCATCCTTGTAGCAACAAAATCAACAACATTCCAGAACTATTGAAACCACTTGAGCAGAACCCTTGGAGCATACTCTACATCAGGAAACCTGAGATGACATTGGGTGGTGTTCCCCATCCCCTGGTACTGATAAGACAAGGATTCTGGGTGTGGTATCTCCCTTCCTCTCTCCCCTTTTCCCAGATACAGGAACAAGAAAAATCATGGAAACAATGGTCTTCTCCTCTTGCCCCTGTTTCTTGACCCTTCCTACTCTAATCAGTGGTCCACATGGGCATGCATCTTCTCAAACATGTAAACAACATCATAACTATTTAAAAAAAAAAAGAGGAAAAAAATAGAAGCCAACCCAAAAGTTTCAGGACTGTATGCTTTTAACCATTGACAGCTTAAAAAGGTAAAACGATAGTAAAAATAAAACATACCAAGTTTTAAGAGATCTGGTAAGGAAAGTGGAACGGACAAGCACAAGAGTTTTTAAAATTTTAATAAAGCTATTTTTATGATATAATAATGCTTTTATGTGTGTATACATAAATATGTACACATCTATGTCATTATACATTTTGTACACTCATAGAAAATGCAGCACAAAGAGTTATCATTAACGCAAACTATCAACTGCCACTGATAATGATGTGTCAATATCAGATTCTGCATTAAAGAAAATGCAAACTGACATTCTAATGCAGAATACTGAAGATGGGAGAGGTTTATACTGTGTGTGTGTGTGTGTGTGTGTGTGTGTGTGTGTGTGTGTGATGTATGAGCATTCCCTCTTCCTCTTTGATTTTATTTTCTAAAAGATTATACCGGGAAATCAAATGAGAGCTTATTTAAATACTGAAGAAATAAAAAGTTTTTATGAGACCAGGTGAGATTCAATAAAACTTTGTCAAAACAGTTCAAATTAGGTGTTGATGGCTTAAGTCATAGGAGTATTTACATTAAAATGTAAAATGGGAGTAATGATTAAATTCTCTATTTTAAAAATTATTCTTGGTGCACTGTGGAGAGTAAATTTCAAAGGGTTAAATTGGATAGAGTGGAGACAGATTTTAAAAATTAATATGATTAAAAAATGTACACTGTGGACTTGGATTATTAGTAAAACTATAGAAGAGAACTACATTGTGGCATAGAGGGTTAAGCCATCACCTACTAAGCTGGTATCCCATGTGAGTGCCAGTTCAAGTCTTGGGCACTCCACATCTGATCCAGATTTCTGCTAATGTGCCTCAGAAAGCAGCAGCTCAATGACCTGGGCTCCTGCCACCCACGTGAGGAGACTTGGAGGTAGTCCCAGGTTCCTGGATTCTGCCTGTCTCAGCTTTAGCTGTTGTCATTTAAGGGAGTAAGTCATCAGATGGAAAATGTCTCTCTTTCCTAGTCTCTCTGCTTCTCTCTCTCTCCTTTTCCTCCCTACCACTCTCTATGTCTTACGCCCCTGCCCTTCAAATATATAAATAAACCTTAAAAATATATATGGAGTTAATTAACATGGTATTGAGTAACCAATATGTTAAAAAAAATGCAGGTTCTTAACCACATCCTGTGACTACTTCATTGACATTTCAATTTTAGTTTATACACAACCAGCTTCTATCCACCTTAAAATGGCTATAGGGTACTATTCAGCTGTCTCGTGTCTATTATCACTTTAGTATTTAGCAATTTATAGTGTTGAAGCATTATTTTTACTGAACTTGGCAGATTTTAGGGTAGTCTAAACCGGATTATAACTCTCACAAGGCATATGTCAATAGTAGAGGTACAGAACAGTTTGTTGTTGATGTTATGTTGAGGCTTTTAATTGGCTGGGATGATATTCTGCCAGCTCAGCCTTCAGACCAGAGATGGTCTCCCCAAGAAACTGTTGAATGTATCTGGACAATAAGATGCTGGACTCTATGCTTGGTATAAGCCTGCAATGAAAGAATCTTGACTGGATTTGAACTGTAATATTGCAACTAGGTGGAGGAATCCACCATGGGGGGTGGTACCGGGAGGGGTTAGGGGAATCCCAGAGCCTATAAACTGTGTAAGAAAATGAAATGTTATCTATCTATCTATCTATGGAAGGGTTGGAATCTAACTGATCAGATACTGTGAGATGAGGAGATGAGAGTGAGAAAGCGATTATTTTTGCCTCATTGTGTATAAATTATTGACATTTGATGACATAAGTTTACTTAGAAACAAGTTGAAGTAAGAAAGTGATAAATGTACATTCAAAAATACTGAAATTTGATCTTTGTGGACTATCCACGTATTTGTTATGTTTTTGTTCAGAAATCCAAAGATGGGCTCTGGGCCGTGATATAACTGGGTCGGCATTCACCTTTGATGCTGCCATCCCATTTGGACACTGGTTCATGTATCAGCTGTTGCATTTCTGATCCAGCTCCTTGCTTATGGCTTGGGGAAACATTGGAGGATTGCTCAACTCATTGGGCCATTGAACCCACTTGGGAGGCGCAAAAGACTAACTATCCAGTATCCAGTCTTCTTCCTTTGGACCAGGCCAGCTCTAGCCATAGTGGCCGAAAAAGAACTTTTTTCTGTCTCTCCTCTCTATGTAAATCTGCCTTTCCGAAAAAAATAAACAAATCTTTAAAAATATTGTGAAATTAAACTTATTGCAGCAGTGAACATGTTAGGTTAATGATACTTTGGGCTACATAGTATTAACACAAAAGAGGAGACAATAATTTAGGATATATATTGGATGGAGGCTGAAAACACTCTGATGAATCAGATATTTAATGTAAGGTGGAGAGAGGAAACAAGGCTAATTCCTAAGATTTGTGGCAAAGTGACACTGTAGAAAGGTAGCATTTACCTTGAAAGTGAAGCACTGGAATATATGCTAAATTTGGATGGGAATGAATTGCACATTGAACCTGGGAATTGTGAGCTGTCCTTTAAATATTGCTATATGAAAGGCTGCAGCTCGAGATATAGAGAGGGACTGAAGGTGCACTTTGTGAGATCGTCAGAATGTATATGGTACTTAAACATTTCAAATTAGGAGATCATCTGTGTTGATGTATAATAAAAAAGTAAAAGTTCATTTTGGGGGAAATATGCTCAATAATTAAGAAAGGGATCTAAAAAGGAGGTTGTGATGTAAGAAGGAAATTACAATGTGATCCAGAATGCAACAGAACAAGAATGTTAACAAATGACAGATAACTGGTACATTCTTAGAAGAAAAACCTTATGATACGTGCAATAGTTGGAGGATAAAAAAAGGTAAGTGCAGTGATATATAAGCTACAGGATTATTTAGAGAAATATTTAACAGTCGTATTAATAATGGCTTTTAACACTAATGTTGCGGTGTTAGTGCTTAACATAATTACCCAGGGAGCAGCAACTCTACCATATGAACAATAAATGAAGAGATCCTTTTAGGAATAATGGGAGGAATTTAGGAACAATGCATGGCAGGACTGTGACACATTGTTTCACTTTCTTTTTTTTTTTAAGATTTATTTTTATTATTTTTGTATTGGAAAGGCAGATATACAGACAGGAGAGACAGAGAGGAAGATCTTCCATCTGATGATTCACTCCCCAAGTGAGCGCAATGGCCAATGCTATGCCGATCCGAAGCCAGGAGCCTCTTCCGGGTCTCCCACGCAGGTGCAGGGTCCCAAAGCTTTGGGCTGTCCTCGACTGCTCTACCGGGCCACAGGCAGGGAGCTGGAAGGGAAGCGGGGCTGCCGGGATAGAACCGGCGCCCATATGGGATCCCGGGCGTGCAAGGCGAGGACCTTTAACCACTTGTGCCACCGCGCCGGGCCCACATTGTTTCACTTTCTGTAAGTGTTTAAGGAAGGTTTCACTGAAGCATCAAGAGATGTAAATTCTCCATTTATAATTTCTTTCTTGTTCTAATTTTATGCTATAGTAACAGTCCAATAAATAACAATGAAGACATAAAAACAAAGAGTGTTTTTCTTAAGGCTAGTCAGAGGAAAGGATACATCTAGTTAAAACCTTCAAACTCCTGTAAGCTGACTACATTATGCAATAGAAAGCAGTGCATCGTTTCATAATCACACCCAAGTATTTATTTGCCATATGTTCAATTTTTCACTCTGCAGAATATAATTCACTCAATTTCATGCATACACCAACTCATCTATTACTGTGATATATGTTTGATGAGAATGTAGACCATTGTAGCTCTTTTGCATTCACAAACTGCCAACAAAATTTATAAGCATGGAGCTGGCATTCAAAATAGATTAAAGTTTATATTGGTTCTAATTCACCTGTTAGTTTTAATGGCTGATGTTATATCTCCCATTTAAAATTGCTTCTGGTTAAAAATTATGCAGGCTCACACTCTTTAAAGATATAGAGCTTAAAGCCCTAATGACTGCTTCAAATTGGTGGTATTCATTATCAGTTCCTTATATTTACAGTAGGGGATTGTCATATAACAAAGACAGATAAGACTAGCTGATTAAAACTATCATGCAGTGTTGTGGAACTTCCAGACTGAAACTTATAAGGCAATATAGATCGTTTTTATCATGTAATGCCTAAGAATTTGCTGATGCTGTAGATCCAAATGATAGTTTCTACATGCTTTAAAAAGTATCTGGACTTGAAATAAAAGGCATTAAACCATATCAAGACATTAACCATATCGAAGCCAAGGTCCTGCAACTAGATATAAATACAGAAGGTTTTTGTTGTTGTTGTTGTTGTTGTTGTTTGTTGTTAAAAGATCATGTAATAAATGATGTTGCTATCTTTTCTCAGCATTTTGGCTAACATCAAGTATAGAAATAATGTTTCTAACCTAACCCAAACTCATCGATCCTGAGAAAATGATTTGTAAGTTGTTTATTTTCATGTAAGAATATTGAGACATCTTTATTCCTTTAAGCATTGCTTATTAAAACACTCCTTGAAACAATATTGAACATTCTATTTATCAATAATCCTTTTATTTAATACTTGTTCAAATTATGAGTGGAAATATTAAAGATCCTAATGCATATTTTTCCTTTTTTTTTAAGGTTTATTTATTTTTATTGAAAAGTCAGATACACAGAGAGGTAGATCTTACGTATGCTGATTCACTTCCCAGGTGGTCGCAATGGCCGGAGTTGCACCAATCCAAAGCCAGGAGCATCTTCCAGGTCTTCTCCACAGCTGCAGGGTCCCAAGGCTTTGGACCATCCTCCATTGCTTTTCCCAAGCCACAGGCAGGGAGCTGGATGGGAAGAGGGGCTCCTATGATTAGAACTGATGCACATATGGGATCCTAGTGTGTGCAAAGTGAGGGCTTTGGCTACTAAGCTATTGTGCTGGACCCCTAATGTGTATTTTTCTTCAAATTATAACTTAATGTTACCTTGCAAGACATTTCATAGTAACATGAGATGGTGAAATGATATAACACCTAGTTGATAGCTTGAGTTGCTATGTTTTTAAAGTTGTTATGTATACATGGTCTTTGTAAAGTGGTAACATTAAAATGAAAATCTGTGGACATAGTGATGTATTGTTATTTACATTTTCACCTATATTCATTAGTGGTCCGTTAAAAATAATGCAACCATAAATTCTTGATTAAATGGCACTCTTAATGACACACTGATAAAAGTGTAAAGCAAAACATGGTCTACAAAAAAAAATCAATGTAAGTTGAATGACTTTTCACAATAATTTTTTTCTTTAGCAGTCGGTGGTGATTGGAGGAAAATAATTTTCCATGAATTAGGGGTGTCAGAAATTTAAAACAAGGATACATCTTTACTTTTCAAAAAATGCAAATTAAATAATGTGTTGGATAACACTCTTGAGAAATTGAAGAAATAGAAGCTGTATGTGGTTCATTGAATAATAGTACTGCACTCTGAGATGTATAAACCTAAGAAAGTTTGAAATATGATCCCTGCCTAACTATTGTCAAAGGCAGAATATTTAACACATGAAACCAAAGACATATTCATAGAAATGGTGGTTAACAATGTTCTTAGAAACTTATAACTGTTTTTGCAAGGAATTACACAATTTTGCTTAAACCGACACAATAAAGTGAAATGAAATGAAATGAAATATCTATGATGATTGTCAAGAAAACTGAAAGACGTACTATAACTTCCATGCAAACAGAGAAAATGAAAAGAAAAAACATAAGAAATAATAGAGAAAAGGATATGAAAGGTGGAATGTTGAAACATGAAATGCCTAAAATAATACTTCAGATAATTATATCACTTAAATATGAAGACTAACTAGATGCAAAAAGAAATCTCACTATATGCTATTTATTAGAAACATATTGAAATGTATGATATAAATATTTAGCACACCAAAAAACAGAAATGCATATCTAGAAAATATTAACAACGAAAGAAATAAAGATTATGTGTATATATACACACACACAACACACACATACACACATTTTTAGTTAGTCAAGTCAAAAGCATATATGGCATATGGAAACATGTATAGATAGTATACTGGAGTCTGTTTTGATCTACCTATGAAAGCTGATTATTATCTCGTCCCATTTCAGCATTTAGTGACCTCGGTATGATAGTTTCGTAGAGAGCATTTGTACTATAGACATTGACAAAAACTACATATTAGAGCAACTTTTTCTTCTTAGATTAATAATTTTTAAACATTTACCAGGACACCACTGATGAAAAAATAAAAGCAAAGTGAAAATTAACACAACTATAAGGAAATAACAAACATACGCATTAACATAGCAGGAAGTTCCAAAGCACCTTTCTATAGTTCACTGTTCAAGGAATTAACAACTTACCAAGGGTATAAAATATTTGAGTGGCACAGCTACATACAATCTAATACATTCAAAATGCTCAAAAATGGAAAATATTTGATATCTAAGGTTTACCTTAGACATTTCTGAAAATTAACCATAAACTAAACTGCAGATTTAGCTATAAATTTTTTAAAATGTTGACTGTTATATATCTCCTGTCATAATCCAATAAAGTTACAAATACAAAAATGATGACTTATAAATATTCCCTATACATGAAACTAAGAAATACACTTCTAGTAACTTAATATAAGGAGGAAATCATACTGTAAATGACAAAATATTTAAAATCAAAAGAAAACATAAATAATACATACAGAAATGTGTTCATTGCAGTTCAACTTCAAGAAGTACTTAAATCTGTATATAATTACACATACTGAAAATCAATGAAATGCAAAAGAAGTTTGAAACCAGTGACACTTATGAAAGAAAAAGTTAACACGATACAAAGTCAATATATAAGTGAAAAAAACAATCCAAATTTTTTAAAGATGAACTGATAGGCTTCTGCCAAGATGAATGTGGAACAGAAAGAGACAAAACAAGTATTTGTAGAAATGAGAAATTACAAATGCTATATTAACTTAGAAGGAAATGCAATGAACCATATGACAATAAATGCGAAAATACATATGGAGTTAATTGCTGAAAAAAAAAATGAAGAGACCAACCGCATTCCATATTGGAGTGCTTGTTCTACTCCCATCTGCTCACCATCGGACTAAGCTATCTGCTGACACACCTGGGAAGGCAGCAGAAAATGACCCAAATACTTTGGTCCATGCAATCAAGTGGGAGACAAGGATGTGGTTTCTGATCCTGGCTTTGGCAATCATTTCAGTACTGAACCAGCAAATCGAAGAACTTTCTCTTTGCAGCTCAATTAAATAAATATTTTCAAAAAGCGTGAAAAACTTGTGCATAAACAAAAATAAAAGCATAAGAAATACTGTGTCAATAATGTGATACACCAGGTATAAATATTTTAAACATCAATGTGATTGTATTAAGCATTTTTTTTTTCTTTTTGATCATTTAATATTTGTTTTCATTCTGTTTGAAAAGAAAACAGAGAGATCTCGCATCTTCACCTTCACTCACCAAATGTTCCCAAAACTCAGTCTGGGGCTGTAAGATGGGTTATTGGAGCTAAGTACTGTGTCATAACTTGTACCATAAAGAGCTGGAGTTAGAAGCCAAGATAGAACTTGAACCTAGGCACCCCACTATGGAATGCAAGCAACCAGCATCTTCAAACTTGCACCAGCACCTATCACTTTGCATGCAAATGTGAAAGTTGAAGAACAACATTTTAATGTGGAGTCCCAGGGAAAAGACTCAGTGGGTAAATCATCAACTTGCAATCATTGGGATCACACATATGAATCAGTTCATACAGCTCCCTGTATATGGCCTGGGAAAGCAGTAGAGAACGGCCTAAAGCTTTGGGACCCTGCACCTGCATGGGGGACCTGGAAGAGGCACCCATCTCCAGGCTTTGGATTGGCTCATGTCTGGCTCATGTCTGGTCATTTGAGGAGAAACAAACAAATGGAAAACAAATGGAAAATCTTCTATCCATAGATCTGAACCATGGTTCCAATAAAAATTAATCTTAGAAAGACTTTTGACAAGGAGGACATTTAACTATCCCACAGCATATAAAAGAAGAAAATACTTCCTAGTTTATGAAAAAAAGTTAGCATATTCTCAAAAAAAAAAAAAACCTAGATCAGCAATATTGCAATATGTGTTAATATCACTGCCCTACAGCTATTTAGCAGACGTTCATTTTTCACTAGTGCTCTTTTCTCTTCAGTCATGGTCAATTATTAAGTCCATGGTCCCCCAAATAAGTCAATTCAATTTCAGATTTATTTAATTTATGTACCATCAGAAGCTATACGTATATTATTGCCAATCCAAAACATATTGTCATTTCTTTCTGCTTTCCATATTCTCATTGTACTTCAACATTGTCATGACGTTAAATAACCATTTAGTGTGCCTACCATTTTTATAGAGTATTCCCTTAGAGAAATAAAATTTAGAAGATTAAGCACCATGTCTTTTAAGCTTCAGCATTTTGTTATGCTTATTGCAATATCTTACGCTGAGAGATGATAATATGTTGAAACTAAACACTTCAATAAACACTATTCTTCCTTGTGAGTTGTGATGATACATGATTTAACTTAGGCTTTATTACTTGATTGAGAATTTAATCAGACAAAAAAACACATCTGTATTCTACTCAGCTTGTGGAACATTGCTTATCTCAGAAAGAAATTTTTTTTCCTTAAGAAGGCTAGAGTTTCTACTTGTATGCTTTTAAGACATAAATTAGTACATCAGTATACAGTTCCACAAAACAGTTCAGGATTTCAGACTTTGGCAACTAAAGTATGTTTTACATAATAGAATACATTGTTGTATTACATATTACATTTTGGAATAAAATATTCCGTATCTCAAATTTTCAAAAACATCTTTTGTACATGAATTATAAAATCAGGGCCTGGAAATGGGCAGCAATACTAGACAATTTCTCATCTTCAGGAAGTGTTTACTGCTAATGAAATCCATTAAATTCATTTCATAAGCAATAAATTGGCAAATGTTAAATTATTCAGCATTAAAGTGGAGTTTTTTTAAAGATCTATTTATGTTATTCAAAAGGCAGCTATACAGAGAGAAGAAGCAACAAAGATGAAGATATTCTGTCTGCAGGTTTACTTCCCATGCAGCCACAACAGCTGGAGCTGAGCCGATCTGAAGCCATGAGCCAGGAGCTTCTTCCTGGTCTCAGACACTGGTGCAGGGTCCCAAGGTTTTGGCCAGTCCTTGACTGCTTTCCCATGCAGCAAGCAGGGAGCTGGATGGGAAATGTAGCAACTGGAATACAAACCAGCACCCATATGGGATCCAGCAGAAGCAAAGTGAGGATTTAGCCTCTAGGCTATCATTGCAAGGCCCTTTAAATTGGATTTTAAAGTTACTTTATTGCTTCAGCTACTATATTTCACAGACATGGAGATTTTCCTACACGTGATATTTATATAAAGTACTTTAAATTTAGTCGGATTGTTATTACGTAACAGACATGTTAGACAATATACCCAGTTCCCTATGTAATGTTAAGACCTTAAAAATATTGGTAAGTATGAACAATTTTAGTTCTAAAATATTATAATGTAAAATTAAAATTTCTTACTTAAGCAAAACTTTATAATAAAGTGTAATATTTTTGTCTAAATCTCAAATCACAGTTGAATTGCACCTAGTGAAATGTATGAATGCATCTTAGTCTGAACAATAGTGTGTACATATATTGTTTGCAAAATAACATTAATATCATTCAAAAATCCTGTTTAGATGTATATTAAGAATAGCTTATGGGCCCAGAGCAGTAGTCTAATGGCTAAAGTCCTCACCTTGCGCTCTCCAGGATCTCATATGGGTGCCAGTTCTAATCTTGGCTGCTCCACTTTCCATCCAGCTTCCTGCTTGTGGCCTGGGAAAGCAGTAGAGGATAGCCCAAAGCCTTGGGACCCTGAACCCACGTGGGAGACCCGGAAGAAGCTTCTGGCTCCTGGTTTTGGATTGGTGCAGCTCCAGCCATTGCAGCCACTTGGGGAGTGAATCAACAGACAGAAAATCTTCCTCTCTCTATCTCCTCTGTATATCTGACTTTCCAATAAAAATAAAATAAATTAAAAAAAATGAAAGAATAGCTTCCATGGGCCTGATGTTGTAGCCTAGTTGCTGAAGTCCTTGCCTTGCATGCAGCAGGATTCTAATGGGTGCTGGTTCTTATCCTGTCTGCTCACTTCCTATCTTGTTCCCTGCTTGTGGCCTGAGAAAGCAATATAGGATCCCCCAATGCCTGTGGCACCATGGGAAACACAGGCTTTTGGCTCCTGGCATCGGACCAGATCAGCTCCAGCTATTATGGCCATTTGTAAAGCGAGGTCAAAGATCTTTCTCTCTGTTTCTATCCCTCTCTATATATCTGACTTACAATAAAATAAACAAATAAATATTTAAAAAATTATTCCCATGTTTATTGTACTATTGTTGATAGTACCAAGATTTTATGGAAAGTACAACCCAATCTGAGGGGGAAAAAAAAGTGTGTATTCTACACAATCAACAGAGTACTGATGGTTATTTGCAAATGAGTGGTAAAGTACTATATAACATGGACAGACACAGTGTTCCAGAAATAGCCCTCTCAATCTTTGTAAGACACTAGTGAATTTTTTGCAACTTAGGCACCAAGTCAGACTGGACATGTCTAAAATTTAACCACTTAACTGTAATCTGTTAAATAATCTTCAAATAGATCTAATTACCAAAATTCCAAACATGATTATTGATAAAAATTAGGAATAATCCATGCATATTAGTATGGATTCACTCTCAGATAATAGAATATAATATCTTAGGACAGTCTTTAAGTCAGGAAGGGTGGAAGAGTTCTTTCCTGTTTTTCCATAAGCAGTGTGTACTAATACCAACATTAGTAAAAAAAAATTATAATTATGCAGAAGAATATCTGATGGTGTGATCCTTTTTCCTTTTCTCTTGTTAGCTTATATGTTTCAGGTCAAATCCTGGAGTATTAAAATAAGATATCTGGGTCAGCATTTATCCACAATAATTTAACTTATATTTGCTAGTAAATATCATGATGCATTTAATCTGTGCAAAAGAAGTATTCATTGAATTTCTGCATAAAAGCTCAAAATTACAGTTAAAGCCTGGATTCTACGAACAATACAGGTGATAGTTTTGTGGGAGTGGACATTTGACGCGGCAGTTAGAATACCACTGGGGACAACCACATTGCATATCAGAGTGCCCGGTTTTGGATTTTGATTCTGTGTCTGATCCCAGCTTCCTGCTAGTTCGCCCCCTGGGAAGCAGCATGTGATGTTTTAAGAGTATGAGTCTCTGCTTCCCAAATGGGAACCAAAAAATACTTTCGTACACCTGGTTTTGGCTTGTCCAAGCCCTGATTTTTGCAGGTATTTGAGGAATGACCAGTTGTGAGATCTTTCTCTCTTACTCTCTCTGTGTGTCTGCTGCATTTGCAATAAATTAACACAACAAGTAAAATGAATTAAAAAAATCAGCACTCAATACCATACTTCAAAAAAAGTAATTTTACTAACCATTAGTTACATTCATGCATTTCCTTCGTAGATGTTTCAGTAGTGATTCATGAACTATTAAATAACAAGATCAAGGCATTCCTAAAACCACTACTCAAATACCAATTTAATATCCAATTTTCAACAAATTGATAATCACATATAGCTACTAAACAGTGCAAAGATAAGTAGAAAATGAAGAAAAATACTTTGAACTTTAGAACCAAAAGCTAAATTGCTAAATATGTCTTTTACTATGTTTATTATTAATTGTGAACATGTTTATTGAAAGTATCATAATCTTGGGCCCGGCGCGGTGGCACAAGTGGTTAAGGTCCTTGCCTTGCACGCCCGGGATCCCATATGGGCGCCGGTTCTAATCCCGGCAGCCCCGCTTCCCATCCAGCTCCCTGCCTGTGGCCCAGGAAAGCAGTAGAGGACGGCCCAAGGCTTTGGGACCCTGCACCCGCGTGGGAGACCCGGAAGAGGCTCCTGGCTTCAGATCGGCATAGCATCGGCTGTTGCACTCACTTGGGGAGTGAATCATCGGACGGAAGATCTTCCTCTCTGTCTCTCCTCTCTGTATATCTGCCTTTCCAATAAAAAAAAAATAATAATAAAAATAAATCTTTCAAAAAAAAAGAAAGTATCATAATCAGAGAGCTCATATTCTTACATTAGTGTCCAGATTTAAGCTAGCTATCTGCTTTTTAAATTAGGCTGAAAAAAATAGATGTAAAGTGATATTTTGTTCTGATATATCTAGTGTGTAAAATATACTTTCAATATCAATATAGGACTTTGATAGATCTGCTACTATCCGTATTGCTTACCTAGCATCACTTTTTTCTCTTTCTTGGGTATAATTCATTAAACAGCAGGCTTCAAGCTGTCTGTCAATGACAGAAACCCAATTTAGAAACTTATTAAGCTTACCTCTGCTTTGTACTGACAACAGCTCTGCCTCAACACTTATTTTAAACGGTCAATAAAAGTATGAAGAGTTCATGAAACTAAAGTTCGCAGACCCCAAATAGTATACCTTTCACTAAGAACATTTGCTAATAAACTTTCAAACATCTGCAAATTGATCAACAGAGATTTGGAGATACATGAAACTATTTTAACTTCCCTGAAATTAATCATTAATACAAAATATTGACCATAAATCCTCACTTTTTTCTTGCTCCTACAAAAAAATTATATTGGACCTGAGGAAAAAAGTTGATACACAGCTTTTTAATGTCCTTCTGATTGTTGCCTATGAATTGAAATTAGTCCCTTATCAATAGAGTACAAACTACTCAAATTTTAAAATACATTTTTCATGCAGGGTCTTCAATAAAGCTGTTTTTTTAAAAGGTTTTAAAATGGCAACTCTTTCTTGAAGTCATTGAAACCCAGCTAAAGCCTCTCAATATTTTGGAAGGAAACAGTGGTGTCCAATTTCACTGATTTTTTCCTTTCATAATAAAAAGGAGATAACATTTGGTGGTACATTTATATTTATTATTGGTAAACCACACTGAAATTCCATCTTTGTCTCTGAAAAATAGTTTGAAAACATTGAATTTTATGTTGAAACACAGTGGCAGTTTTGATGACGTTTGTTGTCTTCAGTCAGCAAAGTATGACAGCAATTTGGCGATATTGGGATGAAAGATGATAACACAACAGTTGTTTACTCTTCAATAAGTTGCCATTATTTAAGTTTCTATTTTTATCATGACACTTTTCATTCCGTAGTTCACATTATCTTTTATAGTAAACACGGTATGGAATAAATGAACGCAGTGATCTCAGATGGATAGTAAACAGATTGAAAGTTGTACACGAATGCATACTTGGCAGCATACTAAACCTCTCTTCTAAAATGAATTGGGAGTACTTAAACTAACCAAACTACTTTTATGTTTGCTGTCTTTGATTACTAAAATAATAAACCTGAAATAAGAAATTCTAAATTAAACTACTCACTTCCTCAGATTGTCTACCTTTCTGGTCACTTCTTAAACTAACCTATATGAAAGGTGTATACATGAGGACCAAGCAGAGATTGAATAACTGAGAAAAAATTGTATCAAACTGTAAGTATCCTATTTTAAATGAAACAAAAATTATAAGACTTTAATGAGAATCTCAAGATTTAATAACAATTGATGTGAAGTTCATAGAAAAATACATCAAATCAGAAATATTTATTAAATGTTTATAGTAAATTAACATCCATGTAAGAATCTGAGATAAAAAATAAACCTCCCAAAATACTATTTAGTCCAATCCATATGATGGGTTCATGGGTATTCAACAAAATATTCTAATTGTTGTGTTTCAAAATAATAAATATTTAAAAATAACATTGATTTAGAATCTTGATGAAGTTATCAAAGTTTTTTTTTTCCCTGAGTAGGTAACTCTTTCATTGAGAGCTATAGAAAGAGTAAGAATTAATTGGAAATAGAATGATAGAGAATTACATAAGGAGAGGGAATACGATATATTTGAAAGGTGTACAAAAATTATTAGTAAGAGTGAGAAAATACCCTATGTAGTTTTAGTATGTGCGTGTGTTTGTATGTATATAATAGAATATTATTCAGCTGTAGAAAATATAAAATACAGAGACATTACAACATGGATGCATCTCAGAAATGCTATTTTTTTATTTTTATAAACATTTGAAAAATGTTCAAAAGATGAAATACAAAAGGCGAGCAGAGAGATAAAAAAAAAAAGTCAAGTTCACTAGCCATAAGCAAAATTCAGTTAGAACCATGATCTCAGGGTTTTGGGCCTGCCAGCAGGCCCTGAGGTCACTGAGAGTGAGGCAAATGGTGGCCTTCGCCCGCAAGAACCTCCAGAGACAAGCTGGTGAGGAATGTCCACATTATTATGCACAGGTTACAGGTTTTAAAGGGTAAGGAAGGGAAGGGCAGGAGGGAGCCTTCCGGCAGACTCCATGCCCACCAAAGACGCTGTGATTGGTGTATGACACGTCTATCTCCCTATATCTTCTGCTGATGTCAGAGGTCATGTTCAGGTATACTCCCCGTGACCTCATAGCCATGTTGGAAGTCACACTCCACATGTAGGTCTGAAGGCTGTGTCTCAGGCCAAGGGGAGGGTCAGGCTTAAGCCACACACCCTAGACAGCAGGGTGATCGCCCACACCATGAGATTTCAGCTCATCTTATTTAGAATGGCTTTGTCCTATTTAGAAGAAAAAAAAAAAAAGGAGGGAAGGGGAGGCTGGTGTGGGTGTGGGCAAAATATACTCTTATTCACTGTTGGTAGGAATACAAACTAGCTTAGTCATTAGGGATAACAATATCGGAATTTCTCAGAGGTATGAAAATACACATTCACTCCTTGGTATTTATACCAAAGAAATAAAATCAATTTATGAGAGAGTTATTTATATATCCATGTTAGCTACAGCTCAATGCATGATGGCTAAGATATGGAATCTACCCAGATGCTAACCAATAGTTGAGTGAAGGAAGAAATTATATAAAAAAAGAAAATATTATTCATTATGAAACACTGCTCATTTACAAAAAGAATGGAATTCTGTCTTTTGCAACAAAACTTATGCAACTGGAAACAATTATATTTAGTGAAATAAGCCAGTCTCAGAGAGATGGATGTGTGTTTTCCAGGATTTGTATTTATTTATACTCAGAACATAATAAATACAATCTACATGATCAAGGTTGACATTCTCAGATTTGATTATCGTCTAAAGCTTTTGTCTATGCTCTTGAGGAACAATAGGTTTTCTTTTTCTTCTTGCTGTGTGTTGAATTTTTTACCATATAGAGTGTTAATCCTGTGTTCACAAAGTGAACTGAAAATCAAAATAATAAAGAAAGAAGGCAGGAGAGAGATGTTTAATGCCATTACACCCCTAAATATTTATTATAAAATTCATGAACTTTGTTTACTTTATATAAATAAGATAAATTAAAATAAAGTTTTCTGAAATTTTGAGAAACCTATGTTCTGTTTTCTATACTGGATGTACTAACAAGCATTTCCATCTATACATTTGAATTAACATTTTTCATCAACAGATTTTATGATAACAGTCCTCTTGAATAGATTTGGGTTGATATCTCATTCTAGTATTGAATTTCATTTCCCTGATGACTAGTGAAGTTGGGTAAATTTTTATATATATGGTAGTCATTTAAATGTTTTCCTTGGAACAATTTCTATTCAAGATCTATTACAACTGAAGTACAGTTATTTGGCTACTGATTTCAATGTATCCATTAGGTATTTTGAGTTTTTAGTAGTAATTTTCCCTTTGTGGTGGTCTTCTTTTCATTTTGCTAATTCTCTGTCAATTAGGAGCTTTTTAGTTTGTTGTATTCTGACGTATTCATTCTATTTTTGTTGGGTATTTTTTTATGTTGAATTGAATTTGCATATTGACATACAAAATGTACTGTCATACAAACATACATAAATCAATGGAACACAATAGAAAATCTAGAAACTCATTCATATGTGTTCGGTTAATAACTCCTTGATGAGGTTAGCAAAGCCTAGGGACATGGTAGATTCTTTATTCAGTGTTACTTGGGAATTTGGATAACCCTATGCAAAATAAAAAGAAAAATCTAATTTGGTTCATATTTAATGCCATACAGAAATATCGATTTAAGATGAATTATTTTAAACAGAATTTAAACCACAAAACTCTAAAAACTTAATGGGGGAGCTCTATAAAACTGCACTTGACAGAAATATATTTTTAAAGTTAATATCATTGGGCAATAAAAAATTCATCAATAGTATATCAAGAATACAAAAATAGGTATGAAACAGCTAGTGACAATTTTCTACAGCAAAATTTAAACTACTTGATACTTTCATACCAAGTGACAACACACGGTGAATTCACTTGACATGAACGTGTTGATTTCATTACTAGGTTCCATTGCTTTATAACATTTTTTGAAGCCCTCAAGCTATTAACTTTATCACTGAAACTTAATTTATATAATTTTAATGTTTTCTAGTTACTATGTGGGGACTTCTATATTATCAAATTGATCAGGTAACTAGATTGCAGAAAATTTGATTGTTTTCTCTTACTACGCTTGGGAAATTATTTTTCCACTTTTTCAACTGAATGAATATTTAATAATGGCCAATACATGTAAAACATTGTATGAGTTTGAGATAGAGCAAACAAAATAAAGTTTTTGCTAATGTGGTACCTATATTGTAACTTGGGTCAACATTATATAAACATTCGATATGATATAACTTATCATTTATGGTGATGAAATAACACACACAATGCAAAACACCTGAACAAGATGCCTGGTGTGGAAACAGGTGAGAAATGGAGATGGTGGTATAGGGTGTGGATAGGTTTTAACTGACAGAGAATCATTATCCGGGGTGAAGCAGAGAGGGCAGATTCCAACAAATAATAGAGGACAGGCAAATGTCAAAGTGATGCTGGAGACCCTTGGACAGAGTGAAGCAGTGGTGTTGCAGTGAGCAGATATTCCAATAGCAGTTGGTGAGTAGTGATTCAAGCTCCACCAGCAGCCAGAGCTCCAGTGACAGTCAAATGGGTTAGGGAGTTCACTGGTGATCAGAAAATGAAGAAAGGCAAAGTTGATTTGTTTAATCCACCCACAAGCAGACACAGAAGTAGGCTCAAAGGGGCACAGCACGAATAGGGTGAATCACTCGGCCCAAATCCCCACCCACATAGGCAGAACCCTCAGAGCGTGAACCACATTCAGACTCTGGGTTGATTTAAGGTGACAGTTCCCCATTTCTGGGTATTGGGACATTTGGCAAGCTGGGTGTGACTTCTCCCATTACCTCTCCCCTTCCCTCAGAAACAAGAGGGAGAAATAGAAAATTTGGAAACAATAATTTCACTGACTTTTCCCTAACCTTTGATCCTTTACACCCTTACCAAACATGTAATCATCATCAAAATTAAATATTTATATATATGCATATATATTTAGGCACTTTGATGAGATTATTCTTTGACATACATTCTGCTAAGAAGTGTGTTATTTAATTGTCCAATATTTTAGATTTTAAGTACTCTATTTGTTGCTTTCTGGATTATGTTGTGATCTTAGAGCACTCAACATTATTTTTATTCTTTTTTTCAAATGTTTTATTTCTCTGCAAAGCATGGCCTGTGTCATGAATGTAATTGCGAAGTATATGCATTGTATATTCTGTAGTTCTTGGATGAATTATTTTATAAATGTCTTTTAGATTCCATTAATTACAGCACTGTTTAGTTCAGTCACATTCTTATTGATTTCCTGCTTGTTACAGTAGTCAATTACTGGAAGAAGGATAGTCAAGTCTCTAGTGTTAATAGTGGATTTACCTATTCATGATTGCATTTCTATCAGTTTTTGTTTCACACAATTTGATGCTCGATTGTTAGGAGCAACATATTTAAGATCATTATTTCCTCTTGGAGAAGAGTTGCTTTGATTATTGTGCATTTTACCTCCTTATCCGTAATAACTGTCATGTCTCTGAATTCTGCTTTTCTGAAATTAATGAAGCAATTCACAATTTCTCCTGATTAGTTTTTACATGATTTATGTTCCTCCATTCCTTTACTTCTCGGCTGGATGTATCTTTCTCAGGAAAGGCATTTGTCTGTAGATAGCACACAGCTGAGTTCTGTTTCTTTGATCCACTCTGACAGAATCTATGTTTTCATTGCTATACTTAGAAGTTTGAAGTTCAAATGTATTAGTGAGATAGTTAGATTAACATAGATTAAAACTGTTTCTTTTTCCATCCATTACTCTTGTTGTATTTCTACTTTGTCCACCATTTTCTTTTTTGCCTTTTGTGGCTTTAACTGCATATTTCTTATGATTTTTGCTTGGTAGTTATTAACAGCCCACCAATAACATAGTTTTTAAATAGAAGATTTATTTATTTTGAACATCAGGATCAAAAGTTACTGGCTTACTTCCAGATGGCTGTAAGACCCAGAATTAAATCAGGCAAAGCCAGGGGCCATGAGCCAGGGACTAGGGGTCTTATCTATGTTTCCCATAGGGGTACAGTTGTCCAAGCACTTGGGACATTCTCTGCCGCTTCCCCAGGCATTGTCAGGGAGCTGGAATAGCGGTAGAACTACTGGGAATAAAACATTTACCACAGGAGATATTCATGTCATAAGGCCGCTTTACCCACTATGGAACGAAACTTGCCTCACACTTTGTTCTTAAAAACAAACAGAAGTATTTATTTGAAAGGAAATCTTACAGAGAAAGAAGGAAAAAGGGAGAAAGTTATTTCATACATTGGTTAAAATATCCATACTGGTCACAGCATACATACTTGGTCAGGCCAAAGATAGGAACCTGAAGCTTCAGGTGGGTCTCCGCAATTGGTGACAGTGGCGCAAGTATTGAGGTATTTCTGCTTCTTTACCAAGCACATTAGCAAGGAGCTGGGTTGGAAGTAGAGCAGCTGAGACTTAAACTGACGCTCAGATGGGATCTTGTCATTGCTAGCAACATCTTAATTCAATGGACCACAATTAAATCTCTTACATGATCTAATTAATGTGATTATCATCTTTTATAATACACTGACTTAGATGGCTGAACATGCTCTGTCACATCTGCGTAAATACGAGAATTTAAATCCTTAGCTGATATCTTGCCCTTCAGTTTTGTAAGGGAGATTAGCTCTTTCATTTGGCAATACTATGACACTTCTGTGTGATTCTATCAATTTATTAGTCTTCCTGCTTACTTCAAATATGGGTAACCAGTCTCAGAGAGGGTATCTGTTGATTCTATTGCCACTTCCTAGGCATAATTTCACTTGACTACACTTATATACCATAAATCATTCATTTAAAAATAATTGCTTTTAAGAAAATTTAATTTACCTCAGTGCTAGATTTGTGAGCATGAGAAATAAATCATAATTACAAATAGCAGGAGTAAATTATTAATAGAATCACAAGAAATGTGACAGCACGCCAAGACCATGTCACACACTGGCAGAGGCATTTAAAAGATGAGAACCCATGCTGAGGAAATTGAGGAGTATGACTATAGTTACAGAGGACAAATATACTATATGCATTTCCTTTTTTATTACAAATACTCCACTCAAACTCTTGCCAGAAAAGGTTTATCATACATTATCTGATTCTCAAAAATCAATTTTTAATCCCTTAGCCTCAGAATCACTCTGGTGAGCAGAGCTTAGCTTTTCTTTGATTCAATTACAGTCTGACTGTACTTTATAAGACAACATTTCTTCAACTTCTGGCTGATCTATATGAGTTGGGTAGAAGAGTAAGTAACATCAGAACGGGGCTTATACAGTTTTAAATCTTAA
The DNA here is from genome assembly GCF_017591425.1 of Ochotona curzoniae. Classification (NCBI taxonomy): domain Eukaryota; kingdom Metazoa; phylum Chordata; class Mammalia; order Lagomorpha; family Ochotonidae; genus Ochotona; species Ochotona curzoniae. The sequence continues at coordinate 46,431,080 of NW_024467087.1, forward strand.
AAAAGTTGACAAGTGAAAATAGACACGGAGGGGAAAATGCATGTTCAGTAGCATTAAACGACTGTGAGGTTTAAGAAACTATGACTAGAGAATATAATTTCTGAATATACATTTTGAATTGGACACAATGTCCAACATATAACTATGATCATATAATCATTCACAGAAATGTAATGGATTAAAACAAAAAAAAACCTAAATGTTGAAAGCCAATGCAATTGATCTTACATTTGTAACTGAAAGTCTTTAAGGATACGCTCAGGAAAAGGGAAAGCATGTTTGATAATCATTCAAGGCTAAAATTTTTGATGGAAGTAACAGTACCCTAGTGTTTCTTAGGTAATAGATGGAACAATAGGGAAAGGAAATAAAGAGTAGTATCTTGTGTCTTAAAACCCAAAAACATATTGTGTCATACACAATATGACCAAATGTATATATATACATTTTAGAATATACATATATATGTTCTTTTTTTTTAAGATTTATTTTTATTATTTTTTTTATTGGAAAGGCGGATATACAGAGAGGAGAGACAGAGAGGAAGATCTTCCGTCTGATGATTCATTCCCCAAGTGAGCACAACGGTCAATGCTATGCCGATCCGAAGCCAGGGGCCTCTTCCGGGTCTCCCACATGGGTGCAGGTTCCCAAAGCTTTGGGCTGTCCTCGACTGCTTTCCCAGGCCACAGGCAGGGAGCTGGAAGGGAAGCGGGGCTGCCGGGATTAGAACCGGCGCCCATATGGGATCCCAGGAGTGCAAGGCGAGGACCTTAACCACTGCGCCACAGTGCAGGGCCCTATATATATATATATATATTCTAAAAATGTATTCCAAGCTGCTCAAAGCAGTAGAAATTGTATAAAGAAAAGGTTAAGAATATGTTTGAAATAGTTTACTATGAAAGTGTCTTAAGAAGAAAAGATGGGGATAGATACAAGATGGTGCAAGATGGCGGACCACGGAAGGCTGGTATAGATGACTGTGAAGAAAGTTTAGGGACAGGATCCAGATGAACGTGAAGCTGGGAGAAGAGAAATGTTACACAAGATGTCTGAACCTCACTAGAATTCATCGAGGGAGTCAAGTGCCTTGAAGGCGAAGAAGAGCTATGGTGAATGCACAGGATTGCAGCCTGCAGCCGACAACGCAGGATGCGAATGCCAATTGCAAACAGGGTAACGGACAACGCCAAGTGAATCACAGACCCGCACAGGGTGATAACCAGCGGGGACCTCTGTCACCCCCAGGGAAATGGAGGGAGGCAGAGGAGCCCAGAGTGTGGAACATTTGTGAAGGAGAGTGATTAACCTACTAGTGCCTCTAGGGTGTTTCCTGGAGACAGGGAGGTGCTGTTGGGGAGGGAGCTGCTGGAGAGTCGACCTTCTTGCTAGATCCACTCACACCTGACAAATGTGAACCATGAGGTCCCAGGAAAGAGACCAGGAGACCCCGAGTGGGAGAAGTGGGATCCCTGGGGAACAGAGTGTGACACAGAGGCTGGGTGACGGGGAAGCACAATTGTCGCTGGAGTAGCAAACAGGCTTAACCCGCCAAACTCCATGACTTAATAGAACCACATCAGTGGTGAGCACCATAACTCCAGTGTATCTAATGACATTATCTCCTGCCTAAATGACTTCATTTGAATGTATTGCCTGTATCTGTACATCCCTGTAGCTGCGCTAGTTATTAGATCATAGTAAGCAAAATCTGGGCCTAAATTACCCAACTAATTTGCCATATCTGCTCTGTTGTTGACATTCTGAACAGCAATTTATCTCTACACTTCGAAATTCTATTCAGATATGTCAGTAACATCTTCATATTCAGTATTATGTATTTTTGTTTCATGTTTCCTTAATGGCGCAGTGGAACGTTAGCTTGTTCTTTTGTTTTTTTTTTCCTGAGGCTACATTTTTTTGGAGTTACTGGTATTCCAGTGTCAGCTTTGTTAGATCAACTGTGGCACATTGTGGTACACTGTGTATTTTTCTGAATTTTATCTATTCTACTGAATTCTGTTATCATCATAGTCAAACATCAGTTGAAGTTGGAAATTTTCATCTGGAGCTACATTAGTGCCTGTGAATTTGGCTCAACTTATTTAGGTCTCTCAATGCAGTCTTTATTTTTGAGTGTTGTGGTATCACAATTTTCAATGATTTATTTGCAGTATTTTAGTAGCTCACTATTTTACATCACTCATTTTATATTCTTCAAGTAAGCTGACTTTCTTTCATTACTTTAGCTGTGACATCTGATAATTTAAAAAATTTTATTTAATTTATTATTTTAAGATACAATTCCATAGGCTCCAAGATTATTGTTCTCTTCTCTCCAAATCCCCTACCCCACACTCATTTCCCATATATCACTACAATAGGACAATCCTTCATAAACACATCATTCTGCTATTTAAGTGTATCCTGACCTTATAGTATGGTCAATGGCAGAGTTCAGCATCCTATTGTGAAGACATATTGAATGTCTTGACAAATCATTTGGAGTTCATCTTTAATTTAGAAATAGAGATGCATAGCACATTGTATTTTTACTTAATGGAGCAAATGAAAAATTCAGTGGAAAGCCTAAATAATAGAATGAGTGAGGGAGAAGAAAGAATATCACAATTGAAGGGTATTTCTTGTCACAATGGAGAAATAATCAAAAAGCTGGAACATAACTGAGTCAAGCAAAAAAAAAAAAAAAAAGAAGCATTTAGGGATAAGGAGATATTACTATTAAAAGGCCAAAATAAGAGTTATGGGAGTTTCAAGGGGCAGAAAGACAAGCTAGGTTTAAAGATGTAGCCAATTAAATAATAAACAAAAACTTCCCTAATATCAAGATAGAACTGGGAAACAACATACAAGAGGGGCACAGAACTAACAATGGGGTAGACCAAAAGCTATCTTCATCACAACACATGATAATCAAGCTTTCTTCAGTTGAGCATAAGAAAAAGTTTCTTAAATATATGCATGAAAAAAATTAACATACAGATGAACCCCAATTGGACTTACAGTTGTCCTCTCAGAAGAAACTCTACAGAACTCTGGTAATTTAAAAAGTATGTGTTTTTCATGGATCATTGTATCAGCCCTAAAAAAATACACTGAGTCATAAAGGGGCTGGTATGTTTCCACTTTCAATCAACTTCTGCAGGAACATAATCCAGTTCTTGTTGTTTTCCTAGGTCTTTTTCTTTCTTTAGTGTCTCTCACCATCCTCTCCAGTTCCTCCAAACTTTTTATTTGAATGCTATAGGATCACCATATTAACTGCATTCACATTTGCTGGTCACATGATGACCTACTCTGTCAAAATGATGTGACATAAATGAAGCCAATAATGTAATATTTTTTCCTACCTTATAGTTTCTGGGAAAATCTGTATATAATGTCTAGCTATAGGGAATGAGATAAATAAGTCATCAGTGTGAAGGTTTATATTATCAGACAGGAAACAGGTTGTATTTTTTGCCTCATTGTAGATATCAGAGAATACAATGACCCCTGCTGTACTTTTTAAAATATTCGATTATAGTCGGGTTTTCTCTTTTTATGTAAGATATTGATAGGTAATACTCTAAGTTGTATCCCCTTTTTAGAAAAAAGGGCAACAATAATATTGAGTAACGGAGTGGAGGAATTTTTTTTTTCCCAATCCTCATATTAGGTCTTGGACTTTTGTTAAGATTCTTCCCCTGGACTGTGACATTCGTAAGTGTTTCTTAGTCCTTCTGCCTATGGTGTAGTCATGGATGGAGTTGGAGATTTCATCTCTCCAACATGAAAGCTAGATAGAGTTAAGGATGAATGCAACTCTTTCTCCATATTGTACACATCCTGGTTAAATCTCAGTTGTTGAAGATCTGTTATTATATTTTGTTTAGCATCAACTCTTGATATCTGATAGAGTTTCAGTTCCAAATGGCTACTTTCCCTATCTACATTCAATATGTACATGGGTGTTTTTCTCTGTCTGCACTGTACAAATACGATAGGACAACTGGAGGTAACACACCTGGAGAATGAGATTTTATACGCTTACATTCCCCTGTGAACTCTTACATGTAAAGTTTGTGCCCTGTGAAATTCCAATCACTTTACTCGTTTAAAGACTATTAGGCTAATACTCATGCCAGTAGCAGTGTCTTACTCCTAGGTTTCCATTCAGATAAAACCTCGTTTTGTGTATCTGCATGTCTCACTCTTCAGTATTTTTTACCTAAGTGTGTCCTGTAATAACAATTCTCATGGATCTAAAAAGAACTATTGATTTTCAATTGTTCAGCCTTTTTTGTAATCATGGGAGTCATCATTTCTAAGTTTCTCATATGGTTTCACAGAAATTGGAAGTCTCCTAAATATGTGTTTAAATAGATATTCTGCATGTAATTTGCATACACGTAAGGAAAAGCAATATATGTCAAGACAAGTGTTTTGACCGCTGTTTAATACTTCACTCAGTGAAGGATTTTTGACGTTTCATCATTGTCTATCCCTTTTACAAAATTGTTAAATTATTTTCTAAAAATAAATGTTCAAATGCTGCACTCTTTATTAACATTAAATATACACTCTTTAAACGCTTTGTCCAGAAGAAACAATTATTTAAAAATTTGACTTAATTTCAAAGTGGTGGATTGTATCCTTGATTGTGTAAAGCCCTGTAGCAAACTAAAGAAGTGTCAGGTGTTGTTCTTCTCGATTACTTCCTGTAAGCAAGCCGTCTGAGGAACTTGCAGTTAAGGCATAATACATCTGTGTTCCAGTCTCTCTCTTTTTAATATTCATTCATTTATTTGAAATGCATAGTTCTATAGACAGAGGGAGAGACAGAAAGGAAGTAAGAGAAAGATCTTTCATCTGTTCATTCTCTCCTTAATAGTACACACATGTCATGGATAAGCCAGGATCCAGGAATTTCATCTGGGTCTCCCACATGTGTGAAAGTGCCAAAGCAATAGGGCCATCTTCCACTGTTTTTCTCAGGTCCTTGGCATGGGTTGGATTGGAAGTGAAACAGCCAGGACAACCAGTACCTTTAAGCACTATGCCACAACTCTGGACTCCTTTTCTAACAATTCCAGTAAGGTTGGTACATGGATTCAATTTATTGGCTTAGAAGATACAATAAATAAAGTCCCTGCATTGACAGCTATTGGATTGAGAGAATTGGATAATTTCCAACTGGTATGACAGGAAAAAATTGAGTCAGACTCAATTTCTTTTTAAAAAATGCAGTACATATATACATGTCTATATATACATACACAAGTATAGACACACACACACTCATATATATATATATGTATTGCATTTAGAGAAAAAATTAAATGTCTGTATTGGCTTAAAAGGCAGAATGACAGAAAAGGGGAAAAAAAAGTGAGAAAGAAAATTTGGCACACCCTGGTTGACTCCCTAGAAATACCCAACCCAGATATGGCTGGGACAGACAAACCAAAACCAACAACTATAAAGGACATTCTGGTCCCTTACATAGATTTCAGAAACTCATATATTTGGGCATCATTTGCTGCCTTCCCAGACACAGCACGAAGAAGCTGAAATTAGAAATAAGTAGCATAAATCACCCCTTTGATGGTCTGTGATCATCTGAAGCAGCATTTAAACCACTGGGCCTTAACTTAGCACTGCAATACCCACACCTTAAATATTTTAATTAAATTTTTGTGTGCTTCTATGCAAAAGTTAGTGTCATACCATTATTTTACTCTTCTTTTTAAGGTTTTTTTTTTTCTCCATGGTTATTATTTTAGTTTTCCACACAGAGTTTACCATCTCTAAATTTGGATTTCCAAAGTATAATATTAAAGCCGTATTGCTACTTTTATGTAGATTGTTTAAAATTTACTAGTGCAGAGACATTTTGTAAATTTATGATATTTAATCTTTCTAAGAACAAGCAATGGTTTTCTAATTTTTTTCCAATCTATTTTTAGTTACTCAGACTTATTTTTAAATGGGTTTCTTGTACATTATTACATTTTGATAGTTTTCTCTGTATTTTACCTCGCTACTACTGCAAATAAGTTTTTCCTTATATTGAATTTTACAAATTTATGCTATTGTTACCTATGAGATCTACTGACTACTACGTGATAATTTTATATTGCAAAGCTAAACTTTTAATTAGAGCAATCTATCTATTAATTTCTTCTGTGTAGCAGTTAGAATATTAGATCTGTTCTCCTTTTCAACTTTGCTTTTTTTTTTCATCTGTAATTGATTTCTTATCTTGTCTAAACATGTTGGCTAATAATAGAAGATACTGCTAAATAATGCAGGTTTTTATGGGCACACTTGTCTTGTTCCTTAGATTTGAATAATCCTGATTTTCTTCATTAAGTTGGAAGCATATATTTCCATGCTAATGAAGTATTCATTTTTCCTATTTAATTAAGGGTGTGTTTAAGAGTCGATTGAAAATTCCTCACAAAAGACATAATATGATGTTATTTCTGATGATCTAAGTAGAAGTTATGATTAATATATTCTTCAATGTTTTCAAACTGTCTTGCATTACTGGGATAAACCAAATTGCAAAGACAGTATAATTTTTAAAATGTTGCCATATTGTTAGTGTTTTGCTTAGAATTTTATGTTAATGTTCAGAAAAAGATATTGGTGTGTAATTTCCATTTTCAATCAATTTTCGCATTTTTAGCTATCAAAGGAAGGTTTTGCTTCAAAAATTAATTATAGGCAATTCATTGTTATGCTTTGAAGTATAAGTAGCATTGAGATAAACAGCTATTTAAGCTATGATAGAATTTATGATATCATATGGGCTGAGTACTTTTTTGTCAAAGATTTAATTTTAATATTTCCCTATTTATGGAAACATGTCTCTTTCAATATTTCACCATTTAATTTGAGAAATAATATTTTCCTTGAGAATAGATTTAGATTTCCTAGAAAATAGATTTTGTGTGTATTTAATTCCTGTATGTTAGAGTTACTTCCTTCATGCCATTTTAGGTTTGCTATATTTACTCTCTCTCTCTTAGTCTTATGTAAGCTATTGGATTTTTTACAAATCGGTTTCTACTCTACGCAATTTTTTTTAAAATATATCAACATAATTTACATGTAAGAATCTCATATATTTCATTTGATTTTGCTGCTTTATGCCATTCTGAAAAATACATCCTTTATTCTATTTATTTTTACAGTTTTAAATAAATGCATCAGTTTACTGTTAAGCATATTCTGAATATTGGTTAGCTTTCTCCTTGGTTCACATTCTCATTGTCATTTCTTTTGAGGTAGCTTCAGTCTTAGTTTGTCTTTCCACTTTGACTTAAAGGGACAATATGAAGAAATATTAATTCTAAGAAAATTTAAATTGTTTTCAAAATAATCAAGGAATATTTTAAGAGTGTTTTTCATTTTCACATTTATTAAAATTAAGTCCACATATTTGATGAATAAATCTGATTCATGGGCAGTGGATTAGAATGCACACTTTATTTTCTGTATACTGAAAATACTAGAGTTAGCACAAACTTTAAAACAATCTTTAAATTTACATTAAGATTTTATAAAAAAAATCATTGATATTTTGCTTTGGTCTGTTAGGGACTTGAGGAATACAAATATATTATTATTGTTATCTATCGCTTTATCCTTGCATATACTATAGATGTGTTTTATGAATGCTAAACATATTTTATTTATTGTATAGCTATTCATAATATATTACTGTCATTTTACATCACCCTTCTGGAATGATTGTGTGACTTGAATTCTTATTTGATGATTATTACAGTTATTACATCTTACATTATATTATTTGTGACCCTGAATTTATTTTTATGACAACTTTTTGAAATATTTATGAAAAACTAAGCAAAATATAAGTTTATTTTGGTACAAAAATTGGAATTATTTGCAGAGTGTTTCTCATAATTTACATTTTCCATGACCTTTTAGAAAAATCCTTGTATCTGTGCTTCATTTTGGTATAATTTTGCTCACATTTCTGTTTCCAATGCATTACATTGTGTTTGATGTATCATACTTTAGTGTAAAGTTGCAATCGCAATTATGATTCATTCTAAATTTCATATTTTATTAATCTTCTATATGTTTACAAATATGATAAATGCTTAAAGATGTGTATCTATACCTATACAGGTATGTATACATTATCTCTCTGTCTATCTATATGTACGTATCCTGAATCCTTAAGTTTCTGAAGAGTTGATTTTGTGTCTGCATTATTTTATGTTCTGCCAATGATTTTATAAATATTCATGGTTAAATCCCTTGAACCCTAAAACTTCTACCTAGTGTGTGGGAGATCACCCCTGAGTCTCTGCCTGCAACTTGGTAGACATAGCTCACAGCTTACCAGTCCGTGGCCTGAGGCACAGCTTCCAGCCCTGCATGCAGAATGCAACCTCTGACATGACTGGAGGGTCTTGGGGAACAGACTGGTCTTCTAGGCAACTGCAGTGTCATTATTAGGTGGGGCTACTGACAGGAGATGCCCTCTAGCCCGCCTCTTCCTTAACCTTTTTAAGCTTTTAATTTGTACGCAATAAATCCAAGAGATCCCCTACCAAATCCTCCCAGCGGTTCTTGCTGGTGGAAGAACACCCACCATCGCCTTTGAGCCTGCTGGTAGATTTCCCTGAGACTAGTGTATAAGGATATTTTAGTCAGTAGGGAAAAATTGTTACAAATTTAACCTGCAATAAAGTTTGCTGTGGACTGTATTTTATGGTGAGGTTTCTTAAGTATCACCTGTGCATTATCATAATTTCTTAGTATGCTAAGCTATTTCAAGACATTCCTAACTCCTTTTATAAACTCACTTCCAGTTAAATTTATTGTCATTGTGACACTTCCTCAAATTGACATTACTGTCAATTTGACTAGAAGACCTACAGATATTTTTTCCATTTTTTTTTACCCTAAAAGTTTTGTGGGTTTACAACCAACCTGTGTATGAGTTTTTATTCTGCATCCACAATTTAATTTGTGTTCTACGACAGCAATAATACTGCTTTTCACAGGCATTTCTGCCCTGACAAGACTGCAGCTTTTGTCCTCCCACTCCACTCTTTTTATGTGAATACCTACAACTTTCCTGTAAATAAATACTTCTTGATTTATTATTTGACTTGAGTGGATTTCTGCCCTGATTTTTTTCTTTTCTTTTTTGATTTCATACTTATTTCCAGGGGGAGGGAATTAATAAATCTTTTCATGCTATTACAAACACAATTCCTACTCATCACTGTATTTTTTGACATAATTTTACAAAATGCTGCAAGGGTATTATGTGTTCAAATTGTTAGTCCAGAAATTGAAACTATAGGGAGAATAATAAAAACACCATTGCAACACAGGAAATCAGTATCAACCGTTCCCCAAATGGAAACAGCCTGAATGCAAAACTCATCTAATTTATGAGTTCTTACTACATTGTATTTCACTCTGCGACATTCACTTGCCCAGCATAATAATTTATATTTGTACTTTCAACGCAAAGTTTCTACCTTTAAATCTCTAGGTGCCTTATGGAACAATCTGGATAAACCTGAATTTTCTTAAGCTGAATTATGAGCAATGTGAAAGTGTCAGTTATAATTCACCAAATAGTGAGGTCAGGCATTTCACATTATTTGTTCATTCCACAATGACTTTTGCAAGTTGACTAGTTTGAATCAAGTTTAGTACATGTCTAAAGGTAACAAAGTTTCACCTTGAATTTGCTGCTACATTTTCATTTATTTTTATTTTATTTTTTGAAGATTTGTTTATTTTTATTGCAGTCAGATATACAAAGAGGAGGACAGATATAGAGGAAGATCATCCGTCCGATGATTCACTCCCCAAGTGACTGCAACTGCTGGAACTGCACTGATCCAAAGCCAGGAGCCAGGAACTTCCTCCAGGTCTCCCACACGGGTGCAGGGTCCCAAGGCTTTGGGCCATTCTTGACTGCTTTCCCAGGCCACAAGCAGGGAGCTGGAAGGGAAGTGGGGCTGCCAGGATTAGAACCGGCAACCGTATGTGATCCCGGGCGCGTTCAAGGTGAGGACTTCAGCCGCTATGCCACTATGCCAGACCCGCTGCTGCATTTTAAAATTTAAACCAAATGCGGCTAATAAAAGCTTGCAAATATACATACTTGTGATTTCAATAGATTTCAATGACATTTGCTTGCAGTTAGAGTTATAATGCAACATGACTTCAATGAATGAAGTTTATATCACATAGAACATGAGCACTTATTTTTTAAAATATTTATTTCTTTTTATTGGAAAGGCAGATTTACAGAGTGGAGGAAATACAGAGAGAAAGAGCCTCTCTTTACTGGTTCGCTCCCAAACTGTTTGCAATGGTCAGAGCTAAGCCCATCCAAAACCAGGAGCCAGGAGCCTTTTCCGGGTCTCCTATGTTGGTGTAGCATCCCAAGGCCTGGCCGTTCTCTACTGCTTTCCTAAGCTACAAGCAGGGATCTGGATAGGAAATGGAGCACCTGGGATGCTTGCAAGGCAAAGATTTTGCCTCTGATCCATCTCACTGGGCCCCAGTACTTGTTTCTTTATAATGTAAGGCTAGTAGATTGCCACAAAGCTGTTTAATGTGTTAATTAGATTTTAGGTTTCATTTCTGTGAATATATGTTATAGTCTAGTGTATAATTATCAGTTCCTTCAACCCTTTTCCAATTGCAAACAAAAGTTCGTTATAATTATGTGTAATTGCTAGTAATTAATAAATTGAATTGTATTTAGAATATAGTTATTAATTTTCTTCTAAAATTCACAATTATTTTTTAGTTTAAAAAATTACTTGTATTGAATTAAGGCACAGAGTGACAGAGCGATAAAGATGTAGTGAAACAGACAAACAGGGTCTTCCACCCTCCTCAAATTATTGCAATGATTATAGCCAAGCCACGTTGAAACCAGGAGCACGGGTACTCAATCCAGGTCTCCAGATAGACCACAAAGACTCATCCGCATGCACCATCACCTGCTGCCTCCCAGCATGAATGTTAGCATTATCACCAAGCTAGAACTGGGTCAGTTTGGACTCACATTCATGCCTTTATGCAAAACGCATCAAGTTGGGTGAAATATCCACTCTGTGATTTGTTAGCTTTAAGTGCCTTTAAAACATGATTTTTTAGGGCCCAGCACAGTGGCCTAGCGGTTAAGTCCTCTCCTTGAACGTGCCCGGGATCCCGTATGGATGCCGGGTCTAATCCCGGCAGCTCCACTTCCCTTCCAACTCCCTGATTGTGGCCTGGGAAAGCAGTCAAGGATGGTCCAAAGCCTTGGGACCCTGCACCCGCGTTGGAGACCCGGAAGAATTTCTTGGCTGCTGGCTTCAGATTGGCTCAGCACCGGCCGTTGCGGTCACTTGGGGATTGAATCATTGGATGGAAGATCTTCCTCTCTGTCTCTCCTCCTCTCTGTATATCTGACTTTGTAATAAAAATAAATAAATCTTTAAAATTAATTTAAAAAGTCTTATTTATATTTATTGGCCGATTTTACAAAGATGCACAAAGATGTTTCACCCATTGATTCAGCCTCCAAATGGCTGCAACAGCTTCTTCCAGATCTCCCACTTGGGTGTAGAGTCACAAGGCTTTTGAGCTGTCTTCTGCTCGTTTCCCAAGCCACAAAGCAGGGTGTTGAATGGGGATTGAAACAGCTGGAACACAAACTGGTGCCTATGTGGGAACCCTGTGTTTGCAAGGGGGAAGGTTAGCCAATTGAATTACCAGATGGCTAAAATCAGATGGCTTTGTAAAAAATGATGATGGCTTTGCGGTGTGTTTGGCCGTTATGTTTTTCCCCCCTTAAGTTCCGTTGTTACTAGTATAAGGTCATTTCTAATATTAACATTTATTGATTAGTCTGTACGAATGTTTTTGTTCCTTTCTACTCTCAATCTATGTTCAAAAATAAGGTAGCAACCTCCAAGATTGACGTAGCATTATATCATGTCTCTGTTGCTGCTATTTGATGATGCCATATGCTCTCAGAGTCTTCCTGTAACATTAAATAAAGCGCGTTGGTGATATCTCAGGGGAATTCTCATGCAAATCTACAAAATGCTCAAGAAAACCCAAGTGTTTAAAGATTTAAAACCTATAAAACTAGAAATATATTTGTTACTGATTTGCTATAAGGAATTAGAATGCAAAATCTCAACCTTACATTTTAGATATTTGTTATATAATCCATTGAAGGTCATTGCCAACAAAATTCATAAATGTCTTACATAAAAGCTCAAAATATATGATAATACCCAAACAGATACTACAGCATGGAAATCTATATATTGGACATAATTATAAATTTTAAATGTGTAAGATTGCTTTCTTTCCATAGTTAATATGTATTTGTGTCTTTAAAATATATCACAAATATTTAATATCTGTGTTATTGCTCAGATAATTCTTTTAACATTTGTTTTTGTTTTTATCCATTTATTTACTTACATCTCATTTCAAACACACACACACAAACATACACACACACACACACACAGATCTTCCATTTATTGTTTAACTACAGTAATACCTGTTGCAGCTTAAGGCAGCAGTTCACAGCCCTGAACCCCATCTACATCTCCCTTGCGGGGGGGCAGGGACTTAGTATTGGGGCCATGATTTGGTGCCTCCCAGGATGCACATCCTCAGGATGCTTGACTGGACTCAGGGTAAGCAGAGCTTGGATCACTCACTTCAATATGGGATGTGCACTTCTCAAATGGTGACAATGGCTGCAAGAAACACATGCAGCCTAGATAATTCTGAAGAAGGTAGGCTTCATATCAAATGACGGCTTTGATAATGCTATGCAAATATAGATAGGAAACCATCCAAACAATTTTCTGCATTACAAGGTAAATGAGTGAATTAGTCAACCTGACATTTCTTTGCCTGTGGGATGAAGGGCATTTTTATGAAAGAATTCTTGCTACCAAAAGATTAAGTCTGGCAGTCAATTTAAAGAGCAAAAAATCTGAGTAAGATATAAGCTGTATTGCTAGAGGAGATGAAAGAGTGAGAATGCGAGAGCCTCTCAGGCATTGTCTGCATAACAACATAAAGTACTTCTCTAAATCTATGAGGGTAGTAGCACAGACATGAAAAGCTGCAATGGGGCAAAGGTTTGAGTGAAACTGATGTCTGATGGGAGACAAGTGGCTTCAGAAATGCAAAAATATACTGCATATATACTCATGTCTGATAAATTTCACTGCCCAGCAGTAGAGAGTGTGACTTGCTGACAGCCTCCAACTATTAGTTTCTTGATTTCTACCATAGTGATTACTGAGCAAACTTGTGGTGCAAAGGTCAGGCCATGCCATTACTGTCCAACTGCCCTCCTCAGGACTGTGAGAATTTTCACCATGCAGCTCCCGTTGGACTGGTAGAGACTTTGTCAGGACGGACAGATTGCCATCTGGTCACTACAAATGCCTAATTCTGCTTACCTAATTTTCTTGTGTATCTTTCACTCCCTAAGAAATTTTTTGCATGCTTAACACCAAGTCAGAATCTACACTATGTGGAATTAAACATATAATTGCATCCTTAAGGAGAAGACACTGTTGCTTCCACATGAGGTGATATATTACTGCAGATGTAGCAGTAGCCCTAAGACTTATAATGTGATCCCAGTGAATTTTGGCAGTTGCTTTAGACTTCAACCAAGAATATATGAAAATACTTTCTGGAGATTCCCACAATTAATTTAAAAGGACTTTATCGAGTATGTATGTGTTGTTCTTGTTTTTATTGGTTTTGCTTTTTAGACAAAAAAATGAAATTTTGAAAAGTTTTTTATTGGATATTAGCAGTTGTATATAGGGATCAAAATGATACTGTTCTTTGTAATACAGAGTAATAAGATTAAAGTAGCATATCTATATCTATCCATATATAATTCTGTAACTAATCTTGGCAGTTTTACAATGAACAATGCATGAGAACTATGTTCAACATGCTAAACTACTGTGCTAATGAAAAACCCTTTTTCCTATCCAAACTCATATCTTTTAAACCATCGTTTCCCTATTTTTTTCTCCCACACCCTTTTAGTCACTGTAACCACCATTGTACTCATTATTTCTATTAATTTTATTGTTTTAGATTCCATTTGTAAGTAAGATGACGTGGCTTTCTCTGTCTGTGCTAATTTACTTAATTTAGCAACATTATTTCCAATTCTATGTTGTTGCAAAAAGACATCCCTTTTAAAACTGTTTGGTATTCTGTTTCCCTTGACCATAGCAGGGGATCCATTTAATAGGTTATCAAATTCAATTTACTAGTATTTTATTAGGGATTTTTAAAATATGGATTTTCAACAAGAATATTGACCTCTAATTTTCTTCTCCATTAATATCCTTGTTCAGATTTGGTATTAGAGTAATTCTGGCTTGTAAAATGAATATGGAAATGTATCTTCTTCTTTGATATTTCAAAATGATTGAAAATATTTGGTTATTAGTTTTTTCTTCAATGTTTTATAGAACTCTAAAATAAAGTGGAAGATGTCCCACGTCCTTGGAACACTGGCGCCAACATGGGAAACATAAATGAAGCTCCTGTCTCCTAGCTCCAGCCTGATTCAGACTGAAAATTTTTTTGCTCCATCACTGTAACTCTAACATTCCAACAATTCCTCAGGGAAGACAGTATTTACTGGGCTTTTCTTACTTGGGAGATATTTTGTTACTTGTTTGTTATTAATCTGTTCAAATTTTGTATCTTCAGTTTCTAGGTTTCCAGGGCTTTCTCAGTTTCCTCTAGGTTATTCAGTTTTTTTAACATGTTTTCAATAATTACTTATGGTTCTTTGTGTTTCTTGGATGAAGATTGTAATGTCTGCTTTTTAATGTTTGACTTTATATGTTTGTGTCCTCTCTTTAAAAATCTAAAACAATAATCATTAAAGGTTAGGTTTTATTTTATTTTACAAAGTTGTCTGCTTTGGTATAAAAGACTTTAAATGTGAATTTAGTTGAAGGAACACTGAAATTCAAAACAAATCAAAATTAAGTTTTACTCTTAATTTGTCACTAAGTATTATAATCATGTAAAGATTTCTACATTCACTGAGGACTGGCTTTAATATGTGTAGCCTTAGGATGCTGTGCAATTAATAAGTCAATTTAGTACACTGTGACTAAAATATATTTTATGAAAAATTCTCTGTATAGATGTGTATATTTCAAGTGAGTTTATTATCAGATTGTTGGTCATGCTGACTTAAAATTGCTTGTAAAAGGTAGAATTATAAAGCATTATAAAACATGTATTTTACATAAATAGCAAATCAATTCAAAGTTTAAAATTTTTTAACGTTCCAGGCACTACTTCCTCAGTTGAGAAGAATGTAGAGGCTCAGTGAATAAGACAACTGCAGACTAATGTTGTTGGAAGATTCTTTCATTCACTTTACTAATACCTGGGTTCAGGTTCTCCAGGGGAGCACTGGGGTGTTTCCTTTCCATGTGTAATTAAGGGTTATCATAGCATAGTTGCCTTAGAGTGGTGAAACTTCTTATATACACACTAAAGGCTCCAAATTCAGAAGATGGAAGCTGCCTTAGCTTTGAAGAATTAACTACAGAAGTCACACCACATTATGGCTGTTTCACTGTGATTAAACTGAAGCCAAATATAGTTTCAAAGACAAAAAGTACTCAATGATTATAGGTGCTTGATGGAAGATACAAATACAAATGAAAGAACATTCAAGACAAGCATGTTATTGCATCAATCTTTAGAAAATATAATTTGCTCGTGTGGCTGTTTTTACCATCAGTGATCACCTCCATCCATCCTTTCCTTCTCTGAATTATGTTTGTGCTTCTATCATGAGGTGTGAGTTAATGGCCCTACACATTTTCCTCTGATCTATCTTAATTCGTGCTGCCACTGAAAGTCTCGGCTGAGATAACAAGGCCTAGGCTTAAGTGTGAGTAATTTATCTGATAATAATATCCAAAGGTACAGGAACACAATACAGAAGAATGAAGCAGGAATAGAAGGCAAACAGATAATGTTATGACAGTATAAGCTAATGAGTCATCAATGACCATATGTTTTGAGGTTGAAAGGTGTTCATGCTGAGATTTCATGTGTGTTACAGAAAACAGTAAAGAAATGAGAGATTGAGGCTGACACTGTTGCATAGCAGCTTTGAGTCCCAGCTGCTCCACTTCCAGCCCAACCCCTTACTAATGTGACTAGGAAAGTAGAGGAAGATGACCCAACTGTTTAGACTCCCATACCCCTGTTGGAGACTGGGATGAAGCTTCAGACTGGCCTAGTCCTGACAGTTGTGGTCATTTGCGGACTGAGCCAACAGAGACAAGATCTCTGTCTGTCCCTTTCTGTGTAACTTTGCTTTTCAAGTAAAAATAAAATGAATCTTTAAAAATATAAGAGGTTGACAAGGTAGATAGTAGAGTACTTTTAGATTGTTATATGTAAAACTGGTGGAAGTCTGAACAGGAACTATCACTCAGTAGTGAGTGAAGGAAAAGAAAATTGAAGTTACATATAAGAAGTTCTAAGTAGGGGCCGAATGTTATGGCGCAGTGAGTTAAACTGTTGCCTGCATGCTGACATTCCTTCTGGTCATCATTTGAGCTCCATTGCCCATTGAACTCTTTGCGAATGCTCTTGGAAGGCATCTAAAGATGGCTCGAATATCTGGGTCCCTACTAACCACATGGGAGACCTGACTGGTGTTTCAGGTTTCTGGTTTGGCCTGGGCCAGTCCTTGTCATTATGGTTACTTGGGAGAATGAATCATCAGATGAAAGACTCTCTCTCTCTCTCTTTCTCTCTCTCTCTTTTTCTCTGTCTATCCTTCCTTTCCTCCCCCACTATCTTCTCTCTATCTAAGTTCAACATTTAAATAAATAAATCTTTTAAAACTTTTAAGTAATGGGTCTTTATTGGTCTCTCACACTGAGAAAATGATAATGTACCATTTTATGTCATTCTGTTCTGGTATCAGCTGTGATATTATTTGCTCTACCTATACTTATAAGCCTCTGCAAGACATTTTAAATGTATGGTTGTCTTTTTACAGACTCAGACCTTTTCTGATGTTCTTTTCAGGTACACCAGGCTTTGTAGCTCTGCAAAGTGCTCAAAGAAATGTTTGCAATATTTAGGAGAATATTAAGCTACTTTTAACTAATGCCTTGATCTGTTGCAACTCTCTTTTTTTGTTGTGCTGGTTGAAGCATGATAATCATGGTTCTTACAATGTTCACAGACTGTATGTTCATAAACCAGCAGCCAGTTTCCTCCTTTGCCCTGCACTGCTTGGGGAGCATCTTCTAAACATGTTGTGCTTTTTGAATTCCCTAATTTATATTCTACTCAAGATATTTCAGATCAAAAGGGATATAAGCAAAAATTTAATTGGTTGGTTTTACTTTATGAGATTCAGTTCCGTAAAGTAACAGTATTGACTCTGAGGCCAGTTTACCTGTGTTTTAAGCCTAGTTGATTAACCTATCTGTGTTGTATCAACTATGTGACATTTAGTATACCATTTGCCCTAGTTCCCTTCATTGGTAAAACGAGAGCAATATATCACCTGCTCTTGGGATTATTGAATTAAAAAACGAAATACCAAGAAAGCCAGTTAAAATAGCCTTTAAATTTTGTATTATGTGTTTTATCTTA
Organism: Ochotona curzoniae; assembly: GCF_017591425.1. Classification (NCBI taxonomy): domain Eukaryota; kingdom Metazoa; phylum Chordata; class Mammalia; order Lagomorpha; family Ochotonidae; genus Ochotona; species Ochotona curzoniae. Next base: position 46,448,807 of record NW_024467087.1, read on the forward strand.
TACTAGGTTTTTACTTCCAAATACCTTTTCACTTTATCACAATGAATATGACATATTCAATTTAAAAAATAAAACCTCTATCAGGGCACATATTAGATGCAATAACAATCACTATTTTAATATGCACAATTTCATGAGTTCTGGTATGTTTATAATATTGTGCTACATTAATTTTATATTTTTAGCATATTTTCATGACCGCCCAAATAACCACCACCACCCCCGCCACTGCGTTTTCCCTTTTTGGCCCTTGGAAAGCATTAATACGTTTTCTGTTCAGTGTGGGTTCGTATCCTGTGACCATTCATGTAAAAGAAATCTTACAGTATGTAGCCTTTGCATCTCATTTATTTTTTTCAAAACATTTTTTTTATTATTAATTACATTGCATTATGTGACACAATTTTATAGGTGCTGGGATTTGCCCCACCCCTCCGGAAACCCTCCCCCCACGGTGGATTCCTCCACCTTGCTGCATTACCACAGTTCAAGTTCAGTTGAGATTCTTTCATTGCAAGCATATACCAAGCATAGAGTCCAGCATCTTATTGTCAGATAAGTTCGACGGCTTCTTGGGGAGACCATCTCTGGTCTGAAGGTAGAGCTGGCAGAGTATCATCCCAATCAATTAAAAGCCCCAACAAAATATCAGCAACACGCATCTCGTTTATTTTCATTTCATACGTGTTTCAAAATGTTTTCAATGTTTATCTGCATTTATAATAGATAGTAATATTTTATTTCTTCTTAAACTGTATATTCCACATGTGATATTTCACATAGTACTTATTTGTCCATAAGTGGATGCACATTTGAATTGCTTTCTTTTATTAGCGATTATGAATTTTATTGTTATGAGTCTTCATTTGTAAGTTTTAATCCATGTATCTTTTTCACTTCTCTTGAATCTATTTATCTAGGAACTGTGTAATATTGTAACACTGTTTTAACTTTTTGAAGAATTACCAAGTTATTTTTGGAAAGTGGATATAATTCTTGTAACACACCAATAATGCATGAGAGCTTCAATCTCTCCACACCCTCACTGATACTTTCTATTGTTTATCTTTCTGATTGTAGCCATCCCACTGGGTGGAAAGTGGCATCTCACTGTGTTTGATATGTATTTCCTGGTGGCAATAAGTATCTTTTCATGAGTTTATTGGGGACATTTATTTGTAGAAATGTCTACATAAATCCTTTGCCCATTTTTAATTTGGTGATTTTTCTTTTTATTGTTATTTCGAATGATTTTTTCTTTAGAAGTATAAGCTGGCTTACAGGTTGTATGATTCAATTGAGCCAGGTTCAATCTAGTATTCAAAAAGAGCTTTCGAGATTCAGATTAATGACCCTTAAGAAAGCATGATCCTCAAGGCCATTCCTTTATTATAAATTATAAAAATCTAATTTGAATTCCAACATGAACAATTGCACGATTTAAAACTTCTTTTCTTCACATGAATGCTGCTGATGAACAGGACAGGTTATTCACACAGCAACATGTTTTGTTTTAAAAAAAATGGCGTTACCTTTTTATTTTTTTTAAAGATTTATTTTTATTGTTTTTTTATTGGAAAGGCGGATATACAGAGAGGAGAGACAGAGAGGAAGATCTTCCGTCCGATGATTCACTCCCCAAGTGAGCGCAACAGCCGATGCTATGCCGGTCCGAAGCCAGGAGCCTCTTCCAGGTCTCCCACGCGGGTTCAGGGTCCCAAAGCTTTGGGCCGTTCTCGACTGCCTTCCCAGGCCACAGGCAGGGAGCTGGAAGGGAAGCGGGTCTGCCGGGATAGAACTGGCGCCCATATGGGATCCTGGGCATGCAAGGCAAGGACCTTAACCACTGAGCCACCGCGCTGGGCCCGCGTTACCTTTTTAAAAATCTGTTTTACATATGTTTATATGTTCTATGGAAATAGATGATAAAATAAATTGTTTTGAATAACACATACACTATTTAGATAAAATAATGACAATGGAAAATTTACTGAAAATGCTCAGACAAGAGTAATAAACAAATGAAATATGATGAACCTCAGAGTGATTTCCTATTATTTCATTAACTGAATAATGGTTTCATGATGGTAAGCTAAACAGACAACTGTTTTGTGCCAGATCAAGTAACTAAAACATTTTTTTCATTCTAGTCCTAGGTAAATTGTCAGAAATATATCACACATTTTAGTTTTTCCTATTAATGTTTCTGTGGAGTTTCAGGTATGAGTGTCTCTTTGTGAAGACTTTTGAAAGATTGATGCCATTAGACTTTATCTGTGTTTATGTGGGTCTATATTCAAATCACTATCTTTTTCTAAACCAATGCTGTTTAACTGTATATCACATAAAATATGTTCTTCATGGAAGCCACATTGAATTCTATTTACTATTCCACAAAAGAAACATAAATTCATCTTTGACTAAATGATTAAAAATACTTACAGATTACTAAGTTATACATGGAAATTTCATTTTAGTACTTGCAGATTCTTTGTGTTGTATCTACAATATAATCATCACAACATTTTCATATAAATTTTGCATGTAATTTCTAAAAAACTCATTTTGAATGTGAAAAATACAGTATACCTGAATATAATATTTCATTATATACATTATTTCTGCACTATATCCAACTATAAAAATGTCTTCACTTAGTTAATGGTAAAACATAAAAAATATAGCCATGTAATGACAATATGAGAACTTCTGCTGACTGATGTTCCCTCGGAATATTTTCTCAAAAACTTAAAAAACAAGATATCATACATATATTTTATCAATCCCACTTATAGATATACACATCCCCAAATGAAAGGATATATCCCCCACAAAAAGTATATGCTAATGTTAATAACATTTTTCATAACAACCTAAAAGAAAAAAAATAATTCTCCATAAACTGTTGAATGGATAAACAAATATTACCATTTATTCATACACCATATTCCACAAGAAAGGACTGAAGTGCTGAAATTTGATACAACATGGATGAACCTTCAAAACAAGCTAAATAGAAGAAATTGATTTAATTTATAGGAATGTTCAGACTACAAAAGTCTTGAGAAAGTTGATTATGGTTTGCTCAAGATTGGCTGGTGGAGGAAATTGAATGAAATCAAAGGGTGATTGACTATTCATAGAGTTTCTCTTGAGAGTGATGAACGTGTTCTAAGCATTGTGGTGATTGTTATACCATTTTGCGAGTATGCTCAAAACCACTGAATTGTACACCTGCAAATAAAAATCAGGACATATGTTGTCGCAGAGCAGGTGAGCTGCTACTTGGGTCACTGAATCCTTTATCAGAACAAGTAATTTGAATCCAGCTGTTTTGTGTGCTTCAGATTTAGTTTCCTGTTAAGGCACATCTTTGGAAACATCACTAATAGTCACAGTCCTTGGCTCCCTCATACCAATAAGGAGCTCTGGCTCAGGATGTAGTTCTAGGCTCTTGGCTTGGCGCAGTTCTGGATGCTGTAGGTATTTGGGGGACCAAACCAGTGAATGGAAGATCTCTCTCTCTCTCTCTCCTTCTTTTTCTCTCTCTGTGTTACTTTTCTCTTCAAAAAAAAAAAAAAATCCCTTGTTAAATAAAAATATAAAAATGGAATGCTATAATGCTAAGCAAATCATTCTGAATCATATGCTGTTTTATGAGTAGAACAAATTCTCAGGTGTATTAAAATGTGTATATCATTGAAAGGAGATTATTAGCCACTACTCAATAATTTGGAGTAATGTTATCCAAATAACTAGTGATAGGGCTCTAGAGAATTTCTCTGGGGAAAATTTCTTATTTGGGGATGCCAACATTTGTTATCACAAGCAGAGAACAAGAAATTTAGCATTGTGTCGTGGTTACATATGTGAAATGTGAAATAGAAGCTTTAAATATCCAATCCCTGACCTTTTCAACTAGAGGCTAAATGACCAAAAGTGAAATTTTTGTTTGAAGCATAATTCATGTGGAGTTAATTTTGTTCACAGTAGCTTCCATGGGAACAAATAGAACTTGCTCTGCATGCAAATGAAAGATTTCAATTTATTATAAGCTCTCATTACCTCTGATTTTAAAAGCGGTCATTGATCCCAGAGCCATATAAAAGTATATTTATTACATAAACAGCAGACATTAAACAAAAGAATTTGAACTTCAATATATGCATTGAGAAGTCTGTAGTCTCAGCTGTCTCTCAAAAATAATCTAACAATATATAATCTAACATTATAGGTTCCGCTATAACTTTGAGCCAACCCTGGAACATGAAAATGTGACTTTATTTGGATATAGGGTCTTTGAAAATGTTATTAGTGAAGATGATGTCATTAAAACCACAGAAGCCGTTATGTAATGAGTATGAATTTGTTAGGGAAAATCAACACAGACAGAAAAAATGCAGGATAACAATGATGGCAGATTGCAGTTATGCTACCACAGACCTAGTGACGACAAAAATTGTTAGCTATCAGTAGACACTGAAAGAAATGAGGAGGGGCTCACCACCAGTCTTCAAAGAGAGTAGAATAATACAAGTTATGAATGTCTAACATCTAAAACTGTGAGAAAATAAATTTCTGTTATTTTAATCCACTAAGTTTGATGTACTTTGTTATTGTGACTCTGGAAAAAAACCAAATGCACCCACAGACTTGAAGAACTAAAGAGATGAAGCTGATAAATTTAAGATAGAATTACAGGGATGGATTTGATCAATTTATTAATAATTTAGGATATTGAAGATTTTAAAAAATATTTATTTGAACGGCAGGATTATATTGACATAGAGGTAGAGATGCAGAGAGATTTGTCTAACTCCAAAAATGGCTGGAGCCAGGCCAGTCTGAACCCAGGACCTAGGAGTTTGTCTGTGTCTCCCATGTGCTTGCAGAGACTGAAGAACTCAAATCTTCCTCTTCTGTCCTCCCAGGCACATTTAGCATGGGTCTGTATCAGAAGTTGAACAGCTGAATATTTGAATCAGAGTCCGCATGGGATGCCAGGGTTGTAAGCAGTGGCTTAAGCCACAGTACTGGCCCTGAAGAGGTACATATATAAGCTTAATTTAACTTTATTTTTTAATGCCAAGACACCCTCCCTTATATGTAACTAAATCTTTTTCATGTGCTTTTGTCACTGTATTAAAACATAAAGCCCCCATTAGCCAAAACACTTATTGTGTATTTGCTATGGAAATAGCAATACGTAAGATGAATACTTGTGAGATTTAAAGACACATATAAAAATTCCACAACTAAAATAGAAGATCGTATTTACTTCATATTTCTTGATATTTTAAAACAATGAGGTGATCAATAAAAATAATATTGATAAACATTCTGTATGATAAAGATATATTCATTTAAATGCCTATATTTACATGCTTACAGAGAGGCATACTCACCTTGAAAGTGGAGAAGAAAATGGCTGAACGAAAAATATTTAAAAGTCTGACTGATGGGCCCAGCGGCGTGGCCTAGTGGCTGAATGACTTTGCCTTGAATGCCAGGGATCCCATACGGACGGCGGTTCCAATCCCGGCAGCCACTTCCCATCCAGCTCCCTGCCTGTGGCCTGGGAAAGCAGTCGAGGACGGCCCAATACTTTGGGACCCTGCACCTGCGTGGGAGACCCGGAAGAACTACTGGCTTTAGATTGGCATAGCACCAGGACGGCATGTGTATTATGAGCGCTAGTGCCTGGAGCTCTGCGTCGTGCACTCACTCAACAATGTCCTGCAGCAGCAGCAGCTCTTCAGCCGGGAGGTCACGGACGACATCTGCAAGAGGCTGGCCCCAGACTCCCAGCTGAACCCGCACCGCAGGCTCCTGGGCACTGGCAACTATGACGTCAACGTTGTCATGGCCGCCCTGCAGGGTCTGGGCCTGGCTGCGGTGTGGTGGGACAGGAGGCCGGTGCTGGGCCTCATCCTGAGCCTGCCCTCGCTGGTCACTCTGGGGCTGCTGTCCCTGCCTCTGGGTGGCGCTGCGCCAGGTGGACGGCATCTACTACAACCTGGACTCCAAGCTGCGGGTGTCCCAGGCCCTGGGGGATGGCCTTAGGGCCTTTCTGGAAGCCTCGCTGGCCCCGGGCCTGTGTGAGGTGCTGCTGATGGTGACCAAGGAGGTGGAGGAGAAGGGCTGCTGGCTGCAAACCGGCTGACCCGCGCCTGCCGTGTACCCACAGCTGCCATGTGCCAGGGGAGGGCCCCACGGACCCTGTGGCGGCCAGGCCTCTCCCCCCAACCCCCAAACTAATGCTGCCTCAATAAATGTGAGATTTGCTGCTGGCAAAAAAAAAAAAAAAAAAAAAAAAGCCTTTGGACCCTGCACCAGTGGGAGACCTGGAGAAGTTCCTGGCTCCTGACTTTGGATTGACATAGCACCAGCAGTTGCGGCCACTTGGGGAGTGAATCATTGGACAAAAGGTCTTTCTCTCTGTCTCTCCTCTCTGTATATCTGACTTTCCAATAAAAAAAAAAATCTTTAAAAAGTCTGACTGGTATCACATAAGGTAATATAAATTATGAAACTGACAAAGTCTTGACAATGACGTTAAAAATGTTACTTTATTTAAGCAGAAAAAAAAACATAGTGCTTATACGGTTTCTGAGGGTTTACATCTGTCTTACCTCTCAAGGGGAAGAAGTTAAGAAATTATGGAATGATCCCCAATTTTAAGTATAATTATAGGGACTACTGTGGATCATAGTTACAGTACATTCCCTTTCTCAACTATAGTTTTATGGAGGTTGCTTTAGTGAATCACGTACGGAGGAGGCAGAGACACACTACGCAGTCTCCACACCAACCAGCAATTTTCAAATTCTGAGTAAACAAAACTCATATGATACCGAGATGCTGCTGAAAGTCATTTAAGTTTGATTATTTAGAAGATGCTTGAATATCTGTTGATGCCTAACAGTCATCAGGAAACTGTCATCTATATACTGAAATCATACATACATACACATGATTAATATGTAACTATTTCTTGATAAAGGATTTCCAAGCAACTGGCTTTTTTGTATTAGCATAGGTACATTGTATATAATTACTCATTTAGCATGATATGATCTATATAAAAAACATTTTGGGTGATATGAAGCTGAAGAAATATTTGACTACATTTCCTTTTCATTGAGAGCTCATTTGTGGTCCTGTGGTGTTAGAATAAAGATGTGCTTTCATCTGTGTCTTCAGTATTAAGCTTAGTTTTTCATGTCAAGAATCACTGAAATTTGAAGAAGCATTTATGAAAAGTTTCTGATAAATAAGAAGTTAAAATAGTTTACTAAATAAGTAGGATAGGTTGCAAATGAATCTCTGTTAGCTCCCTCTGTGACATTCTTGTACACAGCCTTATTACTTTTTCAAGAATCAAGATACTATCTGTAGAAGAAGACAAAAATAAGAAAAATGCACTACTGCATATTCTAGACTACTGATGGCAGAAATGCATTTGTGAGCCATTACTATGTAAATAAGTAATATTAACATTCTACTTTATATATTTCATTATATCTCCATGGTAACACACAAAAATATTGTTTCATAATTGGTAGAAGTTAGTGGTTTTTTTTGTTTTGTAATTTGATTCATTTTAATATACTTTCTTTCATACTTCCTGTTATATGTGTCATATATTAGAAATAGTTCGAAAATAGTTATTGACAATGTTACTAAACCAGTTTTCTTTGGGATGTCATCTTCCATAAATCACAAACACATTTCAACATTTTCCCTCATAATATTATTTTCCTATGAAGAATTCACAATTGAGAGATATATCCAATATGTACTTCTTGAGTCTAATTATTCTTCAGTTGGAAAAGCTTTATATTGTAGAATATATGTAATGAGTTCTCCGTAGTTAACATTTATAATGCAAAATTGCAAAATCTACTGATAACAATTCTTCAAAAACAAGTTTTTACATAATCTGGTTGGGCACGGTAGATTTTTTTTCAGGATAGGTTGAAGCATTTGTGTATAAGACTATGAGGCATTTGTATATAAGGCAAGACTATGAGGCATTTGTGTATAAGATTAAGAAGGCAGAAGAAGTAATATGATTGCAGGACATTTTTCCTTGGTCTGGTGTTCCACATTCTGTACTGAGTGACAATGGACCAGCCTATAAGTCAGAAAGGAATTAAGAAATAGGTCAGGTAGTGGACACAGATTTTACCCTGCAGTGTGCATGGTATCTCCATTTCTCAGGAAAGGTATGAAGATTCAATGGACTTTTAAAAAAAGACATTTACAAACTGGCCCAAGAAATCCAGGCACCTTTGTGGCATCTTTTACCCTTAGCTTTGATGAAGATGCACAACATGCTTGGGAAGCTAGGCCTTTGCCCTTTGAGAAGTTTTATGGGCACCTGCTCCTCACCAATGATAGTTTTGGACCAAGAAACCTAGTGGATGGAATCAGCCTTCCAAGAAGTCCTAGTTAAACTACACCCTTCCTTGACATGCATACACCTGGATGGAGAACTACTTATACACAGACATCCAGATGTTTTCCCAACACTCTAATGCCAAATAGATTCCATCTCCATCTCAGTCATGCATTAGTGTTTAAATATTTTAATAACAGCCACTTCAAGGTTGCCTGCACTGTGGGATAAACCAACCCATAACATTCTTGAGTCTCCGTATATAATGTCACAGTTGATAACACTGATTCTTCTACCTTCCCACCAGCCAAAAGAGTGATAAAGCTCCTACTTGGTCCTGTTGGCGGGGGCAGTCTTGCAATTGGAATGTTAACCCCATGGCCAACCATGGTCAGGTATTCCATATCATAAAACCACAATCTGAAATGTTACTCATACTTTAGAACAACATATGCCGGCTACAACAGATGGTCTTAGTGCCTTGTAAAAATCTCATAAATCTTTAATGTGAATGATATTTGATAACCGGGTGACAAGACACTACCTCCTTGCAGAATGAGGAGATGTAATTTACTATACTTAATTTCTTATTGTGTGTATGTAAACACTCCAGCTCCACCTCAACCCCAAAATACCTCAGTGGATATTTCTATTGTTCAGTGCTCCATAGTCATACTCATTCCAAAGAACTATGAATCTCAATTTTGAGTGCATATATATGTTTAATATTCTTGGATTGCTTTTTTCCTTTTTGAAGATTTCTTTAGTTAACTTTAAAATCAGAATTAAAGAGAAGTGGGTGGAGAGAGGGAGGGAAAGGAGGTTTTCCATCCAGAACTGATCTGATCTGAAGCAAGAGCTCAGGAGCTTCTATTGGGTCTCTCATGTGAGTGTAGTAACCCAAGGACCTGAGCCATTTTCCACTGTTTCCCAAGCCAGAAGCAGGAAGCTGAATGAGAAGTGGAGCAAATAGGTCTTCAACCAGTGCCCGTATAAAGTGCTGACAGTACAGGCAGAGTATTAACCTATTGAGTTAATTGTGCCAGACCCAATTCATGGATTCTTTGAGTTGTTTTACCCTTTAACATCTTCCATCTTTTTGTGAGTTAATAGTTTTTTACATGAAAGATTTCTGTATCAAATCGCATTAAAATCGGTTCCTTATTTCTATGGTCTTTGTATTTTTTGTTGATTCCTTAACTTTAATTATCTCTTTACTCACAATAAGTTTGAATTTGGTTTGTTTCTCATTTTACTAGATCATTGAGAAGCATTGTTACATCATTTATTTGCTTTCTCTGCAATGTCTTGATGTGGCTGCCTTTTAGAATAAACATTGCATTAGCTGTAACCCAAAAGTTTGGACATGGTATGGATTAATATCTATTTGTTTCTAGGACTTTTTAAAAAGCTTTTCCTTTTGATTTCTTTTATGACCCACTGTTCGCACAGGATTAGATTATTCACTGTGCCTACATTTATGATACTTTGTAAAATTTCTGCAATTTATAATTTCTATGATTTCTTTATTCTCTGGTGGTCAGAAAAGATTTATGGCATTATTTCAATGTTTGAAATTGTTGAGACTTGCTTTTTGACCTAGCATATACTCTATCCTAGAAAAAAAATTCCACTCACTGATGAAGAATGTGTATTCTGTAGCTGTGTGATGAAATATTATGTAGATACCAGCTTGGTCCATTGAGACCATAATGTAGATTACCTATGATATTTTTGGTTGATTTTCTGTCTAGTTGATCTGTCCATAGATGGAAGTGGGGTGAAGTCCCCCATTGTTATATTGGAATCTGTTATCTCCCTTTATACCCTTTAACTTTTGTTGTAAACAGCCACATGCCCTGACATTTGATGGATTTATTTACGATAGTCATATTTCCATGTTTTAAGATTCCTTAGTCATTACATTAATACAATTCTTTGTTTCTTTCAATAGTTTGTTAAAGTCTACTTTGTCCATGTTAGAATTTCCACTGCTTAGAGCCAGTCCTGTGGAATAGTAGCCTACGGCTCAGCCTAAAGAGCCAGCATATTATATGGGCACTCTTTTGTCTCCCTGCAGCTTCACTTATGGTCTAAGCAGCTTATAATGGCCTAGGAGAAGAACAGTGGATGGCTCAAGTCCTTGGAGCCCCTGCACCCATGTGGGAGACTCAGAGGAGGCTGCTGGCTCCTGGCTTCATTCAGCCCATGTCCAGCCATTGTGGCCAGCTGGGGAGTAAACTCGTAGATGGAAGGCCTCTCTCTCTCTCCCTTTCTCCTTTTCTGTCTCTCTGAAACTGTCTTCCCAGAAAAAAATCAAAAATCAAAATCAAAATAAAATAGCAGTCTTAAAAAAAAAGATTTTCTACTGTAGATATTTCTCGAACTCCGAGAATAAATTCCTCTAGTTGGCTGCTGTTATCTTCTCATGATCAAAATCAGCATGCATTTTCTCTACTCAGTCATAGGCATACTATGGACTCAATCTAATTCAGTATGGGAACACTATGATTCCAAATTAGGTCTCATTTACAGTCATACCGTTTTATCACTTCAATCTAACTTTTGGAAGGAAAAAAAAAATGTGTCACACACCCATGATAAAAGAGGTGATGGTTGTGGAGCAACATGTTTTGCTTAACTCTTTAAGACAGTCTCTTTTCCAATGCAATTATGAACTTTTACTATTTGAAAGTTGTATTAGTCCAGTTACCATTGAATTTTCCCTCTGTTTTACTCTCCAAAGGGAATCTTACTGATAAGATCTAGATTTCAGAATTAATGGAAGAAAAAAAAAAGTAAGAGTGTGCATCAAAAGAATATCTTGTATCAGTGTACCTTAGGTTTGCATTAATTTAAGCCTCAAGTCAAATAAATGCATTATTCTAAATTAAGTGATTTTGGTATTAGAATTTGTAACTGAAAAAAAAAGTAAAAGTAAAAATGTTTTTCTGACAACAAGAATGAGTTTTAGAAATTGGTTTTCGGGCTCGGCGCAGTGGCGCAGTGGTTAAGGTCCTTGCCTTGCATGTCCGGGATCCCATATGGGCGCCGGTTCTAATCCCGGCAGCCCCGCTTCCCTTCCAGCTCTCTGCCTGTATCCCGGGAAAGCAGTGGAGGACGGCCCAAAGCTTTGGGACCCTGCACCCGTGTGGGAGACCCGGAGGAGGCTCCTGGCTTCAGATCGGCATAGCATCGGCCGTTGTGTTCACTTGGGGAGTGAATTATCGGATGGAAGATCTTCCTCTCTGTCTCTCCTCTCTGTATATCCGCCTTTACAATAAAAAAAAAAAAAAAAAAAAAAAGAAATTGGTTTTCAAACCCAGAAAGTTCTCTGTGTATGAAATAGTTTAGAATCAGCTTTGTAGAATTGTTAAACATGATTTCATGTACAAAGAGCTTCACCCGAAATATGTTTATTTGTTTTTACAAAATGGAGTGAGATATTATAAAGATAATAAGGTTCTCACTCTGACGTTCTCTGTGTGTGCTCTCTTCAGAATCATGAGTGTCCTTCAGCTGCTTTGTTAGCGAGATCAATTATTCATAGCAAAGTCAAACCGAGTTATTGTTTTGCATTCAGTACAGATATGCCAGTTAGAAGAACACATGCATTCATTCTAAGGAAAGGTGGTAAGTAGATTGTTACTTTTCAAATTATTTTATGTTTTTTTTAAACATATCTTGATGCTAGGAAAATAAGGATATTAGATGACAACATAATGAGAAATTAGAAGACATCATTAAGGAATTGTATCTGAAGATAAAGCAAAGAAAGAGAATGTCCAATATATTTAGTTTCATGTCAATTGAGAAATCCCAGGAAGGGAGAGAATGGTGTGTTTTAGTGCTACTGACTCACTGAATAAACAGCCCACATGAGATTTTCCCCTGGAAGGCCAGGGTAACAACATAATAAAAACTGGTTTTGGACTATTCAATTAATGTTTAATGAGAATTGCTTTTTTAAAGACCTATTTGAAGTTATATTTGGGCACTTAGCAAGAAGTTAAGCAAGTGACATTTGACTGATTACTATTGATCCACAAAAGTCAAATAACCTCTCCATAGAGGCTGGGTAGGCCCAGTGTGCTTAGGATTGGTGAATTCATATAAAGGAGAGAGATGAAACAAAATGCAATAAATAACATAATCTACTTAGGGGAAATTTATCAACATGATTTATTTAAGAAGTATAAAAGCTATTAGGAAATAAATTTTCAATTACATGTGGCTGAGCTAAGTAAATGCTTGAGCAATGTGTATTACGTTGAATAGCCTAACAAATCAGTGGTTATTATGGCATACATATACTAACTGAAGATAAGGGTCTAGACCATTTTCTGCTACCTTCCAACACGATGGTGCATTTGATGATTCATGGAGAAACTAATACCCCTGGAATAGTCTGTTCCATCTCTAAACTAAGCTACTAGCAAATACCGAAGAAACACTTTTCAAGGAATAAAAAAAGATCATTTCTGAACAGTTAATCTAGTGTCAACTAGCATGCATGGTAACCCTCTTTTCATTTGTTACTAAAACATGAAACCTTTTGACTTAGGAACTCTAGTATATCTAGAAAGGCTTGGCATACGGGGTTAAGCTGCTACCTGCAGTGTTCCTGGCTATTTCACATGTGATCTAGCTCCCTGCTAATGTGCCTGGGAAAGCAGCACAATGCAGTGCAAGTGCTTAGGCCGCTGAGCTTGCCTTGGAGTCTAGAAAGTAATTCCATGCTCCTACATCTGACTTTACCCATCCTTGGCCAGCCCTGGCCACTTTGGCCATTTGGAGAGTGAACCAGCTAATGGAAGATCTCATTTTCTCTGTAATTCTACCTTTCAAATAGCTAATATATATATATTATTAATATAATATATATTATATATTATTAATATAATATATATTATATATATATATTTAAGATTTTGTTTCTCTGGGATATTCTAGAGGTAGAGACGGCTGCAGAGGTATACTCAATAGACATTTACAATGCCCCATCAATATTTCCTTTGAGAAAGGCCAGTAGCTGAGAGGCTACGATGGGAAAATCACAACCTTAAATAAGGAGGCTTGCTTGGAATATCTGAGCTTGTATGAACATAACTCATGCAATTACAGTAAATTCGTATTGTATTTGTAAGATTTATTTATTTAGGTAGTTAGTTTGAAAGGCAGAATGGAGTGATTAAGTCAGTGAAAGAGAGAGAGGGGAAAAAGGAATAAAGATAGACACAGGAAAATCATTAATCTACTGGTTCAATCCTCAGGATCAGGTCAAGAAGCCAGACATTCAAAACTTCATTCAGGTTTCCTACATGGGTGGCAGCAACCCAAGTACTTGAGCCACCCTCTACTGCTTTCCCAATGGTTTTAGCATAAAGTTGACTTGGAATTGGAGAATCTGAGACTTAGGCTAGTACTCTGATAAGGAATGTGCGTATAATAAATGTCTGCGTAACCCTCTACACACAACAGTCACTCCAGCAAATTTTTTAAAATCCATTTATGCCATCATTTAAGAAAGATAACACTTAAGTTTGGTAAGCTGATAGTTGGGTTTTTTTGTTTGTTTGTTTGTTTGTTTGCTTTATCTGACGGCTACCAGCCTATATAAAATTGGCACATTGTTTCTAGCTCATCAACTGCATGCATAAATAGAAGCACAATGAATCTAGTCATCCCTTTTAAGTTGCTGCCTTTAGTGCACTCATTTTATATGCAAATTTATACTATTGAAGCCATAATAACTTTATTTTATTTACTTCATAATAAAATCAAAATTAAGGCAAATGTTAAATAACTCCCACACCATATATCTTACTATGTTGTTCCCCATTGAGGGTGTCTGTTCATATTGTGCAACACGTATTGTTCTGGCAAGCTACCATTTTTTAGTTCATTTTTGGCAGAGGAGGAATATCACACATGAAGCGATTCTCTTGGTTTGCATCTGAACCCTACTTTGCTCAATCATCTATATAAATAGAATTTTTGAATGAAAAATGAACATTCAAAAGCAGGACAATTTTCAGCTCACTCATTTTTGTTCTTCTCTTTAAAAGTAGTCGCTGGAATTATTAACAAGTTTCTATGGTGAAGAATAGTGCTTTTACACTGAAACGTGCAAAAAGAAGTACTAGAATCAGTAGTTATTCCTTATGAGCAAGATTAGAAAATCCACACATACAAAAGTGTGTTTGATTATGTTAATGGTTTTGAAATTATAGGATGGTAATGATTTTTGTTGTTTAAGTTCAACAAAAGCCTCCCAGGAAACTTTCATGTTACAGAAATACATTAGTGTGCCACACATATTTTTTGTTCACAATCTTGGTGTAACCTGGAGTCATCAGCTTTATATTAATAACTATTGGAAGGCAATTTAGCATTGGAGAATTGACTGAAATTTCCTTTGATGAATAAACTCTTCTCCAAGTTGGTTCTGTTATTTGCCTCCTCACCGAGTCCAGTCATTGGAGCTTCCACATATGCTCCCTACACCTATTGAAATGAATCGTTTGAAGTGGAGAGAATAAGGAGATTGAACTTATGGCAGTAAAAAGAGTGACAATCCAATTCAATAGCTCAAAGGAGGCTCAGATTTTATATTGCTAAATATGCCTCACTACTCTTATCATGCCACTTCACAGCTCA
Source organism: Ochotona curzoniae (assembly GCF_017591425.1). Lineage (NCBI taxonomy): Eukaryota > Metazoa > Chordata > Mammalia > Lagomorpha > Ochotonidae > Ochotona > Ochotona curzoniae. The sequence goes on from NW_024467087.1 coordinate 46,463,868, forward strand.
TGCCACTTCACAGTTTCTTTAAAGCTCTCCATGGTTATTTTGAGAGTGAAAACATTCTCTACAAACATTTCTCAAACTGCTTTGGAGCATTTATGAGGATATGGAAACTTTCATTACTCCTTTCTTTACAGTTTTGAAATACTCGGAGGGTATGAACACTTTGAGGAAAAGTTAGCCAACCTACTTCTAGTTTGCTGCGGTTGAAGAAAGCATATTTTAGTTAGAATTACTGTTTATTTATTCAGATTCGAGCTGTAATATTACCAAAGTAACAAGTGTTAGAAACTTGATAAGATTTAGAGTGAGAAACCTTCTGTTGATTACCTGGCAAGCTTCCCTCTCTATCTAAATATCAAATATAACAAGCTGTGCATTATTCTGCATTCTGTCAAGCACATGACCACATATATACATTGAGAGTACATTGTGGAAATGCTTACTGCACATAATGATGAGCCATAGCCAAAACATTCAAGCATCAGTAACTCATTAGAGAAGTACTCCAGGGAGAAATCATTAAAATGTTAAGGGCAGGTAGTGGGAACAAAGCCAGGAAGAGTACAAGAAAGGGTGTGATTTCAATGAAGCCAGAAATTCAGTTCAAAACTCTAGACCTCTGGAGCATAAATCGCAGTTCCCAGTTCTGCCACGTTTGTGGGTGCACGCCCTGTACATTTGCTACTTTGTTTAAAAGACTGCCACTTCCTTCCTGAATAAGGAGCTGCATTTTCATTGTGCCCTGCTTTCCACAAATTGTAGTTTTTTCCTATTTCCAGGTAAACATGCTGATGTCCTACTCCCACTTTTGTTGATCTTTTGCTTCAGGCAGTTATGTAAAGGACAGGGGAGTAAAAATCCCTGGCACTTACATACAGAGAGGCAGATAGTGTGTCAAGGGCAAACTTTCAAGTTGGCTGATCCAGGTCTTTAACAGCAGAGCTTGCCAAAGCTGAATGATAGCACATGGATTTAGAAACAGCATCAACATGTTCGACTACACACTGTTAGTTCTTTAGGACCTATTTCAACAAACGCATCTCTATACTTACACAGAGCTGTGCATGCTATGGATATCTTCTTCACAATAGATAGAGAGCTAGACTGGCATATCAACTAATAATAGATCGTCAAGCCTTTGCCAATTTATTTTGAATTATTAATTATCTAGCTGCACACATTCTGGGCATAGATTCCTCCCATCAAGACTCGCACAAACATGACTTTAAAATATTGTGTTTTTCTCATTCATTCATCCAACAAACATTATTTATCTTACTAACTACAAGCTCAGGCACTATTTAGGTACTAGGAATATGTTATAAGACTTAGTACAACAAATCTCATGGTAACACAGTAGGAAGATACAAACAATAAAACTAGGCATATGTCTATATATCTATATATGTAAATATAGGTTTACATTTGTGGTATTTATGTATTATGTATGCATATATGTAGATGAGTTCAGATAACAACAGGTGTTATGAAGAAAAGCAATGCAGGCTGAGAAGAACAGGTTAGTGCCAAGCTACATGGTAATATTTCATATTTAATGGGATAAGTTGTTTCACAGTAACATTAGAGTACATTCCACAGTAACAACATTAGAATACATACTAGATGGAAGTAGGGGAAACATAAATATATGTGTATCTGGCTTAAATGCACTCATCACATAAAAAATCTATGAGTACAAAGATTCAGACAGTAGCATACTGAGTGTGATAGAGCAAAGTGGCAAGTATCCCCAAAGCAGAATCAGCCCCTTTTAAAAATATGAAACAGAGTGGTAGACAAGACACTTAAGAATATCTTGAATTTCAGTCTGTGACTCTCTGGAAAGTGTCATTATTTGGTCTGTGTGTATATGTGCACAGAGAGAGTGGGAGAGAGACAGCAATCCATGGGTCCACTCAATAAATGCCTATAGCTGCTGGAAGCTGGAGCCTGACCAGTCAAAGTTGGGAGCAAGAAACTCAGTTTGAATCTCCCTTTGGTTGCCAGGAGCCCAAGTATTTGAGCCTTCCTCCAGGATCTGTATTAGCAAAAAGCTGAAGGCATACAAACTTTAAAACTATAAATCTAATCACATAAACCATTAATTTACTGTGCCTGAACTTTTAGTCATTTAGAAAAGAGTCTGTTGCTGTAAGTTTAAAGGTGAATATATTTATGCTTTGCAGATATATGTGTAGTAATTTTTGAAAGAACATATTTGTACTTAATCCATTTATTCTCTAGTATAATGTGAATCCAATTTTCTTTTTCCAAATATTTATTGAAAATTCATTTTTACCCTGAACATGGGATTCTACATTCATCATACACTAAATTATCATGTATTTTTTAAGATTTATTTTTTATTTTTATTGGAAAGTCAGATATACAGAGAAGAGACAGAGAGGAAGATCTTCCATCTATTGATTCAATCCCCAAGTGGCCGCAATGGTTGAAGCTGAGCCGATCTGAAGCCAGGAGCCAGGATCCTTTTCCAGGTCTCCCACATGGCTGCAGGATCCCAAGGCTTTGAGCCATTCTTGACTGTTTTCCCAGGCTACAAGCAGGGAATAGGATGGGATGCAGGGCCGCTGGGGTTAGATCCAGTGGCCATATGGGATCCGGCACATGTAAGGTAAGGACTTTAGCCTTTAGGTACCACACCGTTACCCCTCCTATATTTTTCATCTAATTCTAGATTTTAAATTTTATTCCACTGATTTGTTTTACTGTTCATGTGCCAAAACTGTACTCTTTTTACTGCAGAATCTTAAAGTTATACTTTAACGTTTAGTAAGGCTAATTTTCCTTCTAAGATTTTATTTATTAGTATATTCTCATTTATACTTTGATACTTCTTCAATCATATGAGCTTTTTTTTGTAGGAGGAATCAAAAGCATCCTGTTTAATTTCACTGGAGAAGGAGTCTTGGAAACTTCCACTTGATTTCCTCTAGATTTTTTTTTTTTCAAATTCCCCTTTTCCCTTTACTGATTTTGCTGTGGTGTATGTTTTTCTAAGAAAGTCATCATGGTATATATATAAGAATATACTGTGTTCTTTGAGACCCCCCAAAAAAACCTGATCCTTGTTGTAGACATCATGGTTTCCACCAAACATACAAATAGTGTTTCATCTGCAAAAAGAAACAGTTGTATATTTTTGTAAGAATGCTTTTCTTTTGCTTTTCTTACCTAATTGAATGGGAAATATTACATGTTGAAAAGAATTATTGACAATGACAAATAAAAGCAAATTATAGTGTCGAATATAGGCTGAGATATTGAGTATCCTTATTTTGTCACTGAACCTGGTGGAAATGCCTCCAATGTTTCATCAGCCATTAGTGAATTGCAAATCAAAACCAAAATGAGATTATCACCTCACTGTTTTTCAGAATGGCTGTTAATCAAGGTGCATTAAAAAATTTGGGTAAAGATGTGGATAAAGGGGGTGCTTTATCCACCCCTTTACTGATGTAAGTTTGGGATGTAAGTTGCTGTAGCCACTGTGGAAAACAGTATGGAAATTATATATCTATATATCTATATCTGTATCTATATCTATATCTATATCTATATCTATATCTATATCTATGCCATATGATCCAGCAATACCAATGCTTGTTATATTCACAGAAGACATGAACACATTGTGCAAGAAAGATACCAGTATCAGCATGTTTAGAGCAGCCTTGTTCACAATAGCCAAAATATAGAATGAACCAAGGTGTTCATTATTAGATAAATAGATAAATGATTCAATAAAATGTGATACAAACACATGCACACATAATGGGGGATATTATTTAGTATACAAAAAAAATGAAGTTCTATGATTTGCAACAAAATAGATCAAACTGGGAAACATTATGTTTATTTGAAATAAGTCAGAAAAAGAAAGATACATACCAGGTTCTACCTCATGTAGGATATTGACTACCAGAGCCTGAGAGGGACTAGAGGATTACCAGGTGTTTGGATAACACAAAATTGGTGATGCTGGGTGTGGTCCATTCATTATGACAAACATGCTAATATGAGAGGTATGAATAGGTGAAATGAAGAGTAGTATATGGGGTCATTTTTATTACTGTTTCACAATTATTATTTTGTGAATTTAAAGGTATTCTGAAATACAATGTCTTCAAAAGATTGCATGCTGACTTCTCAGCAGAGCCTTCAGCACACAGAAGGCAATAAAATGAGATATTAAAAGTGCTGAAAGAAAAAGAAATGTGAACTGAGAATCCACTAACTGGCAAAATGTTTCATCATAATAGTTTGTGAATTTAAGACATGTCTCGATAATAAAATATGACAGTTCTCATTGCCATAAGACCTTCCATGTAACAAATGGTAAAGGAAGTAATTCATAAAGAAAAGAATGCATACTAGATAGTAACATAAAGTCATACCAATGAATAAACTTCTCCAGGAAGGGCAAGTAGAAAGTCAGATAGGAAAGAGAATATAGGAAATTTTAGTTTGCAGTTCCATAGTCAATTTTGGCAAAATATAAGAGGCCAATATATAAATTAGAATGATATATAAATCTGCACCAATCAACAATGTATAGGAAGCTTTAAAAAAGGGTTGGGGGGGGGTGCTGTGCTGCTGCCTAGCAGCTAAAACGTTGCCTTGCATACACCAGGATCCCATATGATGCTGGTTCTAATCCCAGTGACCCCACTTCCCATCCAGCTCCCTGATTGTAGCCTAGGAAAGCAGTAGAGAACAGCTCTAATCCTTGGGACACTGCACCCACGTGGGAGACCTGGAAGAGGGTCTGGGCTTCTGGCTTTGGATCGGCTCAGCTCCAGCTATTGTGGCAGCTTGGATAGTGAATCGGTGGATGGAACATCTTCCTTTCTGTCTTTCCTCCTCTCTGTATGTCTGATTTTTGAATAAGAATAAAGTGAATCTTAAAAAAAAAGAAAGTAAAAAGAAAATTAATTACTTATGTATCTGAGAGACTAACTTTCAGAGAGAAACTCAGGAGTTCCAGGACTATATTTCACATCTATTGGTTTACTCCTGAAATGGCTGAAATGGCCAGGGCAAGGAAAAGGCAGAGGTTGAATGGAGACAAGGGGTTCATTTTGCTCTCCCACGACGGTGTCATTGCCTCCAGGTAGTTGAGTCATTTCCTGCAGCTTCTTCAGATGCTTTAGCAGGGATCAGATCCAAAGTGGAGCAGCAAATTGGTGCCCATATGGAATGTCAGAATCACAGGCAGCAGTTTAACGCATTACTCCATAATGCTGGCCCCAAACCTGTAGATTTTTTTACACTGGTAGCATGATATGGTACATGTATAATTAGAGTTTTTGTTTTATATTAAGGATTAGAGCTTTTGTTTTCTATTAAAGCTGAGTTGATTTAATTTAAATCAAATTTTAAAACTAAATCATATTTTATTCAATATAAGATATTAAGTATAAACAAAAAACAATACAGAGAGAGTATATCAAAAAGGGAATAAAAAATGAAGATACCTTATTGAGAACATAAGAAAAAATAATTTATCAACACTGTACATCACTTTTGACAAAAGCACAGACTAGAAAAGCAAAAATATTTGAATTCCATTCCATTACATTTGAAAGTCAATGAAAACTTACAGAATATGAGAAAATATTTATAAGAATATATTTCAGGGCCCGGCGCGGTGGCGCAAGTGGTTAAAGGTCCTCGCCTTGCACGCCCGGGATCCCATATGGGCGCCGGTTCTAATCCCGGCAGCCCCGCTTCCCTTCCAGCTCCCTGCCTGTGGCCTGGGAAAGCAGCAGAGGACGGCCCAAAGCTTTGGGAACCTGCACCCGCGTGGGAGACCCAGAAGAGGCTCCTGGCTTCGGATCGGCATAGTATCGGCCCGTTGCGCTCACTTGGGGAGTGAATCATCGGACGGAAGATCTTCCTCTCTGTCTCTCCTCTCTGTATATCCGCCTTTCCAATGAAAAAATAATAAAAATAAATCTTAAAAAAAAAAAAAGAATATATTTCAAATGGCCTTAGTATCCAGAATGTATGAGGAACTCCTTCAATTCAACAACGACAAAAAATATGTAAACCAAGATGTTTCTGCAGAGAAGACATACTGATTATTTGAAGCACATAAAATATGCTAACCATTGATAAATTATTTAGAACACATAAATGAAATGACAGTGAGATACCACCTCACACAAATTATGGGATGTGCATCATCAAAAAAACGAAAACAAAAAAGTAGAAAATAATAAGTCTTGGTATTAATATGGAAATGTTGATATCCATGTGCACTGTTAGTGTGTATACAACATGGCACAGCCACTGCGGGAATGGTTGCTCATATGATTCAGTTATTTAATTCCAAGGTTCATAATCTAAAACACCAGAAGTAGAGATGTAAACACATATTTTTGGAGGCATTTTTGTAGTGGCATCATTCACAACAGTCAAAAGTAGAGGCAAGAGAAATATTTATCATTAGATCAATGAAAAAGAAATAAAAGTGATCTAAGCATATCACTATATATAATTACATATTAATAAGAAAGGAGATCTGACAGAGTTTTTCAACATGCATGAAGCTTGATTACAATGGTAAACTAATGAGTGACAAAAATATAAATATTATAATTCCAGTAATAAGATATCAATATTAATTAACTTCATCAACAGGACATAGAGGTTATTAGAGTCTGGGAAAAGGGAAATATAGGGAATTATTATCTAATTGGTTCAGGAATTCAGTTGGAGAAAAAGGAAACAAAATTTGAAGATGATTGGCCCTGATGATAGCAGAACAATGTGAATGTTCTTAATGAAACAGAATTGAACATTTAAAGATGATGCTTCCTGAAAGGTGAATTTTAACAATAATAAATGGCAGAATTATATAATGATAGTATGTTCATCAAAAACAGAATTCTTGTAAATGTTTCGTTAATTTATTTTAATAATCTTAGTTGGTTAGGGTACAAAGAGTCAAGGGCTACAGAGTGAAAGTGGGTAATATCATTGTTTCCACACTAATACAATCATTTTTCCCTGTATCTGGGGTTAGGGGAGTAGCAAAGGGAAAAGCCCCACCCAACTTCCCACCCATCCCCCATCCCCAACATGAGGCGCTCTCCAAGGGTCCTGCTCAAACAGTTTTGATAGTTCATCAGTTCTGGATTGCTGCCAATCTCACCGTCCCAATCGCAATGAAACCTATTCAGAGTCTACTGGCTGACAGTCTCTTGATAGTTTGGGTTCTGAGATCAGCAGTTCAGTTGGAGAGATATCCAAAGAAACTTCATCTGAGTTGATCCCAGATCTGATTTTTGCATGAGTTTGCTATTACAGACTCCAACACCGTTCGTCACACCAATCAGCTTGTGCACATGCTGCTCATTGCTATTGCTGGGTTCGTTCGGTTTCCAGGCCCGTCTTCCTCGTGAACCAATGGGTGTTGTAGTCCAGCTCGATCCTACCCACTTCATACTCGGTCTTCATGCAAACCAGTGGGAGCTACAGCCTAGTTGGGGCTACTCCCCAGAACCCCTACCAGATCTGCCCCCTACCCGGTTCCCATGCTTGCCAGTATGCACCGCAGGCTTGTCCAGTCTGTCCCACTTCCCATTTAGCTCTGGCACACGTCAATGGGCAATAAAGCCTAGTTCAACCCAACCAGCCTACTATCCAGCCCATACACCTACTGGCAGGTGCCTTTCTGTCTAGCCGCCCCTGCCACTATCCTGGTTTTCATGCTGTCCAGTGGGGGTGGTAACCCTGAGAGAGGTGCCCACTATTTCCCTACTAGGCCACACCCACTCCCAGATTATGCAGTCTCCAGGTGGTTCTGGCATTTGACTTGACAGAATTAGCTCCCAGTACCAGCCTCTGCCAGCTAATGCTGTGGCTAAGCCCAAACACCCCTCAACCCACTCTAATTTTACTTGCACAAGTCAGAACAGTCAGCTCACCGTGAGGCCCGAAGGTGCTATAGCCCTGCCTAGTCTGAACTTCCCCCATCCCAATTCACGCTTTCCAATGGAAGTAGTTATCCAGCAGGGGTGCCCAAACGTTCCCCTGTTGGCTTTGCCTCCTCCCTGATTGTCACATGTGCTGTTTGGGTGCTGCAACCACATCTGGTATGGCTCATCTCACCTTGGCATTACTTGTTGTGTACTGGTATGTGTTGCAACCGAACCTGGCTCAACCTGCACTCTGTTCTGGTGCTCGGATTCACCAGAAGGTAACGTAAACAGGTTCAGCCATGTGTATGTCAGTGGGATAATTTCCATTGCCTGTTCTGGGTTGTTCCTATTGTGCTTCTTGCGCTTACCTGCAAGCAGGGGACTGTGTCCTGCCAGAGAAGTTGCCCAGGCTCCTCCATCAGAACCTCTCCCACTGCCAGTTTTCGCGCATACCAGTGGGTCCATGAGCCAGCAATACTCAGTTCACCTCCTGTCCTAAGAGGAACAGTGGCTTTTCCTGAGTGGCCTTTAACCCAATCTGATTCTTACTGTTGGATGTTTCTACCCAGCCATGGCTCTTCCATACCCATACACAGCTCACACATGGCTCAGTAAGGGCTGAGACCTAGCCTAGTCTGTCACACATCTCTCCCCGGTCCTCCAGAACACCAGATGGTGTTAGAATCTGGCCTGGCTTGGTGCTTCCCGTCTCAGTCCCCACTTGTGCCAAGTGAGTTTACAATCGTATCCTGATCAGAATGCAGCCTCAGTTCCAGCCCATGCGCTCCTTGGTGGGAAACTCAACCCAGCTAGGGTGTCCCCTTAGTTCCCCAACTGGGCCTCTTCCCTGCCTTAGATCAGGTGCAGGCCGGTGGTTGTTCTGTCTCCACTTAGCAGAGCCCCTCACTTGTCCCGGACCCTGCCTTGAATGCTGTGGCTTAGTGCCTCTGCCTCACACAGATCAGTATATGCAAGGACCTACATGGCATGAGCTGTGCTCCAACCTGATTTCTGTTGTTTGTTGTGAGTTAAGGTTTGCTCGGCCCTGCCCATTCAGCCCTCTTCCAGTGGCAGCCTGGCCCACCCCACACTTATTTAAAGATGCACATTTGGGTGCTGCTGCCTTGACCTGCCCAGACTGTTGTGGGTTCCTTTACCCATGAGTGATGGCAGGTGGCATGGTCACACCTAAGTAAGACCATTGCAACCCCAGCTTGTGAGCTAACCTGGGGGACTTGTATTCCAAAGGGTTGGGCCCACACAACCCCACAGACTCTACCCCCAGCCCAAGTTCTCTTGCTTGCTGGATAGTGTCGTGATCCTACCAAATGTGACCACTCTACAACTCCAACACTCGGTCGGGTAATGGCACCCAACACTACCAAAGAGGCCCCCATCCATAGCTTTGGTGTGGGCTAGTATGTGGCGATCAGTGATATTCTATACTAATATCCCATCTCTGTATTCATAATTGAGCTGTTGCATCTGTCTTTCTAATATTATCTTCTGGATGCTTCACTCCAATCCACCAGGTCTTGGTCCCCTCGCATGCTTAAATCTTTCATGACCCTGTCACTGAGAATACCCGAAAATTCACTACGCACCTACACTCAAACTAGTCTTAGTAATGAGTGACCACAGGCAGCAACTACTTATCTTGAAAACCCCAGAGTTTGCCATGCCGGGCGGCCAGGAGCCAAAGCCTGGCACCACTTGGTGCACTGGCCGCCCTGGGCGAGGCTGAGGACTCGTTCACTGCCTTGTGGCAGTGTCTTTGGCGTGAATCCCCATCATTGAGTCCGACCCGGCAGGGGCATCCCCCACAGTTGCCACACTGCAGGGAGCATCAGAGGCCCCCAAGGCCCAAACTCCTCCCAAACTCACCCAGCCGCTAGATCTTAGCGGCAGGGCGGAGCTAGGAATTTTAACCCAGTTCCCAAGTACCCTCATGGTGGACTTACCCTGAGGGAAGAGCTCTCTTGGGTCCTGGGGGAGCCCGAGGACTCGTTCACTGCCTTGTGGCAGTGTCTTTGGCATGCATCCCCAGCATTGAGTCCGACCCGGCAGGGGCACCCCCCAGAGTACCACACTGCAGGGAGCATCAGAGGCCCCCAAGCCCAAGGCCCAAACTCCTCCCAAACTCACCCAGCCACCAGATCTCATATTCTTTTTTAAAGATAAGGTGAGATCAATAAGGATATTAAAGATCTAAAAAACAGTATTAATTAACTTGGCAATGTATGTTTTTTTGACAATCAGGCAAACATTATTATAGTATTAGTATTTACAAGTCTATTTGACACATTCACCACAACTGGTCATATATGAGGCAAAAAAATCAAGTTTCAATGGATGTGTAACTACTAAAATTGTATATGGTTTATTTACATATGTTAACAAATTAATTTTAATAAAATTGTATATGGTTAATTAAAGGTATTAGTTTATATATACATATGTATACACACACACACATATATATATAGAGAGAGAGAGAGAAATTGAGAGAGAGACCATACGTCAAAGGAAACACTAGGATAAAACAGAAAATATGCTTTGAAAAAAAAAAACAAAGCGTAATATATCACAATTTCTTTGATGTAATTAAGACATTTTCTGCAGGAATATTTATAGCTTTAGATCTACATATTAGACAAGAATAAGGATATATAATTAATCATCTAAGCTTCTAGGCAAAGTAATTATTCACATAGGAAATACCAGGGAATACATCTTAAAAACTGTCTAGAAATATTAAGTGAATTTAGCAGGGTTGCAGGATAGAAAATTGACATATAAGTGCCAATCAATTTTTATGTAGTATAAATGAAAACCTGAAAGTAAAGTAAAAGTACCACTTATTATGGTTTCAAAATTAACAAAATAAATACAGGATCTGTTTGCTGAAAACGGCTAAAGTCTTATGAAAGAAATCAAAGAATGCTTAAATAGTACATCTTGTGATAATGGATTGGCAAAATTAGTCAATATAATTTCTCCTCAAATATGTCTTTTCATTTTTGATAGGCAGAATAGTGACTTTCCTGCCAATGATGCCCACATTGGTTTCCAGAATTTGTATGTTTCCTGATATGTGAAAAGAGACATTGCAAATGAGATAAGTTTAAATATTAATAAATAAGTTAAATATTTTGGATGATCCAAGTTGGCTCAGTGTAAGCACAAGTGTCTCCAGAAGCAGGCAAGAGAAATAAGAGTGAGATCATCTGCCATTCTGGTTTTGATGCAGTCCTGATGATGTTTTTGCTTAGACCAACACAGATATATTGTGGACCTCTGACATTCAGAATTATAAGTTAATAAACTTATCTTATTTTAAACCATTATATTTGCAGTAAATTTAGTACAGCTACAAATGGAATCTTTTGAAATAGATATATATGAAGCTCTTCATAAGTTCATGGAAAATGAAAATTATGAAAAAAACTGGCTTGGATTTCTATTTCTATTAAACACAATTAACTTAACCTTGAATTTCCTTTTCCCATAAACTTTTTGAAGTACCCAAGCAGGTCAATGGAACACAGTGGCTTCCAGAAATTAGCTTAGAAAAACATTGTTAACTGAATTCTGACAAAATTTCAAGGATGATTAAAAGGAGAAAGAAAATATTTTTAAATGTTTTTGGATTAATTGGACATTTATGCTCAAAACAAATGAAATCTTAATTTCTATCTCACATTTTATACAAATGCAAACCTATAATGGCTTGCAGCTTGAAACATAAGATGCAAATATTTACTAGAAAATACACAAGAATTTTTATGACTTGGAGTTGGACATTGCAACAAAATTACGGTAAAACTGCCTTCATCAAAATTATCTAAAATGATCGCTCTAAGAAGACATGATAAAAACACAGAAGAAAACATTTGCAAATTGGATATCTGAGAATAGATATGTATCCACAATGTACAAAAACTTGCAAAGATACATATTCTTGAAACAGATTGCTAATCTGCTGACCACTCCCCAGATGCCAGAAACTAAATCCATATGTGCATTAGGGACCCTACTCCAACCTGATCCATTGCCTGCTACCTCTTACTATTCACACTAGCAGGAACCTGGAACAAGTATACAGAGCGAGGACTTGAATTCACATACTATGCTATAGAATATGGTCATCTCAGCTGATGTTATAGCTAACAGGCTAAATTTCTGTGCTCTTTTATCCTTTTTGCTACTACTTGACAATAGAATTCACAAATCAAATCATAACAGCAAGAAAACAAGTAGTTCAGTTTGAAAAATGAACGAGTCACATAACTATATGTTTTCTCCAACGAATGTGGCAAAACCATTCAATAGAATGGTTGATTGAACAAATAGCACATATAATTGGAAAATCATAAAATAATTCATTAACAAATATCAATATCAGTGTCTCTAAAAAAGTTGCCTTAAAATGGGTCAGATATAAATGTACTATGTGAAACATATAACTTTTAGAAAAAAAATGAGAATATGTTGCATTATTGAACTAGGTAAAGAATTCTTATGCTTGACACAAAAGGTGTAGTTTATAAAAAGAAACATCTGTGAGCTATACTTTATGAATAAAAGAACAAACTTTTGCTCTAAAATATCCTGTTTACAGGACGAAAAGGCAAACTAATGCCTGCCAGAAATATTGTGAATCATATATCCAAAAAAGGACTTACATATAGAATTTGCAAATACCAATCAGAACTGAAGAGTAATAATAAGAAAATTGAAAAATCAACCTCAATCAGAAAATGAACATGAATCAAAACTAGAGTTTACTGAAGTAGATATAGAATTGTAAAGTTCATGAAAGATGCTCAGCATCTTTAACCACAGAGAAATTTAAATTAAAATCTCAATAAGGGGCCTGGAGTGATGGCTCAATGGCTAAATCCTCACCTTGCACACACTGGGATACCATATGGGTGCTGCATTTGCCTGGACTGCTCCACTTCCCATCCAGCTCCCTACTTGTGGCCTGGGAAAGCAGTAGAGAAAGGCCCAAATCCTTGGGACCCTGTATCTTCTTGGCCAACCTGAAACAAGTTCCTGGCTCCTGGCTAATGGCTACAGATAGACTCAGCTCCAGTCATTGTGGCTGCTGGCGGGGAGGGTGCTCTGGAGAAGGTAAGATCTTTTTCTCTGTATCTTTTCTCTCTTTGTGTATCTACCATTCCAATGTAAATAAATAAATCTTTAAAAAAATTAAAACTCAATAAAATATTCTTATGTTACTATCACAATTGTTTGAAGCAGTGTAGGGATCACATCAAATTTTCATGAAGACAGACAAAATCTGGCTCACAATTCATGGCTGAAAGAATGCAAAGTGATTGTTTGCATGTTGTACTACTTGGTTTATATTTTATATGGCATTCTTGTCTTGATTAAAAAAAGATAAGATTTTAACAGCTGCAAGGGATCTCTGGGAAGAGGAATGAGATTTCTTTGTCAATCATGATTCTAGTAACAGATTATTGGAATTTTACTTTGTCAAAAGTACACAGAACTAAACACAAACACACACGCAAGTGCATGTAAAATCAGAAACATCAATATTCAAAGCATTTTATTCACTGAAATTTTGTGGTGGTGATATTGCTCTATAGTTATATTAGAGGTTACCACTGGGTAAGTAGGTGAAGTGTATGGTCAATATCAAATGGTATTGTTTCTTGTAATTGCATGTGAACCTATTAGTACCTCAAAATTAAATTTCCATGTAAAAGATAGATGAAAGTGCAAAGGAAAGAGGAGTTATTGCTCCTGAATTGCTTTTTTGTGTGTTTGTGTTTCTGTGTGTCTCAGTGAAGTAATTTACACAGACACAAATATATAAGCTGGGAAATTCCAGAGGAGCTTGGGCTTTTTAGGCAATCCTGTGAGTAGGGTCATTCTGTTCTGTGCCTGCAGATGTTGAGGTGTCTAGCCTTATGATCATCAAAAGATGCACATGTCAATAACATGTGTATTCACCTTGGTGGAATTGGTGCTGTCTCTCCAGAGTGAGAAGTTATGTTTTGAAAAAAACAGAAACTGTTATTTTTAGAAAACGTTTTGCAGGTGGCTAATGATTATGATGGGACTAACACACTTGTTTTACTGTTGTTGTCAGGGGAAGGACAGAGGGCCCTGAAGGGCAACTCTGGGTCATAATATTTTGATAGGCCTTATTATAGAAACATTAGGTAGCAAAACAAAATGGATAGATGACATGAACAATCACATCACCAAAGATAATATGACTATGTAAAGATATTAGGTACCATTAGTTTTTTTTCCACTTTTTTTTAAATTATGTGATACAGTTTTATAGGCACTGGGATTCTCCCTACCCCTCCCACAACCCTCCCCCCATGGTGAATTCCTCCACCTTGCTGCATAACCACAGTTCAAGTTCAGTTGAGATTTCTTCGTTGCAAGCATATACCTAGCATAAAGTCCAGCATCTTATTGTCCAGAAGGTACCATTGGTTTTAATTTTATATTACTTATAATATTACTTTTAAAATTTTATTTGAAAACTTATTTAGCAGACACAAAAAGTGCTCATAGTTATCTGGTATGATCAGATATTTCTAATATACACATGTAGATGTTGCATAATGTCCCATAATAATATCTCCTCAAGCATTCAGCATTTTTTGTTGTTGTTGTTGAAGATCTTTAAACTCTATCTTCTAGTTTTTTCAATAGAGAAATGTGCATTATATATGAACATTCTCCCTGGTCACTTTGTGGTAGAACAGGATTCTAGAACTTCTTACACTTCACGTAGCTCTAACAGCATTTGTTAATCAACAAGACTCTTTTATATTCAACTTTGTGTTTTTTGGGTTACTTGGATTTTTTAGATTCTTGTAGTAATCAAGTTTGGAAAGACTTCAAATAACCATTTCCCACTTATCTCTCTCTTGCACTACTGATTCTAATAGCACATATATTGGTCTACTCACTGGTGTCATTTTGGTATAATTTGGCTATCTTCATTCCTGATTCTGTTTGTCCTTTCTCATGTTTCCTTCTAGTGGTAAATACAGATTAGACAGTTGTTTTAAACTCCTTGTGTAGTAAGTCTAGTGAACTTTCTTAGGTATGGCTTCCAAAAATATATGTGCTGCTTTAGAATGGGTCATGCATTACATTTCCCTTTATATCTTTAATTGCTCTTTAAATCTTCACTTAATTTGGACACCTAAGGAAACAGCCACTATTCCATGTCTCTTCTGACAATGATGGAGATACATAGAGATATTTTACATACATATAGGTATATATGTATATAAATAATTTGGCTTTGCTTAAGTAACATACCGTTAGTAATCTGTAATCACTTTTTCTTTTATATATATATATATATTAATAATCTTACTTAGTTGGTTAGAATATAAAGGGTCAAGGGCTACAGGGTGAAAGTGGGTAATACCATTATTTCCACACTCATATTATCATCTTTTCCCTGTATCTGGGGTCAGGGGAGAAACAAAGGAAAAAGCCCCACCCAGCCTCCCACCCATCCCTGATCCCCGATGTGAGGCGCGCTCCAAGGGTCCTGCTCGAACAGTTTTGATGGTCCAACAGTTCTAAATCGCTGCAAATCTCGCTGTTCCAATCGTGATGTAACCTATTCAGAATCCACTGGCTGACATAGTCTCTTCATGGTTGGGGTTCTGAGATCAGCAGTTCAGTTGGAGGAATCTCTAAAGATACTTCATCTGAGATCATCCCAGACCCGATTCTTGCATGAGTTTGCTAGTACAGGGTCCAGCACCATCCGTCGCACCAATCAGTTTTTGCACATACTAGTTGTTGCTATTGCTGGGTCAGTTCTGTTTCCAGCCCTGTCTTCCTCGTGAACCAATGGGTGTTGTAGTCCAGCTTGATCCTACCCACTTTATATTCGGTCTTCATGCAAACCAATGGGAGCTGCAGCCTAGTTGGGGCTACTCCCCAGAACCCCTACCAGATCTGCCCCCTACCCTAGTTCCTATGCTTGCCAGTATGTACCGCAGGCTTGTCCAGTCTGTCCCACTTCCCATTTAGCTCTCATACATGTCAATGGGCAATAAAGCCTAGTTCAACCCAACCAGCCTACTATCCAGCCCATACACCTACTGGCAGGTGCCTTTCTGTCTAGCCACCCCTGCCCCTATCCTGGTTTTTGTGCTGTCCAGTGAGAGTGGTAACCCTGAGAGAGGTGCCCACTACTTCCCTACTAGGCCACACCCACTCCCAGATTATGCAGTTTCCAGGAGATTCTGGCATTTGACTTGACAGAATTAGCTCCCAGTACCAGCCTCTGCCAGCTAATGCTGTGGCTAAGCCCAAACACCCCTCAACCCACTCTAATTTTACTTGCACAAGTCAGAACAGTCAGCTCCCTGTGAGGTCCACAGGTGCTATAGCCCTGCCTAGTCTGAACTTCCCCCATCCCAATTCACGCTTTCCAATGGAAGTAGTTATCCAGCAGGGGTGCCCAAACGTTCCCCTGTTGGCTTTGCCTCCTCCCTGATTGTCACATGTGCTGTTTGGGTGCTGCAACCACATCTGGTATGGCTCATCTCACCTTGGCATTACTTGTTGTGTACTGGTATGTGTTGCAACCGAACCTGGCTCAACCTGCACTCTGTTCTGGTGCTCGGATTCACCAGAAGGTAATGTAAACAGGTTCAGCCTGGTCTGCCCCCAATCCATGCCATGTGTATGTCAGTGGGATAATTTCATTGCCTGTTCTGGACAGTTTTCCTATTATGTTTCTTGCGCTTCCCTGCAGGAACCATGTCCTGCCAGAGGAGTTGCCCAGGATCCTCCATCAGAACTTCTCCCAGTGCCAGATTTAGTGCACACCAGTGGGTCCATGAGTCAGCTCTACTTAGTTCACCTCCTGTCCTAAGAGGAACAGTGGCTTTTCCTGAGTGGCCTTTAACCCAATCTGGTTCTTACTGTTGGATGTTTCTACCCAGCCATGGCTCTTCCATACCCATACACAGCTCACACATGGCTCAGTAAGGGCTGAGACCTAGCCTAGTCTGTCACACATCTACCCTGGTCCTCAGAGCACAAGATCGTGCTGGAGTCTAGGCCAGTTTGGTGCTTTCAGGCCCAGTCCACACTTGTGCCAAGTGAGATTACAACCGTTTCCTGATCAGAAAGCAGCTCCTATTCCAGCCCATGTGCTCCTTGGTGGGAAACTCAACCCAGCTAGGGTGTCCCCTTAGTTCCCCAACTGGGCCTATTTCCAGCCTTAGATCAGGTGCAGGCCAGTGGTTGCTCTGACTCAGCTCGGCACATCCCCTCACCTGTCCTGGACCCTGCCTTAGATGCTGTGGTTTAGTGTCCATGGCTCACGTAGATCAGTAGGTGCAAGGGCCTACTTGACATGACCTGTGTTTCAGCCTGATTTCTGTTCTTTCTTGTGAGTTAAGGTTAGTTCAGCCCTGCCCATTCTGCCCTCTTCCAGTTGCAGCCTGGCCCACCCCACATCCTGTTTAAAGATGCACATTCAGGTGCTGCTGCCTTGACCTGCCCAGACTGTTGTAGGTTCCTTTACCCGTGAGTGATGGCAGGTGTAATGGTCACACCTAGCTTAGTACATCACAAGCCCAGCTTGTGAGCTAACCAGTGTGACTTGTATTTCTACAGGGTTGGACCCATACAACCCCACAGAGTCTACCGCCAGACCAAGTTCTCTTGCATGCTGGTGAGTGTCTTGACTCTGCCAAATGTGACCACTACACCACCCAGTCAGGTAATGGTACCTAACCCTACCAAAGAGGCCCCCATCCATAGCTTTCGTGTGGACTGGTGTGTGGCCATCAGTGATGCTCTATGCTAACAGCCCATGTATGGGTTCCTAATTGGGCTGGTGAATCAGTCTAACACAAATTATCTTCTGGATACTTCCCTCCAAACCTTCTGGTCTCAGTCCCCACCGCATGCCTGAAACTTTCATGACCCTGTCACTGGGAATAACTCAAAATTCACCTCTCACCTACACTAAAACTGGCCTAATTCATGGGTGTCCCCGGGGAGCAACTACATATCTTAAAAACCCCAGAGTTCACTGCTGTGTGGCCAGCAAGCGAAGCCTGGCACTACTTAATATGCTGGCCACCAAAAGCCCTGGACTCAGTCAATGCCTTTCAGCAGTGACTTTGGCCTGAGTCCCCAGCATTGGGTCTGACCCAGCAGGGGCATCCCCCACAGCTGCCACACTGTAGGGAGCTGCAGTTGTCCCCAACCCCAAAGCCTGAACCTGTAATCACTTTTTCTTTGGTTCATACTTTAGGGGTTTCATTGTCAGCTTCACATTAATGGCTCACTGAAAAGAATGAGAGGGACCAGTTGCAGTTTTGTTGGTGTATACAATTTATTTCATAATCAGCAAAGGGGCAAAACAGAAAAAGTTTGAAGTGGTGACAATATTATAGAAACATATATGTTATTATTATGGGAACAGCTTATAAGTTCACTTATAAGTCATTGAGTTGTACATTTACAACTTTATGACATTCAAATTATAACCAGTAGAAATTTATAAAAGATAAATTTCAATAATATTTTACTTATAGTAACCAAAGAACAATGAAACTCAAGAGAGCAGTTTTGAAAGTATTTCTCCTTCTACATTCTTTTAATTGACAAACTCACCATCCAGGGTGGGGAATGTCTGCCCTGCAGCCCATATAACTCCTGCTAATTCATTTGGTCTGGCCCTGCCAAGGCAACCACGGGCAGTACTTAAAATTCAATTAATCTGTAGCAGGCTAATTTTTAAAGTGACATTTTTTTTTACAGCCTGAAAATGATGTTGTAAATGTCTAAATGACCTTTGGCAAAAAGAAAAAAGAAAAAAAAAAAAGGTTTCCCATCCCCAACATTCCATAATCTGTTCATGTAATTCATTATATTACAAATTACTGATTTATTTTTAATTGAAAATTATATCCAGTTATACACATAATTTGCTGTTATAAAGATGTTACATGGACACATGCACACAAACACACAAATGCATTGTAGTGAATATACTCCTTCATTTAATATGGTCATAGAACTGTTTTAACCATAGAAGAGCCTGTTCATTTATAATAACATTGCGATGGGATGAATATATTCCCCCAAACTCATATGATGAAGCTTGTTTGTCAATGGGATAATACTAAAAGGTTAAACTTTTATGTTGCATGTCCTCTCCAGTGGATGCCAAGAAAATACATCATCTTTGCAGAAATTAGATCACTACCAATACTACCAATTAGAACGATGTTACATGCCAAAACTAGGCTGGACTTACCACTTTGAAAACAGATTCTTGAGAGACAAAAGTTGATGCAAGGGAGCAGAACTATTCAAAGTGGAGAAAGACTTCTTCATTCTTAAATGTGCTCTTCCCAAATTACTATTTACAAAAGGACTTTGAAAAAGAACTAAAAGGGAAGATAAATCAAGGAATAAAGGTAAGAAAGGATAGAGCCAGATGTCCCTAGCCATGTTTGGATAACGGGCTCATTGTAACAACCGTGTTTACTTTTACCATGAATTCATAAATCAGTCCTCTGGTCATGATGACCATGAAAAGTTAGATTATTAGGCAGCTTCAGCTGACTGTCCCAAGATCCATTTTCTGGAATTTTCCAGGGAATGTTATTCAATTGTCAAATTGAACTAGTTAGTCACAAGCTCAATGCTTAGCTTTTGTTCACCAAAATATAAAGAGAATGCATTCAGCATGGACATGGGAATGCAAACAGAGCAAGGCAACTTTCCATATTTAAACTCATAAAAGCATCAATTGGATATCCATATATAAATAATTTTATACATAATATGTAATACACATATAACAAATACAAATGCATATACATAATAAATACATATTTACTGAAAAAAAGATTGTGGAACAATCCTACCCTCAGGTATAGCATAAAATGTGCCAGATGGCTACACTTTGCAATTGTACGTTCATTGGAAATCTATCACTCAGGTATAATTGCTAAGTCACCAGCAGTTCTAACACACAAGTAGTTAATTAACCTGTATTGTATAGTTTTATTATGTGTGAAACCATCAAAACCATTCCATTCAAATTTAATATAACCCTTAATTTTGGAAATAATCATAGGTTTTGACACTTAAAATCAAAATTCATATTTATATAACCCATTTTGGATTATAACTATAGAATACTGAAGTATTTTAAGCTTATTTACATACAACTTATTTAATTTTTACATTTACATTTTACATTAACTTTTACATTTACCGGTACAGGACAGTTCTCAGATGGGTCCACTGTGATGGCTCACCAATTAAATACTCGACATGCAAGTGCCAGGATCCCACATGGGTGCCAGTTCATATCCTGGCTGCTCTACTTCCCTTCCAGTTCCCTTTTGTGGCCTGGGAAACCAGTCAAGGATGGTCCAAAGCCTTGGGACTTTGCATCCACAGATGAAACCCAGAAGAGGCTTCCCCCTCCTGGCTTCAGAACAGCTCAGCTCCAGCTGTGGTTAATAATTTGAGGGTGAAGCAGTTAACAGAAGATTTTGTTTTTTTCTCTCTGCCTCTCCATCTCTCTGTAAATCTTCCTTTCCAATAAAAATTAAAAAATAATTTTTTAAAAAATAAACAGTTCTCAGGAACTCATTAATGCTTTTGCTGTTGCTACTATTACTATTGTTGCATTACCACTGTTAATACTACTGGCCAATGTTTGTTTTGTTTTTTATTTATATATTAATTATTGTGCTATGCAGTTTATGTTGCTTTACTTAGTATGTATAACTATTTGTATCTATAAAAAAAAAACTCATTTCGTCATTTCATGAGTCATTTCATTCCATGGCTTAAAGTGAAGACATCAGTTAGTTATATGAACAAAATCTAGATTTTATCACAGTATTGAATTCAGAATGTCTAGTTTTCTGATGTACTACCACTCTATAAATATGGTGTTTTCTTTTCACAGGATATTTCCCCTGGGAAATCTGATGTTTTTTCAAACGTTACTGATGAGCACATGTGGATTTTGGCATGCTCACTCATTCAACATGATATCTAAAGTATGTTATCTAACATGACTGAAATGCTACTTGACATGAATTATTGGTCCTGTTTCACTAGTGCGAACCCAGTGTTTTTATCTAAATTTGGGGAAAGTATAAATAAATCACAAGACTCCAAACTTGTCAAATGGGGAGATGTTTTTCTGATGGAGTATCTTAAGAGTATAGATCTCTTTCTAAATGTAGAGTCTTGGATGATTTGAGACTTCATGTGTTAGTTTAATGAGCAATATCGACCACAAATATTTCTGAAGATTAAGTGATATGATGTATAAACATCTTGCGTGATACACAGTAAGTGCAAAGCTGTTAACTCCAGCAATTCGTGCACTTTATTTAAATCCTCTACTCTTATTTGAAACTGATATGTAGTAATGCATGAGGGGTGTCTTCAAAATTTGTACAACAAATGTGCATTAAAAACTATGCGTTAATGTCACGATTTTTATAGCCATAAAAGTACATCTTTTAATTCTATTCTTCCACACTGGAAGTACACTTGTAGTGTCATCATTGTGTGTTGCTTCTTAACATTTAAATAAAATATAGTTGTTTTCAATTATTAATATAGCGTATGCGTATGAGTATTGAGATAAGCATAAACCTTACACTATCTAAAGGAAAAAACTAGAATTCAATTGGAACTGCACTATTAAAAGAAAATAAATGCATGATTTCATGGTACTTGCTTTCAGCACTTGCCTTCAAGTATCATGCTTAGTCAATCTGTTCTGAACTCAATTTATTACATAATACTACATTCTCCATAGTAGTTTTTATGGGAAAAAAATCACAAAAAAAAATTCTGAAATCATTTGGGGGAAAAGCAGATACTATTCTAAAGGCAAGGATCCATGAGAGAATTAATAAGTTGGACTTTACTTAAACTCTCCACCATTTTTCACTTTATATTTGTAGTAATTCATGAAGAATGTTGCGAAAATTCAAATAGTATGTGTATTATAGAAAAGTTATTCATGCATTTGAAAGTTTTGAACTCTACCATACTTAAATTTTTTGTTCTGTTTTATGCACACTTGAAGTATCCTTGTATTCTCACAATAATGTGTGTTTTTTTGTTTTAATTTAAAACAAAAAGTTTATCACCTTATTTAAAAAAATACTCA
The DNA here is from genome assembly GCF_017591425.1 of Ochotona curzoniae. Taxonomy (NCBI): domain Eukaryota; kingdom Metazoa; phylum Chordata; class Mammalia; order Lagomorpha; family Ochotonidae; genus Ochotona; species Ochotona curzoniae. The sequence goes on from NW_024467087.1 coordinate 46,486,017, forward strand.
AATTTTTTTGCTTATTTCAAAGCCAATTGCAGAGAGAGAGTTGAAGACTGAGCTCTTCCATCCACCTGTTAACTCCAGATTTGGTCATAGCATCGAGGACGGGGCTAAAAACTGAATCTCAATCTTTTTTTTTAAAAAAAGATTTATTTTTATTATTTTTATTATTGGAAAGGTGGATATACAGAGAGGAGAGACAGAGAGGAAGATCTTCCGTCTGATGATTCACTACCCAAGTGAGCGCAACGGCCGATACTATGCCAATCCAAAGCCAGGAGCCTCTTCTGGGTCTCTCACGCAGGTGCAGGGTCCCAAAGCTTTGGGCCGTCCTCGACTGCTTTCCCAGACCAAAGGCAGGGAGCTGGAAGGGAAGCGGGGCTGCTGGGATAGAACCGGCGCCCATATGGGATCCAGGGAGTGCAAAGTGAGGACCTTAACCACTTGCGCCACCGTGCTGGGCCCCTGAATCTCAATCTTTGACATGTGTTCAGTGGCTCAAGTACCTACATTATTTTTCCATTGCAATTCCAGTTGTGACAATATTGGAGTTAGATCAGAATTGGAGCACATGGGACTTAAAATGGCAGTCATAAGAAGCTAGTGCTGCAGGTAACAGCAGCTTAATATACTGGCACCACAACACTGGCTGCCACAATTGCTGCTTCATTACTAACACTTTGAAGAGAATAAAAAGATTAATTATAGACTGAACAAAATATCTGTAAGACATATCTGATAAGAGACTATTCTGTTAAAATCTACAGAGAATTCTTCCAACTCTACAATAAGCAAATAATCCTCTTCTTGTCAAATGAGCTAAATACCATAAAAGACACATCACCAAAAAAAAAAAAAAGACAAAGCATGTGTAGATGAGAAGCAGTTTAGAATTTGCTCCATGTCATTTATAATCAGGAAAATGCAAAGTAAAACAACAAAAGGGTAGCACTAAAAATCTGTTAGAATAGATAAATGCAACACTCCAAATGTTGGGTTTTGGAGCAACAAGAACTATCATTCATTGATGGCAGGAATGTAAAATGGCACACTCTAAAAAGAAATTTGGCATTTGTTACAAAATTCAGTATACTCTTACCACATAACTTCATGTCTTTGTTATAAACCCAAAAGAGTTGAATGTTTGTCTTCATACAAAACCCTGTATATAGATGGTTAGAGCAAATTTATTCATAATTGCCAAAGCTTGGAAGCAAGAAAGGTGTTTTTCAATGAGTTAATGGGTAAATACATTGTGGTACATCAAGGCACGAGAATAGTATTCTCAACTAAATGGGAATAACATAAAAAAGTTGTGGAGAACACAGCAGATTCTTGAATGTACACTACAAAAGGTAATAAGCTAATTTACAAAGACTACTTATTGTGGAATTTCAAGTGAATGCCTTCCGGAAAAGGTACCATCATGGAAATAATGAGTTTTAGTGGTTGATGAGAAGGAGTGCTGCACAGGCAAAACACATCTATAAGAGACCATAAAACGCACACCATTATATATTAGGTCAACTAAAAGCAAATTGTATAAGCTATGATTTTCTACCATCGCCTATGCCTACCAAACCATGAGGCACTTAAATAGCTGAATGTTGGGCTTGTAACTGATTGCTGAAGGATTATACCATTGTAATAATACAGGGTAGAAAAGGGGGCAAAGTGGGGAGGCAGTGAAGGAAAACAGAGGGGGAATTCAACACCTATAAAATTGTATCATGGGAGTATCAAGATTCTGGCATAGGGTGCAACAAGTATGGAATGATGAAGAATCATTGGACAGGGTGAAGCATAAGGAGCAGAATAACAAGAAAAGATAGAGGTAGGGCAGGTTGCACGGGGGTACCAAGAGACTCCCTAGACATAGGGAAGCTATGTCCAGGGCAGAGCAGTGTAACAGTGAACCTAAAACCCACCAGCAGCTTGGTAAGCAGTGATCAGGGCTCCAGTGGCTTCCAGGAATCCAGTGGTGACCATGGCTGTTATGGCAGCCATGTGGGAGCATGGATTCACATGGGGAGCCTGGGAAGAGAGTGCAAACTGATACCTGCACAATTTGCCAAGTAGTTTGGCCCAGCAATGAGTGGAGGAGCATGGGAATTCAGAGGGCAGATTAGTGCCCAGGCGAACCTCACAGCACAGAGTTTAGGCACCATCTTGTGTGGCGGGGCAGAAAGTACAGCTCTGAAGGGAAGGCCTGGAATGGGTTCATTTCCACTGATCTCAGTGGGCTGATCCCATGGGGAGGGCAGGACCAGCTTTTCATCCTGCAGGGTCTGTGAGGTCCTGGGATATGAAATCTGATGGCCCCGATTTCCTATTGTCACCCCACCGGGCACCATCTTATGCAGTGGGGCAGAGAGTATGAATCTGAAGAGATGGCCCGTAGAGGGCTCATTTCTAGCTAAAAACACTGAGCTGAGGCCATAGCAAACAGCACCTGCAGGGTCTATGTAGTTCCAGGATGTGATGACTGACAGCCCTGGATCACTTTCGGTGCTCCACCAGGCACCATCTTGCAGAGAGGGGCAAGGACTCAGAGGATGGGAGAAGAAGCAGTAACTGTTCATGTGCTAAATCAGTAGGAACTAGGTGTCAACTCAGGGGACCAGGCAATGTTAGACAGAAGGGAGGACAGCTGAGAGGTGTATGAGCTAAATTGGGAACAAAATCACTTCCACCTTAGAGCACTGTGCAGACCCCTCAGAGAAAAGAGTTATATTATGTCACTCTACAGATTCCACTCAATATAACTTCAGGTGGCACTCAGACTTAATGGTCAGCCCATATTGGCAAGACCAGTGCTGCAAACCCAGTTCTGGACAATTGACTTTGTCCTAATACTGGACACTGATTGAACATAAAAAGCAACTTGTAGACCTGTAGGTTTTACACCTTAGAAATGTGCCCTAAAAAGAAGAACCCATCAAAAAGAATTGTAATGACAAAAGTAAAAGAGAGAGGCACTATGAATGTTACTGAAGACTCTCCAGCAAATGAGCAAAAGCCTCTATAGCCTAAGAGTTAACTGAGGAATACATGGAGAAAATTGGGGCATAGAACTCAGAAAACTAATTATAAAGCTTCTGAAAAACAATGAGAAACACACAATACAGCAGCAGTTCAAGAAACTTAAGGAAAATGTCACACAGGAGATGAATCAAATGAAAGCTGATATTTCAGAAATTAAGAATATAGTGGAGTAAATTAAAAGTACAATGGAGAGTCTCAAAAATAGAGTGAATGAAGCAGAAGAGAGAATCTCAGAATTGGAAGATATTACTTTCTATGGGAAAACAATCAAAACCTGGAAGTAGAGGTAGATCAAGCCAAAAAATATATCTACGAGTTAAAAGATATAACTAAAATGACAAAAGTAAGAGAGTTCCAGAAGTTGCGGAGAAACTTATGAGAGTTCCAGAAGTTGCAGAAATAGAAGCTGGAATTAAAGGTGTGTTCAACGAAATAATAAAAAAAAACTTCCCCAATCTGGAGAAAGAATTAGGAAACAACATACAGGAAGGTCACAAAACTCCCAAAAGAATTGATCAAAAGTAAACTTCATCATGACACATGATAATCAAGCTCTCTACAGTTGACCTCTCAGAGGAAATGCTATGGGCCAGAAGAGACTGGAATGACATATTCCAGATTCTAAAAGGGAAAAAAATTCAGAATAATATGTCCAGGAAAGCCCTCCTTGGTCTTTTGAAAGGAAATAAAATTCTCCCAGAGTAAAGAAAATCTCCAAGATTTGCCTGTTCTAAACCTGTCCTACAAACAATATTTAAAGAAGTTCTCATGAAAGAGAAAAGAAATAGCACCTACCAAAACCAATGCAAATGTGGAGAACATCCCAGCCAAAGGTCAAAAGAAGATGAAGTCAAAGAACAACATAATGTTAAAATGATAGGACCAAACTGCAACCTATCCATATTAACATTGAATGTAAATGGCTTAAACTCAACAATTAAACACCATATATTAGAGGACAGGATAAAAAAGTAAAACTCATATATCAGTTGCTTAAAGGAGACACATCTCACCAGCAAAGATCAGTGGAAACTGAAAGTGAAGGGATGGATAAAGATATTCCAGGTTAATGATAAGGAAAAATGAGTTGGTGTAGCCATGATTATATCTTATACTATGGACTTTGAGGTGAAAAACATTAAAAGGGATGGAGAAGGACACCATATAATGATTAAAAGATCCATTCAACAAGAAGAATTTGTCAAAATCATTGTATATGTGCCAAATGCCAAGTCATTTAGCCAGGTGAAGCAAACATTAATGGATTTACAGGGATAGATAGACTCCAATACAATAATAGTGGGGGACTTTAATATCCCTTTAACATCAATGGACAAATCGATGAGACAGAAATCTAACAAAGAAACAACAGAACTCACCCAAGCACTAGAGTAAATGGACTCAGTTGATATCTATCAAACCTTTCTTCCTATAGAGCATACAGAGAATACACTTTTTTTCATCAGTAAATGAAACCTTCTCCAGAATTGACCATGTCATAGGCCACGAAACATGCCTCAGCAAATTTTAAAAAATCAAAATTATGCCACGCATCTTCTCAGACCAACATAGAATAAAACCAGAGACCAAGAAGTCAAAGCACCCAGGAAGGCATGCAAATACATGGATACTGAATAATATGTTAATAAATGAGCAATGGGTTAGAGAGGAAATCAAAAGGGAAATTTACAAATCACTTGAAATAAATGAAGGAATCAGCAGAACATATCAAAACTTAGGGAACAAAGTCAAGGTAGTGCTAAGAGAAAAAAGTTTATCTCAATCAATGCTTATGTTGAAAAAATAGAAAAGCACCAAGTAAATGAGCTAATCTCTAAGGAACTAGAAAAACAACAGCAAAACAATCCCAAGATTGGTAGGAAAAAGAACCAATCAAAACAAAGGAGGAAATAAACAAAATAGAGACCAAAAACTATATATAAGATTCATGATTCAAAAAGCTGGTTTTTTGAGAAAATCAACAAAATAGACTCCCCACTAACCCAATTAATCAGAAACAGCAGGAAGAATATATGCACCAATAGCATCAGAGATGAGAAAGGAAATGTAACAACAGATACCTCGGACATATGGAGAATTATTAGGAACTATTACAAGCAACTTTATGCGAACATACCAGAATACCTAGAAGAGATGGATCAATTCTTTGCCCATAAAATCCACCAAAATTGAATCATGAGGCAATCAATAATCTAGGTAGAGCTATACATGGATTGACATTGCATTGGAAATTAAAGCAGTTCCAACAAAGAAAGGTCTTAGAACTGATGGCTTCATTGTCGAATTTTATCGAATATTTCAAGAGGAACTTACCCCAATCCTCCACAAGCTTTTCCAAAAAAGTATGAAGGAAGACAATTTCACCTTAATACCACAACCTGTTAGAGACATATCAGAAAAATAGAACTACGCACCGATATACTTGATGAACATAGATGCAAAAATTACTACCCAATAAGATACAACAGCAGATCAGGCAGCTTATTCACTTGGACCAGGTGGGATCCATCCTAGGCAAGGAGGGATGGTCCAACATCTTCACATAAAAAATATGATACACCACATCAACAAATTGAAAAATATAAACAATATAATCATCTCAAGATATGCAGAAAAGGCATTTGATAAAATCCAACACACCTTCATGCTAAAAACCTAAGCAGGATAGGCACAGAAGGAACAATCTACAACACAATCAAAGTTTTAAAAAAATGCAAACATCACACTAAATGAGGAAAGGCTGGAAGCTTTTCCACTAAAATCTAAAACTAAACAGGAATATTCACTGTCACCATTACTCTTCAATGTAGTATTCTGTTCAATATAGTATTATAATTCCTTGCCAGTGCTATTAAACAATAAAAAGGAATTAAAGAATTCAAATTGGGAAATGAGGGACTGAAATTATCTCTATTTGCAGATAACAAGATCCTCTTAAAGGAGAATGAAAAACCTCATTCAAGAGACTATCGGGGCTCTGTGCCGTGGCCTAGCAGCTAAAGTCCTCACCTTGAGCTTGCCAGGATTCCATATGGGAACCAGTTCTAATCCCAGCAGCTCCACTTCTCATCCAGCTCCCTGCTAATGCCCCGGAAAAGCAGTTGAGGATGGCCCAAAGACGTGGGACCCTACAATCAGGTGGGAGACACAAAAGTGATCTGGCTCCTTTCTTCAGATCAGCACAGTACCAGCTGTTGCAGTCACTTGGGGAGTAAGTCATCGAATGGAGGATCTTCTTCTCTGTCTCTCTTCCTCTCCGTATATATGACTTTGTAATACAAATAAAATAAATCTATAAAAAAAGAGAGACTATTGGAACTCATAAGAGACTTTGGAAGGGTGGCAGGATACAAAATTAATGAACATAAATGGATGGCACGGTGGGTTCCAGGCTGGGGCTTATCCTTGCTCGGATCCCTGATTCCAGCCACTGCATACACGTGCTTAGCTGTCCCTGGGCCTGCCTGGGCCCTAGGGGCTGCTCTCTTAGGGGTGAGTACACCAAGGGGGGAGGTATTGGAGGTCCAGGCAGGCTCAGAGTGCACCTGCTGTTACCATTGGGCAGGGGATGGGATTGGGGAGGGGCACGATGTTGGCTTGGGGGTTGAAACTTCTTGCAGCCTGCTAGCTGCTGGTGGGTGCCAGGCCAGGGCATCTCCATGCTCAAATCCCTGACTCCAGCTACTGCATGTATGTGGTAAGTTGTCCCTGCGTGGACAGTGCATCATTCGGCACCAGACCAGCCTGCTGGCCACTCGGATGGGAGCTCTGTGGCTTTGCTTCTTTGAATCGCTGCTTATGTAGCTCCATGTTGAACCCACTGTGCTTCTTGGATGTGAATCAATCCCAAAGATTCCCAATGACAGAGTAACTTTTCCTTTGAAGAACTTGTAACCACTGGACAATGCTGACCACTGAACACAAGTCCATGCAAAACCTAAGACTCGGGGCTTGTCTAGCAGGTTCATATCCTATTACCTGACATGATGGTGGGTGAGGAAACAGGTCACATTAGGCAAGGCCATGACATTAACCAGCACGCCAGAGAACCATATCTGGGGGTAGATTCTGTAGGGGCTGTGTGGAATTCTGTGGAAATACTAGTCCCACTGGTTAGTTCAAGAGACGGGGTGGTAATGGACTAAGCTAGGTGTGATCAAGGAGCCTGCCATCAACCCCAGGTAAAGTAACCAATAGCAGTCTGGACTGGTCAGGGCAGCAGCACCCGAATGTGCATTCTGAATAGAGTGTGGGTGGGCCGGGCTGCAACATTCACCAGCTCATACAAGGCCAAATGGAAGGTCAGACTATGTCGGACACTAGCCTAAAACACAATGGCATGTATGAGAACTGGGTCTAGGAGTGGAACAAGTGGAGAAACTTGGGAAACTCCTCTGGCAAGTCATAGCTTCCACTGGTGAGCATGTGGTCCAGACCTGGGGGTCGGAGAAGCTGGGTGAAATAGTTAAAACAGCTGACTAATGGGTGAATTGGAAATGGAACAGGAAGTAAAGGGCAGGACTGAGCAAACCTTAGCCCATAAGTAAATTTAGAAACCAGGATGGAGCACAGGTCATGCTGAGTTAGGTTCTTTCATCTACTGGTCTGCGTGAACCAGGGACATGAAGGCAGGTGTCGGGACAGGTGAAGATCTGTGCCAAGCTGAGTCAGAGCAAACACTGGCATGCATGTGATCTATGGCTGGGAACAAGTCCGGTTGGGGAGCTAAGGAGACACCCTAACTGGGTTGAGTTTCCCACCAAGGAGCATGGGGCTGGAATGGGTGCAGCGTTCTGATCAGGATACAGTTATAGTCTATCTTGGCACAAATGTGGACTGGGACTTGACACACCAATCCGGGCAACACTCCAACACCTTCTGGTACTCTGGAGGACCAGGGTAGATGTGCGATGGACTAGGCTAGGTCTCAATCCCTACTGAGCCATGTGTGAACTCTATGTGGGTATGGGCGAGCCTTGGCTGGGCTGAAACATCCAACAGCAAGAAACAGATTAGGTTGAAGGCCAGTCAGGAAAAGCCACTGTTCTTGCTAGGACAGGAGGTGAACTGAGTAAGGCTGGCTCATGGATCCACTGGTATGCACAAAATCTGGCATTGGGACAGGTTCTGATGGAGGAGCCTTGGTTCTGATGGAGGAGCCTGGGCAACTCCTCTGGCAGGACACAGACCCGGCAGGTAAGCTCAAGAAGCACAATAGGAAAACTGCCCAGAACAGGCCATGGAAAGTTTCCCAAGATTTGGCATGGGTCAGGAGTAGACCAGGCTAAATCAGTTCACATCATCCACTGGCAAATCCAAGGACTAGAACAGAGTGCAGGTTGAGCCAGGTTCGGCTGCGACAAAAACCAGTGCACAATACGGAATGCCAAGGTGAGGTTACCTGTACCAGCTGTGACCGCAGTGCCCAACAGAACACATGAGAACCAGGAAGGGAGGGAGCCGGCAGGGGGAATATGTCAGTGCTCCTCTGCTGGACAGCTGCCCCCACGGGATAGCGTGAGCTGGGACAGGTGCAGACCAGACTAGGCAGGGTTACAACACGTGTGTGCCTCATGCAGACTAGGTCAGTGAAAAGCCAGGCTGGGCTGATTATTCCTACTGGAGCAAAATAAAATTAGAGTGGGTGAGGGTTGGTTGGGCTTAGCTGCATCATCAGATGGCAGAAGCTGGCACTGGGGGCTAATTCTCTCGTTAAACCACAGAACCACCTGGAGAGTGCATAATCTGGGAGTGGGAGTGGTCTGGAAGGGAAATAGCTGGCTCCTCCCTCTTGGATTACCACTCCCATGGTAACAAGACAGTCTGGTACAGGTACAGAAACAGAGAAGATCAATGGAACAGAATAGAAACACCAGAAGGGAGTCCACACATGTATTTACAACTAATCTTTGATAAGAAGAGTGGAAACAATCCAGGGGAAAAGCCTGAGCTATTCAATAAATTCTGTTTGGAAACTGGATAGAAGGAAGCACTCTCCAAGATATAGGAATAGGGAATGGCTTCTTAAAAAAGATGCCGTAAGCATAAGGACTCAAAGACAAATATATAGAACTACATCAAACTAAATAACTTCTGTACAGCAAAGGAAACATTTAACAAAGTGAAGAGGTAACCAAGAAGATGATAGAAAATCTCTGGACACTACACAAGTGAAAAAGGACTATTATCTAGGATTTATAAAGAATTTCAGAAATCCAGGATCAGTAAGAAACACAACCCTGTGAAGAAATGGGCAAAGGAAATCAATTGATATTTTTTTAAAGAACAAAATCTAATGGTTAATGTACATATCAAAGGATGCTCAGGATCCCTGACTGCTGGGTAGATGTGAGGGCAACATTGAGGTATCACCTAGGTCTGGTGGAGTTGACCTACATTCAGAATTCTACTAACAGCACTTGCTGGTATGGATGTGTGGAGAAGGATGGCCTCCTTCTCTGTTGGTGGGAGTGTGGTCTGGTGCAGCCACTGTGAACATCTGTGTGGAGAGTGCTTGAGGAAGTGCAGGTGAACCTGCCATGTGACTCAGTTGTCTTGCTCCTGGGAGCATATTTAAAGGAGATGGGGATTGCACATGAGAGGAGGATCTGTGATCTTATGTTTACAGTGACACAGTCTACAGTGGCAGGGACATGGAGGCAATCAAGATACCCATTCAAAGAGGCATAGTTAAAGAAATGGTGGTGCATCTACTCCACGTAATGTTATTCAGCCATTGGAAGGAATGGGATTATACCATTTGCAGCTGGGTGTTCCCAACTGGAGATCTCTGTGCTCAGTGAAGTGAGTCAATCCCAGGAGAACAAATGCCTTATGTTCTCTCTAATACAGGGACTTCATCATGCAGATTATAAGTTCAATAACAAGTTCCATACTGTTTTCACAGCATCTCAAGTGTTTTGATGCTTTCTATCTCATTTTCATATCTTCCAAATGTTTTTTTTCTCTTGTTTAATTCGCCTCTGGCTTATGGATTGCACAGTAGAATCATTTTACCTAAGAGGCTTTTGTGTTTTCTTTTTCCTACCCATGGATTGGTTATTCATTGCCATGCTTTTTTGACTCCATGGTGCTGTAATGTTGTTGCTGTTGTTTTAACTTCATAACTATTTTTGACTTTTCTGTGGCTTCTCATTTAAGGGGATATATATAGTGATGGTATAATAGAGAATATCATATCTAGATGTGAAGATACAAAGCAATATGCATCCCAAAGTCCAAACCAATGATGGAGTCCCAGTGAAAATGTTGGACATATGTAGGCAATTGGATGCTGGACTGTCTGACATTGTTTGTACCAGTAATGTCGGGGAACACTTAAATAGTAGACTGATGGAACCAGGACTCCTCATGAAGAACTATATTTTTGTAATTTTATGGGAAAGACCAATATGAGGGTGGGAATTGAGGCGGGGGAATCCCAGATCCTATGAAATTGTTGCACAAAATTAAAAATTAAAAAAATTGTATAATAGAAAATAGCAAGTGATTAAATAGACAAATAATTTATGGACTCTGGATAATACTGATGTATCATTTTAGGCTCATCAATTGTAACAAATAGGCCACTACTGTGGAAGGTTCTGATCAGAAGAAAGAGTATGTACGTGTTACAGTGGTGTGTACAGCGGTGTGTGTGTTCTGTAAATTTGTTTAGCTTTGATGAGAAACTAGAATTGTTCTAAAATTGCCTGTTAAATATATGTGGAGACAGGATTAGGGTGTAGCAGATAAAACCATGGCCTGCAATGCCTTCATTACATATGGACACCAGCTTATGGTCAGCTCTTCCACTGCCAACCCTGCTTTCTGCTAGTAGTCTAGGAAAGTAGCAGAGAATGGCCCAAATGTTTCTGCCCCTGCTACCTGCACTGACGACCCATACAAAGTTCCTGGCTGCTGGCACCCATGTTTAGCCCCAGCTATTGAAGATGTCTAGAGAGTAAAAAGACTGTGTGTGTGTGTGTGTGTGTGTGTGTGTGAGTGTTTCTGTAACTCTTTCAAATAACTAAATCTTAAATAAATACATGAAAAAAGAACACTGAATTTTGAAAATGGTGACTAGTGAAAGATGTATGATTTTTGAGATTATAAAAATATAACCTATCTTGGATCATTTAATTTTTTGCCACACTCCTAATTCAACACATTAAAAATCCAACATTCTACATCCAACAGATTCTGTCTTTTACATGTAGAATAAGTCCTGTGTTTTACATCCCAAACACTAATCTTACCTATAAAATAACTCTTACTTGAACTTCTGTGGCATCATTCAACTTCTGAAAATTCTTTCTATAATTAGGAGCTGTAGGATCTTTCTCAAAATTAATTAATTTTACTATGATTCAAATGTGCCACCACAATGCATGACAAATTTAATACTCATTTTATTATATTAATAAAAATAGAGGCTTAAACCAACTGTGATATATGAAGGTGGAATATTTAGGATGTTGAAAGAACTGATCCAATGGTGACATTACAAAATGGGAAGAAGCAGCTCAAGTTAGAAAGCTTGCTCTATCTAGCCTTGTGAGATCGTGTATCCCCTTGAGATTCTGATGTTAGCCCTCCAAAGACAGAATAACTTCACTGGATCTTGAACACTTCAGTTGTAAGATTTGTGAGCTAGGGAGTAGTGCAGTAGCCTAGTGGATAAAACCCTTGCCTTGCAAGTGCCAGAATCCCATGTGGGCACCTCTTTGTGTTCTGCAGCCCCCCTTCCCATCCAGCTCCCTGACTGTGGCCTGAGAAAGCAGTCGAGGATGGTCCAAAGCCTTGGGACCCTGTACCCATGTGGGAGACACAGAAGAAGCTCCTGGCCCCTGGCTTTGGATTGATGCAGTCCCGGCTATTTTGGCAGCATGGGGAGTGAACCAGGAGAAGGAAGATTTTCCTTCCAGTCTCTCCTCATCTCTGTATATATGCCTTTCCAACAAAGAAGTAAATAAATCTTAAAAATCTTTAAAATCTTAAAAAAGATTCATGAGCTAATTATCACTCCTGTTTCATATAAATTACTCAGTCTGCAGGTATTTATTTATAATGGTGCAAAGAATATTAAGATCATGGTCTAAGGCCTAGCACAGTGACCCAGTGGCTAAATTCTTGCCTTGCATGCATCAGGATCACATTTGGGTGCCAGTTCATATCCTGGATGCTCCATTTATCACTCAGCATCTTGCTGTGGCCTGGGAAAACAGTAAAGGATGGCTCAAATGCATGGGGCTCTGTACCCACATAGGAGAGTCCAAAGAAACTCCTGGTTCCTGGCTTCAGATTGGCTCAGCTCCGACCATTCCAGCCACTTGGAGAGTGAACCAGCAGACAGATCTTTCTGTCTCTCCTCAATATAAATCTGACTTTACAATAAAAATAAATAAATCTTTAAATAAAAGACAATGGTCTAACCCTTGTTGACACCTAAGGTATTCATTCTTCTAGCATGCCTTATATTCCATCTAAAGCAATCTTATTTTGTTACTTTTTCTTATTTTGTGAATATCCCAGTATGATTATTGATTTTTTTTCCTTATTTTCCCTCCTTGGAAATCTGTCCCCAAAGTTTCATCATGATGCTCACTTCTTGTCATTTAAATGTCAGCTCAAATGTTAACCAATCTAACATTTTCTGTGCCTTATTTTTCTGTATTATCAGCTTGTTTTGTTTTTTTAATACCTATTCCAAATCTTAATTTATTTCTAATGTCTTGGATTATACTCTCTACGTTATTCTCAACTCCTTAGAATTTTTACCTTTTAAAAAAAGATTTTTCTAAGAATCACTTCCTTTTTCTTAAACACTGTGAGAACAAATGAAAATGGGTGTGGCGCTTTTAATAAACTAATTTGCTTATCATATTATAGATATTTAGGAAGCCAATATTTAATGCTTTACTATTCCCAGATATTTGCAGTTTGAAGTTGTGGATTGCTACTTTTTGAGATTGTATTTAACTATTTTTTTCTCATTTGCTGAACTTTATGTGATGCCTTTTCTTGCAGAAAATGTTATTGCTACAAACATGAAGGCAAGACATCTATTAGTTTATACTTCACTCAATTAGGATCACAATTTCAAAATGCTTTAATGGAAAGCAAATGGTTTTTATACATATATATGACAGAAACCTATTAAATAATTATTCAAACATGAAACTAATTAGCTTTCTCTTAAGAAGAGAGAGATTTTATTTCAGAGTAAAGTAACTAGTATTTCCTGTATCTTTTCATTCTCATCTAAGGCATTAAAATAAAGAAACAAGAAAGAAAATGAATAGATGTTTATCTAAAGGCTCTTTGTTCTGAATTATGAAATGCTATCAATAACTTAAAAGAATGGAGATATCAATTTAATTTAATTTTATTATCTAAAAAATTAAAATTTCATTCTATTTTAACATGATGTATCATGATAATTTGGCATCATGATAATTCAATAGGTCAAATTGTTATCACATAGTAAATGCCATTTTAATTTGGTTTATTTTATACCACAAAACTTCATGAAACTGAATATTTTTATTTTTATGATCTAATTTTACTATTTTATGACAGGAAAAACCTCTCAAGAAACTAATGAATGTACCTTTTTCTGAAGTCATGCATGAAAATACTTTATTCAATAGAAATAATATGGTTAATTAGACCCAAATGCTAATGGTTTCTTTAGAGACAGAGAAGTATGAACAGTTTTATATGTGATTCTAACTTGAAATAGTTAAGATGCTACATAGCTCCCATTTTGCATTACAATATATATTGTGACTTTCACTTTTCTGTAACATTTGATTTTCATGTTATCCATATATTTTGTGTATATCATTGAGCATTTCTTGTTACCTTTATTCTCTTTTCAGAAAATATGGTCTTTCCATTTCAGGGGATACAATAAGGACAATAGGCAGAAAAAAATATCTAACAATGCACAGAAGAGAAATTAACTTTCTGCCTCTTTTGCCCTCCAATTGGTAAGTATATATCATTGAGTCTTTCTGCAGGAAATTGCAGTTGTTTGTTAGCTAAATAAAATACAATGTCTTTCAAAATTTTGTTTCCTTAACAAGGAGAATTAACCAAAATGTACATCTAACATAAAGCTTTTGAAAATATTCTAATAGACTACTGTATGCAACCTTCTGGATTATTAGAACCAGTTACAATTCATAACATTTCTTTATTGAATTGTGTCTTATATTTTGACTTAATGAAACCTATTTGTTTTTAGTTTGATCAGTATAAACAACTCTGTGATAAAGATTTAAGAACTACTGGTGAATGTAGTGGTACAGTGGGTTATGTTACTACTTGCTACAGCCACAGACCATGTTGCAGAGTCCATTCCAACCCAGCTACTTCAATTACAATCTAGATTCCTGATAATGCATCCTGTGAGGCAGCAGATGATGGCTCAAGGGTCTATAACCTTGGACAAATGTAGGAAACACACAGAAAGTTCCAGGCTTCTAATGTTGGCCTGACCAGCCCTGGCTAGTGCCAGCATTTAGAGAGTGAGTCAATGGATTGAGAAGAGCTGTGTATTCACCCAGTTCCTCCCTGCCTTCCAAGTAGATGTAAATAAATAAACAACTTTATTATTTTTTTTAATTTGAGCTTCAGTGAGACTAGAGTTAAACTAAATGATATTTTGTAAAACATTTTTATTTGTTTACATGAAATACTGGTGGAGAATGAGGAAGAGAGAGAATTTTCTATGTATCAGTTCACTTGCCATATGTCTGCTGCTGGAACTGGGCCAAGCTGAAGCCAGGAGCCAGGAATTCCATCTTGGTTTCCCAGATAGGCAACAGAAACCTACATAACGCAGCTATCATATACAATTTTCCATGGTGAGCATTAACAGGAAGCTCGATAAGAAGAGAAATAGAATCCAATAGTAGACATTCTGATTTGCTGTGTTGGCATACCAAAAGGCAGTTTAACATGATGGGCCATAACATCTTCTGAATAAGTATATATATTTACTAATAGCAGACTTTTCCAAATTACTTCCTCAGTGAGTCTGGAGATGAGGATTCCAGAAAATACTACATGGAAAAATGCTTTCTCTAGGTATTAATCATCTTTAGTCTTATTTTTATTTAAAGTTTCTTAGAATTTTGGTAAGAAAAACACAGTGTATTAATGGTTTACAATTTTTTTAACCTGAATGAGAGTGAGAATAAATTATCAGAAGAAAATTGTGAAAATTGCCTTGTTAATTTAAAAGTCTAAGGGATAGATATTGACTCAACAGTGTGTTAGAATACATAATGTGACAAGAATTTGGCTACTTTTCTGTTCCATATTTGGTAGTTTTATACTTTGTTTTAATCCTGTATATATTTTAAAATTGTACTTTATAGAATGCATTAACTTACAGAGATAATTGATTTTAGTTTACCAATATTCAAACATTCATTTTTTTTTAAGATTTATTTATTTATTGGAAAGTCAGACATACAGAAAGGAGAAGAGACAGAGAGGAAAATCTTCCATCCAATGATTCACTCCTCAAGTGAGTGCAATGGCTCATGCTATGCCGATCTGAGGCCAGGATTCAGGAACTTCCTCCAGGTATCCTACACGGGTGCAGGGTCCCAAAGCTTTGGGCCATCCTCGACTGCTTTCCCAGGCCACAAGCAGGGAGCTGAATGGGAAGTGGAGCACTAGGGATTAGAACCGGTACCCATATGGGATCCTGGCGCTTTAAAGGTGAGGACTTTAGCTGCCAGGCCACGCAGCTGGGCCCCAAACATTCAATTGTTTTAGACCATTCTATATTTTACGGTCCTTATTCTTTACTGCCTGTGATTTTGTTTCATGACTGTCCTGTTTGTTTTTTTTTTTTTAGTTTTGTTTCACTCTTATACTAGTTCCAATATTCTTCTAACAACAATTTTCTAGAATATTTCATGAACACTATCTTGTCTGAAGTCTTGTGTGTCTGATTTTTTTTTTATATGACTCTTATTTGGTATGGCTGCCTGACTCATCAAAACTCATATAATGTTACATGCCACCTTAACATTACTTCTTTCACAGTATAGAAAAACAAGTGAATTCTACTCAGTTTCTTGTAGGTAGTCTAAATATATAGCATAAATGTGAGTCATATTCTCCTTTTACACTTAAAATTTAAACATGTTTTTACCCTGGCATTGCTGATGATATTTTATACTGGAGATCACATCCTAATAATTTTGTATGGAAAAAGATTAGTGTTCTGTAGAACAACTACCTTTTCAAGTAAATATATTATACTGTATCTTTTTTTTAATCTTCCAAATTTTGATTGCATTGTTTCTTCTGTCATATCATATATTTTTCAGATCCCAAGCTTGCTCCTGATCTTTTTTTTCCCATTAATTACATTGCATTATGTGACACATTGCATTATGTGACTATTATTATAGTCACTGGGAGTCCCCCCTACTCCTCCCACAACCCTCCCCCAATGGTGGATTCCTCCACCTTGTTGCATTACCACAGTTCAAGTTCAGTTGAGATTCTTTCATTGCAAGCATATACCAAGCATAGATTCCAGCATCGTATTGTCCAGATAAATTCAATGGCTTCTTGGGTAGACCATCTCTGTTTTTAAGGTAGAGCCAGCAAAGTATCATCCTGATCAATTAAAAGCCCTGACATAACATGAGCAACAATTTATAATGTTATGGAATTGATTGACATAGTATTGAGTAATCAATATGTTTAAAAAAATGCATGTTCCCAACCACATCCTGTGACTTCTTCGTTGACATTTCAATTTTAGTTTATATATAACCAGGTTGTATACACCTTAAAACAGCTTTGTATTACTATTCAGCTGTCTCGTGCTATTTTCATTATAGTATTTAGCATTTTATAGCATTGAAGCATGATTTTGCTAAACCTGGCTGTTTTTTGGGCAGTCTAGACTGGTTTATAACTCTAACAAGACATATGTCAACAGTTTAGGTGCAGAACAATTTTAGACGGGGTGTGCAGAGAAATCTTCAATACCCTTGTGAGGAGTAACTAATGCTTGTGTCCCACCTTCTCTGTCCATATGACCTCCTGTTAAGAGGTTGTCAGGATCGTTCTTGATTCCCACATATGTCTTTTTACTTTAACTATTGTCTAATGCTGATTCGAGTCTGTTGTCTATGAGTTACCATCTATGATCCTGGTAGACTGTATTTCATGTCTTCCTCAAAAAATTCTAGGGAGATGGAAGATTTCTCTGCTCTCCCGCTCCATTACAGAATAGCATAGTGAATTAAAAGTATATTAGGTTTTACAGTTCTATGGTATAGATCATTAATAGTCCGACTCACATTGTTTATTATTTCATTGGTTACTTCATAGTATCTTATTGCATGTGGGATAGGTTGTTTGAGGTTGAGATATTATTACATTTTACGGGTACTATTTTTCATATTGACATTATTTCATCTTAAATTAAGGCAAGCATGTGGTATCTAACCTTTTGAGATTGGCTCATTTTCCTTAGAATTATGGTTTCCAGTTGGGCCTATTTGGCCACAAAGAACTGCATTTTTTAAAAATAGCTGAGTAGTATTCCATGGAGTAAATGAACCATAGCTTTCTTATCTAGTCTTCTGCTGATGGGCATTTTGGTTGCTCCCATATTTTGCAATTATTGATTGTGCTGCTATGAACATAGGGGTGCATGTTGGTTTCTTGTGTAACAGGTGTTTTGGATATATTCCTAGGAATGCTATTGCTGGATTATATGGTATGCAGATTTTGAGTTGTTTGAGTGTTCTCCATACTGATTTCAATAGAGGCTGTATCAACCTGCAGACCCACCAGCAATAGAGTAGGGTTCCCTTTTCCCCGTATCCTCGCCAGCAAGTGTTGTTAGTGTTTTTATTGTATGTGGGCCAATCTTACTGGCTGTCGCTGTCCCGCAGCGACGGACTTGGTGCACGGAGCCGATAATAACACGCGTGGACCCTGACTGATGGTCAAAGCCGAAGTTTATTAGGGGCATCAGACTTTATACCTGAGAGTCCATACTGTTTCTCTCTCTTGATTGGAATTCCTTTTGTTTTGTATATTACACCAGGTGTTCTCATTTACATGCTGTTTATACCAAAGGTAGCTATTTGGTTGTTGTCATGCAAATACTGTCCAATGAACTGCAAACCTGTGCTCGCTGACCTTCCAGGCTCACAATGTCCTCCTACAACTGGCGTTAGGTGGTACCTCATTGATGTCTTATTGCCAGGGAACTGGAGAATTTTTCCATGTGTTTGCCATTTGGGTTTGTTCCTTTGTGAAATATCTGCCCATTTCCTGTGCCCATTTCTTGAGTGGCTTGTTTGCTTTGGTGTTTTAGTTGTTTTGGAGTTCTTTGTATATTTTGGAGATTAGCCATCTATCACCTATGTAATGCGCAAAGATCTTTTCCCATTCTGTGGGTTGCCATTATACTTTGTTGATTGTTTCCCTTGCTGTACAGAAGCTTCTTAGTTTGATGAGGTCCCATTTGTTTATTTTGATCTTGATTGCTATTGCCTTTGGTGTCCTTCTTAGAAAGTCAGGACCTACTCCTATGTCTTGCTGAATATTTCCAACATTTTCAACCAAGAGTTTGAAGGCTTCTGAATGTAGGTGTTATCCATTTAGATTTGATCTTAGTGTATGGTGAGAGATGTAGGTCTACCTTTTTTGTTTCTGCATGCTATCAGCAAGTTGTCCCAACAGAATTTATTGAAGAGACCTTCCCATTTCCCTGGATTGTTGTTTGTCTTTTTGTCAAAGATTATTTGGCTGTATTTGTGTAGATTCCCTTCTGAAGTTTCTGTTCTGCTCCATTGATCCTTCTCTCTATCTTTGTGCCAGTACCAGGCTGTTTTGATAACCACTGCCCTATAGTATGTCCAGAGATCCGCAACTGTGATTCCCCCTGTTAATTTCCCTTTCTTCAGGATGGTTCTAGCTATTCATGGTTTTTTGTGTTTCCAGATGTAGATGAACCTTTGCATCATTGTTTCCAGCTCCATGAAGAATGATTTGGGCAGTTTGGGATTCAGTTGAATGTATATATTGCTTTTGGTAGTATAGACATTTTAATGACATTGATTTTACCTATCCAGAAGCATGGGATGTCACTCCATCTTTTGAGGTCTTGTTCAATTTGTTTTTTAAGTAGTTTGTAAGTTTTCACCAAAAAGGTCTCCTATAATTTTGGTTAGATTTATTCCTAGATACTTCATACTTTTCTCTATTATTTTGAATGGCATCTTGCTCGTTAAATCTTTTTCCATCTCTGGACTGTTTGCATACACTATGGCTGTTGATTTTTGTTCATTAATTTTGTACCCTGCCACTCTACCAAATTCTCGTATATGTTCTAGCAGTCTCTGTATTGAGTCTCTTGGTTCTTCTGTATAAAGAATCATGTCATCTGCATACAGTGAAAGCTTGACTTCTTTGTTTCCCATTTGAATTCCTTTGATTTCTTTTTCTTGGGTACTCATTGGCCAGTGAGTACCTCTAGGATTATGTTGAATAGCAGTGGAGATAACGGACAACTGTGTCCTGTTCCAGATCTCAGTGGGAAGGGTTCCAGTTTTTCTCCCTTCAGTCTGATGATGGCGTTGGGTTTTTCATATATTGCTTTGATTATGTTGTGGAATGTTCCTTCTATGCCTACCTTGGTTAGAGTTTTTAGCATAAAATAGTGTTGGGTTTTGTCAAAATCTTTTCTGTGTCTATTGATACTATCATGTGGTTCTTGTTTTTCAGTTTTTGAATGTGGTGTATCACATATATGGATTTCTGAATGTTGAACCATCTCTGCATTCCAGGGATGAATCCAAGTTGATCGGGATGAATGATCTGTCTGATATTTCTTTGAATTCTGTTGGCTAGGATTTTGTTGAGAATCCTAGGATCAATGTTCATCAGGGAGATAGGTCTATAGTTTTCCTTCTCTGTTGGTTCTCTATCCAGTTTTAGGATTAAGCTGATGTTGGCTTCATAGAATGAGTTTGGAAGGGTTGCTTCCTTTTCTATTGTTTTGAAGAGTTTGTAGAGGATTGGGGTTAGTTCTGTTTGGAATGTTTGTAGAATTCTGTAGTGAAACTGTCTGGGCCTGGGCCTTTTTTGTTGGGAGATCTTTAATTACTGATTCAATCTCTGCTTCAGTTACAGGTTTGTTCAGTTTTTTTTTGGTTGCCTTTGGGTTAAATTTTGGTAAGTGGTGGGAGTCTAAGAACTTTTCCATTTCTTGGTGGTCTTCTGATTTGTTGGAGTACAATTCTTTGTAGTAATTTCTAATTATTTTCTTGATGCTTGCAGTGTCTGTTGTTATGTTGCCTATATTTGATGCTGTTAATTCTCACTTTCTCTTTTTTTTTTTTTTTTTTTTTTGTCAGTAGGGCCAGTGGGCTGTCTATTTTGTTTATCTTCTCAAAAAACCAGCTTTTTGATTCGTTGATTTTGTGTATAGTTTTTTGGTTTCTATTTGTTTTTATTTCCTCCCTTGTTTTGATGATTTCTTGTTTCCTCTGTTTGTAGGGTCCTTCTGCTGCTGTTTTTCCAATTGCTGGAGGTGTGTGCTTAATTCCTGTATTTGGCACCTTTCTTAGGCCTTGACATGAGCTCCAATTGCAATGAGCTTACCACATAACACTGCTTTAGCGGTGTCCCACAAGTTTTGGAATGTTGTATCAGAGTTTTCATTGGTTTGCATAAATTTTTTTATCTCATCTTTAATTTCTTCTCTGACCCTTTGTTTGTTTAATAGCATATTGTTCAAACTCCAAGAGTTTCTATATTTCCTGGAGCATTTTGAATTGTTGATTTTCAGTTTCATTCCATGGCGGTCTGAGAGGGTGCATGGTATAATTCCAATCTTTTTGAAGTTATTTAGATTTGCTTTTGTGTCCTAGCATGTGGTTGATCTTGGAGAAAGTGCCTTGCGCTGCTGAAAAAATGTATAATCTGTGGGCTTAGGGTAAAAAGTTCTATAAATATCGACCAAGTCCAGTTGTTCCATTGTTTGTGTGAGCTCTGTTGTTTCTTTGTTGAGTTTTTATTTCGTTGATCTATTGGTGTTAATGGGGTTTTGACATCACCCACAATTATTTGATGTGTATCTATGTTTCCCCTTAAGTCTGTAAGTAATTGCTTCACATAGCTAGGTGCCTTGGAATTTGGTGCAGAGATGATTACAATGGTAATTACTTCCTGATTAATCATTCCTTTCACCAATATAAAATGTCCTTCCTTGTCCCTTTTAATGTTTGTCACATTGAAGTCTATATCATCTGAAATTAGGACAGCTACCCCAGCCTTTTTTTCTTGTCCATTGGCCTGAAATATCTTTTTCTATCCCTTCATTTTCAGTTTCTTAGCATCTTTTCTGGTTAGATGTGTCTCTTGTAGGCAACAGATAATTGGATTCTATTTGATGAGTCATTCCATTAATCTATGTCTTTTGATTGGTGTGTCTAAACCATTTGTGTTAAGAGTTAATATTGAGAGGTTGCAATTTTGCCCTGCCATGAGTATGGGTTTTTGTGTGTGTTGTTATCTGTGTAACTGCCCCTCCTTGTGAGGACTTTAGTGGGGAGACTTTCCTGTTTGCCATCTTTGTTTATGGATTGCCTCTTTTTTTTTTTATCTGGATTTAGCACATTTCTAAGGAGATTTTGTAGAGCTGGTTTTGTGCTGGCATATTCTTCTAGTTTCTCTTTGCTATGAAAGTATCTGACTTTGTTCTCAAATACAAATGAGATCTTTGCTCACTGGGGCCCTGGGTGCCTGCATGTTGCTGATGCTAGCGCAGTTGCAATTTCAAGGCACGTTCCGCCCAGCCCTTGTGATTGCCAGGGCCCTGGGCACCCACTCGTCGCATATGCCGATGTCTCCAAGGGGTTTCCTGGCATGGTCTGCCTGTCCCCTATGCTGATGGGGACTTCAGGTGCTGGTACTAATTAGTAGCCTGCAGGTGCGGAACAGCACAGCCCCGACCTGATGTGAGACCCAGGCACCAGTGCACTGAGGGATCTTCAAGCGCTATCCTGTAGAGATTGGATACTGCAGGCGTGCAGTAATGGGGTGCAAGAGTATTCAAGATGCTCTCTGTGTGTCCCCAGCTGCACAGGACCACAGGGCGCCACCCACAAGGCCTCATCCCCAACAGGCACGCAACCTCAGGGCGTGGCGGAATCAAGACGCTCTCCTTGTGTCCCCAGATGCTGGGTACCACCACCAAGGCCCAGCGGATTCAAGGCTCACTCTCTCTGTGTTCCCAACACAAGCGACCCCAGGGCGTGGGGGAATTGAGGTGCTCTCTGGGTGCGCCACCTGCACACGGGTCTACAGGGCATGGGAGGATTCCAGGCACTCTCTCAGTGTGTCCCCTGTGTGGGGGCCACAGGGTACGGAGGATTCAGGGTGCTCTCTGCGCGCACAGGACCAGACCACCATGCGTCACCTCTGAGGCAGTTTCAGCAGTTTTGAAGCAGTTTCAAGGCACTTGCCCTGCTGCCTCAGTCCCTGGAAACTCCATGGGGAGGGTAGGAAAGAAGCACCAAGGAGGCTCAGGCTTTGTGCTTGCCCCTGTGGGGAGAGCTCTGCTGACCCAGTACCACCCCTACCTGGCTCACCCACAACTCAGGCGCTCCTGCAGTCTGCCTCTGCCGTTGGTGAGAACCCTCGCCAGTGACCATTCCTCCAACCTTTCGTATCCTCTGGGTCAGCTGAGTCTCCTGTTGGCTGCCCGGAAATGTGATTCACCAAGTCTGGAGTGGGTCGCTATCTTCCCTGCCTTTTGTTTTGTTTTGTTTTGTGGTTGCCCTTCCGAGTTGTGTGGATCTTTTTGTCTTCACACCATCCAGGGAACTTCACGTACCTCTCCCTGAAGTTCTTTGCTGCTCCACGTACACTTCTGTCGAGTTCTATCCCTCTCTCGCTGCGATCTCCCTCACATCCATCCTCCTATGTCGGCCATCTTCTATTCTCCCCTCCTGATCTTATCTATTATTTTCTCCAACAGTATTTTCATTGCTATTTATCTTGTCATAGTTTTATTTCTTTGCTCTTTTTTCCCTATGATTCTGGAGAATTTAAAATGTTCCTGCAGATTCTATAAAGTATTCATTTAATCTGTATAATGAGTCACAGACATTCATTCTCCTGTCTGATGTTTTTCCTTCATTCTTTCATTATTTGGCACTATTGCCTTTCATTTCATCTCAACCTTTACAAGGTTTGTTTTGTGCTCTAATTGCAGTCTATTTTCCTTTTATGATTTTAAGGTGATCATATTTTTCATGTAATTTTCTCTTTGATTCTACATAGATCATTGTTTAATTATGATTTTATTTCTAATATGAAGTATCTTTTTTTCTTATCTCATGTCAGCATTTTATTTTTTGACACATATACATGCTCCCCAGTAAAAACTTTACAATAAAAGTGCGGGTAAACCTTAATGGGATTCCCTCTCTTTCTTTTGCAGGTGAATATTATTATATCTACTGCTGTGGTTTAAATTTACAGGCAGAGTTCTCAGTCAAATTCTTTATAAACATTTACAATACACTTTACAATATACTAACCTAGTTTGAACTGTGAAAATGCTTAGCTCAAAAGAACTATTTCTAGAAGACAGGGTTTTTCCCCCATTCTATAGGAGCATTGATACTACTATATCAAAAATTACCATGCATTTTGTCATCTAATTCACTGGCTCCCATTCCCTACCATTCCCTAATTTGAAGAACAAGCAGGTTATAGCTTACTAATTACATTCACTTTGTGTTACATTCTCAGAAAATATTAGATTGTTCCTGTTCTTTTTTGTTTGTATTCTCTGTCTGCCATTCTCTCTTTCTCTCTCTCTTTCTCTCTCTCTGTTTTTTTTTTTTGCCACTTTCCTTGTTCCAGGGGTGGGGTGGGGGGGCAGTAGGTAGGAAGAAATGTATATATTACTCAGCAAATTTCTAAAAGACTCAGGTTTCTATTTTAGAATTCTTCATCTTTCCTAGCTCTTCTTGGAACTTTATTTGAAAGAAACTGGAGACTGAAGAGAAGATTGTACTTTTATCACATGAAACTTACTTACTTTCCTAAAAATGTTAAATAAAATTAATTACAGTAACGAAAAAATGAACTACAACTTCCTTGTAAATGTAATAGACAAAAATTGCCTATAAAAGGTTATTATCATTCAATTTTTGGTAGAGGAATGGGCAGGAATTTACACTTAATATGCATAACCCAAAAGAAACTTCGCATAAGATGCCATCTATCTTTAAAAATCAAATTGTGTTCACAGCAAGCATCTAGAAAAAATATAAAACTTATGTTGAAAATTAAATTATTTATATTTAAACACATAACAAGATTTTGAAAAATATGCTGTGCTTGAGTAATTCAAATGTTTACAGCATATAAATATAAAATAGTTCCATTTTATGTTTAATTGGTATATTAAGTTATTTTAATTCTCAATTCCTGTACCAGATGTTCATTACAGAAATGTAATATATTTTGATGAATATGTTGTCAAAACTCTTTGATAATTCATGTGTATTAGCAGCATAGGAATATGCTGACATTTCCCCAAGGTAAATTCGTGAGGTTAAGCAGGATAAATGTCATACTTCGTAATGCTTTTAAGAAAAAGCTCTTGTGGCGAAACTGCATATTAGTTCCCTGCTTTATGACCCTTGACAGTAACTTTAGAAATTTGCTTCTGTTTTAAGTGATGCACTGTATCTGTAGCAATGAAATAAAGGGACAAATCTGTGACTCTTACATGAATTTGGTCATTATATAATAAGAAAATCTGAAAGGAATAGTAATAATAAATTCAAATGATAAATATTTACATTGTGCTCTAGAAAAAAGCTATATCATAAACATTGGATGCTATCTAGTTGAGGCAAAGCAAATAACTTGGAAAATAATTTTGAGATTAGAAATGCTAGTTTCATAAAATTTATTCCAATGGTGAACAATTTTATTACATGTTAATGACTTAAGAACAGCTTCTGCTGTCCTTCATCTTTGCCAAATCTAAATGTGAAAACATGTCAATAAGATATTGCTTTATAAAGTGGAATGGCATTCTGAAACTGTAAAGTTGAAGAATAATTATGCTTATTGTTGGACCTATATTCTGGATCTGAGGTTAAGATGCAAAAATATTTGAGGCCGATGCAGTAGACTAGAGGCTAAAGTCCTTGCATTATAAGTGCTGGGATCTCATATAGGCACCAGTTCTAATCCTAGCAGCCCAGCTTTTCCATACAGCTCCTTGCATGTTGCCTGGGAAAGCAGTAGAGGATAGCCCAAACCTTTGGGACATTACGCCCTCTTGGGAGACCTGGAAGAGGCTCTGGTCTCCTGGGTACGAGTCAGCGCAGCACTTGGGGAGTGAATCAATGGATGGAAAATCTTCCTCTCTGTCTCTCCTCTATGTGTATCTAACTTTCCAATAAAAAATAAATTCAATCTTAAAAAAAAAACCCTCACATTAGAACAAATCAGTAGGTCTACTTTATTGATTAAAAACTAATGTTAGTTTAGAATAATGCAATTCAGTAATTTGATTTTTTACTTCCTTTTATTATTATCATTTTATGACATAGATCCATAGATCATGGGATTACTCTTATCCCTTCTCCAATTCCCTCTACCTCCACTGACTTCCCCTGTATCATTAGTATAATATAGCTCTTCATACACAATCATATATCCATCATTGGGGGCATGGACAATGGCAGAGAGTCCAGCACCCTATCGACAATATATAATAAATAGTTTCATTGGAATTCCATCTTTCTCTGGAAGTAGAGATGTATGCTGCATTGTATCCTCACATCTGAATGACAGTCTCCATTACACAGTTACTATACATCCCCTTAAATGAAGAGCCACAATACAAAATCAACAAACAGAAAGAAAAATAGAAATTTACAATGGTATGAAATTAAATAACATGCTGCTAGATATGATAGTATCATTTACACTGTTACTAAACATCCACTTAAATGAAAAGACACAAAACAAAATCAACAACAGGAGGGAAAAAAAAGAAATTAACAACACCATGAAGTTAAATAATTTGCTACTGAATGACTAAGGCGTCACTGAAGAAATGCAAAACAAAATCAATAATCTTCTTGAAGAAAATGATGTTACTGTATGATCTATGAGTCAGTGAAGAATTTAATCAGGAGAAAGTGTTTTGAAGAGATGAAATGAACAAAAACCATCAAAATCCATAAGATATAGTTTTGACTAATCTTTGTTGGTGAGCTATGTCTCCTGTACGCAATGCATAGATGGGTTTTTATTTTAATCCAGTCTACTAATCTGTGAGGTTTAATTGATGGGTTTAAGCCTTTTACATTTAGGGTTATTACAAATAGGTGGCAATTTGGTTCTGTCATTTTAGCAATGGGTTGTTCATTGATTTAATCTTCCGTTGTTATTCTACTGGGATGTTTTTCACATTTGCCTTTGGTTTCAGTGGATATTATTCCTTTTCTCTGTCAAGAGGACCTCTTTAAATATCATTTGTAGGGCAGGTTTGGAATATGCAAAGTCTTAGAGTTTTTCTTTACCTTGGAAGAATTTTATTTCAGTTTCAAAGACAAGGGAGAGTTTTGCTGGGTATGTTATCCTCATCCAATAATTTTTTGCTTTTAGAATTTGGAGTATCACTCCATTCTCTTCTTGCTTGTAGATTTTCCTGTGAGAAGTCTTCTGTATGTTTAATTGGCATTCTTTTATATGTCAGTTGATTTTTTTCACGTTCCCATTTAAGGATCTTTTCTTGATGTTTTATTGAAGAGAGATTGATTATCATGTGTCTTGGTGAAGATCACTCCTGGTCAACACTGTTGGGAGTTCTGTGTCCTTCCTGGATTTTGTTTCCCAATTCTTTCTCTAGTTTAGGAAATGTTTCCCTTATTATTTCATTAAATACACTTTTAAACCCAGTTTATTTTGCTCCACCTCCTTGGACTCCCATAACTCTTATATTTGGCCTCTTAACCGTGTCTTTCAATTCTTGCATCTTTTTTTTTTTTTTTTTTTTTTTTTTTGCCCTGATCCAGCTCTGCTTCCAGCTTTCCATTTCCCTGTGGTGACAGGAAATATCTTCTAATTTTTAGATTCTTTCTTCTGCCTCCTTAATTCTGTTTTGGAGATTCTCCTTTGTGCTTTTAGTTGGCTTCAATGTATTCTTCCTTTCTGATATATCAGCTTTCATTTGATTCATTTCCAGTGTGACATATTCCTTGTATTCCTTAAATGCCTGCTTTACATTCTTCTTATTGTTAAGAATTTTTAAAACAGGTGTTTAAATTCTCTATCACCCATTGTATCGCTCAATGTCTCCTTCAGTGAATTCTGAGACCGGCAAAGGGTTTTGCGCTCTCTCTCTCTTTCTCTTTCTTCTTTTGCTATTGGT
Source organism: Ochotona curzoniae (assembly GCF_017591425.1). Classification (NCBI taxonomy): domain Eukaryota; kingdom Metazoa; phylum Chordata; class Mammalia; order Lagomorpha; family Ochotonidae; genus Ochotona; species Ochotona curzoniae. The sequence goes on from NW_024467087.1 coordinate 46,513,549, forward strand.
CATTGTACTTCCAGTTATCAGATTCTTCTCCTTGGGGCAGGTTTTTAAGCTCTGTCACCCACAGGTCTACAGTTCGATTTCTTTTGCAGTTGATAAAAGGCTTTTTGTTTGCAGTCACTTGTGCTACTCCCTACAGCAAATTCCAGATCTTGGTTCTTATGTTAGATTTCCACCATGGTCTCCATAGCTCCAGCTTCTGGCTCATCACTCTCCACTTCCTGTGATAGCATGCTGAGGCTGCACTGTTGTTGGTACAAGCTTTCTCCTACTTCCATTTGGAACAGTCCCCAGGATTAGGGAGACACCAGGTATCCTATATAACTAGGTTCTTGGTGGTACTGATCTTGCAGGAACCTATTGTCCTATGAGGAACCCATGGACCTATTTGGATCTGTACTAAGCCAATGTGGGTATTATTTTCCTGTGGGACCAGTGCAATGCCTGAGCTCAATAAAGTCGCTTCCAGCTCAGCACATGTGCAGCTCACTGCTGTCCCTGAAGTGTTAAGGTTTTTGCACATTATATAAAATGACAGCTGATATGCCATTACTTGACCTGCTGGCTGTCAGGTCTGAGGGCTACCCAGACCTGTCTTGGGTAGAACCTGTAAGATGCCATGTGGTTGCAGTTCACTGAGCCAGAAATGAGTTCACCCCCAGCCCAGTGCATGCACAATACTGTCCAAAGGCTTTCCATCCCTATACAAAACTGTGCCCTATTTCTCTTTAGAGGGGAGAGTGGTCTGTGAAATCCACCCTTTTCCTGCACTGCCAATCTGGGACTTGCTGCTCTGTCTCTGCTCCTGGTCAAATCAAACAGACCAGCAGGATGGACAGTTCTTTGTCTGGGTTTACCTCGTGAGATCCCAGTGAATATCCCTTCCCACCTTGTCACTGGTGGAGTTCTGAATGCTAGTGAAGTTCAGATTGCTGCTTGCTGAATTCCGCTGGGGCATTGGTCATTGCGACACCATAGTGTTGTGTCTGCTTCTTTCCTGTGTCTGTAAGTCTCCAGGTGCTCCTCTACTATTGTTCTGTCCTCTCCTATTTCCTGGAATGTACCCTCTGCTTCACACTGGCTTATGTTTCTCCATCTGTTTAAACATGTCCTTATCCTATGCCTACTTTGTTAAGGCACACATAATCATTTTGGCCAACCTTTACAATACCTTTTGCCAATAGAAAAGAGCAGCAAATGTGTACTGCTGACATTGAGCCTTGCCTTCAAGAGACTGGCAAGTGTATACCACATTGCTAGTAGCAATACTAATTGCAATGCCAGAATCACAGCTTCCTTGTAGCAACCATGCTATGAAGAAACACAATTCACATAATCAGGCTATGGAAAATGAGATGCTCTATGAAGAGACTCAAGGGATATCATGGTAACAGTTGTATATTTAGGAAAAATCATTCTGGGTAGTAAATTCTCTTACCTCAGCAACTCTAGCTGACAGTACCTGGATCTGAGATGTAATCAAAGTAATCTTTGCAAATTGTTGAACCTTAATGTCAATTTTGAGATCAATAAATTTGAGTCCTTCTGTTATACAGTAGTCAACAATAAAAACAGGTTATATCTATATCTATCTCTATATCTATGTATGTGTGCGTGTTAAGGTATTATATTATAAATATTCTAAAATAAGAGAATGGATAGGGCCCAGTACAATGGCCTACCAGCTAAAATCCTTGGCTTGAATTTGCCAGGAATACATGTGGTCACCGGTTCTAATCCCGGAAGCTCCATTTCTCATCCAGCTCCCTGCTTGTGGCCTGGGAGAGCAATCGAGGATGGCCCAAAACCTTGGGGCCCTGCGCCTGCGTGGGAGACGTGGAAGAGGTTCCTGGCTCCTGGCTTCGGATCAGCACACCACCGGCTGTTGCACTCATTTGGGGAGTGAATCATCGGAAGATCTTTCTCTCTGTCTCTCCTCCTCTCTGTATAGCTGACTTTGCAACAAAAATAAGTAAGCTTTAAACAAAGAGAGAGAATGGATAGATGAAAATGTAGTAACAAAATGTGGCTCTCGAAGCTGAGGCATATTGTATCCCTCTTTTTTTTAGGTTGATATTCCCATTATAGCTATTGTAATAATTACAAATTTGCTTCAACAAGCCCAAAGGACAGACATAACAAAAGATAGATCAGGAGAAAATGTTTCCAACATATATAACTAATTAAGCTTTATGTTGCATTCTAAATACTAGTCATGTATGACTTTAATTTTAGATTATTTAGAACCTGGCAAATTTAGTGTTCTTGCTTTCCCCACTTTGCAGTAGGATATAGATATAGGCTGTTGCTCTGCATTGCAACAGGTAACAGATGGATTAAATTTCTCTAAAAGCTTTGGCAGATCTCCTACTTTTGCACATGTGCTTTCTTTCTTTCTTTCTTTTTTTTTTTTTTTTCAATTGTGCATTCACTTGGTGACTGTTTATTTCCAAAGTGTTTAGAAAGTTACATTAATGAATGTCTGGTTTCTGTGTGTGATTGTTTTATTGTTTTTCCTAAGAGAATGAAAACTGAGAACTTATTCTACTACCTTACTGCCACCTTCAAGAGCTGTAAAAATTCAAGTTTCATTCCGAGGAGAGTAACAAATAAATAAATTGCATCCATCAGAAAGAATCACTATTATCAATGAATGCTATCAATATTAGAAGTGGAAATTATTCATTATCATTGCTGTTTTACAGAGACTAACATTTTAGAGCACATCACATTGAAGAATAGATGTCAACAGTAGGTTAAACAAGAAAAAAAAATGTGTATGTTCCATTGTGATTTATGTATTAAATCCAGAAGAACCAAGAGACATCTTGTAGGCCAAAGGAAAACATTCATGGAATTTCCTGAATGTTAACTTACAAAACTGCGTCTTGTTCTCCTATGCCAACCTTTAATATAGGGAATACAGTGAATTTTAATTGTGTGAAACATAAAAATTTGAAACAATGTAAAGTCCAACCAAACTTCCACAAGATACATTAAGGATATCTATGTGAATAATTAAAAGAAAACTCAGATTTTAAAAAACAAGTTCAGAGCATGAGACCACCATATAAATTATTAAGAAAATATATAAGATGATAAAAAATAAAACCCATATGCACATAGTTAGGAGGATAAAATGGCTAAGAATGCATTTTCATTTTAATGAGGTTACATAAAAGCTTTATGAACTTGGACTGTCTTGCTTAATTCTCTCATAGTAAGTTACATTTCTGCAGAAAGAAAGCATGACCTATGTCAGTGATTTTCAGATGGAAAATTGGATGGTAGGAGTTTGAGTTTCACTGATTTCTTAGAGGCCAATCCTTATATGCAATGCTTTGATCTTCAGATTATTTGATGAGCTTAATTATATTCAGGGTACCAATGACTTACTAATATTGAAATTAATGTATGGGCCCGGCGCGGTGGCTCAAGTGGTTAAGGTCCTCGCCTTGCACGCCCGGCATCCCATATGGGCGCCGGTTCTAATCCTGGCAGCCCCGCTTCCCTTCCAGCTCCCTGCGTGTGGCCCAGGAAAGCAGTCGAGGACGGCCCAAAGCTTTGGGACTCTGCACCCGCGTGGGAGACCCGGAAGAGGCTCCTGGCTTCGGATCGGCATAGTATCGGCCCGTTGCGCTCACTTGGGGAGTGAATCATCGGACAGAAGATCTTCCGCTCTGTCTCTCCTCTCTGTATGTCCGCCTTTCCAATGAAAAAATAATAAAAATAAATCTTTAAAAAAAAAGAAGAAATTAATGTAATATTCTTTCTAGTTTATTGGAGGAAAAATAACATCTTCTATTTTTTTTAAAGATTTATTTATTTTTACTGGAAAGTCAGATAAGCAAAGAAGGAGAGACAGAGAAGTTCTTCCATCCGTTGATTCACTCCCCAAATGGCTGCAACGGTTAGGCTGATCCAAAGCCAGGAGCCCAGAGCCTCTTCCAGATCTCCCACGCAGGTGCAGGGTCCCAAAACTTTGTGCTATCCTTGATTGTTTTCCCAGACCACAAGCAGGGAGCTGGATGGGAATTGGGGTTGCCAGAATTTGAACTGGCACCCATATGGTGAAGACTTTAACCACTAGGGCACCACATTGAACTCATTTCCTTCTATGAATTGGTTGTAATGGACTTGTTTTTAAAACAAAGGACAGATTAATAGGAGAAGGCAATCAGACACACAATATGTGTGTTTCATATACATGAGGAATACAAGCTTAGAATTTATTGAAGAAGTGACCTTGAGTACAAATATTTAGTATAGTGAATAAGAAGTTCAAGTCTCATGGGCCCTGCTTGGTACCCTAGCAGCTAAAGTCCTCGCCTTGCATATGCCAAGGATCCCATATGAGCACCGGTTCTAATCCCAGTGGCCCTGCTTCCCATCCAGCTCCTTGCTTGTGGCCTGGGAAAGCAGTAGAAGATGGCCCAAAGCCTTGGGACTCCCCAGGCTGGAAGACCCCAAAGAGGCTCCTTTGCCTTGGTGTTCTGCTTCCAGCCTTCTGTCTATGCAGATACTGGGAAACAGTGGTAATGATTCAATTGATCAGACCTGCCATTCACATAAGAACTGCAGATGGAATTCTTGGGAGGCAAATCAGGGATCTTTTGCACATCTCCTTCTTCCAAACTGCCAGAAATTCCACAATCCTGTGCTGAAGAGGCATATTTAGGAATTCCACATGACTGTCACTCATAAAGGTTTAGCATTTTCTGATTATGGTTGACTAGTCTGTGAAACCGTTCTCTCATCATTAGAAAGCTATAATAGAGTTCACCTCAAAACTTAACTGAGGAATAGATTTCTAAGTTAAGAGGGCCATGGCATTTTCAGCAATTTAATTTGACAGAAGTTGAGATATCTGATCTTTAGTGAACAAAGATTGCATTTCAACAAACTTCTGAATGCAGCACATTCCTTCATCAAAAATGAGTACTACACAAGAGGAATCGCCCAGTAATTTTTTTTTTCAAATGTCCTTTGCCCTCACTTCAATATCCTGAACACAAAACCCGCTGGCTACTTTGATTTTCTCTTCTAAATCTTCATCACACTGAGTCAGAAACTGCTTTTCCAGTGTTAATATATAACATAAAAAGAAGATAAAAATATGATTAGGTACATTTAGTGCAATCTTGACTGTAGCCAAGAATAGTAGGTACTTGTGAAGAAACTCCAGTTATAGTTCTATTCTGTAACAGGAACTATATTACACATGTGAATGGAAGAGACAAAAATACATTAGACAGGTCTGTGTTTCTTTTCTCAGACTTTCTTATCTCACTTCAACACCGTACTACTAATAGGTCTGTACAGTTTTATAATTCCTAATTTTCTGATGTCTAATTATCTTCTTCTAAATACAACTCAACTATTTTTGTGAACATATAAATGAGAGACTCATGTAAATATATTTCAGTAACCTTATTAGTGCAATGAGAAGAGTGGAGTTTTTTGTTTCATTGTTTGTTTCTTTGTTTTCAGATAAATCCATTGTATTCCAAGAAACCATCTCAGTTTCACTTCATGGATGCTGAGACTTAACTCTACTCTCATCAGACATTGATGTCTACTCTGATGTCTACTCTCACAGAAATGTAGTTTGTTTACAGTATTTAAAATCTCTTGTAACTTTGTTTAAAGCAGTATTGTGTATTTCTTTTACTTTTCTTTGAAAAGTGACAAAAGAAATACAAAACATGCCAGTAATTCAGGTTTTCATTTCATTCTGTCCTGATAACCTCTGACTGCAAATATGCCTTACTGTTTCAACCAAGAACATTATCAGTTGCATTTTTATTTAGCTTTGCAGTAAAAGAAGGTTTTGCAAAAATCTCTCTCATACATGTATCACCAACTTACCCTGCAACACACACACACACACACAGAGCTTTACAGAGTGACAGAGGGAAAGTGAAAAAATTGGAACTTCATGTAGAATTGTTAGTATTTTCTTTATTGCACATTCATACAATTTTTAATTTTTTTGAAATGTTATGAGTATTATGTACTTTGTAAAACCATTTAGGAAACAGAAACAATTTGAAGCAAGATTGCTGAGAATGTTTGTTACAGGTGACATTTACTGACTTCTCATATTATACCAGGCACAATGTTAAGTGCTTTATATGCGTTAGCTCATGTAATCCCCACATGAACCCTATTATCATAATATTATTATTATCACCGCATTTCATACAGGAGAAAATTGATATTTGGATGATTACTAACTTTTCAATGATAATACAGATACTGTAGATTGAAACAGTACTTGAAAGAAAATCTCTCCTAAAAACATGCTTTTACTATAACTTTTCATTTACTTCTCCCTATTCTTTGAGCAAAGAAATAAAATACAGTTTCGAGAGGTAATGAGAGTTAGCCGTATATGGATGCACTGATGGCTCTGCATATCTTCAAGTGGCTCAAACCCGACTATCCCTTTAGATTTTCTTTCAAATTTTTTTTTTCAATTTTCATTGCATTAACACATCACAAAACTAGAAATCACAAAATTATTCTCTATCATTCTAATATGCATATGCCCATCTAAATATTAGTTTGACATTTTTGTGTTAACAATTTCTAGGATATTTCAAGTCATCTATTTATAAATCACTATAAATTTGTTGATTGAAGTATGATTACTGAAATGGATATTTCATGTTACAGAATTTTTCTGCTCACTTTCTATACCACAGTTCATAATTCTACCATTGTCTCAACTGCTGTGTACATTTATAAAACACACATTTTCCTTCTTAGGCATATCAAGTGTAAAAGAAGCCAACTTCTATTCCAATTTTCTTGTTTTTATTTTGTTGTTGTTGCTGTTATATTATTTTTTATTGATTACATTGCATCATGTGACACTGTCTCATAGGCTCTGAGATTCCCCCACCCCTCCCCATGCCCTTCCCCCATGGTGGATTTCTCCAACTTGTTGCAGTATTACAGTTAAAATTCAGTTAATATTCTTTCATTGCAAGCATGGAGTTCAGCATCTTATTGTCCAGATAAATTAAACGGTTTCTTGGGGAGACCATCTCTGGTCTGAAAGCAGAGCTGGCAGAATATCATCCCGATCAATTAAAAGCCACAACATAACATCAACATCAATTTGCAGCATTATGGAATTAATTGATATGGTATTGAGTAACAAATATGTTAAAAAATGCAAGTTCTTAACCGCATCCTCTGACTACTTCATTGGCATTTCAATTTTGGTTTATACACAGAACCGGCTGCTTATACACCTTAAAATGGCTATGGGGTACTATTCAGCTGTCTCGTGACTATTCTCATTCTAGCATTCAGCAGTTTATAGTGTTGAAGTTTAATTTTGCTGAACTTGGCAGATTTTAGAATAGTCTAAACTGGTTTATAACTCTAACAAAGCATATGTCAACAGTTGAAGTGCAGAACAGTTTTAGGAGGGATGTGCAGAGAAATCTTCAATACCTTAGTGAGGAGTAACTAATTTTTGTTATGAGAAAATTTGTGCTTCTGAATTCTCTTTGTTAGTTTAATTCAGAAATAGTTTGTAAATATTCTTACAAATGAGAGAGCTTGTAAAAATTATCCATGTAGATGTCTTATTAATTTTTTCTCAACTTTTTAAACCACAATACATAAAAAATGAAATATTCTGCTCTTCATATTTTATCATGTTAGCATTATAATTTTTACTCAATTATTCCATTGAGTACTTTGTAATTGTGTATGTTTTTATTTCATTCATTATCTTTTAGAATATTAAATCTTGAATAATATTTTAAACATTTATAACAGCTTTATAAGTTGTAAAAGCTATTACAGGCTAAGTTTAAAAATATGGAGGTATTATCATAAAAGAATAATAAACTTTAAAAGCAAATTACTATTCTAACTCAGACAATTTTTTCAAAGAATAAAATCCTGTATCATGCAGTTCCTCCAACAGACTATGCCAAAATGTGGGACAACTAGATTGAGGGATGAGCTCATTATTAGAGGAAAAATTTGCAGCATGAAAGGCCTCAATGAGAAACAAGCAATATTTTCATATACATGCTTTGAATTCCTATCTTAAGAAACTAGAAAACCAAACTGAAATAAATCTAAAGCAAATGAAGCAACTACAGAGTAGGAATCAATAAACCTGAAACCAGAAGAGAACAGAAGCTCATTGAAACAAAAAGCTACTCCTTTAGCAAAAGAATTATTACACTGATATATTTGTATCGAGACTGAAAAAGAATAAAATGAAGATATACAACTCACAAATGTCAAAAAGAAATTAAGAATGTCAATAGAGACATCCAATAATTTAAAAACTACTTAGGGGATATTACAGATGGTTTTACTCTTGGACATTTCACAATGTAAGTGAAAGAAATTCATGTCCTTGAAACTACAAATGAAAAATTCAACCAAGTTCATTTGGGTTATAACATGTCCAGTAACAGATAAAGACATTAAAATCAGAACAAGGAAAAAGAAACTCCTGAAAAGTTTACTGGATCTCAATATTTTAATTTGGGAGACTTTTAAAAGCTTTTATTTTATTTTTACTCAGAGCAAGAAATAACTGCCATCGTAAAGACAGCTGGTTGTAGTTTCCATCTGGAGGAAGTAGCACCAGGACACTAAAAGCGGATAAGTCTGAACCAGCACCTTGTTTAAGGTTTTCAGCAGAAAGAATGAACAAGGCAGAGGAAGTATCATGGAGAAGTTTAGGTTTGGTCAATTTGAATAATTTCAGTAAATTTAGAGATATAAGAACAATTCTTAATTAGCATTAGTAGCCAACATGTGTTAGTTTCCAGATTAAAATTGTGCTGCAGCACAATTTATTTTTCATCAAAAAGAATTTGTTCACTCTGGGAAGCACATTGTCTCCTAAGTCAGTTAGAATCTGAGATGACAAACTATCAGAATTTGCAAAGAACAAACACTGTGATTAATTCACAGAAATTTAGTAAACAATTAATGAAAAATTAATATCAATTTTATACAACCTGTATATGAAAAATTAGAAAGGGATATATTCCACATAATTTTTTCACTCGAATAATAACAGTTGAAAAAGAAAACTACAGACCAATATTTCTTGTGAGGTTAAATAATAAAACCTTAATAAAGTAGTAGGAAGTTTGGGGCCAGTGCCATAGTATAACACTGCCTAACTTTATTTACCAACATCAATTAAGCAAGCTAGTTCATGTACTGATTGTTCAACTTCCAATCTAGTTCTCATGATAAGAACACTCAGCAAGTAATAATAGAATGACTTTCTGTACTTCATAAAATATTTATAAGAAAAATGTACAGCTAACAACATATTTAAAGGTGAAAGACAATGTTTCCACCTGGTGTGTGGTGTGTTAGCTTTCATATTTTATTGTTTTCACATAGTTTCATATATTCCAGCAGCACATGAAGGAAAAAAAATGAATTCATAAAATATCCAAAAGGTACAAACTCAGTCACTTTTTTGATAGCATGATTTTCTACATATAAAAATCTACATAATCTCACTTACAGTGAAACTGTTTATATTATATTTTGACAATAGGTTTCTGGACTCTCTGCCATTGTCCATGCCCGCAATGATGAACATATGACTGAGTATGAAGAACTATATGTTAGTAATGATATAAAGGAACTGGGGGGGGGGAGGGAGTTGGGGAGGGGATAAGGGAATATGGAACTGTATCATAAAATTATAGCAATAATAAAATGTGAAAAAAAGAAAAAAATCTACATAATCTCCACAAAAGTTCTGGAATAAATAAGTGAATCCATTCAGTTGACAGGGTATATACGTTCAATAAATATTAGGTGTACTTCTATAATTTATTTGTGAACATTGTAAAATCAAACAAATTATAATGTAATTTACCATGTTCTAAAAAAGAAATATATAAATATAAATGTAGATGTACATGAAAAAGTCAAGATTCTGCAATCTAAATTTTTAACTAAATGCTAATATAAATAAAAAACATACAAACGGAGAGATGCTGTAGTTATGAATCAGATGATTTAACGTTGTGCAGGAATCATTTTGTCCCATCTTTTCAGTAGATTTCATGAAATTCTCAACAAAATTCAGTAAGGATATGTCCCTAAACATAAAATTGTTCATTCTAAATTGTGTATGGAAAGACAAATGCTTTTCATTTGAATTTTGTGTATAGCTTTACCTGTATTATTGATGTGCTACCATTATTTATTCTTATTTGTTTAATTTTTTGGTTAGTGGAACATTAAGCCTTTCAGTACAATGCAAACTTCAAATGTTATATCAAAAAAACAAAATAAATATGGAAATAAATTTAAAAATCTAGACTAGATAGCATAATTTAGAAAAATAAAACCAAAATTTATGAATCATTGGAGCTTATGAAGTTCTATTACATAGCTACATCCATGAAGACATTATGATACTGGCAAAGACACAGACACATTGGTTTAAATAACAGAAATGCGAGAAACAGATCCAGAAAAATATGCCTAAATGATTTTTAACAAGATTATAAAAGTAATTTGGTGGGTGAAAGATAGCCATTTCAGCAAATGGCACTGGAACAATTAAAAGCCCACAAGCTGGGCTGCTCTCAAAAGCCTACTGGCTAAAGTGCTTGTCTTTCATGTGCCCGGATAGCATATGGATCCTGGTTTATATCCAAGCTGCTCCAGTTCCCATTCTGCTCCCTGCTTGTGGCCTGGGAAAGCAGTAGAGGATGGCCTAAAGTCTTGAGACACTGCACCTGTTTGGGAGACCTGGAAAAAGCTCCTGGCTCCTGGCTCCTTACCCCTGGCTCTTTGTTCCAGATCTGCTTGGCTCTGGCCATTGTGGTCACTAGGCAAGTGAACCTGGGGATGGACGATCTTTCTGCCTCTCCTTTCCCTGTAAATCTGACTTTCAAATAAAAAATGAATCTTAAAAAAAAAGCAGAAAAAAAGTACCTTTATACAAACACTGTACTTCATTAGAAAAATTTCAAGTAGATCATGAATGAAAATATAAAACACAGGGCCCGGCGCGATGGCGCAGTGGTTAAGGTCCTCGCCTTGCACGCCCCGGCACCCCATATGGGCGCTGGTTCTAATCCTGGCAGCCCAACTTCCCATCCTGCTTCGTGCCTTTGGTCCGGGAAAGCAGTCCCAAAGCTTTGGAACCCTGCACCTGTGTGGGAGACCCGGAAGAGGCTCCTGGCTTTGGATCGGCATAGCATTGGCCGTTGCGCTCACTTGGGGAGTGAATCATCGGACAGAAGATCTTCCTCTCTGTCTCTCCTCTCTGTATATCCGCCTTTCCAATAAAAATAAATCTTAAAAAAAAAGAAAATATAAAACATGGAATTACACAGGTTTAGAAAAATATGATTAAATGTTTAGAGCTTAGGAGAGGTAAAATGTTTTAGGCTTAAAAAAATTGTAATCTCACAGGCATGGACGATGTGGTACTACATGGGTCACCTAGCCTGGGGCTTGAGCCTGCCTGTGAAGTGGATGTCAGGTTTGTGATCCCTGTGGGCAGGGGGTCCGGTGGGACTTGGGTCTCATTGCCTGGGCCCTGGCACCCACCTACTAGGTGAGTGTTGGGATTGTGAACCCCAGGGGTGGAGGGTCTGGTGATGTTTGGGACTCCCAGCCTTGGTCCTTGGACTTACCTGCAAGAACATGTTGTACTTAATAAAAAAGGTGGAGCAGTGGACACAGGTCCTGTTGTAAAAAGAGAATATGCAACACATTTGGTGCTGTACCAGAAGGACAACAGAACTAACTGGACAACTACCCCAAACAAATGATGACAGCAAAAAATGTAAGTGAATGGAGCCAATGGACATTGGGAGGATGACATCATCCTTGCAGGATGACATCATCCTTGGATATGAGAACTCAACAGTATTTCAGAACTATCTGAACCACTCTAATAGAACCCTCAGAATATGTACACATTGAGACTCTGGGTTGATATGAGGTGGCAGTTCCTCAACCCTGGGTACTGAAATGTGTGGAAACTCTAGTGTGGTTTCCCCTGTGGTCTCTCTCCTTCCCCCAGAAACAACAACAAGAAATAGCAAATCTGGAAGCAATGAGTATACCCAATTTTCCCTAAACTTAGATCCTGCCCACCCTGATCCAATATCTAGTCATTATAAAAATACAATTTATGAATAAATTATAATCTGTGAAATAAATTGGCAGTCATCAAAACTAATATTTTTGACATGTTAATGGTTATGTTAAGAGAAAAATTATAAACTGAAGACAAATTATGGGCTGAAGTAAACATTTGAAAAACATATTTTTGATAAAAGACATTTTAAAACATGTGAAAGCCACAGAGTTTTAAGACTGAACAATAAGTTAGCACAATATGGGGAAATATATAAAATAACAAGTATTTCACTAAGGAGGAAGTACAGATGATAAAGAAGCACAAGAAATGATCTTAAACCATAGCCATCAGATACAGGATTACAGTGAGATAGTGTTACACACCCATGAGAACAAATACAATAAAATGAATATACTATTAAATGTTGATGAGGAAGTTGAGAAACTTTATCATCCTTAGCGGGCTGCTTGGGAAGTAGAATTATTTAGCCCCTTGGAAAATTGATAGTTTCCATTGAAAATAAATATGCAAGTTCCCTACCATTTAGCGAGTCCACCCCTGTACTCTTGTAGTAATGAGAACAAAAATTCACAGTGAGTGAATATCCAAAAGTAAGATGAATTGAAATTTTGTTAGACGTCTTATTTTACTGTCAGGCTAGAAAAGTAATTGAACATTTTAATGCACAATCACTCTCTGTCTCTCCCTGTTTTTCTCTTTCTCTCTCTCTCACTTTAACTTGAAAGGCAGAGAAAGAGGCCACAAATTGACAGAGAGGATTGTCATTATTTAGAAAAAAAAAAAACATGGTTGAATAGTTAAAGTAAAAGGTAAAATTTCAGACCATGATGGCTAAGTAGGAGGTAAATTAACAAAAGCAATAGGTAATCTGTGAATTGAAAAAAAAAAAAAAAACTATGAATAGACTCAGAAGTTGAGAAATTGACAAATGAACATAACACTCAGGCAAAAAGTCTTGTAACCAACCCCTCAAATTAATTTTTTGAAACATTCACACAGATGCCTTGGAGGAATGTGTGTTTGTACTTATAAGTGGGCTGGGGAAGTGGAAAACAACATAAATGAGCTTCAAAATGATGAAATGTGGAGTAACAACAACAATAAACAAATAAACAAACAAAAACAGCAAGATTACCAAAAGGTTTGCACATCATTGGCATACAAATGAATTTGGGATTGGGATTGCCCATTATGAAAGTAAGGTCTGCAGAAAGAAGAAAACACAGATTCTGGTATTATACTTCCACATTGTGTAGAAAAGCCTCAAGACAACATTTTCAAAATATCAATGGTTATAAGGATACCTGCTGATACATTCACGATGTGTATTCTAGAACATTATGACAGACTACAGATCCTGTTTCCTCCAATGGATTGACAGGAGGCTTCAATAAGGTCTGCAGGGCCCAGTCTCCCAAGGGTTGGTAAACTCCACAGCTTAGCTTGTTTCTCTAGGGGTAACAGGATTGGCAATCTTAGCCTGATACATTTAGCCCCTGGCTTGACAGCAAGTTCCCTCTTCCTTGCTTCCCCTTTTTTAAGATGCTCCCAGGGGAGCTTAAGAGTTGCTTAAGCATTGGAAAATACTGGGAGGAACTAGGTAGACTATAAAAGAGGCAGGCCAACTTTGAATAAATGGCATTCTCTTTACAAGAATGACTCACTGTGTGTTGTCTATTTTGTAACCCTAGTCCCTCCTCTCGGCTCAGGGTACGCAGCGGCGATGTGGGCATTGCTGACAAAGGTCTTTTGATAGTTTAATGCATGTATGGATAAGTTTTTTAAAGATTCATGTATTTGAAAGACACTTATAGAGAAGTGATAAGAGAGATGAGGGGGGGAAATCCTTCCCCCCAACCTCATCACTCCCAAATTGGTTGCAAAGGCCTTGACTGAACTAGTTGAGAATCAGGAGCATGGAGGTTGATGCTTGAGCTTCCATCTGTGTCACAGGGGCCAAAACACTTGGGTCATCTGCTGCTTCCCAGAACCCTGTTTATCTCATCTTCTTTTTTGTTTTAAGATATATTTTTAAATTTTTTTGGAAAGTCAAATATACAGAGAGGAAGATCTTCCATCCACTGATTCACTCCCCAAGTGGCCATGACAACTGGAGTTGAGCTGATCCAAAAGCAGAAGTCCAGAGCCTCCTTCTGGCCTACCACATGTGTGCAGGGTTCCAAGGCTTTGGGTCATCCTCACCTGCTTTCTCAGATGGCAAGCAGGGAGCTGGATGAGAATCAAGGCTGCTGGGATTAGAACTGGTTCCCATATGGGATCCTGGCATGTGTGAAGTGAGGACTTTAGCCACTAGGCTACTGTGCTGGGCCCTATCTCATCTTTTTTCACTGTAAAAATACCTCTCAATTTTGTTATATTTTGTCTAACCTTCTTTTGATTTTGATCTTAGTACAGCTTTTTCAACTTTGTCTTTCTTTCCAGTAGGCATCATTTAACAATTATTAAAATGCTACTTGTATATATAGAACAATTGAATTTTAAGAACATAAAATATTTTCTCACAAATCTTACATTTACTGATTTAGTTAAATTCAACTGATTGAGCATCTAGATGGCTTTAAATTTTTTGACAGAAATTGCTCATATATCATAGTGTTACCAGTGGTTATGTGATCTGGGTTGTACTTGGTAATTTCCTGCTATTCTACTTCACATTTCCTGCATTTGCTACTTCATGTTCCTCTCATTTTCCTGAACTGTTGATTCCCAAGCACATTCACTGCATAGCAATAGTAGAAGTGAGCGAATATAAGCAAAAGTACATTTGTTTAAAGGTATAGTCTGTGAAATTTCATATTACTACATATTCCAGTGTAGCTGGATCTAAAGTGATGTCTCCTGTGAGAGAAACAGTTAGGTTACCTCTCAAATGAGCCTGCGTATAAAGATGAGCAAATAAGCAGAGGTGCTAATAATAAAATTGCTAGAATTGGCTACAAATGCTAATGAGTAAATAATCTAAGCTTCCTTCCCTAAACATTCCCCACTCACAGTGCAGAACAAAGAAGAAACCATCAAACAGGGAAATACTTGAGGTTTTGTAGTTTTGTAGCTTTTACAAAGTAATCTAGAATTCTAATGGGCAATTTTGTCAGAACTCTTCTGGGAACCCCAAGTATTTGAACCCTGGTTTGGCTTCTATGAGTGAGCTGAGCTTCCTAGTCCATTTTTATCCATGATTTGTTTCTCTACCATCTAGCAAATCCTTCGGTTTCCTATACTTTTCAAGAGGGCATTGGTCAATGCACTTCTTTTGATACCCGAACAACTTCTACAGTATATAAAAATATATATACATATATATGTATATATACGTATTTATATATTTAACTGTTTGTTGACCCAGAAGCAATTTTGTTTATTAAACAGTCCCAGACTATTTAACAAGGACAGTAGTACCTTGGCCCATAAAGCACACAAATGAATGTGTTGATTTTCTGCACGTTTTATTCCATATACAGATGCCATATTTGGAACTATTTGGAGACATACTTTCTTATACTCTTAATTACTGCTATGTTATACACTTCACATTTTGGTTTACTCATGACAGTCTTCTTTGGAAGATAATTTTGCAATTTAAACTGTAGACTGCATGACAAGTTATTTTAATATCTCTTTGAATCGCTCTTTCCTCTATCTCTGTAACTCTGCCTTCCCAACAAAAGTAAATTTATCTTTAAAAAAACTCAATGAGGGAAGGGCTAGAATTCACAATCACTTCCTGAAGACAGACTACAAGTCTAACTTAATGGGAAAACATCATACTTGGTGCAACTATTGGCGCTTGCTTGTTCTCACTGCTTTGGGCTTATTAACTGGCTTTCCCATTTTGGAAGACTCCATGAGTCATTGTTGCATGTTGTCTTTGCTGTGTTCTGCCAAGTGCCCCTCCATAAATGCTCTAGAGAGAGTGCTTGATCCCTGAGACACATCAATTGCCTTCACAGATCAAGAGGGAGAAACAGAATAAAACCCTGAGACTGTTATCACCATCCCCAAGTGGAATAACTGCTTGTAAATAAATAAGTAAATAAACAAACAAATACCAATCTTGATTCTAGATGAATTGGTGAGGAGAGGCAGATGGGGATAACCTTCTCTAGGAGGCCATCAGGTAGACTCTGGCCCAGTACATCTCAGCAGGTATGAAGGGGAGAATTGTATTCTGATTACACAAACAATTGATGCAGAAGTGTTTAGAGCAATCACTAGCCTTCCCAGTCTGACAACGGGAGGCTTTTCCATAGGGAGATCTTACACCTTGCTGACAACACTATGGATGTTGCCAACAAAGCTATTTTCCCTACCTAGTGAGATGTTAAACAACAAAGTAGATGCCTATGGATGATGTTTGGAGCTAGACTTAGAGGCCCCTATGCACAAGAAGGGTCACTTAAGACCACCAGGAGCTCCTCAATTAAACTTTCAAAGACAGATAAATAAATTTATCTACACTAAAATACAAACAATTCTGTTTTTTTTTATTTAAACATAAAAATGAACTTGGAAAAAAGGCAAAATATATTGTGATTGGAAAAGTCCCACAGAGAACTTATTTTCTGAAGACACCGGATTTCATCCTCTTCTTTTCCTGTTATGAACGAGAGACAGAAGCTAAGAACTCAGAGTAAGAGACTAATGGAAAAAATAAAGGAAAGAAGGAAGGAATGAACAAAGGAAGGAAAGAAAGCAAAAAACTAAAGAACGACTGAGGGAGTGAGGGAAGGGGCAGTGGAAAAATGGATGGAGAAGAAAGTGCACTGAGAAAACATCAAGTTAAGCAAAAATAATACTAGCCCTTGATTAGTTAAAGCTAAACTCCTACATAAGAGACACAAAGGATAAAAATAAAAACTAAATGAACTTGATATATAAACATTTAAATATGTATTTTACAAATCAATATGTGTGCATATGTGAAGCTATGTTAAAACAAGTTTTTATAATTTGAACCAGAAATTCAAAATAAGTACAAAATCTACATTTGGAACACACTAAAATACTTTTTCCCAGAGTAAATATTTTGTAACATAAGTGTAGCTTTTTAATGATTTACCAGGTGTTAAATACCATGGAACACTCAGTGTGTTGTCCAAATGGAAGTATGATTCTCTTCCAGAATTTTTCATTTTTACAAAGTGAAATTCATTAAAGGTTTAAGCAAGAACTCAGTCTTTTCACCTTCCCGTAATCCCTGGCAACTTCCAGTCCATTTTCTGTCTCTGTAGGTTTGATTATTCCATTTACATCGCATAAGGGGAATCATGTCATATTTTTTCCCTATCTGATCATTTCACTAATTGGAACCTCTGTAAGAGCCAGCCATGCTGTACCATTAAAACTTCACAAAACTGTCTATTGGACTTTCCTGAAAATACAGACTCTTGGTGGGTGACGCTAAATGTTCAGCTACTCAATATGCTTTGGATCATGGAGACAACACTCCTACAGGATCGGCATACTTCATTGATACGATATAAATGTACCTGACTCTTTGCTGTGTTTTACTTGCATGTACAAATGATTTATTGTGTACTCAGCACTTTGCCAGATGTGAGGGTACTAAAGTAGTTCATCTTTCCTCCACATGCCTTAATTATCTGCAGAACCTTTTAGGAATAACTGAGTTGGAAAAAATGTGAATGTGTGATAGGGATCAGTGGTATGTCTACTTTCCATCTGTTAATCATACAGTCCCCATCAAAAAGCAAGAAACAAGACACCACCTAATTGTTGGAAATTTACTCAGTCATTGTCACCCTGAATAGCAGAAAAGGTCCCATCCTCATTTTTACTACAAACTATCAAGTCATTACGTAAAAAGCATCACACATAAGATGAAAATGACTGAAAGTCTCTTGCTTCATTGATACTCAAAATATATCAAAATCCTGCATTTCCACATATACTAAGCATTATTGGTAAATTCTGTATACTCTTTAGAGTTATATATAACATTGGCAGAATCTAATATACCCATGTCACTGCTCAGAAAACAGTGCTGGGCTCTTGAAAGAAAACATTTAATAGAACCGCCGAGTGCCTGAAATGTTCCTGATGACCAGTTTGACTAAGAGACAAAATAACCCCTTCAAACAAACTCCCTGCCAAATTCCAGTCCGAGAATTAATCTCCTCACATGTAACTTGTCTATATAACCTCAACTGCCCTAAGACCTGGATGCTTTATGAAAGACGTAGTCTTTCCTAGGGATTTATTGACCGTGCTTTGCAGGGGTCAGTGCGGTGGGTGTGGAAGACATGAAGGTGTGATGAGTATTGTTGCATTGCAGGCAGGGCTGCAAGGAATTTTCCGCTGCCTGGCAGGACCTGGTGGATGTCTCTACAACCACCTGAATGCAGCTCCACCGCCCTTTGCACGGACACCCGACAACCCCGCTGGGATTTCTGTAATCTATTTAGACATTGTCTGTCACTGCAGAGTTGGTCTTTACTATCAATGTGAGCTTGAAAGTTGATGTTGCTGATAATGTCTTAGTAAAAGGGCCTTTTACAATTCGTGCTGTCTGTCTCTGCTGCCCCTATTGACCATCCTTGATCTTTAGCTCCCTCCTTCTGTGATGCATTTCCTCCCTTAACTGATACAAAAGAAAGTTGTAAGATGAGGATTGTAGTTGGAATGTGTTACTAATTGGTATGCACCAATCAGTACTTGAGAACTTCCTGATCACAGGGTCAGGATGCATAACATCCTGCTTGAAGGTGAAACAAATGGCAGAATTATCCTTGGAAACACCCACTTGACCATGATGTAAAAAGTCTGAGCCAGAGTTTGACTGCTTTTGTATAAATAAAGTGGACATCTTTCTTGCATTGCCCATTATGATCCTGGAATTGAAGTGGTCCATTTCTTTTCTCTTTGCGCCTCATCCATGCACCCTTCACTAGTTCTGAACTCAGCTGGAGCTGGACTCCGACAATATTTTGTTCCAATGGCTAGGCAACAGGTGATGTGATATCAGGCTTATTTAAAACTCAACTTATACAAAACTAATATCAAGTACATAAAGAGAAAAGCTACTGAGCATGCCACTAATTTAGCTGCTTGGTTAATAAATTTCTTAGGTCAATTTTATACAAGAGCCTGTATTTCCGGTATTTGTCACAGTGGCTGCACTTTTTTATATTCTAACAATAATGGTTCCAATTCTCCATATATTAACTGCATTTTTTTTCTTTTTAAATATCTGTTTACTTGAAAGTCAGTTTTACAGAGAGAGAAGGACACACACACACACACACACACACACACAGAGGGAGGGTGGGGAGAGAGAGAGAGAGAGAGAGAGAGAGAGAGAGAGAGAATCTTCCATCTTCTGATTTACTCCCAAAATGGCTACAAAAGCTGAAATAAATCAACTATGTGAGATCTGTACATGAAATGTCTCTTATATGCATGAGAAATTCAAACCAGAAATAAAGGTAAAGTGGGGACATTTTCATAGGGTGTTAATTTTCATTTTCATTCTAGGTCATTATCACTCAGAAAGAGAAGCATTTTTAGTGCTGACACAAATAAGAGAATTTTATCCAGAAGGTTACAAAGCAAACGCACAGAAACACACACGCACACACACAAATGCAGTGAGCATGGATTGTCCCACATAGAGAGGTACCAGTATTGAGAAAGCAGGGGGAGGGGTTGCCTCTATAGACATAAAGCCACCTGGGAATTTTATGGTTCCATCATAAAATTCCACATGCACTTAATGTATATAATGTTTCTTTCTTTTTTTTTTCTTTAGTTGATTTTTGTTGGAAAGACAGATTTACACAGAGAAGCAGAGAAAAAGATCTGTGCACTGGTTCACTCCCCAATTTTCCACAACAGCCAGAGCTGAGCCTATCCAAAGTTAGGAGACAGGAGCTTCTCCTGGGTCTCTGACTTGAGTGCAAGGGCTGAAGGGCTTAGGCCATGCTTCCTTGCTTTCCCAGGCTACAAGTAGGCAGCTGGATCAAACGTTGAGCAGCAGGTATATGAACCGGAACTCCTCTGGGATGCCACACTTGCAGTTGAAGAATCAGCCAGCTGAGCCATTTTGTCTGCCCCGATTCACATCTCTATGGCTATTTTTCCTCTCCAGTTCTGGATGAAACAAATGAATCCTGCGAAAGGGAGTATTTTGATTGGCAAGCAGGACATCAGTTTTAAACAGAGGCTTATGATGTGCAGCTACCTTTAACACAATGTATCCTAAATTAGCTGCCTTCCTAGCCTATATCAAAGTTATTCAATAATTTCTAGAGCATTGTGAACTTGCATATTTATACCTGCTTATAAACATTGAACGTGGTGATTTTCTATACAACAAAAAGAAAAACAACATTTGGGAAATTCTCTTTACCCAAGATTACCATCCATAAACACACAGCTCTTGTTTAATAATGCAGTCATAGAGGTAGCCATTGGGACAGGGAACCAGTGGTTTGAAGATCTTTCTCTCTTCCTCTCCTCTCCATAAAGCTGATCTGCCAATCCCAATAAAAATAAATACATCTTAAAAATGCAGTAAGTAATACAACCTCAGAGAGGAAAATTAAAGAAGAGGTGACCAATGCTGATGGGAAACCAAAATCTAAATTTAGACCTCAACTTAAACGTTGTGATCTAAGGGGAATTATTCTTAATCTTCACAAATCTGTAAATATATGAGAATCTTGAACAAGATCATTTATCAACTCCACCAATGTCTTGGTAAATACAGACATTGCTTGAGAAGATATAACATTAATATATTATTGTCTATATATAACAGAAAACAGTGCCTTGGCAACTGTGTCTCCAAAATACTGTGTTCTGAATTGGAACAACTTGTTCCTTGAAGTTTTCTTGGCTACCCCAGAGAGACCAGGCAACAAGTAGTGGAGCTAAACAGACGGTTAAGTTTTAAAAACAAGCAGTTCAGGCTGGTATTGTGGCATAACTGGTAAAGCTGCCACCTGTAGTGCTGGAATCCCATATGGGTACCTGTTAGAGTCCTGGCTGCTCCATTTCATATCCAGATTCTTACTAATGCTCCTAGGAAAACAGTGGAAGAGGGCCCAAGTTCTTATACCACTACACCCATGTATGAGACCAGGATGAAGCTCCTGTCTCCTAGTTTCAGCCTAGCTCAGCCCTAGTGATTGCAAACATTTGCAAGTGAGTCCATGGATGGAATATCTGTGTGTTTCTGTATGTGTGTGTGTGTGTGTTGTATGTGTGTAACTCTGTCATTCAAATAAATAAATCTTTCAATAGAAAGAAAAAAAATGAAGCGTGTAGACATGATCACCATCTTCCCAAGGTCTGTGGCATACAAGAGCCTATGATAACTTGAAGGGTAGTATCGGACTCAGCACTGCGACCTTGAGAAACACTATATAGAATATATTTCAGGAGTTCATCTGAACTGTAGAAATCAACAACATGGAGATGCCAGTTTTCTGATTTGACAATAAAACAGCGAAATAAAAATAACTATAACAAAGTTATAATCATGCAATAGCACAAGTAAAAGACTAAAACCAAAGAATTGTGCCAATATTTCCCTCACCATTTTACCTGCTTGGGATTACCTATCTGTTAGGTTAAAGTGATTGAGAGAGAGATTTTAATTCAGGCAGTTTTATTAGGGCAGAGTCAGAAGGACTGCTCCCAGGTGGGAGACAGGCTGGTACAATTTCCACACGGCAGGGAAATGAATTCCAGGGTTTTGCGGCACTGAGTTTTATATATCTTAGGCTGATGGGGGGGGGGGTTGTTGGGAGAAAGCAGCAGCTTCTTAGTTTGCACATGTGAGTGACCTGTAGCAAATGAGCTGAGGTGCAGAGTGCTCATCCTGGTGGATTAAGACAAGGTCTGAGCGGTTTCCTTAGGCATTCCAGACATTCCTGAGGAGATAAAGCCAGGATGATTAACCTTGGATTCATTCTCAGTCTGCCTCAGGCCAGCATCCTGCTCTACCCAAGGTAACACTATCACTTGAGGACCAGGTCCTCATACTTAGTTCTTAAAATATTTGTTTTTATTTATTGCAAAGTCAGATATACAGAGAGGAGGAGAGACAGAGAGGAGGATCTTGCACCTAATGATTCAGTCACCAAGTGGCCGCAATTGCTGGAGCTGATGCAATCTGAAATCCGCAACAGGAACTCTCTCCAGGTCTTCCATGTGGGTGCAGAATCCAAGGCTTTGGGCCGCCCTGGACTGACTGCTTTCCCAGGCCACAAACAGGGAGTTGGATGGGAGGTAGGGCTGCTTGGATTAGAACAGGTGGCAATATGGGATCAGGGCATGTGTGAGGCAAGGAATTTTGCTGCTAGGCCACTGCACTTGGCCCATGAAAGAAAGAAAGAAAGAAAGAAAGATAGTTTTATGAATCTTGGGCCAGGAAAAGTCATGAATAGACGGGAAAGCAATGAGCCCTGAGTCAATGACATATTTTCAAGTTTTTTCCCTCCTCTTGTGAGGATTTCACTGCCAATATCTGAAGAAGATTTAATAAATGGTCCCAGAAAAAAAAAAAAAAGGAAAAGCAAGGTTGGCCTAGGAATGCAAATATATGTAAGAGAACGTTCCCCCACCTTACTTCCTTCCACTCAGCCCTGCCACAGACACATAAAGGATAGATCCTTGACCAAAGCTCCCTTCAGGGATTGCACTGTAATGCCCTGATCATGCACCAACATGCAGGGGGAAGGTATCCCTGGTGAGGTTTGCCAGTTGAGCAGCTTGTTCTTAATCACACATATATTTAATGAAAAGCTGGAAGAAACCAGAGAACCACTCACTTATTTAAGAGACAAGTAATAATAAAACACTCCAAAGTTGGAGAGGGCATCTAATACCCAGAATACTACAATAAGACACCTAAAATTTTCAGCTCCAACAATAATGAAAGTACAAGGTATGTAAGGAAACATAAAAAGAACCTGGCACAATGGCTCAATGTCTAAATATTCACCTTTCTAGTGCAAGAATCCTATGTGAGTGCCAGCTCATGTCCTGGCTGCTCCACTTCCCATCCAGTTCCTTCCTTATGCCCGAGAAAGCAGTAGAATATGGTGTTAGTCCTTGGGGTCCTGCACCCACATGGGAGACACAGAAGAAACTCCTGGATCCTAGCTTCAGATTGACCTATCTCTGGGTGTTGCAATCATTTGAGGAGTGAGCTTGCAGAGGGAGGACCTTTCTCTCTGTCTGTCCTTTTCTCCTTAAATCTATCTGCCTTCCAATAAAAAATAAATAAATCTTGAAAGAAGGGAAAAAGAAGGAAAGAACGAAAGAAAGAAAGGAAAATGTATAACTTACTAAAATGGGTTGAAGGAAATAAGCAGGAAGAACTGCCTATAAGTTTTGATTTCCAGATATGAGATTTAATACAAAGCCTTTGAAATTGACATTGAAACTATGTTTAAAGGGCTAAGGGGACCTGTGATTGTTGAAGCAAAGGCTTCATGAAAAATGTGAACATTGCAGCACATGGAGAATATCAAGAAATGCACTCCACATTTGAAAAATATAATGGGAGTGAAAATCCAGTGTAAGGGTACAACAATTAATTTTTCTTGACAAAAGGAAGAATTAGCAATGTAAAGTAATGTAAGTGAAGATTATGGAAAACAAATAATTAATGAGGAAAGATGAACACTGCTTTAGAAAAATGAAGGACACTAGCATACATATATGAGATAATCAGAAGCAAATGAGAGAAAAAGGAGGAAAACTATCTGTAGGATATAAAATTTGGGAAACTAAAAATGGATAAAATCAAGGATACAAAAAACCAACCAATTTTTATTTGTATAAAGGAAATCTAAACATACTCATATCAAGTAACGAGATTAAAGCAGTAATTAAAAATCTCCCATCCAAGAAAAGCCCAGTACCATCAGAACCATGATTTTACTATTGAATTTTACAAAACTTTGAAAAAGAAGCTTACTTCTCAAACTTTGCCAATTATAGAAAAAGACAGAACTCTGCCAACTCTTAGGGCAAGCCTCACTTGACAGCAAAACCAAAGATAAACACAGCAGAGAGCTACAGGGGCTCAACAGACTAATCCTCTGCCTTTCAGTGCTGGCATCCCATATGGGAGCTGGTTCCATTCCCACTGGCATCATTTCCCATTCTGCTTGCAGACTGGGAAAGCAGTGGAGGATGTCCCAAGTTCTTGGGCCCCTGTACCTATTTAGGAGACCTGGAAGAAGCTCTTGGATCTGTGTTTCACTCAGTTTCGTTTGTTGCAGACATTTCCAGAGTGAGCTAGGGGATAGAGGTTCTCTGTCATTCCTTCTCTCTGTAAATCTTCCTTTCTAATAAAGATAAATAAATCTTATATGTAAAAAAAATTTAAAAAAAAGACCAGAGGCTTACTGAAAAAGAGGGAATAAAAGGAAGAAAGGAAGGAAGGAATACAGAAAGCAAAGCAAAAAAAAAAAACACCAAAGAACAAAAGAAGATAAGTGACTTACATCCTTATTAAACTTATATGCAAATATTTTCAACCAAATTTTAGCAACATGAATCCAAACCTATATAAAAACAGTCATAATCGCATTAGAAGATTGATGGGCAGGTCAACATTCAAGACACAATGTCATAAATTATATCAATAAAATGAATAATTTTCATAATTCCTTCATGACACGAAAACACTTTAAAATTAGGTATGGGAGAAGCATACCTAAATATTACAAAAGTTTCAAAACCATAATATGACATACCACAGTCAATACCATACTTAATGGAGAGAAACTAAAAGCATTTCCCCCTTCAGATTTTGAATACATGAATGTGGACTTTCAGTTTATCCGAAATATGTTATTCTAAGTATTAGCTAGAGCAAACAGTGAAGAAAAGAAAAAATTGAATCAAAATTGAAAAGGAAGAAATGAAAATATTCATATTTTCAGATGGCATGATCTTGCATGAAAAACTTTAAGCACTGTATTAAAAAGCTCTTGGAACTGATAAACACATGTATGTTTACAGGATTAACAATAAGCATGCAAAAAAGAATAGCAGTTTCATGCACTAACAATGACTTCAGTGAATAAGAAATTAGAAAAATAGTATTTATAATGGCTACAAAATAATCACATATTTATGAATAAAGGAAGGAAATTATTATTATAACATATTAACAAAATTATAAAACATTGGTGAAAGAAATTATGAAGAGAAAAAATAAAATGATATTATGTTTTTATGAATTGCAGGAATTAATGTTATTGAAATGTCTATACTACATAAAGCAATGTACTTATTCCATTCAGTATCTACCAAAATGACAATTACATTCTCTATATATTTTTAAAAGCATAAAAGACATATAGAAATACAAGAGATCTAGAATAATCTGTGCTAATGAGGAAAATAAAGAATCTAACTAGAGACATCACAATGCCTGATTTCTTCTGGTTAATTTTTTCAATTTTCTTTTTAATAGTTTTTTATGTAATTGAGAGAGATGAATGACGATCTCATCAGAAGATTAGGATCAGAAGGATCAAAGTGTGGAGGTATGTAGATGGGACAAACACTTTCAATTTTTAAATTTATTTTGCTTTTTTTTTTTTTATCTTCTCAGGTGTCCTCAGGGGGAGAAGGGGAAGAAGGCCACTACTTGCTGAAAACATAGTACAATGCTATACTAAATAAAATCATAATGAATACTATGACACAAGTCAGTGAAACTGAATTGAGAGCCAAGAAATTATTTAGCCAACATAGATAGCTTATTTTTTATAAAGATAATAAGAATATACATTGAAGAAAGTATACTTTAAAAAATGATGCTGCAAAATTGGATGCACGCATGTAAAAGAATAAAAATAGGTCACCATGTCTCACTTTATACATAAGAAATTCGAGGTTCAACAGAGATCTAAATGTAAGACCAGAGATTATGAAATTGTTAGATCATATAGAGGAAGTAGTTCAAGGCGTTTGTGTTGGTAATAACTTCTTGGATAGGATCACAAATGTACAACCAACAAAAGCAAAACTACATAAATGAGATTATATCAAATTCAGAAGCTTCTACACAGTGAGAGAATCAATCTATAGAGAAATCTGACAGACTGGAAAAAAAAAAGGTTGGTAAGTTCTTTATCGAGCAAATGATGAATAGCAAAGTATAGCAGTAACTAAAAACACTAAACAAGAACAACCAATCCAGTTAAACAAAAACAAGCAGAACATCTGTTAGACAGTTTTCAAAGAAGAAATTTAAAAAATTGCCGACAAATATCTGAAAAAAAAAAATACTCATTATCACTAAGCATCAGGGAAATGCAAATCAAAACCGCATGGAGACATTATGTTACCCCTGTCAGAATGGCTATTAACAAAGAGGGAGTGGCAAAAATTGGTCAAGATGTAGACAAAGCAGAACTAAGTGAGAATGAAAATTATTGAAGACATTATTGAAAATAGTGGAAATGGCAATTTCTTTAAAAACTACAAATGGGCTATCATATGACCCAACAATCCCACTGCTGGATATATATATATCCAAAGGACATGAACTCATTCTGTCAAGGAGATATCCACCCTACCATGTTTTCATTGTAGTACTGTTTACAATAGCCAAAATATGGAACTAACCAAGTGTCCATCTCCAGAAAAATGATTACAGAACCTTGAACATGTATGAAATGGAAGAAAAAGAAATTAAATTCTGTGATATGCAGCAAAATGGATGGAAATAGCATATATTATTTTGAATGAGAGAAGCCAGACACAGAAACAAGAATAAAACATATTCTCCTGTTATATGTGAGAGTTAAAATTAAAAAAGGAAAAGAAAAGAAAACTCACTCTGGAAAAAGAATGCTGCTTTTTATTCACGCACAGTAGAGGGAGGAATAAAACCAGTTTTTGTTTTAATGGGGAGACTGGTTGTAGTCCATTAATCATAACAGACATATTAATATGAGATGCCAGTAGGTTAGAAGGTGTGAAGGGTATATGGAAACTGCATTACTACATCATAATTTCTGTTTTGTAAATTGAAATACATTAAACAGTGTGTGTGTGTGTGTGTAAAACTTCCATTCACCTGTTACTTCCTGAAATGCTCCAAACCGAGGTTGGCACTATGGCTCAATAGGCTAATACTCTACTGGCAAGCACTAGCATCCCATCCGGTTCCCTGCTTACAGCCTGGAAATGCAGCAGAGTATGGCCCAGCAGAGTATGGCCCAGCAGAGTATGGCAGAGTATGGCCCAGAGTTTGGGCCAGCAGAGAATGGCTCAGAGTATGGAGTACCCTGCTTACCGCCTGGAAAAGCAACAGAGTATGGCCCAGAGTATGGAGGACTTGGAAGAGGCTCCTTGCACCTGACTTTAGATCAACTCATTTCTAGCCATTTGAGGAGTGATATAGCAGATGGCAGAGCCCTCTTTGTCTCTCTTTGTCTCAGCAAATCTACCATTTCAATAAAAATGAATAAATCTTTTTAAAAAAACCCATGATCCATAGGTGCAATTCCTCTTCTCTGTAAAAGGGACACATTCAGGGCCCGGCATGAAAGCATAGTGGTTAAGGTCCTTGCTTTGAATGTGCCGGAATCCCATATGGGCACCGGTTCTAATCCTGGAAGCTCCACTTTCCATTCAGCTCCCTGCTTGAGGCCTGGGAAAGCAGACTACCCAAAGCCTTGGGACCCTGTACCCATGCAGGACACCCAGAAAGAAGTTCCTGGCTCCTGGCTTTGAATGGGTGCAGCACCAGTCATTGCAGCCACTTGGGGAGTGAATCATCAGATAGAAGATCTTCCTCTCTGTCTCTCCTCCTCTCTGTACATCTGCCTTTCTAATGAAAATAAATAAATCTTTAAAAAAAAAGAACGTGTTTATAGTGTCATTTGTGGGGCAGGTTTGAAAGAGGAGCATGGTTTTAACTTTACTTTGGAAGAATTCTAGTTCATTTTCAAAGAAAAAGAAAAGCTTTGATGGATACATTATTCTGGCCCTTTTTTTTTTTTCTTTTAAAGTCTGGAATATGTCACACTTTTGGCTTCTTACCTATAGAGTTTCCTGTGAGAGGTCAGCTGTGAATTGAATTGCTATTTCTTTATATGTCAACTGATTTTTTTCCACTTGAACATTTAAGGATATTTTCCTTATGTTTGTTTGAAGAGAGCTTGACTGGCATGTGTCATGGTGAAGATTGCTTATGGTCAACTTTCTTGGGAGTTCTGTTCCCCCTTCTCGATTTTGTTTCCCAATTCTTTACCTACATTAGTGAAATTTTCCCTCATTACTTCACTGAATACACCTTTAATTCCAGTTTCTCTTTCTGTACCTTCTGGGACTCCGATAACACTTACGATTGGCCTTTTAATAGTGTCTTTCAGTTCTTGAATATATATTTTGGCTTGACCCAGCTATACGTCCAGCTTTTTAACTGTTTCACCATTGTGGCAAGGAATATCCTCCAAATCTGAGACTCTCTCTTCTGTCTCATTCATTCTGTTATGGAGACTTTTCACTGAAAATTTTATTTGCTCTATTGCATCCTTCATTCACAATAATTTGGCTTGAAATGTGAAGAATATCCCAGTAAAACAACAACAGAAGACTAGATTAATTAACAACCAATTGCTAAAATTACAAGACCAAATTACCCTATTTATATTAATCTTGAATGTGAATGACTTAAACTAATCAATAAAATGTCATGGTTTAATAGAATGGATTAAAATAACCATCTATTTGTTGCCTACAGGAGACACATCAAACTAACAAAGATCAACAGAAACTGTATCTCATGGATTTTGATGTGTTTCCTTTTATTTCATCTCTTCAAAACATTTTCTTCCTCCTTGAATATTTCACTGATTGATAGATCATACAGTAGCATCATTTTCTTCTAGAAGATTCTTGATTTTCTTTTTAATTTTTTAGCGACATATTAATCATTCAGTAGCATGTTATTTAACTTCATGGTGCTGTTAATTTCTTTTTTTCTTCCTGTTTTTTTTTTTTTTTGGTGGCTTTTCACTTAAGGAGATTTATAGTAACTGTGCAATGGAGGCTATCATATCCAGTAAGATGCTATTTAACTTCATGGCATTGTAAATTTCTTTTTCTTCCTGTTGTCAATTTTTTATTGTGGCTTTTCATTTAGGAGCATGTATAGCAACTGTAATGGAGACTATCCAGATGTGAGGATACAATACAGTATGCATCTCTACTTCCAGATCAAAGATGGACTCCCAATAAAACTGTTAACTATATCTTGACAATAGGATGATGTACTCTTTGATAATGTCCATGCCTGCAATGCTGGACATGACTGCTTAGGAAGAACTATGCTACTGTAATAATGTAGGGGAACTCATAGCTCATTAGGGGATTTGTGGAGGGTTTAAAGAAAATTCCAGGGCCTATGGAGCTGTATCAAAAAATGATGATGATGATGATGTTATTATTATTATATAAATAATAAAGCTATTTTTAGAAGTAATAAATAATTATTTAAAATAAAAAATAATAAAAATAATAACAATTGTTATTATATCTTAGCGGAGCAAAAACAACAACAAAAAGATCCAAACAGCCAGGATTTAGCCATACAGAAACCAGGAGATCAGAAAATCTATTTCCCCCATATGAGTAGCAAGGACTGAAGTAGTGGAGCAATCAAAAGTATTTTCTTCTAAATTGCAACAAAGAAAGAATCTCAATCACAATTGGAGCCAACACTTGATCCCAGGGAGTACAATATTGAATGTGGGCATGCCAAGTTGAACCGAAACTGCTGTGACAAATGCCTGTTGACCAGCTTCATTAAGAGGTGTAAAATTGTATAGATTAATAGATATTTTTATACTTTCGGATTTGTAGCACTTGTAGATGCAAATGTACATCACAATAATGCCCCACAATATGGATAAATAATAAAGACATTTATATGCAATGCCTCTATATCTCAAAAGAATTCAATTAGTAAAAATATGAAGTTGATTCTGATAAGTTAAGGTATATATAGTAAATCCTAGAACAATCAATAATAAAACAAAAATACATAACAAACCAGAGTGTCATTTTGATTTCTAGTCACTCTAATGCCTATCCAATTCTTTGCAAATATGTCCTTAGAGATGGTAGATTATGGCTCCGTATTTGGGGGCCTCTTACCCACTTCCTGGCTTCAGCCTGGACGAATCTTGATTATTGCTGGTTTGGGGAACTGAACCAGTGGGTGGAAAATGATCTCTCTTTCTCTCTAGCCCTTTTTCTTTCATTCTTCTCTCTCTCCTTATTTCCTTCCATTATTCTCTCTCTTCCTCCATCCCTCTGTCAAGTAAAGATAAGTAAACTTAGATTTATATTTTATATAAATTATATTTTAAACATGTTCAAAGAAAAATGCAAAGCAATAAAGGAACTTCCTCTATGTTAATGCAAACCAAAGGAAATACACAGTGGTTACATTGTTTCAAGCAAAGTAAACTTGAAAATTGTGAAAATTATCAGTGAAAAAGTATACAATGAATTTATATAATACTGAGTTGTCTAAGAAGAAATAACAGTTCTTAGAATATATACATTTTAGAATAATAATATACACATTTTAGAATAATCATATTTCTTTTAAAATCTAATACATTCAAGGATAATTAGAAATGTCCACTATTATATTGGGAAATTTCCACACTCCTCCTTAAGTAAATCAAGATAGATTTAATCTTAAAACAGTATCAATAAGCTTGCATCTGCTTTACACACACATACCATTCAAGCTCACACTACTTTCATAAACAATGTAACACATTCTGAGCAATAAAACACATAAAAAACACACACACGGATCTGGTGTGGTAGCCTAATGGCTAAAGTCCTCTTCTTACACACCCTGGGATCCCATATGGGCACCGTGTTCTAATCACAGCAGCCCCACTTCCCATCCAGCTCCCTGCTTCTGGCCTGGGAAAGCAGTCCAGGACAGCCCAAAGCCTTGGGACCCTGCACCTGTATGGGAGACCTGGAAGAGGCTCCTAGGTCCCGGTTTGGTTCAGCTCGACTCCAGCCGTTGAGGCCACTTGGGGAGTGAATTATTGAAAAGTGGGTCTTCCTCTCTTTAACTCCTCTCTGTCTATCTGACCTTGCAATAAAAATAAAAAAGCTTAAAAAAACATGAAAGATATTATAAATCTCACATTCAATGTCACTAAAAAAAGCAACAGAAAAATACCTAGCAACTTCAAGCAAATTTGGAGACAAAGTGACACATTGATAAATATATATGTCTAAAGAAAAATTGAACATATGTTTGTGAAAATAAGTAAAATGAAGATAAAACGTGTTGAATTTGTGGAATAGAGTGACCCAAACTCCCATATGGAGTTTTATAGCTAAAAATACAAATATTTGAAAAAAGAAAGATCTAAGATCAATGGTCTAAAAAAAATCTAAGGAAAAAAGAGGAAAAAGGAAAATTAATGCTTTTGTCAAACAGAATGCGTACATTTCGAATGCTATAGCAGAAAACAAAGAACTTGAAAAGAAGTATGTGTGGAAATCAGATTGGCATCTGGCTTTCCGGCTGACTCACTAATTAGGATACCTGTACTGAAGCACCTGAGTTCACTCAACTCTGCTCCGGACTCAGGTTTCTTCTAATGCAGACGATGATAGACAGCAATGATGGCTCAAATTATTGTGTTCCTTCCATCTATGTAGTATATAAGGAAGTCAGAGTCTTCCACATGGGTGTCAAGGACAAATGACATATCATCCACTGTCATGCCAGAGTGCACATTATACGGAAACGAAATTACTGATCAAAGCCAGGAATCATACGCAGGCATACTGCTAGGGGATGCAGGCATCCTGCATGCTATCTTTTTTTTTTTTTTTTTAAAGATTTATTTATTTTCGGGCCCGGCGCGGTGGCGCAAGTGGTTAAGGTCCTCACCTAGCACGCCCGGGATCCCATATGGGCGCTGGTTCTAATCCCCGCAGCCCCGCTTCCCTTCCAGCTCCCTGCCTGTGGCCCGGGAAAGCAGTTGAGGACGGCCCAAAGCTTTGGGAACCTGCACCCGCGTGGGAGACTCCTGGCTTCGGATCCGTTGCGCTCACTTGGGGAGTGAATTATCGGATGGAAGATCTTCCTCTCTGTCTCTCCTCCTCTCTGTATATCTGACTTTCCAATAAAAACATAATAAAAAAAATCTAAAATAAAATAAAAAAAAGATTTATTTATTTTGTTAAAAAGTCAGATATACAGAGAGGAGGAGAAACATAGAGGAAGACCTTCCGTCCGATGA
Organism: Ochotona curzoniae; assembly: GCF_017591425.1. Lineage (NCBI taxonomy): Eukaryota > Metazoa > Chordata > Mammalia > Lagomorpha > Ochotonidae > Ochotona > Ochotona curzoniae. Next base: position 46,545,997 of record NW_024467087.1, read on the forward strand.
TTCACTCCCCTAGTAATCTCAATGGCTGGAGCTGAGCCGATGCTGTAGCCAGGAGCCAGGAGTCTGCAGCCTCTTTTGGGTCTCCCATGCAGATGCAGGTTCCCAAGGCTTTGGGCCGTCCTCGACTGCTTTCCCAGGTCACAAGCAGGGACCTGGATGGGAAGTGGAGCTTCTGGGATTAGAACTGGCATCTATATGAGATCCCGGTGCCTTCAAGGTGAGGACTTCAGCCGCTAGGCCATGGTGCCAGCCCCCCCACGTGCTTTGTCTTAAACACCAAGTAAAAGAGCTGATATGGGATGGTTTTAATGACATGTGTTTAGATTACCTATTTCTTTCTTCAGGTATGTCAACTCTATCGATGAGCTTGTCAAAGGAGCTATTCAGTACTCTCATGATGTTTATGATTTCTAGAATCTAAAACCTTTGTTCTTAAATTCTCATCCTTGCTTACATTACTAATCTCTTCTCACATATTGACTTTTATTCATTTGAAACCTTCACATATTTTCTTACAATAATGTTTAAATTCAAGGTGGTAATTCACCTTCCTTGTTCTATCTGAATATAGATGTCATGTTTACTCTCCAAACTTGGATTTTGTTTATTGATATGCTTGGTGATATATCTTTTTTTTGGAAAGCCAGGTGTGAAATTCTGGGTAAAATAGGTATTTAGTGATGTGGTGGTAACAAGCGCTGAAAGCAGAAATGTTCTGTCTTTGTGTTTTTAGGTCTCAGCTATTTGGTGACACTGTACTCCCAGGTTGTGTCCTTAAACAGTGCTCCCCAGGTCCCTCTCCCATTCTTCGGAAAGAAACCAGCTGGCAAGAAGGAAGTAAACCTGGGTATCTCCCAGCGCCCCCTGTGGAAGGTCAGAGTGGATTAGAGTTATGTGTTTCTCTGCCCTGAGTTCTTTTAGATTCTGAAAACTCCCCATAGATTAAAGTTCGACGAAACAGTTTCTTTTCAATCGAAGTATCTTTAGAAAAAAACAAAGAAAGAAAGAAAAAGAAGCCAGAATGTTCTGCATACATTTAAAGATGCCTACTTTCCCTACCCACTCTCAAGAGGAAATGTGTCTCCAGTCATCTTTTGAGAATCCAGTAAGGTTCCTGGAGGTAATATCAAAACATTCCTACCTTCCTCCAGGCAGGATCACAACAAGTGCCGCTGTTTAAAATATTTAGTTCAAAAGCGAGACAGAAACACCTAGCACAGGTCCAGGCCAAAACTAAGAACCATGAAACTAATTCTGGATCATCCAAATGAGTGTCAAGGACCCATGAACTTTAGACATCATCTATTGACTCTCAGAGAATATGATACAAAAGTTAGATCAGAAGTGAAGCTGGGACTTGAGGGTAGGAAATGTGTCATATCATGGAGGCATCCATGTGGCATCCTAGCCATTGAACCAAGTGCCCTATGATTAGGTATTGCACTGAAAAAAAAAAGGAGGAGGAGGAAGAGGAAGAAGAAGACGAAGAAGAAGAAGAAGAAGAATTGGGTCTAGTGCTGTAGCCTAGAGGCTAAAGTCCTTGCCTTGCATGGGTCAGGATCCCATATGGGTGTCGGTTCATGTCCCAGTGGTTCCATTTCTCATTAAACTCCATGTTTGTGGCCAGGGAAAGCAGTCAAGGATGGCCCAAACCCTTGGTACCCTGCACATGCGTGAGGGACCTGGAAGAGGCTCCTGGGTTCAGATTGGCTGAGTAACAACCGTTGCTTTCACTTGGGGTGTGATTCAATGGATGTGTCTCTCCTCTTCTCAATGTGATCAATGGATGTGTCTCTCCTCTTCTCAATATGTCTGGCTTTCCAATTAAAAACGAAATTAAAAAAAATATTTTTATTTGAAAGGCAGTTTTGCAGGGAAAGTGAAGTCCTTCATCCTCTGGTTCAGTTTCCAAATGGCTGCAACAGCTGGATCCAAACTTATTTGAGCCAGGAACCCCAAGCAATTTTCCAGGTCTCTCAAATGGGTACAGGGTCCCAAGAACTCAGACCATCCTCCACACCTTTCCCAGGCTGTAGGCAAGGAGCTAAACAAAAGTGGAGCAGCTGGGACACAAACTGGCATCTATGTAGGCTGCCGGCAATGCAGGTGGATGACTAGCCTTTCTGCCACTGTGCAGTCATCAGGTATTGCTTTTGTAGTAGAGTCTATATCACACCAAGATGGTTGCTGATTGTATCTCTCCATGGAATGTAACTGAAAACCTGAAAGACAACTTATGAGAACATCAGGAGCCTTTAGGGTCTTCCAATAGACATGAGTCCCATTAAACATTTTGAACTGCTTGAGATGCTTATCCAGGAGAACTCCATTGTGCCGAATGACTTCAAGAATCAATAAGTTACACGGTACAATAGTTTGTAAGACAATTTAAACAGTCACAAGTTACATAGATATAGTATTTGGAAATAGTTTGACACCCGTGTTAACCATCAAAATATCTAACCCTATTAGTCTCTGACATATTTACCATCTTATTCACTGTTTGTTATTAGAAAACTGATTCCATACTACAGAAAGTTTTCTGTAATGAAGTAGTAAGATCCATTATGTTCTTAATGAACAATGATATTCTTTTTACATGCATAGAACGGAATTGTGTGCTTGTCAATAAGGCAGTCATTTTGTAAAACAAGCTCTTTCAGGTTAAGACGTGATCTATATAACTACTCTACATCCTTTCTTACCTGGGAAACATCTTTGAAATGACAGTGTACAATTTTGTGTTCTACAGTGAGAGAACCTGTTAGTTACAGGAAAAGGAATTAACCATTGTGTCATTTAGAAGTTTTTACAATTAAAAGTTTTATTCCTGGAGGAACTGCAAGACAATTAAATGAAATGCTAACAACAAATTAAATGCTTTATAGGTCAGTCATCCCATTAGGTCTCTTTAGGGAAGCTGTTCTCATATAAAGCATGCCATAACCTATTTGCATAATGATTCTATCTTAACTGTGCCTTCTGCTCTTTTATGCTGTGTTGTTTATCCTGACGCATGGCTGATATAGGAGAGATGTAAAGGATGTAAATGCTGCTATTTATGGCAAATAAAATTTGCAGAATTTAAGCATAGTAAAGTAAGCATATTAAACGTGACAGTGAGTCTTTAAAAAGCAAAGATGTGATTTGGCATAAAACACATTAAGGCTATGCCTTAACAGATGAAGAAAAGCAAGGAATTTAAGTAATAATGCAACTAATTTAGATCAAAGAGGGGAAAAAGTCCAAAATGCTCCTGTGGGGCCCGGCGCGGTGGCGCAAGTGGTTAAAGGTCCTCACCTTGCCGCCCGGGATCCCATATGGGCGCCGGTTCTAATCCCGGCAGCCCCGCTTCCCTTCCAGCTCCCTGCCTGTGGCCTGGGAAAGCAGCAGAGGACGGCCCAAAGCTTTGGGAACCTGCACCCGCGTGGGAGACCCGGAAGAGGCTCCTGGCTTCGGATCGGCATAGTATCGGCCCGTTGCGCTCACTTGGGGAGTGAATCATCGGACGGAAGATCTTCCTCTCTGTCTCTCCTCTCTGTATATCTGCCTTTCCAATGAAAAAATAATAAAAATAAATCTTTAAAAAAAAAAAAATGCTCCTGTGGAAGAAATTAACATTTGAATGTTTGACTTTTCAATATTGTTCATCTACGCAATCTGAAGGAAATTTAAATGGTTCAATCTTTCCTTTCACTTTGCCTATGTGCACATAGCCAAATGTGACATTTATGGTTTCAGCAACCTTTCTGTCATGCAATTATAATGTATTTTATGATGAAAAGAAAATACACATATTACATTTACTTACTCTTTTATAACTGGCTTTTTCTGTGAAATTTATTCTAAAATGAGGGAAAAAAATAATTACCTTAATAGCTGGACACAGGCAGTGTGCCAACCTTAGCAGTCTTCATTTATCTTGTTGCTTCTAATCTCTTACTAAATGATGTGGGAAATGTTGATCAAAAGGCTGATTAATTAAAATAAAAATCTCTTTGGTTGATGTTCAGAAACTTTTATAATTATTATGTATATTCCATGGAAGAAATTCTTTTAATCCAGATATATTTTAATTTTTATTTCAAGTTTCATTAATTTGATAACACTTTATAAAATTATGTTACTAGTCTATATTTTACTGTAGGTATTATTAATTTTGCTAATAAGCCAAGGTAATTCTCTGTAGCAAGGTATAAATATTTTATATGAGCATCTCAATTAGTCAGGCTGTCACCCTGCTTTAATATTATAATCAAAAGAAATTCATATTTTATTTCTAGCTGTTGGCATCTGCCTAGGTTGCCATGTATCTAGGCAAGTGCTAAACTGCTAGGAGAAAAGCAGCCCATAGCTGGTCAGCACCCAGACCAGATTAATGACAGATTTGTATTAACTATGCCAATGTGCCAGCACAGTTTCCTATTGTATTTTTTTAAACTTATATGGGGAAGGCAGAGAACGCTGAGCTGGGACATAACATCCTGATTCCTACACAGGGCATTTCTAAACTTCCTGGGGAAGGGGGTCTGGGGACTTGTTGGAATGAGGGCCATTGAGAGCATGATTGACAGGAGAGGAATGACTTCTGGCGTCTTCCACAGACCAGGCCACTGTGCTCGCAGGTAGGCAAGGGAGTTGAGATGGCATGGTTTAGAGGGGGAAGGGGGAAATGGAAGGCATGTCTGGGTCAGTTCAAGGCATCTATCCACATCAGAGACCTGGGACATGCTAAATAACATCACCCGGTGCCAACTGTTATATACACAAGCTAGGGTTGGTGAGCATGCCTGGCTAGGATAGGCCTCAGTTATTTCCCATGAGTGTTGGATTGGGGAGTGGCCACATCAGGCTGGGATGCTGCACCTGCCAGAATGTAAGAGAAATGGAACTGTAATCAGATTCTGTGAGGAACTTATTTGCTTGCCTCTGTGGGACTGTAGCCAGTTTTCATAGAGCTAGGAGTAATGACAGACTGAGCCAGGCTGGACCACCCTGCTGAACTCACCTGAAATTCACTGGAGCAGGAATGGAGGGAGGCCGGACTGGGCCAGGCTGGAGCACTCACTGGCACATGCAAAGACCAGGACTGAGGACAGATCATGTCAAGCAAGGTTGCTGCACCCAGAAGCATGCTTGCGATCTGGGTCGGGAAATAGGTTTGGAAGGGGAACTTGTGGAACTCCCCTACTGGCTTCATTTCTCACTGGGGAACACAATAGTCAGGGCTGGGAGAAGGTCAGGCTAGGCCAGGCAAGGCTGTAGTACCAGTCAATGTTTGGGTGGGTCTAGTCTGGTGGCAGGCTGGAATGAGCCAGGCTACAGCACCTGCTGGCTCACACAAGAACCACCATAGAGTATGGAGTATGCCTGGCTGGGCTAGGCTGCAACACTTGCCAGTAAGGGCTAAAATTGGGGGTGGGCCATACAGGGCTTGGTTAATCACCTGCCAGGATTCACAAGATCCAGCTCTGGGAGTGGGTCTGATAAGGGAACACTGGAGACTTTACTATGCTGTAGCTTCCACTTGTGGGTGCAAGAGCTAGCAGTGGGGTGTGGGTTGGGATTGGGGTAGGAATAATTGAGTCAAACTCCAGCACCCAATGGTGCTTGCAAGAACCAGTATTTGCATGGGACAGTCTGGGCTACTCCATGGCACCCACTGTTTCATATGACAGCCAGGACTGGGGGTGGACCAGGTGGAGTTAAGCTGTTGTACCCATTTTTGAGAATTGGAATGGGTGAAGGATAATCTGGCTAGGTCCATCACCCACTAGTAAGTGATAGGACCTGGGTAGGCCATATCAGGTTGAGTTGCAGTAACTTCAAGTACACATGAGATCCAAAGCTGGGAACAGGGACTGGAAGAACTTGAGGAACACCCTAGTTTGGCCATTGCTCCCAATGGTGAATGTGAGAGCCAAGACTGGAGGCAGGTGTGCCAGCCTGAGCTGTAGCCCCGTCAGCTATGTGATAACCAAACCAAAGGGTGGATTAGACTTGGACAGTCCACAGCACACACTGGCATGAGTAAGAGCCAGGACAGGGTACAGGCCAGCCAAGGTTGGACTGCAACACTTGGCAATTTACAAGAGAACTAGGGATGCGCCAGACTGCCAAGGCTGCTGCACCTGCCAGGTATGAACTAGGACCAGGCTGAAGGGCCAGGCTGAGCTGGCAAGAGACTGGGGGTAAACCATCTCAGATTGAGCCACAATGCCACTGGAAGGTGCAAAACCTGGTGCTGGGAACAGTTCTGGGAGGGAAATGTTTGGGACTTGCTGGGTTACTGCTCCCAATGGTGAGTGAGAGACCTGGGACTCAGGGCATGCTGGCCTGGGGGAAGGCCAGGCTGGGTTAGGCTACTGGACCTGCTGATATACAGAAAAAGCAGAATGGTTCTTAGTGCCAGAATAGGCCTTAGTACCAGCTGGCAAGTACAAGGAATGGGTACAAATCATATCAGACTGGACTGCAGTACACCCTCTCAGGTGCAAGATCTGGGGCTGGAAGCAGACCTGGTAGGGAACGTTGGGATCCTACGATGGGCTGCAAAGGGCTGGGCATGGGCCAGGCTGGTCAAGACATCTGCACCCCCTGGCAAACATGCAGACTTAGTCTGGGAGCAGGTCAAGCTGAGCTAAGCTGCAGCACACATGAGTGTGCTCAAAAGACAGATCATAGCAAATGCTGGAACAGACAAAAATTGGAGCTGGTGTTGGCCTGGTAGAGTTATTGGGGTTCGCCCTGACTAGGCAATAGCATCCACTGGTATGCATGAATACTGGACATGTGACAGGATGGGCTGGGCTGGGTTAGGCTGGACCACGGAACCCATCAGCTCATATGAGAGATGAGGCTGGTGGTGGAGTTGACCAGAGAGCTGCATCTAAGTGTATGCATTGGCTAATGCAGGTATTGAACAAAATCTGACCATGCACTGGCTGGTATACACAAGAGCCATCATGTCTGAGGTTACCTCAGATGAGACTTCTTGGAGGACGCCCCAATTTGATGGCTTGACTCAAACCTCAGCCACAAGGAAAATCACAAGATACGTGGTCCGGCCTGGGAGCACATGCACCAGAATTGGGCCTCAGTTACTGATGCTTATGTAGTAGATAGCATTCCCAGATGCACTTGGGAGACATGACATCTAGCTCATCTAGGCCAGCAGAGGATGTTTAGTGCCTGGTCAGAGGATGAAAAGCAGAACAGGTTGTACCCCCACCTGATCAAGGTTTGTAACATGCTTTTGTGCTTATAGAAGCATCAAGGTGAACTTGATCATACCGTAGACCTTGGAAAGATTTTAACCCTTGTGCAACAATTCCACAACATCTCAGAACCATCAATACTACTCAGGTAATACTCTTAGAATACTCTTACCCACACTGGGATCTCTAAGTCATCATCCATCAAATTACTGTCACCCAACCATGGATGCTGATGTAGTTTAACAGCAAGGAGTGGACGTCTCTCCTCCCCTGCCCACATGGACACAGCAGAAAAAAAGGAACATTTGTCCAATCCACCTTTCTCTGTGCTTCAACCCTCACTATGCTAGTTGGGGACCCAAATGGACATGCATCTCTCTCAATTGTGTAAATAACATTTTAAAAAAATAAAATTCAGACTCTATATCTCTCAATTCCTTATTAAGAAGCTTTGGACAAGTAACTTATTCTCTTTCCCTTAGTTCTCTCATTATAAAAGTAAACCAAAATAGCATCCAACTTTATGTGAGGGGTTGCAAGATATATCCCAAATCTGTATTGTAGAGCATGGTATTGTTGTATATACTTACCAGTATTGGGGTAAACTACTAGATCAGCATTATCAGAATAGTGAACAAATGCCAAAATTCTTTTCCAGCAACAGCTTTAGATGTTTTCTATTGTTTTCTATTTAGAGTTTAAATATTGGTTGTCCACAATCAGTATACATAAGAATCATATGAGATGTGTAAATATAATCCTGAACCTTTTTTTGGAGATCTTAAATAATTCGTCTTGCTTTGAGTCATGAGCTTCAGTATTCTTTTTTTAAGATTTATTAATTTTTACTAAAGAGGCAGAATTACAGAGAGAAGGAGATAGAGAATGAGTTTCCATCCAGTGATTTACTCCTCAAGAGACCACAACAACTGGAGCTGAGCCAAAGTGAAGCTAGGAAGCAGAAGCTTCTTTGGGGTCTCCCATGTGGGTATAGGCTCCCGATGCTTTAAGCCATCCTCTAGTGCTTTCCCAGGCCACAAGCAGGGAGGTGGATGGGAAGTGGAACAGCTGAGACGTGAAAAAGAATGCTGACAGAGAAGCAGAAGTATAAACAAAAGCTGCATGTCAACCACAACTAACAGACTTGTGGGATACTCTACATACCAACAGACTACACACTCTTCTTAAATTTGTATGGCAATTCTCTTGTATAAACTACCCTAGACCATGGCTCAAGCCTCAATAAATTAGAAAAGCTTAAAATGCAAAACATATTCTCTCTTAAGATTGGAATGGAATTAGGAATGGACAGAAAAAAGAAATTTAGGAAATCCTTAAACTTTTCTGAAATTAACCAATATGCCATTAAAAATGAACGTTTGAAGGAAAAAAGTTATAAAGGAAAATTGACAGAGAAAATGTATTTTTCTCTCAATTTCAAAAGCAACACTACTACCAACCTTAAGAAAATGAAAAAAAATGTAATTGAATACTAAGAACAATTCCTTGGCTGTCACAGTCACACAGGTAATCCTTTGCCTAGTGTCATACAGACTGAAACATGTAGGCACGCATGTGAGGTCCTGTTGACACTGACCTCCACCCCACACACGGAAATTCGCACACTCACACACACAATCAAAAGTCCCACCTGGGAGATCCATATGAATCTCTGGGCCCCTGGTTTAGATCTGGCCTAACCCTGGCTGTTGTAGCTATTTGGGGAAAAGCAAAGCAAAGCAAAACAAAACAAAACAAAACAACAACAAAACTACAGGTAGAAGATTCTCTTTCTGTGTGTCTGTCTCTCTGGATGTCCTCCACTGTTACTGTAACTCTGCCATTCAATAATACATGAATCAATCTTTAAAGAAGAAGAAGAAGAAGTGGAAGAAGAAGAAATTGCCAATAGCAGAGAAGGAGGATGAGAAATGAATCCAGAAATCATTCTTGACGTTGCTTGGGTCATTGAATAAATACATGGGTGACAGGTATGTCTATTGTATGGTACCACAGAAATGGAGGTACAAAAGTCATAATTAAAATTAATTAAAAAACTAAACATTAATTTAATTCAATTAACATTTTAAAAGACAATTGTAAGTTAAACCACAGATATAAGATGCTACAATGAATAAGCTTTCCATTCATATGCCAGCATTTACAAAATGACACAGATTTGTATATATATGGAGTAGGTACTTATGTGCAAATTGAATCAATCTGTGTGTTTAAAGAAAATGCTGTATTTTCTATTCATTCTTACTCAAGAGCTGAGTGTGAAGGTTTTGCCTGAGCTAGTCACGCTCAACTCAGTTAAAAGGGTTATTTCTTTTCCGTATCAGAAGAGTGACCTCTGAAGCCTTGTTCAGAGCACAGTTTACTCCAGGAAGCTCACATTCACTGTGAATGCATAGTAAACATATTGATTAAGAATTGAGTGTAAAAAAGTTATTCCATTGTTCACCAAGGAGAGAAAGATGAGCCTGCTAAAAAGGCATTTCCCCAAAAGATTTGATTAATGTTTTTCTTAATTTCTTATTGTGCTTTTCAACAACTCTTCGGATGGCTGACTGTAGATAAGGTTAGCTAAAGAGAATAAACTAATGCCCAGGTTTGGAGCTCAGAGGCGGGAGAAACCTGATCCACCTGGCCAGTCTCATGGCTGCTACTGTGAAGATAGAGCAGGCAGCTTGTTAACTTACGCCCGTGACCAAGTCAGGAGTGCAGCGCTTTGCTGAAGGGTGATGTAACTCTCCATAACCCTCATTTTCTCCCATAGGTTGGTTAGTATAAATTGTCTATAGTAGATGGAGAACTGACCACTGCAATTTGGTCTTCACGTGTAATTAGCCAACCAGATGCAAGATCTGAGTCTGGGGAAGGGGAAGAGGTGAATAATGGTAAGAAACTGCCAACGACAAAACGTTGAGGGCATTTCAGCTGTAGGCTGCTTCTGCCGAAATGCCACACACATAACCACTATCCACATTCTGACCCAGTACTCCGGGAGTAAATTTCAAGTAGTCCAACGGAAAACAAATCTTGCATTTTCCCACTCACAGAGAACTAAGTGCTAAGGAAAAGATATTTACTAGGTTTATTCCTCATGCGTGCATTCTGTAATCAGAGATACTTAAATGGTGTAGATTAAAGATAATTGGAAAATCCATTTAAGAAAATAAAAATAACCTACATTTCTTGCAAAAATAAGGTAGTTATGAAAAAGACTAACAGAAAATCGTGTGTATTACACACAAAAATTATATTTTGGGACACCGCTTCATTGTTCCTCCTAATGCTAGCAAAACAAAACATTAGGATTTTTTTGTGCCACTGTTTGTGTGTGGGTGGGAGTATTAGGTGATTAAAATATAAGTAAACACACAACTGGTTGAAACTTTTTCCCATGTGAATTAAGAGTCTATAATTACACAGAGATCAGTAAAATTTATTCAACCTGCCTGTCTGTGCTGATTCTAATCTGTGCACTGTCAGAACAGCATAGAAGCACAGCCCCTGTAAGTATTGTCCTCATAAGATTTCAGTGGATTCTCTGGGAGGTGCTCAGGTTTTTCTTTTTTCTTCTTTTCTTTTTTTTTTTTTCTGTCAGGAAGATCTCCCCTTCTCAGTCATTCCTACTCTTTCGGTCCTTATGAAGCACACTTTTCTTCATTTGTATTTTGAAGAGCAATTTAACCTTTTATTTAGCACTAAGATATTCTTTACATATATAAATAGTATTTTAGGCACCAGGTTAACCACTAAGCTATAAAAGCTATTTCCTCCTTCCAGATCAGAGAAAGGAATTCCAATTTTTAGAAATGGTTTTCCCTTCTAATAGGAAATATGCCACTATCCTTATGATGCAGATATAGTCATGCCAACTCTAGATTTAGCATGTCATTTTTAAAATCACAAATACACAGTTATACTTCTTTTTTACCTGAGACACAATGTGCCATGTGCCTATGACCTCCCAAATAGGACAAGAAGGCAGAAATCCAGGAGATATCTCCCACATTTTTAAAAATTACAAATGTACAGTTATATCTCTTATATCATGCATGTTGTACATAGAGTATAGCATTATAGTGTACCAAAGAGCCTGCATTTCTTTAAAATATTGGCTCCCTTGCTTTATGATCTCAACTACTAAGTTCTCTAAGGTACAGGCTTAGATTCCTCATGCCTAAAACAGAGAAAAATAATTTTGAGCTTGTACCATTTTAAAGAATGGGGTTCTGACACATGCAAAGTGTGCAGTAACTAGTTAGAACAGTTTTGGTGTTGTATTAGAATGTATGGACATCTTCAAGTGTTTTTCTGAGATGCCAGAATCACAGGCAGAATATTAGGTTGTTATGCTATTGTACCTGTCTCTAAGTCCTGCATTTGAAAAGTCAAGTGCATGATTGCAACATAGAGAGTAAACTGTCTTCACCATTCCTCAGTAAAATTGAGGGGAATGGATAAAACAGAAATAAAAGCAAACTCTAGGGCCCGGCGCAATGGAACAGTGGTTAAGGTCCTCGCCTTGCACGCCCAGGATTCCATATGGTCACCAGTTCTAATCCCGGCAGCCCCGCTTCCCATTCAGCTCCCTGCCTGTGGCCCAGGAAAGCAGTAGAGGACAGCCCAAAGCTTTGGGACCCTGCACCCGCGTGGGAGACCCAGAAGAGGCTCCTGGCTTCAGATTGGCTCAGCTCCAGCCGTTGCACTCACTTGGAGAGTGTTCATTGGAGGGAAGATCTTCCTCTCTGTCTCTCCTCTCTGTATATCCACCTTTCCAATAAAAATAAAATAAATCTAAACAAAAAAAAGCAAACACTAGAATTGTGAGAAATAATTATTGAAATGATATAAAACAATTGGCATTAAAATTTTTCAATGTGTGACACAAAATCAATAAATTCAAATCAATCAATTAAACTTTATGTCTTTAAACTCTATTGTGAAGACCCATACAGCACGTATATCACTTCCTGAAGTGAAGAAGTAAGGCTATTGCTTCTTAAAGATGGCCATAAAGTAAATAGAGAGCTATTTAGGATGAATATTCGAGTTTAAATGAAGTGATAAGGAACTGTTTGAAGATTAATTTTCAATAAAAAGATTGATAATATTACAAAAATGACATCATAAAGGGTCCATTCTACAATGAGAATATTTCCCCAATATTTATCTGAGAATTTGAGTTTTTGTGAAATTTTGAGAATGGGCTCTCATTTGTTTTGTGTAAACTCTTTAGTACCCTATTTTTAACTTTCAGTGCTACATGTTACCTTGCTGTATTCCTGTATTCACTAGTAACAAACCACATGTTTTCTCATATTGAATTCATGTATTAGAGATGCTTGTCATTTTTCTACTATTTGAAGTATAACTTTAAATAGCCACTAATTTTTCTCACAGTATTGATTTACTCTAGTTGCGTTTCTTTGATGTTTATTCATTTCTTTTCTATTTTTCTGAGTTAGGCAAAATAACAGCTGGAAAAGAGAAAGAGAGAGAGAGAGAAAGAGAGAGAGAGATCAATCTTTCATTCCCTGTATGTCCACAGTAGCCAAGGCTGAACTGGAGCACAACCAGGAGTGAGATGATCCGAGTAGATACCCCTGGTGGGTGGTAGGGATCTAAGAACTTGTACCCCCATCTGCTGCATCCTGAGGCGTTTATAAGAAGCCGGGTTGGGAGATGAATGTCTCCTTCCCAGTTACTCTGGTATGAAAGCAGTGTCTTAACTGACTGTGCCACAACACCAATTCCCTGATAAGTATTCTCAAAGATATTTCCATATTGTTATTCTAACTAAGCACCAATAGAAAAGGTGATAAGTAAAACCTATAAGTCAGTTAATACTATCTGGAGACTCAAAATAGGCATTGTCATTTTCATGAAATTGCTAAAATCACGACAAATGTATAATAAAACATTGTTCTAAAGTAATTTCTATACTTTTTACAGCACAATACAACCATCCGCATTATTTAATTTTAAAGCATTATCATCACCCTTTGAAGAAATCCCACACATGCTATAAATTAATCTCAGCATGCATATACTCTCAACTTCTGTCTCTCTGATCTATCCCATTCTGGATATTTAATATATACGAATTCAACAATGCACAGATCATTGTGTCTCGCTTCTTTTCCTTAGCCAAATTATTCTAGTTTCCTCCGAGCTGTAGTATAGGTCAATACTTTGTTAGATTTTATGGATAAATAATGGTCTACAAAACATATCCCTAGTATTATTTTGCTCACTACTCAGCTATTGATACACACTTCCACTGTTTCAGTTTGCTATTTTGGATAATGTTGTCATAAAAGTTAACCTACAGGGCTTGTCATGATCGCCCAGTCACTAAATTCCTCACCTTGCATTTGCTGGGATTCCATATGGATACCAGCTCAAATCCCGGATGTACCACTTCCATTCCAACTCCTTGCTTGTGGCCTGGGAAAGCAGTTGAGGAAGGCCCAAAGTCTTAGAATGCTGCACCTGCATGGGAGACCCTGACGCAGCTCCTGGCTTCTGTGTTCAGATCAGCTCAGCTCCAGCCATTGTTTGTTCCTAGAGAGTGAACTAGTGGATGAAAGATTCTGTCTCTCCTCTCTGTAAATCTGTTTTTCCAATAATAAATAAATAAACCTTTAAAAAGAGTTTGCAAGGATATGCTTGAGTTATTACTTTTATTTTGGAATTTATATACCTGGAAGTGGAATTAATAAATCACTGATGGGCCTGGTGCATTGGGCTAGCAGCTAAAGTCCTCACCTTGAATGCTCTGGGATCCCATATGGGCACCGGTTCTAATCCCGGAAGCTCCACTTCCCTCCCAGCTCCCTGCTTGTGGCCTGGGAAAGCAGTCCAGGACAGCCCAAAGCCTTGGGATCCTGCACCCGTGTGAGAGACCTGGAAGAAGTTCCTGGTTCTTGGCTTCGGATTTGGCACAGCACCGGCCGTTGCAGTCACTTGGGGAGTGAATTATCGGACGGAGGATCTTTCTCTCTGTTTCTCCTCCTCTCTATATATCTGACTTTGTAATAAAAAAAAATAAATATTTTAAAAAGGAAATAAATCACTGCTAATTCTGTTTAACTTCTTGAAGAACTGCGATATAACTTTCACGACTGTTACATTTCGCATGCCTATCAGAAATGAGGCAGTGCTACGGTTTCTTTATACTATTTTCCACATTGTGATTTTTCTAGCTATATTTGTTCGTTTTGTTCTTTATTATTTACTAAGAAAGACAGATATAGAGATCTTTCATCTGCTGGTTCACTCGTCAATTGGCCATAATGGCCAGGGAAAACCATAAGTCTAGAACTCCATTCAGGTTTCTTACCGAGGAGGTAGAGGCCCAAGTATTTGGGCTGCATACTAGGTGCTTTAACAGGAGGCTGGATCAGAAAAGCCAAATAGCCTGGACTTAGAGCTGCACTCATCACTAAGTGGTGGCTTTAGTTAGATGTACCACAATGCTCACCACTGTGAGAGGATTTGATTTTAATTTTAATGTCATTTCTCTATTTTTATTTTGATGCCTGTGATTTTGTTATATCCAAAAAATTATTGTCAAAACCAAAGTTATGACTCCTTATTCCAACAGGTCTGGGGAATCTTTTTTCTGCCAAGAGTAATTTGGATTTTTATAGCATAATTCACAAGCCATTTGAAAGTAGTTGCGGAGTGATCCAGTAGATGGATAATCTCTTCTCCCTCCTTTTGTCTATAACTTTACCTTTTAAATAAATAAATAAATAAATATTTTTAAAGATTTATTTTTATTATTTTCTTATTGGAAAGGCGGATATATAGAGAGGAGAAACAGAGAGGAAGATCTTCTGTCTGATGATTCACTCCCAAAGTGAGCGCAACGGCCGATGCTATGCCGATCCGAAGCCAGGAGCCTCTTCCAGGTCTCCCACGCGGGTGCAGGGTCCCAAAGCCTTGGGCTGTCCTCGACTGCTTTCCCAGGCCACAGGCAGGGAGCTGGAAGGGAAGTGGGGCTGCCGGGATTAGAACCGGCACCCATATGGGATCCCGGGCATGCAAGGGGAGGACCTTAACCACTGTGTCGCCGTGCCGGGCCCATAAATAAATAAATATTTTAAAGACTCAAAGAAATGAAAAATAAATGATTTTAAATATTAGCCTGCTGCAGATTTGCTACGTGTTGATGCTTGGCTGCAGTTATCTTAGCAGGACAAGATAAAATGGTTCTGTTTACCTCTGCCTGGATATTCCCCACCCATACCTAATTTTTCCCATAAGGTTTATAATTTCTAGCTCCAAGTTTAGGTTATTAATCCATATTCAACTGATTTTGCATTTGATATAAGGTAAATGTCCAACATCATTCTCATTATTGTTTAATATGTATATATATAGTTTCTCCAACATAATTTCTAGAAAAAAGATCTTTTCACATTGAAAGTTTTTGATACATTTGTCAAAAACTATTTGACCATGTTTTATTTCTGGCTGTTATTTACTTATTGGATTATATACCTGTTTTTATCAAAATTTCACACTGCTTTGATTACTCTAGATTTGATAAAGTTTCTGAAAAGAAGTATGAAATTTTCATTTTTTTTTTCTTTCATGATTCTTCTAGATATTCAAGTTTATTTGAAATTCCACATGGACATTAGAATTGGCCTTCCTATTTTTTTTTTAAATATCATTGGGATTCTGATAAGGAGTTTTGGTAACAATTAAATACTATCAACAAGTTAAGATGTTAAGTCTATTGGCACAGCAGTTAAAACTACCACTTGTGACATTGGTAACTTATGTCTGAGTGGCAGATCAAGTTCTAGCTGCTCCTCTTCCCATCCAACATCTTGTTAATGTGCCTGGAAAGGCCTCAGAAGATAGTCCAATTACCTGGGCCACTGGCTTTCATGTAGCAGATCTGAATGGAGTTTCTGGCTCCTGCCTTATCCCTGGCCCAATCCTGGACACTGTGACCATTTGATGAATGAAACAATTAATCGACCATCGTTCTCTCTCATTCTTTCACATGCTACCTTTCAAATGAACAAATAGATAAAAAAATCAAAATATGTTTTGAATTTTCTTTACTAAAAAACAAGTCTAGCAATCCATGAATGCAAAAATCTTCTCATCTTTCTTTGTGTGTCTTATCATTTTATGTTGAGAATTGTATCTTTTTCTCTTTTTAAAATTTATTTATTTTTGGTTGTAATGACAGGGTTACACAGAGATAAAAAGAGGCAGAGAAAATCTTCCTTCTGCTGGCTCACTCCCCAAACGGTTGCATTTATTGGAACTGGGCTGTTCTGAAGCAAGGAGCTAATAAACTGCTTCCAGATCTCCCATGTGGATGCAGGTTCCAAGGGTTTAGATCATCTTCTATTGCTTTCCCTAGTGCATTAACTGAGAGTTGGAGCAGAAATGAGTCATTCAAGACTCAAGCTGGTACCTTTACACGCTGACGCTTAGCCTTCCATCCCATGGTGTCTGCCTGCCTTGAAAAATTGTACCTTTATCATAATAGATGTAAAAATTCTAAATAATAATCCTCTCTTTTAAAAGACATATTTTATGGTTGTTTATTGGTTTATAGCTTTGATGAATTTAGCTGGTGTTTTTATTAAAGTCGAATTCATCAGGATGGAAGCCTTTGTTTTCTTTGCTGAGTGGATACCATCTTCTCTGTGGAAAGAAAATTTTCTAGGGATCTCTTGGGCATCCCATCCCCTACCATGTCTAGTTGTTTAAGCTTCAATAATTTTAGGGTATTGTTGTATTGTTTTCAACAGTGCTCTGTGGCATACACTGCTCCACAATCTGATTTGATTAAATGCCTTGCCTTTGCAGGCATAGTTTGTGAGTTCTTTCTAAGAGGTTTGTTCTGAGGATAGACTTACTTAATTTAGGTGTCTGTTTCTTGGCTCCTCTCTGGTAAATTTGTTGGTTTGTTATTCAAGTTAGTGCTTTCATGGATCAACAAGTTTGCTCTTGATTAACTTAACCCTTCAATCCACCATTATATTGAAGAATAGTCTTCAGTTTGAACATCTCCACCTATTACTTCATACAGAGTCTATTTCTTTGGGGAGAGATTCAAAGCTGTGTTTTCTTCAGTCCTGCCTCCAGAATTGGGCAAAATCTCTAAACCATCGTTCCAGAGCTGGAGGCAAGAACAATATTCTACTTCTTATAGTTACCACCACAGCTTTGTAAACAGGCTACTTGGTTAGTTCAGCAGCCTCTGGTTTTGTTGGCATTCTTTGCTAAATTTTGGAACGTTGGCCTACAAGCAAGCAATCCAGGATAAAAGCAATAGTGCATCCAGCATTCCCCTGCCACACTTGGTGACCTGTTGGACATGCTCGACTGAAATCTAGTCCCTGCAAGATACACCTGAGGAGTGATGAAAAATGCAGATACCCACTCCTGGGGAGATAAAATAGCACTTAACTGCAACCTAGAGAAGAGTGAATCTGATTTTCTTTGTTACAATCACCTTGTGTTGAATTTACATAATGGAAACTATGAGTTGTGTGTGTGTGTGTGTATGTGTGTATGTGTGTGTATTTGTGAAGTGAGGCATTAAAGCTCAAGTTGCATAGATCATAGCTATTTTGAATATTTGATATTTTTTGTATGCTTATATGCTGTATTTTTTTAGAGAAACCTCACATTGATATTGTTGATGCTAATTGTTTATATACATTTTAGAAATTATGGCTATTTTACAGAAAGAGCATGTACAGAACTCCTTGCTTTGCATTACAGAAAAAAGCACTTGCATGAGATAGATTTGTTTTAATCACTGTTTTCCTATGACTTTCCACAGTGCCTGATTATAAGACAGACTTGGTAAAGAGATTTCATAGTAGAACATTGGCATGGTATTTTCTTGCAGGAGCAATTAAAATGTCTCATAATTATAGTGGTTGAAAACAGATACACAGCTTGCAATTCTAGGTTTCATATCAGCATTGGGTCCGGATGGGTTAAACCAGGGATGCTTTCAAGCCAGCATTTCTTGTAAAGGACTCATTTCCTTTTCTGAACCCTAGAGATCATGTACATACGTTTGCTCACGGCTTGTTCTACGTCAGCACTGCACATCTCTAAATCATAATCTCTGACTCTGATACTCCTGTCTCCTTTTTATAAAGACTCCAGTTAATATGTTGGATCTACCCAGATAATCAAGGATGATGTACCCTTTCATGATCCTTACCATAGTCACATCCCTATCTTCTTCTGACAGTCCAACCCTAAGTAGCCTTTAATGTAGATTTAGCTGGTCTTAATATATTTTCCGTAGGCTGCAATTTCTCTATAAAGTTTAACTGACAAGGATAGGGCCATATCACAATTGTTATCATGGTTAACCTCTTAATGCTAGTCCCTGTTTTGAGATTTAGTCAGGCCAGGCAAGGCCTGCCTACTTGTCAGCAAATATGTGGTTTGGTTCTGGAGGGTGCAGACTGGGCACTGCCAGGCCAAACCATAGTGCACTGCCATGTGCAGGAGACAGAATGGAATGGAGGACATGCTAGACTAAGCTAATACCTACTCCAGCACTTGCTGGTGCTCACGAGAGCAGCGGTGGATTCAGGATAGGCAGGGCATTTTAGCACCCAACACTGAGATGGAATGAGTGTTGGCTGGTCAGGCAAGGCTGCTCTACCTGCCAGGACTTGAGGTGGGCCAAGTCAGGCTAGGCCAAGAACCCACCAGTGTGCATGAGATTCTGCCACTAAGAGATGACCTTATACAGGAGCTTCAGGAATTCCTTTGTTAGGACACGGTCCCTGCAGTTGAGTGCAAAAACAAAGACTGAGAGCCGACCCAGACTGTTCCAGGGTGGAGTAATTAACAATGTGTGGATCAGGTCTGGAGGCAGGCCGGATTGGGCCAGTTCATAGTACCCATTGGTAGATGTGACAATAAGGACAGGGTACAGGACAGGCCGGGCTGGTCCACAACACCAAACAGTTCACATTAATGTCAGGACTAGGGTCTGTCCAGGCTGGCAGAGGCGGAAGCACCTGCCAGCATGAGCTGAGGTGGGGACAGGGCCTGCTTGGCCAGGCTATAGCACCTATCGACAAATGCTGACATGAGGTGAGCCATGCAAAACTGGGCTGCAGAATCCACCAGCACACATAAGACATAATGAAGAAAGCAAGACCCATAGAGGAGCAGCGGGGGTTCCCCTGCTGGGCCACTGTTGCCACTGGTGAGCATAAGAACTGAACGCAGTGACAGACCAGGTTTGTCAGGGCTACACCATTTGTTGTCCAGCATGTGGGCTGGGTTGGGAGTTATCCAGGCTGTTACTAGTAACTGTATCCACTGATATCCCTAACTGGGTTTGTTAAGACCATCCCCCCACCCAACTGGGCTGCTGACTCAGAACGCCATCCATGGGGAACATTTCAGGATCTGTGGTCTAACTGTGGAGTGACTACATGAGAACTTGGCCTCCTCAGAAGAAAGACCAAAGAAGTTCAATGAAAAACATTCCCAGATGCACATAGGGGATATGGCAGTTCATTGGGGCCTGCAGAGAACATCCAGTGTCTTAGCAGAGGATGGAGAGAAGAATGAATTGGAAAACTCTACTGGCTTAGCTTTGACAGCAAAATATCTGGATGAATGGAGAATCTAAGGTGGACTTTGTCAGCCAATGGACCTTGGAAGGTTTTCCTCATCCTTGGAGCAATGAAATCAACAGCATTTCAGAACTGTAGAAACCAGTTGAGCAGTACCCAAGCATCATGCTCCACATCAGGATCCCTGGGATGATATCAGGTTCCCTATCTCTGGGTACTGATGCAGTTAGTATGCTGGATGCAGATTTTTCCCCTCCTCTCTCCCCTTCCCTCAGATATAGGAAGAAGGAAAGAAAAATTGCAAACAATAATGGTCTCATCCACTTTCCCCTAATTTTTGACACTTTCTACCCTAATCAGTGGTCTACAAGGGCAGACAAGGGCATGAATGTGTCTCAACTATGTAAATATCATCAAAAGATAAAAAAAGGGGCCTGGCACCATGGCACAGTGGTTAAGGTCCTCGCCTTGCATGCCCGGGATCCCATATGGGTGCCGGTTCTAATCCCAGCGGCCTCACTTCCCATCCAGCTCCCTGCCTGTGGCCTGGGAAAGCAGTAGAGGACAGCCCAAAGCTTTGGGACCCTGCAGCCGCGTGGGAGACCTGGAAGAGGCTCCTGGCTTCGGATTGGCTCAGCTCTAGGCATTGTGGCCTCCTGGGGAGTGAATCATGGGATGGAAGATCTTCCTCTCTGTCTCTCCTCTCTGTATATCCGCCTTTCCAATAAAAATAAAATAAATCTTAAAAAAGATAAAAAAAAAAAAGAATAAACTGATCATTAGAAATAAATTGTGTGTGTCTCTTTAAGTGCTTTTACAAAGTACTGGCCAAATAACAATTTCAGTCTGTGACAGTGTCTCAGGCTATCATTTGTTAAGTTCCTTAGATTTCTAGAAACATTTAAATTTTTTTCAGTCCTGTTTTAATTTTCTCAGTTGATTATTTTGATACTTAAGCACTTAGATACAAACTTTCATATGAAGTATAAAAAGAAGAGTGCAGAGATCAGACTGCTAAGGCATCCTAAGAAAATCTTTAGTCAAGAAAATGAACCCAGGATTATCCTAGTCTCTCAGAGACTTCAGAGGCCCATGTCTGACAGGACCCAGGACAAAATTCTGCGCATCTTTTAAGCTTGACACAGGAAGAATTGCAAAAGGAGTTGCAGAAAATGAAGACGAATGAAGATATAGGCCAAAAATTTACTTTGGAATCCTGATAATTCTACAGTTAACTCTGTACTGAAAAATTGTTATAACCACATAAACACGGTCAAGGTTCAAACCCTTTGAGTGGTTATAAAAAGCATTTTTAAGTATAATTAACCATTGACGATTATCTTCTCCTGCGATTTGATTCTGAGAGGCACTGGGAAAAGGCATTGGTGTTATCTATGATTTCAGAGTTGTAAACCTGCATTGGTTCATTGTGCCCATTATCTGTCTTCATTTCCTGGATCTTTTCATTGGTATTATTCACTATCTCCTTCTGGCCTCCTGTTATTCTATGCTTCATTAACTACTAATGAGTTGAGAAACAATGCAGCATGCCTTCCCTTTATCTTCCTACACATGTTCCTTATGTTTACAGGAGAGGTAAGAAAAAACATTTCTATATTTTATTATGATCTCTCATCTGGTACTAGTTTTGACGTATTCTATGTAGTTGCTGAGCTTTGTTATAAAAATAAATATCTTTTCTTCATCTTCAAATAATGACATTCGCTCATGTAAAAAAAAACAGTGATGACAACAGATCTGTGGTTACATTGTATGTTCCTATTTGAACTGCCAATCTGATTATTTTATGAATTTTGCCAGTTACCAAAACAGCTAAGTACCCTGTGAAGTACCATGTTTAATCATTTGTACAGCAATCTGCCTTTATGCCATGGCTGAGTGGAATAAGATTATCTCATTATTTTTCACCTCAATTTTGCCCAAATCATTCAAATTCTTTTATACCTACATCAGCAAACACGTTCAATGGTCAATAATATGACATTTTCACATGGTTACAAATAAAATATGACCTTTCTCAATAGCCTTTTAATATTCCTAATTTTAATCTAGTCTAATTTGAAATTTCTGGGATTTTTTTCATGGCATCATGCGTATTTCACAACAAACCCAACCACAGAATATGTGTAGTCATTAAAATCCTACACATGATATGAGCTTCCTGGTCCATCTGTTTAACCACTTCCATCTGATTTTTTTGCCCCACATTTGATCACAGTTTTTCTTCTTAGAATACTCTGTTTTGAAACTTCCTTCTACTGGAGATTTGCTCAATGTCACAGCAAGGTCAATATATGAAGTTACAGAACTGATGATTTCTTCATGGCTTATATGAACATTTGTTTCTCAGATCCCTCTCAATTGGGCTTTCTGGATGTTCTGAATTTTCTCATATATGTTTCCATTTTTCCCTCTCAGTTAAACTTCGACTTCTTTTACCAGGAGCAGCTTAATCTTGATTATTCTTTCTTATTTTTTATTAGATTATTTTTTTCCCTCTGAAGATTGCATGTATTTTCCAAACTAGGATAGAAAGTAAAGCTAAAATGCAAAGTTACTCAAACATCAAAAGCAAAGAAAAATAGGCACAAATTGACATATTCTGTCTTAACCCTTACATCATTTTTTTTCCAGTCATCACAAAAGTGATCTTTTGGATCTTGTGTTTGAGCCAAGCAGGCCGTAACTGGGGTCAAACAGAGGCTAAGAACTCAGGGCACCGAAAACTTTGAAAACATGTCCAATTAGCTGTTTAACTTAATGGTAACATCGAGAATTAAAGCTAAACTTAAGGAAGCAAATACGGTGGTACAGCCGACTAATACTTCAATTTGTGTAGCCAGCATCTCCTCTGAGTGCTGGCTCAAGACCCAGCTGCTCCACTTCCAATCCCGTTATGTGTTTATGGACTGCAAAGACAGTGGAGAATGATGCAAGTGCTTGGAATCCTGCAGACATGCTGATGAACCAGAAGAGTTCCCTGGTTCCCAGCTTCAGATCAATTCAGCTATAACTGTTGTGCCAACTGGGCAGTGAACCAGAAGATGGAAGACCTTCTCTCTCTCTCTCTCTCTCTCTCTTTCTCCTTCTTTCAGTACAATCTGCCTTTCAAATAAAAATATATCTTTTGAAAAAACTAAAGCTCTACCTAAGGAAAGGGGATTTTTTTGGGTTACATATGTTGTTATTTCATGCCTACATTTGAAATAAATTCTAAAATAGTCAAAATATTATACAATATCTCTACTCTCCCTATCCTGCTATCCTGGGAAAGATGGCAGTGTTATTTTTTGTTTGTATGTTTCATATCTATGTAGCACAATCCTTATTTCCAACATAAACTTAAACCAGTGCAGGTCTAGTTACTGTATTGTGGTCCTTTACAATGTAAGATACCCAACTTCATAAACTCCTGACAGAAAAGAACGTGACTCAAATACACACAGATATATGGTAGCAGAGAAAATGACATGTGGATAAAATAATGATTTCCATCCTATTGACTCATGTGCTGCATCAAAACTAAAAACTTTTCACCCCTGCTGAGGAATAGAAAGGCTGATTCTGACATAGTGGTTGTACTTACCAAACATGGTTCATAAAATATTTTAGTTTTGAACTTCAGAAGACACTGAAAAAATATTTTGTATGTAAGGCACCCCAGGAGCTACTCTTTTGAAGAGTTCAGTTTAGACCTTCGGAACACAGCATGCGTATAAATGATGCTATGTGTCTTAAATGTTAGTCAAACAGAACACCATAGTAAACAGTCAAGTAAAAGAATAAATGGGAGATTTTTTATGTTGTCTCTGTTGGAAAATTTTCTTTTGCTCTCTGGTAGGATATTGTTTTGCTTGTGTATGTCACTGTATATGCAATAACCAAAAAGGAAAATGTGACATGAACAGTCACTGCCTTTTATCCACATAAAGATTCATATCAATGTATGTTAATTTCCTGAAAGATGAAAGTGAATCAAAAACAAAACATGCTATGTCCAGTGGTCTTTTGAAATTGCTGATGCATATACAAATTCAAACCACTGCATATATAGTAGCATACTTACCAGTTACTGTCAATTTAAAAATTAAAACTACTTAGGAAGCAAGTAAATGTAAAAGAGGCATAACTAGAAAGCACAATATGGTTGTGACATGAAAAATTATTTTAAATATGCATAAAATTTGATAACTGACAAAGTACACTTTGACATGTTAACACTCAAATTTATCAAATTTGTGTATGCATTTATAATTTGTTTCCCCTTATGTAATACACTCCGGGAAGATAGATGTTTTGCATGTTCCTTTTTATATGTTTCTCTTTCCTGCTAAATTCTTAGCATTTAGAATAGTATCTGATAACATAACAATATGTCATATGTGCATTTGTCAATAAATGCCAAAATCATGATATAGGAATGTAAAAATAATAACAACATTCTAATTTTAAAAACAGATAAAGTATTAAAGTCTTAATAGTAAAGTTATTTCATTGGGAAAATAAAGTCTTAGCAGTATCGTCTTTAAAAATTATCTTCATCATACTTGTTACATTTTTCCTGACATAAATTGCTCCATATGATTTTTTAAAGTGTCTCACAGACTCTTAATTTCAGGATACTAGTCCTTTACTATATTTTGAGGATTCTTTCAAACTATGTTTTAGCTATTCTTCAATATCAAATAATTTTGTGAACTGGACAATTAAAATTTTACCAATATTCTAGGGCTCAGTGCAATGGCTCTGTGACTAAATACTCACCTCAAATGTTCTAGGATCTCATATGGGCACCTGTTCAGCACTGCTGGTGGCCAAGGAAAGCAGTAGAGGATGGGCCAAAGCCTTGGGACCCTGAACACGTGTGGGAGGCCCAGAGGAGGCTCCTGGCTTCTGTCTTTGGTTTCACATCAGCTCAGTCCTGTTGCCTTAAGTTGGGGAGTGAACCAGTGGAAGGGAAATCTTTTGATTTCCATATCTCCTTATCTCTGTAATTCTCCCTTTCCAAATAAAGTAAATAAATCTTAATTTTTGCTTTATTAATGTTGTTTTATCCAGTCCCAGGACACTTCTTGACGCTTTAATTAGATCCTTGTTATAACTTCATTCAATCAAAATTATTTTCTTTTTCTTTGTGGACTTTTTTATTCAGTAGTCGTAAACTGAATATACAAGTGAAATAATATTTCTGGACAAAATCTATAAACAATATGTGATGTCAAAAATCATTGAAAATGGTATTATGAATAAACTTCAAAGATTCTATTTTTTACAATAAATTAAATTCATCATTCTATTTCATTTTTCCATGAAAGCACTGAAATCTCTTTATCTATGTAATGAATATGACCTATATTACAGACATTGATTGGGAACTTATATACAATGTATTTATTTTTAGCTCATCTTCAAAATGAGCTATAATATTAACTAACGTTCTTTACAGTTAAAAATTATCAAAATTGCTAAAACTAGGCAAATAATTTTGTTCAAAATTATAGTTAGTTTATGGGAAACTTGAGATTTTGAGCCTCAAATCTATGTTGTGCTGAGAATATTACTTGTATGTTTTAGTGATGGAAATAATATCCTGGAAATAAATATCTTCAACAAATAAAATGTGGATGATTAGTAAATGTTAGATATTCAAAATACCTAGACATTCAAAATACCTGGAATGAAAATAGTCTAGAAACAAATACTGTTGCAAGAGCTTTTTTTTTTTAAGATTCATTAATTTTTATTACAAAGTCAGATATACCGAGAGAAGAGATAGAGAGGAAGATCTTCCATCCGATGATTCACTCCCCAAGTGAGCGCAACGGCCGATGCTATGCCAATCCAAAGCCAGGAGCCAGGAACTTCTTCCGGGTCTTCCAAATGGGTGCAGGGTCCCAAGGCTTTGGGCTGTCTTCTACTGCTTTCCCAGGCCACAAGCAGGGAGGTGGATGGGAAGTGGAGCTTCTGGGATTAGAACCAGCGCCCATATGGGATTCTGGCACGTTCAAGGCAAAGACTTTAGCCACTAGGCCACACCGCTGGACCCTAAATCATTACTTCTAGTGCCAGAACAGTGGCTCAACAGGCTAATCCTCCAACTGCAAATGTCGACATTCCAAATAGGCACTGGTTTATGTTTTGCTAATCTGGATCCAACTCTCTGTTTGTGGCTTGGAAAGGCAGCAGATGGTGGTCTAACCCCCTGAGGCTCTACAACTATGTGGGAGAACTAGAAGAAACTTCTGGCTCCTGGCTTTGGACCAGCTCAGCTCCTGTTGTTGCAGCCATTTGCAGAGTGAATCTGTGGAAGGAAAATCTTTGTCTCTCCTTCTGTCTGTAAATATGGCTCAAGAAATCTAAACAAATAGCAACAGCACAAACTCTTACTTCTGCCTGCAGAGAGAGCTTGGGGGTGTGGAAAAGTCAATGATTGCGAACTGGACAACCTGGACCTTTCTGGGACCCATTGTGACAGTTATAGGAGCTAATTGGTACTTAGGGTCACCTCTCTGCTAGAAAGAGAAAAGGAGGAGCTTGTAAAAGTGTAACAAATGCTTGATGCTTCCCAGAAGGTATTTTACACAAGTTGAAAATGTCTTCCTGCTCTTCTAACTTTTTAGCTTATCATGAGAGTGGAAAGAAGTTACCAGTCACACCTTTGTGATAGATTTTGTTTTATCAAGATTGCACTAGACAGGATTACAATTGTGGCCCTCTAACGTGCTGTGCCCCTGTCTTTTTGTTGATTGTTAGCCATTGTTCTGCTCAAAGAAATTGTGCTTAAAAGACACACAACTTTCTTGGGTCTTTCTCTATTGAAAACCCCCTCTTTGTTGCAGCAGGAGGTTTTCATCTTTAATGCCTATAATAAATCTTGGTTTGCTTGCTGAAACTGTCAGCATGAAAATTCTTTCATGTGAGACAAGGACAGAGGCTGCTTTTGTGTTTTTGCATGAAATTAGGTGAAGAGTCAGATGGGCTAATAGGTAGTTAAGAGCCTTTGTCCCTGGTGAAGTTTCTGTTTGAAAATATCAAGACTTCTCTTCCATTCTATAGTTCCATAAAGAATGGGAGGAAGGGGTCACCACAAACATCCTTCTGATGGCCTTTTTGTACTGGACAAGGAAGTAGATCGGATTACTGCTCATTATGAATGAGTCCTCCTTTCTATCCTTTGATTCATTTTTTTTCTGCCTCCCTGAGATGGTGCATAAAAGACTCCATTTTTACCATTTTCTTGGATCTTCCCTCCCTTTTATCACTCACTTGTCACTATGGCAGGGCATCTCTGTTAAATCTCATTTTGACTCCTGAAATGGCCCCCATGAATATTCCTCTTTCACATTGGACATGAGTTGAATATGGTGTCATCATTCCTGTTAAAACCCCACAACAATCCCATGCAACAACACTGGTTAAGCATGTCACCTCAGAAAACTGTTTAACAAAACAAGCAAAACAAACAAAACCAACAAGCAAACCACAGGCAGTAGCTTCTACCTCAGTAGACTGATGGAAGAATGAGTTGAGAATATATATATACACACATATATATTCTGTATATTCATATAAATTAGGAGAATTCACAACATACAAAAACTTCTCAGTAAATTATAGAAATTATTCATGGTGTTTTCATCACCATTTTGATCATCATTAAAACTAAAATTATAATGCAATAATGCATAATACAACCTTGGAACGTTATTTTACTTTTGTGTACTTCAGGTGTATCATCTATAAATAAAGGGAAAAAATTTAGTAACTACTCCACAGGAGTGTTGTGTAAATCAGGTAAATGATATTTATAATGTGCTTGGGAATTAATGGATAACATTCAACGAAATCTCAGTAAAGGTTAGCCATGCTGAATGGGGTGGACTGGGCAGGACTGAGCAAACCTTAGCCCACAAGCAAAATTAGAAATCAGGATGGAGTACAGCTCATGCCGAGCCAGGCTCTTGCACCTACTGGTCTGTGTGAGCCAAGGACGCTAAGATACAGTATGTAGGGCAAAGGCCGGGACAGGTGAGGGGCGGTGCCAAGCTGAGTCAGAGCAACCACTGGCATGTGAGTGATCTATGACTGGGAACAGGTCCAGTTGGGGAACTAAGGGGACACCCTAACTGGGTAGAGGTTCCCACCAAGGAGCACAGAGCTGGAATGGGGGTTGCGTTCTGATTTGGCTGTAGTTTCCTTTGGCACAAGTGTGGACTGCGACTTGACACACCAATCTGGGCCAGACTTCAACACCATCTGGTGTTCTGGAGAACCAGGGTATATGTAGGATGGACTAGACTAGGTCTCAACCCTTACTGAGACATGTGTGAGCTGTATGTGGGTATGGACGAGCCTTGGCTGGGCTGAAACATCCAACAGTAAGAACCAGATTGGGTTGAAGGCCAGTCAGGAAAAGCTGCTGTTCCTGCTAGGACAGGAGGTGAACTGAGTAGGGCTGGCTCATGGACCCCCTGGTATGCGCAAAATCTGGCATTGGGAGAAGTTCTGATGGAGGAGCCTTGGTTCTGATGGAGAAGCCTGGGCAATTTCTCTGGCAGGACACAGACCCAGCAGGTAAGCACAAGAAGCATGACAGGTAACAGCCCAGAACCAGCCATGGAAAGTTTCCTACTGGCATACATTTGGCATGGGTCGGGGGCAGACCAGGCTGAATCAGTTCACATCATCCACTGGTGAATCCAAATACCTGAACAGAGTGTGGGTCTAGCCAGGTTCGGTTGTGACAAAACCAGTGCACATTGTGGAATGCCAAGGTGAGGTTACCTGTACTGGATGCGACTGCAGTGTCCAACCAGCACGCGTGAAAACCGGGAAGGGAGGGGGCGGAGCCAGCGGGGGGGATATGGCAGTGCTCCCCTGCTGGATGGCTACTTCCATTGGAGAGCATGAGCTGGACTGGATGCAGACCAGACTAGGCAGGGTTACAACACGTGTGTGCCTCATGTGAGCTACATCAGGGAAAAGCAAGGCTGGGCTGGGCTGACTGTTTCTACTGGTGCAAAATAAATCAGAGTGGGTGAGGGTTGGTTGGGCTTTGCCATAGTATCAACTGGTAGATGCTGGCACTGGGGGCTGATTCTATCAAGTTAAACTGCAGAACAACCTGGGTACTGCATGATCTGGGAGTGGGAGAGGTCTGAAAGGGAAACAGTGGGCTCCTCCCTCTTGGGTTACCACCCCCACAGGAGGGCACAAAAACCAGGACAGGGGCTTGGGTGACTAGACAAAGAGGCACCCAACAACATCCATGGGGGCTGGATAATCGGGCTGGTTGGGTTGAAGTAGGCTTCAATATCTATTGACATGTATTAGAGCTAAATTGGATGTGGGACACACTAGACTGGTCTGCTGCACATACTGGCAAATCAGGATAGGGGGCGGGCCTGGTGGGGGTTATTGTGGGTTGCTCCGACTAGGCTGCAGCTCCCACTGGTTTTTGTGAGGGCCGAGTATGTGCTAGACAGAAGCAGGCTGGACTGCAACACCCATTGGTTCATGTGGAAGATAGCACTGGAAACAGAACCAACCCAGAAATTGTAACCACTAGCTGATTAGGGCAATGGACTCTGCCAGGCCCTGTACTTACCAGTATATACAAGACTCTGGTCTGGGATAGACAAAATCTCTTTGGGGATCTCCCCAGTGGAACAGCTGGACCCAGAACCCTAACTGTGAAAAGACAGAGGACAGAACAAGTCAATCAACCACCTCAGCTATATCTTGGCAGTGAAAAACTGGGCAAATGGAGACTCTAGGATGGACTATGTCAATCAATGGATTCTTCAATGACCTCTCATGCTTAGAGTGGCGAGATTGGCAGCAATTTATAACTGTTGAGCTGTCAAAACCACTTGAGCAAAACCCTCGGACCATGCCCCACATCAAGTACCTGGGGTGGGTGGGAGACTAGGTGGGGCTTCTCCCTTAAAATCCTCCTTTACCTCAGATATATGAAGGAAACAATATGGAAATAATAGTCTTACCCACTCTCCTGTAGCCCTTGAACTTTTTTACCCTAATTAACTATGTAAAGATTGTCAAAAATGTAGTAAAAAAATGGGGGAAAAAAAGTAAAGGTTAACCATGCTGATAGCACAGATGCGATTCATTATGAAAAGCAGTAAGATTATAAAAGATAGTCAAGTTTCAATTTCAAAGAAAATGGAAACAGAGTAGTGAAGTAGAAATGGGTGTCTGTGTATCTTTGTGCAAGGGAAAACTCTAATAAGGGAGTTTGATGATGTTTGGTGCTAATAGTCTCGGAGAAATGGAGAATTGGATACAAAAGAGGTAACTGGGTCTGGGACAACCATCCAGAATTAGGACATTTCAAAAGCACTGGACAGATTGTGACCATAGGATCATGGTAAAATCTACTTTAAGAAAACATGATGGAGGTCATCTCTTTGCTCATTACCCATTCATCATCCTTACTTCTCTGTTCTTATTTTTACCTAGACTGACTAAAGTAAACCAAACATGTATACAGTTTGATAGCTGCAAAAATTTGAATAAACTGGTCAAAAGTCTACTACAAGGTCTAAGACTTCTAAGACCCAACCTTGGCTATTCAGCTTAATTGGTGGTTTGTTAGCTTATTTGTTTGGGGCTTATGAATGTTGCTTAGCTTAGTTTTAATTTCATCTTTTTCCAAATGGGTATTACACTCAGCTTATGGTCTTGTTAAGGATTCATAAAATAGGAACATGATGCTCCAATAACCGATACAAACTTTACTTCTGTTAAATGTCTGCCTGCATAGTACCACAAATACATGAGAAAATAATTAGGACCATAATACCCAAAGAAGGAATGAATTGTCTTAAAGAAAAAATCATATCTGCAAATTCATCTAAGGATTTCATAGAATGGAAACAACTGCCATCCTTTCAATCATCATGTCAATGCAGTTCCATTTTCAGATAATGTCAAAGATATTATCAG
Source organism: Ochotona curzoniae (assembly GCF_017591425.1). NCBI lineage: Eukaryota > Metazoa > Chordata > Mammalia > Lagomorpha > Ochotonidae > Ochotona > Ochotona curzoniae. Next base: position 46,576,814 of record NW_024467087.1, read on the forward strand.
GCAAACGTGTAGTCACATTTTGAATCACAATTGAACTGATTGATTTGTTTCCTTCAATCTAAGTGTTCCATCAGTCCAGGGAATATTGAAAAATTGCACAGGTCAGGCAATCCTTGCCATTGGTATTGTAAATCATTATACTGTAGATCATTCTAGAAAATGTTGTTATCTTGTCCTAAGAAAGAACTTTCTGTTTACATCCTTTGGAGATCATTTCGTCTGTTCAGAATAATCTTCAAGACATTTAATAATTGTTAACTCCTACATGTCCTAACACATGCCACCCATCTTTTCAAATCTGTCATGCCTAGAAGTGGAAATTACTGAATATTAAGAGGTATTCAGACTATCTGAAACTTTTTAAGATTAAGAAGATTATTTAATTTCTTCTTGTTCTGATTCAATTGCATCTATTTCAGGGGATATGAAAACGTTATCTTTAGACCAGCAGGACAGCAACAAATGGGAAATTGTTAGAGTTTTCAATATGTGAGTTTCACTTCAGCCTTGCTGGGTCAGATGCTTTGGCCTTGAGACCAACAATCTCATTTTATCAAAGTTTTTAAGTGATTCTGATACACACAAAAGCCTGATAATGAGTGATACAGAATATTGTTTAGATATATATTGGAATGTGTGTGGTGTCGAGTTTGCGTTTGTGTTGGGGTGTGTGTGTGTGTGTCTGTGTTTGATGAAATAGTAAATGAGGAAGAGATTAGTATATATGCAAAAATTCATACTGGAGCTGAGTGGGATTTTTAAATCGGTAACCGTTTTTGGTCTCTTTTTTTAAGAGATTGTCTTCCAATTAATTTAAATATCATACTCTGCTAGAGCACTATACATTATCATTTGCACAGAAAACCTTATGCACAGGAAACTTAATAGCAGTTGGCAAGACTACCAGTACCTTTTGTCATATTTCTTGTCTCTAGATTCTATTTCAACAAAACAAAACAAAACAAAACAAATTATATTTTATATTCACATTTAGAGTTAGCTTTATATGCAAAATACACACTATGGTAACATGAAAGCTCACAGCTTGGATCAGAATTACAATACCAAGGCTCATACCTAGAATTCCTATACACTTAATGCTGTGTGAGAGTCTAGTTGGAAAAATATGGTATATACATGCAATGGGGTATTATTCAGTCAGAAAGTCAAAATGAAAACCTGATGTGCAGCAAAATGAGTGAAGCAGGAGGTCATGATGTTAGGTGAAACAAATCAGATTACGTACTTTATTTCGTGTGTGAACATTTAAAAAAGCAAGTTGAACTTAGAATAGAGATTACTGGAGGCTGTGGACTTAAGGGGCAGGACAACAGGGGGATGTGGGATTAAGGAAAGAAAACAAAATTATGTGAAGGGACTATGTTCCACTGTTGCAAAACACACTGTAGTTACTATAGATCACAATAATATATTTGATATTCTAAAAATAAATGAAAGAGAACCTATAGGCCCCAAACATGGAACAAAGTTAATAGAGAGCCTGGGATACTGATTGCCTGATGTAATTCATTTATTCTGTACACATGTATTGAGATATTTCACTATGCTCCAAAATGTGTATAAGCATTATATTTTCACAAAAACTGATCTGAATTTTTAATAGCTTATTTTGTAGTTTTTATTGTAGTGGAACATCCTCCCAAACAAATTTTCTAAGTTTGAAACTGCAAGAAATCTGAGATTGGGACACAATATTGGAACTCAACAATATTGAAACACAATAAGCCCTCCGGTTGATTCAGATGCATTAAGAAGTTCAAGATCTGCTATTCTATAGGGATATAATCACATAATACAAAACAAAATATTTTATTACCTTTTTTGCTATATTGATTCACTTCATATTTTAGGTCAGGCATCTAGCTTCATCATGAATTTCTACTTTTATTTAGGAAAATGCTCTGTGCTTAAATTAATGTTGGGATTTTAATTTCTTGAAAAGGTAAATTATATTGTAAGACAACTCATTGGTATTTAATGTGACTCAAGATCATTTTATGTTTTACATAAATTTATAAATAACTGTATTTAAGAGTGGTGATTCCAATAGAGCAGATAGTGATGCCTAAAAAGAATAATCAGAAACCCATTTTATCTTTATCATCAGTTTACTCAAGTTCTCAAATACTAAAAAATTGTGTATGCACAATTTATAGTGAATGAAACAATTTTGAAATTTAATGAATACATATTTTAGGAGCAGAGGTATTGATCAAATAATCCATAGCTCTCAAATGTAGTACTGTGATTCCCATGAAAAATTAATAAGCCACGAACATAACAAAAATGTTATGTCTTGCAGGTCAGATTAAATGTGCTTTATGAAATTGCTAACTTCTTTACGTGATTGTGTGTCCTATGTAAATTAGTTTAGCACTTTTTTTCATGGCAAGTGAAAGGAATTATATCTTTCTCTGCCAATCCGAAGAGTAAGACATGTGCTTTTCATGCTTAATGTATTTTAAGTTTGAAACTTTGTGTGTGTGTGTTTTCCTTATACTTTATTCTTTGTAATTGTATTATGCAATGACAGCAAAAAAAATGGTGGGATATTGTTTTAATACACAGAACAGTATATGTTTTCCATACAAAATTGTTATGATGGTATTGTCAAAACAGAAGTAAACAACACAACAAATGCTTACAAGATCTTCTTTTCCTTCCTTATCTCAGAGTTTCTGATTTTATGACCCAGATTCTTTTTGACCATACATTGTAGATCCAATTAATTCCATATTTCTGGCATTCCTTGGTATAAACATAGGCTTTGTAGTAAGAATCATTTATATTCTGAAATTGTATGTGTTAATCAATAAAAAACAAAAAGCAATTAAAAAAAAACCCAACAAAAAACAAACAGACAAACAAGGAAAACCTTTATAAAATCTAGGTAAGTTTGAGCCATGGCAAAGCTGTCTGGGTCCCTGCTGGGGGGACTCACGCAGGCCCAGGCTTCCTGCTGATGATCCTAGCTCCCAAAACACCACTGCTAGGCAGAGGGACAGTTCTGGACATGTGGGCAGCTTGTGTGCCACAGGAGAATTCTGGGGTCTTGAATTACTGCCTAGGGACATCTATGGATATGTAGTGAGGAATGAATCCTGAGGGACACCCAAAGATAGGGCCACTGTACTTGCAGGTAAGTGAGTGGACTGAGAGCTGGTGGTTTAGAGGGGAGATATCTGAAGATATTTTTGTATCAAACTGATGCACACATGAAAGTTCTGAGTTGGGCTTGATACATTGGAACATGGCTGACAACCGCACACCAGCATGCATCCAAACTATCGCCGAGGGCCTATATAGCATGGCTAGATTCCAGTACCTGACAGTGACTGTCAGAGCAGGGGATGGGTCATTACATTATACTGGGCCATGATACCAACCAGTACACAAGAGAACCAGGTCTGGGAGTGGATTCTGTGTCTGTGTGTGTGTGTGGGATATATGGGCCCAAACCTATGGAACTACAAGTCCTGCTCATTAGCTTGAGAGCTTGGATGATGATGGGCTGAGCTAGGAGTGATCATGGAACTACTGATACTCACTAGTACTGAGACTAGGAACAAGTGGGGCAGGTCTAGGCTGCAGCACCCATATGAGCATTATACAATGGGATATGGGGTGGGCCGGGGCACATCAGCTTATTTAAAGGCTGGGACAGATGGGGCAGGCCATGTTAGGTAAGTGCCAAGTACCCACTGGCATGTGTGAAATCTGGGTCTGGGAGTGGTCCAAGCAGAGGAACCTGGGCAAATTCCCTAGTGGGTCATAACTCCTGCTGATAAGCATGTGGTCCAGGCCTGGGTGTTGGGCAGGCTGGGCAAGGTAGCTTCATCTTTCGGCAAGTGTGTGATTTGGTTTTGGCAGAGGGCAGACGGGGCAGGGATGAGCAAACCATAGCCTACTTGCAAGTGCAGAAAATAGGATGGAGTGTAGATCATGCTAGGCTAGGCTATCACAACTATTGGTTTGCATGAGAGTAGACTGAGCAGGGCCAGGTTGCAGGACCCACCAGCAAGAGTCAGGACTGGGGGCTAGCTGGGTCAGGCCAAGTTACAGCATCCAAAGGCAAAGACAGACAGGGGAAGGGCTATGCTAAGCTGTGTCAGAGCAACCACTGGTACACACAAAATCTTGTGGCTGGCATCAGCCCTGGTTGGAGAGCTAAGGAGATGTGCTGGAATGGTTTTGGGTTCTACTGGTGAGCACAGGGGACAGAGTGGGGGATACAGTCAGGTCTGGATATGGATGTTGTCTCTCTAGGCACAGGTGTGAACTGGGTCTGGGGCATGTAAGGCTGGGTTAGAATCCAGCACCCACTGGAGCTTGTGAGAACCAGGATGGGTGTGGGATAGGCTTGGCTAGGTCTCTGTCCCTGCTGAGCTATGTGTAAGTTGTTTCTGGGTATGGACTGGGTTTGGCTGGGCTATAGCACCCAACAATAAGAACCGGAATGGGTGAGGGCTGGGGAGGAAAGGCCACTGTTCTGGCTAGGACAAAAGGTGGACTAAGTAGGGCTGGTCCATGGAACAAGATCTAATATTGGAAGAAGTTCCAATTGAGGAGCTTAATAACTCCTCTGTTGGGACACATGTCCTGCAGGTGAGTGACAGAATCAAGAAAGGGACCAGCCTAAGACTATGTTAGGTTATTGTATCCACAGGCTTACCTTTGGCTCATGTCTTGGGCAAGTCAGGTTGGGCTAATTCACATCATCTGCTGGCAAATCTGAGAACTATAATGGTGTGTGGGTCATGCAGGTCAGGCTGCAGTATCAGGCAGTTTACATTAGGACCGGGATTGGGGGCTAGCTGGGTTGGCCATGCTGTAGCCTCTACCAGCGTGAGCTGGAATTGGGCACTGGCTGGGATGGGACAGGCTACAGAACCCACTGGCAAATGATGAGGTGAGGAGGGTCATAACAGACTGATCTACTGCACCCAACCAGCACACTTGAGACCTGACGGAGAGTGAGTGATCCCTGTAGGGAGGCTGCAGGGAGCTTCCCAGCGGAAGCACTATTCCCACTGTTGAGCAAGAAAGCTGGGATTGGGGGCAGACCATGCCAGACAGGGCTCCAACAACTTTAGGCCTGTATGTAAACTGATTGTGGATAAGCCAGGCTGGGTGGACTGTACCTACTGGTACATGCATAAGCAAAATGGGGTGAAGGTTGGTTGGGCTTTGCTACAGCATCAGCTAGCAGATGCTTACATGAGGGCTGCAGGAACTCTGTCAAACTAAACTACAATACCACCTGGAGAGTACAAGATCTGGGAGTGGGAGTGGACCCGGTAGGGAAAGAGTGGGCATTTCCCTCTTGGCTTGCCAGTTTGACTGGTGAGAATGAGAAATAGGATTGGGACAGGCATGGCTACAGAGAGAGTGGTACTCGCCAGCACACATCTGGGCTGGATAGTGGGGCTGATTGGGTTGAACTAAGCTTAGATGTCCATTGACACATATGAGAGCTGAATGGGATGTGCGACAGACAGGATTAGTTTGCTGAACATACTGGCAAGCATGGGAGCCAGGGCAGGAGGTGGGCCTGGTGGGGGTTATTGCGGGTCATTCCAACTATGCTACAACTCCCACTGGTTTGTGTGGGGGCTGAGTGTGCAGAGGGCAGGATCGGGCTGGACTGCAACACCCATTAGTCTGTGTAGCAGACAGAAGTGAAGATAACTGAGCCATCAATTGCAACTAACAATGTGCGCATAGGCAGATTTAGGCAATGGACTGAACCAGACTCTGTATTGGCGCACACACACAAGAATCAGATCTGGGTTCACCTCAGATAAAATTTCGTTGGGAATCTCCCCAACCAAACTGCTGGTATCAGAACTCCAACCACGGAGGAAATTGCAGATTCCGTGGTTTGATTGTGGAATGCATGTGTCAGAGCTGGGCCTCCTCAGTGGCTTAGATGGAGCAGTGGACAGCATATCCAGATGTACATGAAGAATATGGCAATATGCTGAAGACTGCAGAGAATACCTGGTACCATAATAGAGGACAAAGGACAGAACAAATCGATTAACTATCGCAGCCAAGTGTTGGCAATGAATAACTGGGCAAATGGAGAACCTAAGGTGGAGAGATTTCATCATGATTAGTGTGGCAAGATTGGCACTAACTCAGAACTGTTGAGCTGTCAAATCCACTTGAAGAGTGCCCTGGGAGCATGCCCCACACTAGGGACCCTGGGATAGTTGGGAGGCTGGGTGTGGCTTCACCCCTTATCGCTCATAGATGCCCCATATTCCAAATCTACATAAGCATTTCTAAAGTCTTTGGTTGACAGTTAATTTTGGCATAGACAACAGAAAACTGCTCAGAGTAGGAGAAGAAAACACTGGTAAACAGCAGCTGTAACAATTAACAGAGCCCACACATTTAGATATAGCTCAGGTTCTTTCTGATTATACCAGAGGGATTTATTAATACATTGGAATTGGGTAGAATTCTCAGAAGCATCATAACCCAGTTCTGAGGCCAAAGTGTTCCTGGAGAAGAACACATTGTGGTAATTGCCATAACAAAGCTTGAAACTCACCTTTAAATGAATTAGACTTAGCTGTATTATATGTAATAGCATTCTAGAATGAGACATAGCAGTCATAAAAATACAACAAAATTTGGTACTTAACAACCTAAAATGCAAAACACATAGTAGTCAATATAAATAAGCATTTTTGTGTAAATCACAAGCAAGAGGAAATAATAGGAAGCAAATGACAAATAGAAGTGTTATGGGACTCAGGCAGCGAATTAGAAAATTGATGAAATGGAAAATTTTCTAGTTTCTGTTTAGACCCCTGCTTCCCGGCTGCACCCTCTTACATTCCGATACAGCATATTCACTTTCCATGAAGCAATTAGGTCTCCTCCGAAGGAAGAAGATACCACAATGAACATGTGTAAGTTGAGGTCAACATCGCGATGCTACAAAACTTGTCCAGAAGATGTCACATACATCAAGCCCAGTTCAAACTCTGCTAGGTTTGCATACTCTGATTTAATGTACACCTAATGAGCACCACTCCTGCCCCTTAAAAAAGCCACTAATTGGAGGTTACAAAATTTTTTGTTTTTGTTTTTGTTTCCTTCTCTGACACTCTTGCATACAGTTCTGGTTCTTTCTGGCCCTTGTATGAAAAATGATTCTTTTCATGAAGTTCCTCACATCTGTACTTAATGCATGTTCATTCTCTCACTTTGAATGAATTTGTTATGACACTTTCTTATTTTACTCTAGGACCAGAGCCTGGAGTGGAAAAAGCAAGAAACAAAAGATGTAATAAATCTTGTAGATAGAAAAACAGAGTCAGTGAACATTTGACAGGAAGTTTAAACAGGAATGAGTGGCCTAAGCACAGAAAGAACACGCTTTATGACATTTTGTGAGGACAAGGTGATCCAAAGTGCTGTTTGTTTGTTTGTTTGTTTGTTTGTTTTGTCCAGGCAAACCCAGAGAAAGGAGAGATTCACAGAGATAGAAATCTTCCATCTAGAGAGAGGGGAGATGCACTGAGATGAAGATCTTCCATCTGCTGGTTCACTCCCCAAATGGTCGCAGTTGCCAGAGCTGAGCTGATTTGAAGTCAGGAGCCTTCTCTGAGTCTCCAACACAAGTGCAGGAAACCATACTCCACTGCTTTCCCAGGACACAGGCAGGGAGCTGTATCAAAAATGCAGCAGCAAAATATGAATTAGAGTCTATATAAGCTACTTGTGCTTTTGAGCCATGGCATTGGTCCTCTGTGTTCAAATTCTAAAAAATTATATATTGCACAGTGAGTATACATTGGCTTGGTCCTAAAAAGTAAGTTTTGGATAATATGATTGGCTAATAATACTTTAAATGACAGTAAAGATCTGAAAAGAAAAGAGGCTGTAGAAAAGATTTTTCAAGAGGCATTTGTCAGAGCAGATAAGGCAGTGTTGCTCCAAATGGTTAAGACATAAAAAAGTCTTTTTTGTATATCGAGTCAAATTGAGTCAATAGATAAGATTGATAGCTCTGTCTTGCTGCCCCTCACAGAAACGTCAGTGTTTTTCTTGAATGCTTTATTACAAGCTTTGTAGCGGCAATTCGTTCTCAGGATTTACCAGGAAAAGACACCAAGACAGCACTTATGACTATGATTCATCTATTCATGGTTATAAAAGAAAAGAGGAAAATAATGAGAAATGGCAATGGAACATATGAAAATACCCAAAGAAAAGTTCTAGAGATGAAAACATAGGAAATGATAAATGTGCTAATGTTGAATTTCAGAAAAGAATACTCTAAGCTATAATGCCTTTGTACACTAAGCATACGCAATATCAGGGATTATAAGGTCTTAGAATATGGACATAAAAAGTAAAAATCTCCTTAACTTCTTTTGCTTTCTAGCACATAGCAAAAAGAGGAACTTTCTCCTGAAATACTCTTATCAAATCTGAAGATTGCATCTGAAAGAACACTTCCCAATATATTTTTTTTGAGGTCGGTATTACCCTAAGATAAAAACCAAAGTTATTGCATAAAAAAAGAAGCTGTTTACTTACATTCCCATTAACACAGGGACAAAGATTCTCAGCAAAACTTTAGAAAATTATTTCATCCATACAGAAAAGAGTTATCCTGACAAAGGTGTCCAAAATTTGAAATCCTGTCAATGATTCTTCTCTGTTAATGTATTAACAAAATAAATAAGTGAAAATCTTAAGCATGAGACACCAAAAATGTGGTATAGGTACTCAAATACAAACTCCAGTCCTCATTAAAAATAGGAGAGAGAGAGAAGGGGAGAACAAGAGAGAGAGAAAGAAAGAAGGAAGGAAGGAAGGTAGGAAGAAAAGAAGGAAGGAAAGAAGAAAAAGAACCCTTATAGAAATGAAAGAAAACTTTTGTTGACTGATAAGAGTGCAAACAAATGAAGAAAAAGACAAAAGTAAACTTTCTAACATGTGGAAAAAATAAGCACATCCTGTTCTCACCAGTTACTAAATATCTCATTAGAAATCCTAGTCACTACAGCAAAATAGAGACACAACACACACACACACACACACACACATTAAGAAGGAAACATTTAGACCGTCTACATTCATGGATAATATGATTACTCAATAGAAAATAGCTAAAATGTTTACAAACTATTATTTAGACCTACTAAATGACATTCACACAGTCATATAATAAAATAATAGTTTATAGAAGTGGATAATTTTCCTCTATGCCATTAACCAATTAACCATGGAATTTGAAGTTGAAATAACATTTTAATGGCATCAAACAATGGTGTATCTAGGTTTATATTTTGCAAAATATCTTCAAGATCAACACATTGATGATAGTACCTTTCCACACCACAGAAGGCATTTTCATAGATATCAATCAACAAGATGGTTGAAATACTTGTAGGGAATGCAAAAAATATCATAGCCACAACTCTGAAAAAGAAAAATGTGAGGATCCACAGTCTTCAACTTCAACAATACATTCAATAAGATGGGGTAAAGTATGTGAAAAGATAGGCAGATTTGCTAAATGAATGGAATAAAGAACCCCAGAATAGCTTCAAAATAGTTTTATTTGTCAAAGGTGCAAAAATAATTCGATGAAGAATGACCAACTTTCATAAGAAATAATGATGGAGACATTAAATGTCTTTGTGGAGAAAAGCTAAAAATATACAAAAGTACCTCAAAATGAACCATGTATGTACATATAAAACTATACAGTTTCAAAACCCATGTACAGGAGTCTTTTCAATCATTTTCTGTAGTTGTTGACAGAATTCTTGAGAGTTTGGAATTTATAAACAGAAGAAGCCTTATTCACTGACTGATCTGGAGGCTGCAGTTCCAAAATGTGGTACCTGTAGCTGGTGAGGGTCATGCCATGTGGAAGGTAGAAAAGTGAGTGAGTACATTGTACAGAGGGAGAAATTTGAGCTTTGTTAGGACCCACTTCTGTGATGACAAACTCATCCCCACAGTCATAGAGATCCAGATTTTATGTACAAATAATTTCTGAAATCACATTTCCCATAGCAATTTTACAATGACAATTATATGTAAACACTGGATTTAGAGGGGACTATTAAAATCAAAGCAATGAATATATCTGTATGACTTAGATGAGCTTATTGGAATAAAAAACTGTTCTGGGAAAGATATTATTAAAGAATTAGAAAACAAGCCAAAGACTGAGAGAAAAGTAATTACAAATCACATGTATAGTGAAGGAATTGCATCCAGAGCACATAAAGAAAAAAATATATATATATACAGATATTGAAATAAACATGAATTCATTACATCTAATCCAACACCATGGAATTAATTTTAGGCATTGACTCTTGCTTATTTGTAACTTGCTTTTCTGAGAATGAGATACTGGTTCTCATTATCTACAATTTGATTATTGTTTGTTCAAATCTAACACATATGCAAAGAAAAACATAAACAAACTGAAGACTGCTCAACAAAATTTATGACAAGTATGGCAAGATTAGGCAAACCAATAAACTAAAAATGCCACAACTAGGAGAAGACTTAGAATGCATTATCATTTAATTCAATATGGAGTTTAGGATTTGATCTTAAATTAAACAAGGATATTAATTAAAAATTATTTTACATCTTTATAAAGCCTGTAATTAAGCACAAATGCTAATGACTTAAGAAATGGTTAAAATTACCTCTAATGGAAAATAGAAAAAAATGTTAATTGATTGAGTAGAAATAAAAATAAAATATTAAATCTGCAAACAATGTATAAGTGGATATTTACAAATCAAATGGTGCAGATAGCAAGATACCGTATTATATAGATACAGAGAGCATCACTTGATAATGATGGAAGACATCATTAACCAGGAAATACAACACTTATATATATCACATGCTTGATAAAGAGATACTTAATATATATATGAAGTAAAGACAGGCATAATTTTTCTAAAACATTCAATTTTATTTGAAATGTTTTAGTTTTTTTTTTCTTTTTAAATAATAGGTATATACATATCCTGACACAGTAGCGTAGTTGCTAAAGTCCTCCCCTTGCATACTCCAAGATTCCACATCGGCACTGGTTTGTGTCCTGGCTGCCCCACCTCCCTTCCAGCTCCCTGCTTGTGGCCTGAGAAAGCAGAGGACGGTGGCCCAAAGCCATGGAACCCTGCACATGTGTGGCAGACCAGGAAAAGTCTCCTGTCTCCTGGCTTCAGATCAGCTCAGCTCTGGCTGTTGTGGCCACTTGGGGAGTGAACCAGCAGATGGATGATCTTTCTCTTTGTTTCTCCTCTCTGTAAATCTTCCTTTGCAATAAAAATAAATTAATATTTAATAGGCATATGTAAATCATATATGTTTATGACATATTTACAAAGTACTTTGTGATGTTTCAAATGATGTCTACTCTAGATAATGTTCAAATATCAAAACCATACAATAACAGACACTGGATCGTAGAGTTAAGCCTCTGTCTGCAACTCACATCCCATGTGTGTGCTTGTCCTAGTCCTGGCTGCTGAACTTCTGATCTAGAGTCCTGCTAATGCACCTGGAAAGGCAGTGAAGGATGGCCCAAGTAATTGGGTCCTAGCCACCCATGTGGGAGACCCAGATGAAGTTCCTGGCTCCTGGCTTCAACCTGGACAAGCCCAGACTGTTGCTTTTTCATTTGAGGACTGAAGCAGTGATAGAACTCTCTCTCTCTCTCTTTCTCTCTCTCTCTCCTTTAGTCTCTGTGCCTATAAAATACATGAAATAAATTCTTTAATAAAGTCACTTAAAAGAAAAAATTTGTGATAATTTCAAGTGTTAAAAGAGACCTTTTAACAAGATTCAACCATTTTTCATGAAGAGAAAAATCACACATAAATAGAATTTTAGGTGGTATACTGTTACTTATAAATCTTTGTTTAACATGTTAAATTTTAAAAAAATGATTTATTTATTTTTATTGCAAAATCAGATACACTGAGAGAAAGAGAGACAGAGAGAAAGATCTTCCGTCCGATGATTCACTCCCCAAGTGACCGCAACAGTCGGTACTGTGCCAATCCAAAGCTGGGAGCCAGGAACTCTTCTGGATCTCCCACATGGCTGCAGGGTCCCAAGGCTTTGGGCCGTCCTTGACTGCTTTCTGAGGCCACAATCAGGGAGCTGGATGGGAAGCAGGGCTGCCGGGATAAGAACCGGCGCCCATATGGGATCCCAGTGCGTTCAAGGCGAGGACTTTAGCTGCTAGGCCACCGCACAGGGCCCTAACCTGTTAATTTTTAAAATAAAAAAGGAATGCTCGCTTTAAAAATAAGTTTGGCCCCGATGCGATGGCGCAGTGGTTAAAGTCCTTGGCTTGCACACCCGGGATCCCATATGGGCACCGGTTCTAATCCCGGCAGTCCCGCTTCCCATCCAGCTCCCTGCCTGTGGCCCGGGAAAGCTGAAGGCAGGAGCCCAGAAATGTATTCAGATCTCCCCTGCATGGGCAGCAGGAAAAAGTAATTAAGCTATTATTTTCTTACTTCCAGGATCTATATTGCCTGAAAATTAGACTGGAAATAGAATGACCAGAATTGAACCGCACAATCTGGTATGGGAATACGAGGTACAGGCAACCCAAGCCATCGATAGTTCAGTTTTTCCATATTTGGAATATATATATTTCAATAGTGTTGCAATGAGCATGTCTCTCTGACATAATGATTTTATGTCTTTTGGATATATATCTCGTACTGGGATTGCTGTACGATATGTCAACCTTATTCCTAGTTTTAGCTAATCTCCATACCATTTTTTCTAATGACTATACTAATTTGCCTTCATATCAAAATTATGTAAGAGTTCCCTTTTCAGCTGGAACCGTGATGCAGTTGGTTAAGCTGCTGCTTGTAGGGCTGGCATCCTATATGCGCCCCAGGTCAAGTCCTGGCTGACCCACTCCTAATCCAGTTCTCTACTAATGGAACTAAGAAAGCAATAGATCTTGAGATTAGGATGCTGAACTCCGCTATTTTCTACACCCATAGTGCCATGATACACATAAATAGTAGGATGATAGACTAGTGACCATTGTTGAAGCACTATACTAGTGTAATAATATAGGGGGAAGAGGAAAATCCCTGAGATTATGGAACTGTATAATGAAAAATTAAAAAAAAATGAAGAAAGAAAGAAAAAAAGAAAGAGAAAGAAATAAAGAGAAAGGAAGAAAGAGAGAAGGAAAGAAAGAAAGCTTAAGATGATTCAGCTGCTTGGGCCCCTAAGCCATTGTGGCAGATCTGCAAGAAGCTCTTGGCTCCTGCAGCCATTTGAGAAAGGAGCCAGGGAATGTAAGACTCTTTCCTGCTTTCTCTCTCTCTCACTCTGACTTTAAAAATGAATAAATAAATCTTTTTTTTACACTTCCTTTCCTCTAGATATTTTCTCAAATTCCTAAAAGAGTATAAGAAAAGTAGTTGCTTATATTAATTAAGTTTGGAATGGTCTGTTGCACAGCAGTATGCAATAATTTGTGGGTATTTGTAAAACTATTTAGAGATATGCATTATGAAAAAATTCAAAGACTTAGAACATTTTTGCATTACAGTAGACTTCTCTTTTAATTTGGATTACTAGCAACTTTCTGAAGTACCTTCGAGCAGTTGTATAGGCAACTTACAAGATTCTATCCTACAAACTGGCAAAGCAATTGAAAGCATTACTGCCTTTTTTTTTTTTAAGAATTTATTTATTTTTATTGGAAAGTCAGATATATACAGAGAGGAGGAGAAACAGAAAGACGTATCTTCCATCCGATGATTCTCTCCCCAAGTGACCACAACGGCTGGTGCTGTGCCAATCCAAAGCCAGGAACCAGGAGCTCTTCCAGGTCTCCCATGTGGATACAGGGTCCAAAGGCTTTGGGCCGTCCTCAACTGCTTTCCCAGGCCACAAGTAGAGAGCTGGATGGGAAGCGGGGCAACTGGAACTAGAACCGGTGCCCATATGCGATTTCAGCACGTCCAAGATCAGGACATTAGTTGCCAGGTCACTGCGCCAGGCCGCTACTGTCTTCTTAGTCTTTCAGATACAGTATGTATGTAGCCTCATAGTACTAGGATTCCTCCCAGTAGACCTTCTTGGGACTACAATTAGCAGATATAAAGACGGAGACAGAGGAATATATCTTGCTTTTATTTTCTGCAGGAGGAAGTAAACTAAATTACCACAATCATATTTTTGTAAAACTAATTTTTTGGCCCCAGTGCAGTAGCCTTAGCAGCTAAAGTCCCCACTTTGAATGCAGCAGGATCTCATATGGGTGCACTTCTAATCCTGGCAGCCCTACTTCCTATCCAGCTCCCTGCTTGTGGCCTCGGAAAGCAGTTGAAGACAGCCCAAAGCCTGGGTTTCCTGCACCCATGTGGAGACACAGAGGAAGATCCTGGTACCTTGCTTCGGATTGGTGCAGCTCTAGCCATTGTGGTCACTTGGGGAATGAATCATCAGACTGAAGATCTTCCTCTCTGTCTCTCCTCCTCTCTCTATTTCTGACTTTGCAATAAAAATAAATAAATTTAAAAAACTAATTCATTTTTCATCTTCCTAATAATACAAATGTATTTGCAGTTTACTCCTTTTTGCAAACTCGACCTTGTATTACATGTATCATATATTTCATGATTCTTAGTTTTAAATAATTTAAGTTTATGCTTTGCTCTTTTATTTGAAAGCTTAACTCAAGTAAAACTATTAACCCTTTAAAACACCAGATGGAATAAATATTAGCTAAAATGCAAATTGCACAAATAGCTAAATTGCAAATGGATTTTCCTTTCAAGAGATGGTTCGTATTTGCACAATGAACAAGTTTCAAATGAAGATGCTTGTGACTTATTCAAAGCAGATTTTTAAAAATTTGTACGATGGTTGTGCTCATAGCAGTTGTTGCTCGTGTTAATAGAACTAGTATCCAAATCTAGAGAATATAGACTACTCCTCCTGCTTACTTATTCTCCATTTAAATTACACATCAGTCTGCTTACTTCAGTACCAACATTGAAATTCAAAGCATGAATACCTATTTCCCTATCTTTGCTCAAATAAAGACCTTGCATTGTTACACACCATAGGTGGCTCCACTTCAGTGCCTATAATGTGATGTCACTGAGCAAAGTTCAAGTCATTTGAGATTCTCTACAGATAAACCGGCAGTACAATATAAATGCAAATAGAGGCATTCATTCATTTTTAGTTTTGGGGAATAAAGTCAAAATGACTTTAAATATTCTTTGAAAGCTGTAGCATACTTTCTTTCAGTATTTTTGTTTGGAAGTTGAACTTATTTAGCATGTACATTCTCAATTTTCTGGATTCATATTTGTATTATTTAATGAAATTCCTCTGAATCTGCATTGTGTTTTCTACTCTACAAAGACTAGAATTAGAATTTTGAATATCCTGAGGCATCTCAAAACCTAATCTTTGAGTTACTGCTCTCTTTTTGTCTAAAATGTAGAAAGAATACATAGTATGAAACTTCTAATGAAACTCTTACTTACTTTAAAGTCTCATCACACACTACTCAAGCTGATATATTTGTCACCAGTACGAAAACAGAGATTTGAAGGTATATACAAAAAAATGAATATTTTCAATTAAGAAATTAAGTGATTACTTGGTTAAAATGTATTTCTGTGATACAATGCAGATGCATGGATAATTGTAATGCTGACAATTTATAAACTAGTTAGGTTTGACTTTTCTAATGGGAGTATATGATAATTTACTTTCTGAAACATGAAATCGATTAGATTCACTTTGTGATGTCATTGCTATAGAAGACAACCTTTTTGTCTTAATTTCCCAAACTTTAATTAGATCTGATATAAATTTTGAGTTAGAAGAACTTCAAATGTATCATTGGTGACCTTAATTCTGCTACTTGTTATTTTACGGATAAATCTTAAAAAAATACTGAAATCACAAGAAAATACATGTTCTTACATCAAGTTTCACACAAGTATAATGTACAGAATACCTTCTATTTGACTGACAGTGTTTTATAACATGCAGCTATTTGCATATTTAATGGAATATGATTTGAGAAGGATCAACTGGTCAACGTGTGTGTGGGTCTAGATTATCTGTCAAATAGTTTCTCTGGTCCTTGAAATGCATATATGTTTTATTTATTATTGATTTATTAGGATTGATTGCTTACATATAAATAATCATTGTGTAATTTTAGGCTGGGGACGTTTTGTTTAAATTAAAGCAAGCATATTGGTAAAAAACGAAATGTTCACACACTTCAGAATATTTCGTAATCTTTCTTTATAAAGAGTTAAGAATATATAAAATGACTAAAATATTTACTATATATTCATATTCAATATTTAAATTATAAGCATGCTGTTTTTTCATTTCTACAAGGAAAAAGTTTGGTTTTAAAAAGCAAATGTAGACTCAAGTATGAAGAAGCCTCAAAATGGCTTTTCTGATTTACCAGTTTTCTTCTGTATTGCAGCTGACTCAAGCAAAGTTAAGAGACTCCAAGAATATGATATGTTTGTTAATTTAACTTTGTTTCTGAGTAAGTTTATCCTGTGTACTTCAATGTTCTGTTCTTTATAGGAGTGTAGAAACATCACAGAAGAACATGTCAGGAAGAAAAACTGTTTATTGTCTGATTATTATTAATTCTCAAAATAATTTACACATACTTAACATTGAATGAGAATTCGATGATTGGATTAACTTCATTTAGAACCTTTAGTTTTATTAATTTATTAGCAATATAGTGCATAAACTTCATTTGAAGATCTCGTACACACTTGCATGTATGCAGTAAGTGGTAAATGCACAAGTGTGTGATTCTATCTCATTGTTTCTTTGTCAGGTGCATCTTCTGTCCTCAGAAACCACCAGGTATATATTTGATATCTTGAATTTTATAATATATTTCATTAAGTTGACCTAAAACTTTGTTGTATGTAACCAGGTGTAAGGTTTTAATTATGTAGAAGTGGCAATAAATTTCTTCATGTAATTCTTGTTATTTTATAAGTATATATGTGTTTTTTCCTTCTTTCTCTTTTTCATTCTTGTTTTCCATTTTACAATTCTGCATGCATAGGGCTTACTCCCTTCCACCACTGCTACTTCTATTCTCTTCCTCCCACCGTCCTGTGTGTTTTATATTAAACTATTATATCAGGTGTAGTCTTTACTACAACTTTCTTCTCTGTACATGGGTCATGACATTGTTGGTATGTTGTCTAAGTATATTTAGAAGTTTAAATATGAGCCTACTTTTATTCAGTAGTAGTGATGCATTTGTTGATTTTCTTTGATTCCTGGTACTCTGGTATCCACTACTTCCCTCATTTGTGTGATTGCAAGTGCGTGTTTGTTTACTTTTACTTTTTGTTTTGTATTTTGGGTTCAGGCCTTCTTATATCAGAGTGAACCTACAATATTTGTCCTTTTGGAATTGGTTCATTTTGATGAGCATAATGGTCTCGGATTGGGATCGTTTGATTACAAATAGTAAAATTTCACTCTTTTTATTAGATAAATAGTATTCCATAGAGTAGATGCACCACAGTTTCTTTATTTAGTCCTTCTTCAATGGGCAAGTATGTTGTTTTCATGTTTTGAGATTGTTGATTGTGCTGCAATGAATGTATGGATGCAGGAGTGGGACCACTGGGTTATATGGTAGGTGAATTTTTAGTTGCCTGAGTAGTCTCCATACCAACTTTCATAGTTAATTCAACCAGTCTACAGTTCCACCAGCAATGGAGTAGGGTATCTTTTCCCCTACATCCTCATCAACAGTTGTGTTGGTGATTTTCTGTATGTGTATATATATATGACATATTATAACATATATGCATATACATGTTATATATATCATAACATATATGTTATAATATGTCATGCATATCTGAGTACAGAAATTTATTCTAATCCTTTCTAAATGCATAGGAGGAACCAATGGTTCACATAGAATACCTATTGATTTAGTGTTTGAATTTTCTTTTCATGTTCTATTTATTTAGTCATTTGCAGCTTTAATTTGTATTTTGAGGTATGGATCAAAGTAATGGGTTCACACAATTTTCTAGCAGAATCATGAGTATTATTAGTACAACTAATTTACAGCCTTCTTTCCTGACCAAGAGCATTGAAGGCATCACACACACACACACACACACACACAACTGAGTTAACTTTGTAACATTCCATTTAGAGGGAAAAGAAGCAACAAATGTCTAAATCAATATTTATTTTTAAACCTGATTGTGCAAGTTGCATAGCCTTTAAGTTCCATGCTTGTAAATTGAGCCATTTTGCTACACTAATCATCTGGGTCATGGCTTAATACTACTCCAGGAGGTCTAATTTTGAAGTCTTATTTTTCCTTTAAAAGCAACTGGTCTCATAATGAGACAGACATAAGGTTAAAGGAGAATTGAGTAGGTGCAACTGGGGATTGTTACCTATATACAATTTAAAAGGATCCTCAAAGCCAAAAGTATATTCATTCCTTGGTCAAGCTCTAGAAACTATGTGAACCAGAGGCTTTAAGATTTGTGATAGTTTATTTTCCTCTTCCCAGCTCCTTTTGAGTTTGGAATTATTTTTTTATATGAACACATAAAAGTTTCTTATACTGTATTCCAGCATGTAGTTTTTGAATTATATCAGACATAAGATTTGTAGAACATTGCCAAGTTTCCTATACTGAGATTAGTAATATTTTGTGAAATATCTTCTCACATGCATCTGAAAAGATGCATGATATGGCTTCTATTTTCTTGAATTCAGTAAGACTTGTTTTGTGCCCTATCATGTGGTCGATCCTGGAGAAGCTGTCATGTACAACTGAGAAAAAAATGTATGTTCTGTGTCCTTGGGTTGTCCATACATTTGTTGTATTGTCTGTATGAGTTCTTCTGTTTCTTTGTTGAGTTTCTGTTTTGTTGATCTATCTCACTGTGTTAATGCGGTGTTAAAGTCTCCCGCAGTGATTGTGTTGGCATCAATGTCTCCTCTTAAGTCAATCCGTAATTGCTTCATATGGCTGGGTGTTCTCGTGTTTGGCATGTAAAGATTTATTTTTGTTATTTCCTCTTGATGGATGACTCATTTTATCATTATGAAGTGTCAATTTTTGTCTCTTTTGATATCTCTTATGGTGAAGTCTATGTCATCTGAGATTAGAACAACTACCTTTCCATTTGTGTGGAATGTCTTTTTTCATCCTCTCACTTTTAGCTTCTTTGCATTTTGTTGATTAGGTGTGTCTCCTGTAGGCAGCAGATAGTTGGGTGTTGTTTTTTTATCCATGCTGCTAGTCTATATCTTTTGATTGAGGATTTTAGGCCATTCAGAGTTAGTATTGTTAGGTTGTGATTTAACTCTGTCATGAACGTGTGTGTGTGTGTGTGTGTGTGTGTGTGTGTGTGTGTGTGTGTGTTGGTGTCTAGCATTTCCTTTTACGTGTTTTAGTGTGAAGATCTTCCCCTTTGCCATCTTTGATTCTGGTCCATTTCTTTTCTTTCTGACTTCAACCTATTACTAAGGAGTGTTTCTAGGGTTGGTTTGGTGTGGGCAAATTCTCCCAGCTTCTCTGTACTGTGGAAATATCTAACTTCATTTTCAAATAGAAATGAAAGCTTTGCTGGGTGCAGTATTCTTGCTTGACAGTTATGTTACTTTAAGGTCTGAAAAATGTTACACATTCCAGTCATGCATGAAGGGTCTCTTCTGAGAAGTCAGTGGTGATTCTGGTTGGTTTTCCTCTAAGTGTTTTTGTTTTGTGTGTGTGTGTGTGTGTGTGTGTGTGTGTGTGTGTGTGTGTTTCAATATGTTTTCCTTGTATTCCTTTGAGCGGAGTTGATTACAATGTATCTGGGTGAGGGTTTTTGGGGATGAAATCTGCCTAGTGTCCTCTCTTATTCTTGCATTTGGCTTGCTTTTATATTCCCCAAGTTTGGGAAGTTCTCCTTTACAATTTAATTTATTACCTCCTGTAATGCTGTTTCTCTTTCCACACCTTCCAGAATTCCTATAATTCTGATATTTGACTTTTTGATTCTGTCATTTATTTCTTGTGTAGATTTCTTAGTTTTGATCAGATATTCTTCCAGTTATTTTATTTGTTGTGTGTTATCAACTTTGCTTTCTTCTATGTCTGAAATTCTTTCCTCTGCCAGACTCATTCTGTTGGTCAAGCTTTCTGCCATGTTTTTCAGTTGTGAAATTTCATGTTGGACCTGCTTCATTTCTGTAATAGTGTTATATTTTAATTCCTTGAGCTCTTCCTGGTCCTTCTTACTGTCTTTGAAGAGTTTCATGATAATTTTCTTATATTCCTTATCTGGTAGCACCTCTCACAACTCTTCCTCTCACAACTCAGAGACTGAGTTTATTTTTTGGGTATTTTGGGGGAGAATACTGGTTTTTGTCTGAATAATTACCTTTTCTCTCCATTCTGTTGTGGTTTATTGTCATTTTTTAATTTTAGTCTCTGAAGTGCTTTTGGGGTTTCTGGCACCATTGTGTATATCTGTTGGGTCTCTTCAGTCTGTCCAATTACTAGGCTGTTTGTCAGCTGCTGCCACCCTGTGGCCAACCTGTGGTTTCTCTCTCCTCAGTATATGTGCTTCCCAGCCTCAAGTGGGTGTGGGGATTTGCACAGGTTCTCTGCGTCAACCCATTATTCACATCCTCCTCTGGAAGAGCAGTTGGCTATCGCGGGTGTGGTCCGGCTACTGCCACAGGGTGTGTAGAGAGCAGCGTGGTTCTCCATGCTCTACAGGATACTGCATTTTCTCTAGCCAAGAAAGGGCAAGTGACGGTGGGGGATTTGGAGACTGTGTTTGCCTGGGGAATTTGTACCTGCACTGCTGGGTTCCCCCGTGGCATGCTGGATATAGTGCTGACCTAAGTGTGCCTTTAGAGGCTGAGTTTGTGAGGGAAACTTCTAAGCCTGGGGGCCCTTGCGTCATTGCTTCAAGGTGTTTCAGACATCTCTCTGTATGGCTCAGGCCTGAGTGCCTTTGGGTGGGAGTAGGCTCAGGGCTCTCTCCATGTGCCTCTGTTTTACACACTTCACTTCCCCACTACCCTTTTCCCAAAAGCGGTCCTTCCTAAGGGAGGGACTTCTCGGGACTGTAGTTCCCGAGCAGTTCTCTGCCAGGATTTTTTTTTTTTTTTTTTTTTTTTTTTTTTTTGTAATCCTACCACTGTCCTGATCTAAGAATCTTTCTGCTTCCTTCCATCTCATGGGTTGGCTGAGGCTTCCACTGATTTCTTCACTGCCTGGATTCGTGACTCACCAAGTTTTGAATCTGTATGATCAGAGTGATATCCACCTCTGGCAGCTCTGGGAGCAGGTCGCTGTCTTGAGGTGTTTTGTTTGTTTGTTTATTTGTTTGTTTCCAAATTGCTGTTCTGAGTTGTTCAAAGCCTTTCCATCCGGCCAAATCCAAGGAGCTTCAGACACCTTTCCCTGCAATTCTGTACTTCCTGCTCTCTCCTCTGCTTAATTTTGTCCCTCTCTCTCTTTGTACTCTCCACTACACCAACCTTCCGTGGTCGGCCATCTTAACTCAAGTGAAATATACATGTTTTCCAAGGGATTGTGTTTCTTCTGTTCATAAACACTATAGTACATTTTTCAATTGCTTTGATAACATTGTTGTCCTTTTCTCAAAAATATTAAGCACACATATTTAGTGAGAGCAACTAAAACTAAGAATAGTTGTTACGCATTGTTCTTGGGGTAGTTATTTGACGCAGTGGTTAAGATACAATGTGGGACAGCCTCATTTCCCATCAGAGTGCCTAGCTTTGAGTCTCAGCTTGGCTTCCAATTAGCTTCCTGTTAATGTCCGCCCTGGGAGGCAGCTGGTGAAAGCGTGAGTTTCCCTGTCACCCATGCGGGAAACCTGAAGTGAATTCTGGATCTCTAGCTTCCTAATTTTATAAGTGAAAGAATAATTCAAATATATAAATTTGGGTTAAAAACAATATATGTTTAACACAGTATCTCAAACTAATTTTAAATACCAAAATCATGTGACGTTCAGAGTGTGTAGTCATATAAATGACAGCTATTATGTTGTCAATATTTATGCATGGGCTAGGAGCAGAGGATTATCTTTACAATTATTAAGCAAGCTTGTGCTATGCCTACCAGTTTAAAAAAATCAGATCATTGATTAAGGATTCTAGTCTTGGTTATTGTTTAATCTCAATTTTTTTATAGCTTTTAGTAAGCCCATTTTGCGAAATCTCATTTCAAAGTAATTTGGATTTTCTCCAACCCTTCTATTTAGAATTTTTAAATTATTTACAGCTTATTGCATAATTAGTAACCAGCTTTGTAAATTATCTTGTTAACAATTTCTCATTTTCTAATTCTTACTCTCTAAAGATGATAATTTCTTATTCTTATTTTTTGTACATGATACAAATTAGCATTGAAGATTATTTGTTGGCAGGATGGATTTATTAATTATAAACATAATATACAATTATTGGAGATGATTGCATATTTTTCTTAACAAATTAATTATACCAATAGAAACATTGTCAAATTAGAATGCCACACAAAATGCTACCAAAAGTGGCTGAAACCAGAGAAAAACCAATATAATTGAGAAAGAAAATCTTTGTCTATGATAGACAAATTCTAGAGTAACTCCAAAAATCCTACCTCCTGGTATGTACACCATTAAATTAGGAAGCCATAAGCGTGGAATCTGTCAATTGCTGCTAAATAATAAAATGTGATGAAATGGTGAAATGTCATTCCCATGAATCTGTTATAATATTTAAGGCTCTACCTCTTTAGTTTCTCCATTTTTAGCTTTGAAGGAATATACTGCCATGTTTCAGTGGATCTGTTGGGAAAGTCAGGCACAAAAAACATCTGCAAGCACCTGTATTATCTGAGCATTGTACCTCACATGTATCCTGGAATGCATTCAAAGCTTTCAGTCTTACAGTCTCAAGGAAACTGATTCTTCCACCAATGTGAAAGAACCTGGAAGTAAATCTATCCAGAGTAGAACATTCAAATGAGAACACTATGTGATATTACATACATATGCCCACTTAAAATGCTAAAAAGGAAAACAAATACAAAATCACTATTTATATTCTAAATGAGGAAAATCACCTATTGAATAGGGCAAAAGAGAAAACAACAGTGAACCAAGAGAATGCACATTAAAATTACAATCTGAGGCAGAGTTTTGGGTCTGGCATTGTGGTACACTGAGTTAAATCACCGCTTGCTACTCTGGCATCCCATATGCTCATTATTCCCAAGTCCCAGTACTTCACTTCTGATCCAACTCCCCACTAAAGGCCTGTGAAAAATAATGCAAAATTGGTTGAAGTACTTGGGCCGCTATCACCTAGGAGAGAGGCAGGTGAAACTCCTGGCTCCTGGTTTCAAAGTGCCACAGAGGTAGCTGCCGCAGCTAATTGGGGAGTGGATCAGTGGGCAGGAGATTTTATTTCTATATGTTTCCTTCTCTTTTTGTAGAATCTGATGTTCAAATAGAAATAAATGAATATTTAAAGGCATAAAATAAAAAAAAACTTACTTTGCAAAAGACCTTCTTAACAAGAGAAAAGGTGAAGATCCGTGTGTGTGTGTGTGTGTGTGTGTGTGTCTGTCTGTCTCTCTTTACCCTGTTTGTCCCTGTCTCTATAACAATGCTTTCAAAGAAATAAAAAAGATGGAGGTCAGAGAGAGCTCAGACTAGCTTCCCAACCCAGGATATCCAAGCTGCCAGCTGCTTATATATGGCTGGTGCCATCTTGGGCCAGGCTGAGCACGTGAACAAGAACTTCCAACCTGTCAGGCACAAGTAGTTGCAACTGGTGTGAGAGAGTGCAACTTAGCCTCCTGACCAAGGATTTCCAAGCTTCCAGCTGCTTAAACACAGATGGCACCATTTGGGTTGGGCAGCCAGTGCCAATGGCACTGGGTGATCCCTCTGGCTCCCCTGTGATGAGTTCTGATTATTTGGGTGTGTCTACCTATAAAGGTTCATGTGGATGGCAAAGGTGGGAATGTTAGGAACCTGAAAGTTCATGTCCAGATGACGAATGACTTCTGAGGAACTTCCATGAACATTACCACTGTTCTAGTAGGTAAGCAAAGATACTGAAACTGAATTGTTTGGAGCAGGGAACAGGAAGAACTGTAAGGGTCAGACCGAATTACCAGCTCACCCGACTTGCCTGAGCTGGGGAAGTTAGCTTATACCGTCACAAGATACCGCTCATAAGCAAGCACCGAGGCTGGGATCAGGGTCTATATGGCAGGGCTGGATCAAGGTGCACACCAGTGAGGGTTGGAATAGGGAATGGATAATGTGTGGCTAGGCCATGACACTGAACAGCATGTGAATGAATCAGGATTGGGAGCAAAATTTGTGGGGATGTATGAGTTCTCCTGTGGAACAACAATCTCCATTGGTATGCACAAGAGCTGAAAATAGACCTGATTGGGGTACTAAGGGGATGCCCAAGCTAGGTTGGAGTTCCCACTGATGAGTGTAAGATTGGGGCAGTGGTCTAGGATGGACATGGCTGTAGTCTGATTTGACATGGGTGTAGACTAGGTCTTGGGATTGCCAGCGGGGCTAGACTCCAGCACCTACTGTTATACATGAAAACCAGCAAGGGTGTAGAACACACTGGGTTAGGCCTTGGTTCTTGCTGAGCTGTGTCTTGGTGTGGACTAGGTATGGCTGGGCTGAAGTATCGAACAATGAGAACCAGAATCAGTGTAGGCTGTTTTTTATTTTTATTTTTATTTTTTATTTTTTCTAAAGATTTATTTATTTATTGGAAAGTCACATATACAGAGAGGAGGAGAGACAAAGAAGATCTTCCGTCCGATGATTCACTCCCCAAGTGAGCGCAACGGCTGATGCTATGCCGATCCAAAGCCTGGATCAAGGAAATTCTTCCAGGTATCCCACACGGGTGCAGGGTCCCAAAGCTCTGGGCCGTCCTCGACTGCTTTCCCAGGCCATAAGCGGGGAGCTGGATGGGAAGTAGAGCTGCTGGGATTAGAACCGGTGCCCTTATGGGATCCTGGCGTGTTCAAGGCAAGGACTTTAGCTGCTAGGCCATGCCGCCAGGCCCTTTTATTTTTATTTTTGATGATGATTACATAGTTGTCCCAAGGTTGGAATGATACAGGGTTAGGGAAAAATAGGTGAAATAATTGTTTCCAAATTTCCTATTTCTTCTGGTCTCTGGGGCAAGGGTAGAGATAAAAGGGAAAGATACACTCAGCTTCCCAAATGTCCCAGTAGCCAGGGATGGGGAACCACCACCAAGTATCAACCCAGGGTCCCAATGTGGTACATATTCCAAGGATTCTGACCAAGAGGTTTAAATAGTTCTGAAATTGTGTCGATTTCATTCTCCAAGGATGAGCTAACCCTCCCAATGTCCGTTGACTGACATAGCTGACCTCAAGTCTCCATTCACCCAGATTTTTGCTGCCATTGTTTGCTGGGGTAGTAGTCCAATTTGCTCTGCACTCCTGCTAAATTACCAAATGGGCTGACATATTGTCCATGTGAATCAGAGTGTGTGTTCACCTTTTTCATTCACAGGAGGGGCGAAATCAAGACCAGGCACTCCAAGCCCTGCTAGACCCCCTGTCCCTGAGGCTCATGAACGTGGCACTCACAACACAAGTGCGCCTCAGAACCCAGGTCAGGTGACCCAAGCCCTGCTGGATCTCCCAGCCCATGGTCTCTCAAACCTGGCACCACCCTCGCAGGTGGGCCCTAGGACAAAGGCCAAGTGACGCAATTTCTGCCTGTGACCCAAGGGCTCATGAACCTGGCACCCACCTCTCATCTGGGCCCAAGCACCTATGCTATGTGACCTAAGACCTAGTGGATCCCCTGCCCCAGGGCTCAAAAACTCAGCACCCACCCTTGTCTAATTAATGCCTAGCCCATATTGACATATTCTCTTGAATACTTTCCTTTTCTCTGCTACCAGAACAATTGGTGTTATCCCAATTTTGCATTCTGTTCTGGGTCAGTTTCTTCTTAGACATTTCCTCTTTGTAACAAATGTGATCAAGTTGAATATGTATCCAAATTGGTGCAAAAAGAATTTTATTTTTGATGTATGAAATGGATTAGGAGTAATTTGGAGATGACTATGAACTCTCATCCTTTTATACAATTTTGGTCATTACACTTTATCCCTTGTCCTAGGAGAGAAACTTAGTACTTCAAGCATGTATTTAAACTCCAAATCTGCAGCCCCCAAACACTAAATACCTCTTGTTCTGGAGGCAGTGCTATATGGAAACTTGCTAAGTATGGTACATTATGGTAAATTATAGAAAGCATTGGTGAAAGTAGGCTTTAACAGCTGCCTACATGAAGTCATCACCAATTCTTCTGTGTCAGTTCATTCCTTGTGTAATTCAACTTACATAATTCTTTGGATGAGAATATATCTGCTTGTATCACGTCTTACATGTAACAACATTGATAAAGGATATTTGTTGCTTGGTAGCCACTAATGAGCAGTTAAAATATTATCATCTGGATTCTAATCACTGTTTGTCCTGCTGTTAACTTTTCTCTGATGTGAACGTATCCTGAAGCAAAATTTAGTTTTGTGGGTTTTTTGACCCAAACTTATGTAGGGACTTTGTCAAATTTCACATAAGTATTGTTTTTATTGTGTTTCTATACAAATCTGTCCTTATATCAATTTTGTGGTGCAATTCTCAACCTCAGCTCATTTCTCTTGACTCAAAATACTATCATTGATACATTTTTAGATTGGCTGGCAAAAAGATGAAAGAATTCCATTGCCTTCTTGTTGGTAACCTTATAGCCCTGGTTATGTTTCCAGAGGACGTATTACTCAGTAGTACTAACCATTTATTCAAATGGATTTGTCATCACTACCCTATAAAAACAAGAATGTTGATAAATCTTTCTGCTTTCTTTAAAAATATAAAGAACATTGAGGTGATTCAGCCAGGATAAATGGCATTCAAGGTAATTTAAGAAAAAGGTTGTACCCCTTTTCTCTATATATACTTGGCTTGTGAATGAATGGGTGGATGAATAAGGGCTAAAACAATAGTGACTTTTTTTGCTTACTTTAAGAAATATGAACATTTTAATGCAAAATTAAAAGATGCCCTAATTAGAATATTCATGCACCAATAATTTCTAAGGCCCCTAATTTTAGCCTTCATATGTTCTTCCACTTTGAAAACAAACTTGAAGTCAACTTTATTAACATTTTAATTATTGTATGATTATTGTGAAAGTTATCATTCTCAATTTGGAAGGCATAAAGACAATGGTTTTCCATTTCCCTGTGTCCATCTCAAATGTAAACATCCAGCCAGTCAGAGCTGGAGCAAGAGCCCAGGCATCATTCTGGATTTCACATTGGTAATAGGAACCCAAGTCCATGAGAGGCCACATGCTACCTCCTGAGGTGTGCATTAGCAGGAAGCTAAAATTAGAAGCAGAGCCAAAACTCAAATCCATGCTATTTGATATGGGACACAGGGATCCCAAACAGTTTCCTAACCATTGGACTAAACACTTGCTCCCAAGATACTGTGCTGAGTATGTTAAAGTCAAAATTATTCAAAGATAAACTTTGCTGATTAAAGTTTGTTATGTTTTGGTTTATATTTATATATTTTTCAGAATAAAACAGCAATGAAGCATTATCTATCCTATTATTGTTGTGTTTCTTTCATGTCTTAGTTATTGTGCATAAATTAGTTACATGACAATGTGAAGAATGAATGAAGGAAAGTCCTCTATTTTTTCCCAAACATCAGATATTTGTGAATATCAAAATCAAGAGAACCATGAAAAATTACAAGAAATAGATGGTTGTCATATATTATTTCATATACTGTTTGCATTTCAGTATTTTTTATTCTACTTTGACTTTTGTCATAGGTGCAATCATTAGTTGGAACACTGTTGTCCTCAATCTCAAGGAATGGGAAAAAATGCTTATGAACAATGTAATTTGAAGTCTTAATGTTAATTTCTTCAGTGTGCTTTGAAGGAGAATTTGCACTTTTTTTTCTTTGAAGTTCTGACCACATACATTCAGTTTCACAGAGTTCTCCATGATGTAAGAAAAATACTACATTTTCTATAGCCCAATGTGAATGTGCAACTGTTACACTTTTTGATAGTGTCTTGTGTTTGTCAGTAAAAAGTCAAGATGGAAAAGTTCGTACCACATAACCTAATTTGTAGGGTATGTAAAACTCAACGCTGAAGAAGTATTTCTTATAAAATTACTACTTAGGTGATATTTTATAATATAGCAAACCTCCTACAAATATTCTATCTGAGAGAGATCACCTAAGAATTTCAAAAAGTATCTAGTTTGAATGTGACAGAAGTCTAAATTGTTTTCAAAGATGGCTTGATATTTATTTTATTATCTAGAACTTCAGATCAACTGTAAAATCCAGAGGACAATCACTGAGTTATATTTCTATGTCACCAGCATGCATCATAATAATTAATAAGCAGGGATATTCCGTATCTTTGTTTGAAGAGATATATTTTAGAAAACATATTTTAGAAAAATTCATTATACATATTAAAATTTTAATAATAGCAAATGACCAAGGAGAGTTTGTGTTTGTTTTAGTAAAACATGAGCTCAGAAAACAAGCTCAATATGTGATACCCACTCAAAATACCAAATTAGTAGGGAGCTACATCGTGAAGAGGTAACTGGGCTGACAAGGAGCTGCATAGTTGCACCAACTTCAGAGAGAAGGCACACATTGAGACTGGTACTGGGAATAGTCAGAGAAATTAAACTTCATTTCTTTCCAAACAATTCATGTTGCCCTGGGCAAGTGAAGCACTATTAGCCAGTTAGCTTCCCGGCATTCCTGACAGCATATTGTGCAGTGTTTTTAAAACTGTATTGTCTTTTGTTGAGGAATTACTAAAATTGATGCTTACATGGACCTTATGGGGCATGTAAACATTTCCTAACTTTTTCTTTGTTTTTGCATGCCTTCATTTTTATTATATACCATAAACTTATTTATTCATATCCCATTTGAAAGAGATAAAGTACTCCATACATTAGTTTACTCCCCAAACATCTTTAATGGCTGAAGCTGAAACACTCTGATGCCAGACGCTTTCTGTTGGTATCCCACATGGATACAGCCAGGGCGGAGTACTTGGGCCATCCTCTGCTGCTTTCCAGGGAGCCCGATAAAACAAAAACAAACAAACAAAAAAACAACCAGGACATTAACTGGTTCCAATATGGGATGCCAGCAACTCAAGTAGAAGCTTAGGCTGCCACTAACATCCTGGACCAAGTAAAAGCTGGGAGAGCAAAAGTCAATTTGGGTCTCTGAAGAGAATGATAAGAACCTAAGTGCTTGAGCCATCTCCTACTGCCTCTTAACTCTTTTTGTTTTCAGGAAATTGGGATTGAAAGCAGAGCCAACACTCAGTGCCAGGTTCTCTGCTGCCCAATGCATGCCTCCCAAGGAGTATCTCAATAATTGTGACAATTGCTTGCATTCTATCAAATATTTAACATTATACCAAACATGCTAAGGTTAGCAAAGGGTTACAGATAAAGATGATGTCTCTAGAAGAGAGAGTGTATCTCCTAATCTTACCATTCATACTTGGTTCCAATAACGTTTGCACAAAAGTCATCATCATTAATTACCTACAAGTAACAGATTACAGGCAAATATCCGAATTTTATCAGTAGCTTCAAGCAGAAATTTTATTTATAAGGATGTCAATTGCTCAAATTCTAGCAAACATTTTAATGCCTCTTAAATGTCATCATTTTTCCATTGTCTAACTTCCAATGTTATATGCACCTTGTATTGTTTCATGGCCTGTTCAGGCAGGATTCATTGTTATGATTTTAGCCAACTATCCAGTAAAATGTCAGTTACCTGTACAAAGCTAGCATTAAGGAACATGAAGTCAGATAGGTCGTGGTCACTAAACTTTGCTTTCTCTCTTTGCTTGTATGTGATATTTAGGAGCATGAAAGGAACATGTGTGTTGCACTCCATAGTGCTGCTGAACAACACCTCACAATGATTGGAGGCATTGTTGTAGAACACACAAACTGGTTCCACTCACCCGACATGCAGAAAGCTCACCATTGACAGCAGGATGGTAGAAGAAAGTATGTATTTATTGCAAAGCGCAGAATAAGCAGCTGGGAAACTATTGCTAAAAATCCTGGGCTCTCAAAGTAATCACTGGTTAAGGTTTTTATAGGAAGAAAATTGGGGCTGAGAGATATACAAGTGCAAAGTTCCTGATTGGGTCAGCGATGTTTTAGGGAATTTATGATGGTGTGGTGCGGGTAAGGGGTTACTTGAATACAGTTATAGGATTTTCTTCCATACAGTATTAGCCATTAAGATTCTTATGTATTGGACAAGCAAACAATGCCTCGGAAATCGCTCCCTTAAGTCAGTGAATTCCTTCTGATAAAAGGCAGGCAAGGACACTTGATGCTAAGGGAAACAGACAAGGACAACTGAGGCAACGGGAAAGGGCTCAGGTCTAGCGAGGCTTTTACATTGTAAGGTTTTGGTATGAACAGAAGACAATAATTCAGATTAATAGATGATTAGAGAACTTTGCATAAATTCTACATTTTGAGGAAAGAAACAATACTGATTTTAAAAATAAAATACTGCTTAAAAAATATTAATAGTAGGGTCCAGCACCGTGGTCTAAGCAGCTAAAGTGCTCTCCTTGAACATGGCAGGATCCCATATGGGCACTGGTTCTAATCCTGGCAGCCCTGCTTCCCATCCAGCTCTCTGCTTGTGGCCTTGGAAAGCAGTAGAGGATAGTTCAAGGCCTTGGTACCCTGTACCCCACTGGAGACTCAGAGGAGGCTCCGGGCTCATGGCTTCGGATCAGTGCTGTTCCGGCCGTTGTGTCTGCTTGGGGAGTGAATCATCAGTTGGAAGATCTTCCTCTCTGTCTCTCCTCTTCTCTGTATATTTGACTTTGCCATAAAAATAAATAGATCTTTTAAAAAGTTACTAATGGTAATTCAAAACTGTCTTTAATTGAGATATTAATAGAGAACAAGAGAGGTTAAACTGTATTGCTGCAGAAAGATCAATAGCTGAGTGTTAACCAAATTAGAGTTGGCAACAAAAAACTACTTCTTCAAATGGGATGGAAAATAATATCAGAGAAGCAGAATATGGATATGGTTTAAGTAGGTGTCTTTTCCTTCTCCATTATCCTCTCTTTCGATAGAGACTGCTTGGCTAGATGGGAATTAAAATTATCAAGTTATTGCATGTGTCTTTAATAGCTTATGACAGAAAAAAAGAAAGGAATTTTATTGAGTTTTGCCTTGATTTCATTAGATTAAGATTAAACTTTTGTATTTAAACAAAACAAAATTAGCATATTTCCCTATTCATTACTTTTTGCAAAATAATCATGTCTTTAAGTCACTAATGTTCTACAATTACTTGATAATATTACAAATATTGTTTAGAAGTATTTATTTTTATTAGAAAGGCAAATCAGATTTATGGATAGAAGGAGAGGCAGAGAAAAGCATCTTCCATTTCTTGGTTTACTCTTCAAATGGCCATAATAGCCAGGGCTGAGCCAATCCAGGGCGAAGACAGGAGTCAGGCCCCAGCATTAGAGCTGTTTCTCTCTGCTTTTTTTTAAAGATTTGTTTTTATTGGGCAGGCAAATTAACATAGAGAAGGCAATACAGAGAGAAAGATCTTCCATCCACTGGTTCACTCGCCCAAGAGGCCATCAGCTGCCTGAGCTGAGCCAATCCAAAGCCAAGAGCAGGAGCTTCTTCCATGTCTCCTTTGGCAGGAAGCTGGATGGGCAGTGGAGCAGTTGGGACATGAACTGGTGCCCATATGGGATCCTGATGTGTATAAGGCAAGGGTTTACTCACTGAGCCATTGTGCCTGGCCCAATACTAAGACTGAAACTGCCAAAAATTATCAGGGAAACGCTAAGTAAAACCCTAATGAGATATCATTTCCTTCCACTTAGATTGGCTGTTATTCAAAATGCAATATAGGAAGTGTTGACAAGGATGGAGGAAAAACAGGGTCTTCTTAGACACTGCTGATGGGAATTTATATACAGCCGTTGTGAAAAGTAGTAAGTTTCTTTAAAAATACTAAGCTAAATAGACTAGATTATCCAACTGTTCCACCACTATTTTAAAATGTCCATGGTAACTGAAGTTAAAACCTTGAAGAGGCAGCTGCACTCCCATGTTTACTGCAGCACTATTCACAATAGCAAAGAAATGGAAGCAACTAAAGTGTCCATCATCAACGAATGGACGAAGACAATTCAGGCCATATGCACTATAGAACATCACTCAGTCACATATCATTTACAGCAATGTGGCTGGGGTTTAGAATCATTATATTAAGTGAAATAAGCCTGGCATAGAAAGACATATTTTATGTTTCATTAATATGTGAAATTTAAAAGAGTGTGTGTCACAAAAATTGAGACTTGGGAAAAAGTATTTATCAGAGGAAAGATGGGAAACAGTTGATCAAAGCATACTAAGTTATAGTTATTTAGGAGACAAATGTTCTGGTGTTTTATTGAACTGTGGGATGACTAGGGGTAGTGATATCATACTGAATTTTTCAAAAAAAAGGTTAAAGAAACTTGGATGTTTTCAACATAAATAATAAATATTTGAGCTAATATATATGTATATATGTATATGTGTATATATGTGTGTATATATATATATATGTGAACATTATACAGTGTATGTATGTATTAAGATATGCCATGGTAACCATGAATATGGATAGATTTTTTACAAGATATGTTCATTCATTTGAAAACCTGAATTACACAGAGAGAGAGAAGTGGTGAGACTGAGAAAGATCTCCCCTCCATTGCCTCCATTGCTTTGTTCCCCAAATGGTCAACACAGTCGGGGCTCGGCTAGGCCAAACCCAAGATCCCAAAATTCACCCAGGTCTCCAACATGGGTGGCTGTGGTCCTAGTCCTTGGGCCATCTTCTATTGCTTTCAGGAACATTAGCAGGGAGATGGTCTTACTGGAACTGGTATCCAGTGCTGCAGATAGTTGTTTAATCCACTGCACACCACCATCAGATCCAACTTTGTATGTCAATTAATTATGTAAATAAAATTGAAATCTGAGTACAAATTAGTCCTATGAGACAGTAATTGTCACATCTACGTGAAAAGAACAACAAAAGAAAAAAGTATGTCCACACAATGAGAGCTTTATGCACATGAAACTTTTTGCTTGAGAGTGGTTACACTTTCAGGATATGTGCATGCATGGATGAAGCTCGTAAACTGGTTGGATAAGCCAATCAATCTCTGTCCAGCAAAATGACCTCTAAAATGAATCATTTTGAGGAAAAGAACCTAGAACTTATACAAAGCAAATCTACTATAGATGAAAAGCAAACAATTCTTCATGGTAACTTCTAAAGCTTTGAAGTATTTGCCTTTCTGTTTCAGGATACCCTAGCCAAGTACATTGTGTGAATGGGGGACACTTTTTTCCTCTTTTCATCCAAGAACGCTGGAAAGTTCTGGCCCCATCAGGGCTCCATTAAATTAGTGTTGGCAGCTGAATGTAGCCCGAGAATTGCTGCTGCACAGCAGTGATGATGGTAACCAGGAAGAGTGGCATCAAAACCGGGCAACGTACAGCAGTCGAATGTAACTGCCTTGGCTTTTGTGTCCAACAACAGCAATTTGGCCCAGAATATATCTCACAGTAGTAAATTATAATTGTCTATGAATAACTATAAAATACTCTCTAGTAATTCTTAGATATTTATGTAGAGGAACTTTTTTGGAGTGCTGTAGACTTGTGTCAGCAGATGGGGTAGTGACCACATAAAGATATTAAATGGTGTTGAAGACGACACATATTCAGCTATGGATTGCAAGGCAATACTCATAGAAAATGTGTCCTGATTGTGGCCATCATCATTTATGCATAAATCCTCTTCCTCTTTAATTTTTTTTCCTGTCTGTATCCCTTTCCCTCTTCCTTACAAAAAATACTGTTTTATTTCCAAATTAGCTAGATTTTGGCTGTAATCAAGAAGCACAATCCAGGATAGTATTCCATCAGGAAAAATGTGACATTTTGGAAACTCTTTGTCAGTTTAGAATATCTAAAACCATGGCGGTAAATGTATGTCTAAACATGATTAACAGTAACTACACAGATATCTCAAAACTGAGTTTTAAAATTCTCATGATACACATAAGGGAAAAAATGCCTGGTAATGAATTCTGAAAAAAAATTCCTTTAAATCATCTTGGGGATATGAAATTCTCGGTATTTAAAGGAGAACTTAAAAGTTATTTATGCTGTTTCTGGAGAAAGAAGTATTCTTAAACGTCAGCTTTAATCTGGATGAAAGGCAGAAGCTTTAGCAGTCTTGAGTTTTTCTGTCTAATCTTAATTTTTTTTGCAGCTTAGTCATATGTAACCATGATTAAAACCTGTTTGATTATGTAAACAAAGTAAAGATGATGATTGTGTTAAATTAACAAAATCTTGATTTGAAAATTTAAGCAGCTGGACTTTTCAAGATTATACAGTTATTTAATGGAAGAATACACGTGATAAGACACGGCTTAGGAGAGTAATTTTACGTTGCACATTGATGAGTGGAATACATTTATGTGTGTTCTCTTTGTTAATGACAAAAAGACAAGTGTAATTTATCATGCCTTTAAATCATATTCTTATTCAATCAGGACAAATAAAGAATGGACTATACTATTTATTTTTAAGTGTAATAACTTTAAATGAGCAATTTTTCAATACACTATAGAAAAACATAGTAGAGCCATTTTAAACACCGTAAGTAGAAAATTATGACAGAATGTCAAACGTTACACTCAACTCAGAAGAGCAAATTAAGATAAATGCAGCTTAGTTGTGTTGGCTTAATGCTGCAGCTTTGCTGAGGGCTCATTGTCTCTGTTTTGTTATGATAAAGAATTACTGTGGTTGTAGAAGTTCACTCTCTGAATCTATGTAAATTTTTCACAAAACTGTCAATATTGTCTACCACTAGATTTTAATTCATGAATATACATGTTTTGTGGAACTATTTCAGGCAAGGTATTATGAATCAATCACACAAAGTTTTCTCAGTGCAAATTCATATTTCAAATGTCTCAAGTAATTCTGATGGAGATGAAACAGAAAAAATGATTCTTAGAAAATATGAATCTGTTCGGGTAGAAATTTAATTTAGGTCATTATCTAGTCTGAGTTTTTCCGTTTTCCAATGAATGAATTTGTGCTTCAGGCAGGTCCATTATTCACATACCCCATGCCAGCACTATGGATTCTAATCTACCACAAACTGGAAACTGAGACTTGGAGGACTGCATACATACTCTTTTTTAAAATTTCATTTTATGACACATTTTCATAGGCTCTGGGATTCCCCCAAACCGTCCCTAAACCCTCCCCCCATCTTGGATTCCTCTACATTGTAGTACAGCTCAAATCCAGTCATGATTCCTTCATTGCGAGCATGTACCATGCATAGAGTCCAGTATCTTATTGTCCAGATAAATTCAACAATTTCTTTGGGAGACCATCCCTGGTCTGAAAGTACAGCTGGCAGAAGATCATCCCCTCCAATGTAAAGACACAACACAACATCAACAACAATTTACAACATCATGGGTTTAATTAACATGGTGTTGAGTGACCAATAGGTTAGAAAATTCAAGTTCTTAACCTCATACTGTGACTACTTCACACATAACTACTCTGAAATCTGTGTTCTCAGAAGTGATGTACACCATCTCCACACTCAGACTATTAACTACAACAATCCAACCTACCCATAATAGCAATGAGGTAGATAGAAGAACAATGAGGTGTATAGAAGAACATATATAGTCCATAAAAATGTGGATGCCTCTGTTCCCATTTCTCTACGACACCATTCCTCATGTAAGATTTTTTGTTTTGTATTGTTTTGTTTTATGAATCAGCAAGTAATTTTACTAAAATGGAAATGCTATTGTGGTACATTGCCGCTGTCAAATTAAATTCTTCATGCATAACAATGTCTCAGTTCATCCTGATAATTGTGATTTTAATCCTTACTTTCAGTTGCAAGATTCTATAATATTTGTCTGAAGTTGGATCTCTAAATAGTAGCGTATGTAAATCTTCAGCTTGGCAAACAATGTTAAGTAACTTACCAAAGTGTTTATAATGATGCATATATCCCTGTCAACAACTTCCACACTTCTCTTTGACTCACAACCTCCTCCACATTTGGTGTTTCTACGGGCTTTTTTTTTTAAACCAATCTTATGAATACAAAAAGTTAGTCAAATTTTAAGCATAACTTTAATTTCTTTTTCACGGAAGTTTTGTTTCATGCTGCGTACATTTGTCATTTGTTTATTTTTAATATATCAGTTCACATCTGTATTTGGTTGTGCACTGCAGAAATATACCCCACATTTGGAATTTAAATTCTTTTATTAGGAAGGACACATTCAGCAGTGTGCCTGTGCGATCCAGATGGGAACACTCATGCCACCTCACTCAACATTCTCGTTAAGGTGTACCACTAGGGAAACAAAATTTCCAGATTGCTTTCTTCTTCCAATTCAGGCAAGACAAACCAAATTCTGAAAACCATATTCCTGCAAAAACAAGTCTTGTATATTCACTCTTAAGAATTAAAGCCTACCAGCACATATATACATATAAATTATATATTGAAAGATGAGAGGATATGGATAGAATAATACAAGGTATTTTCTCATGTTCTATTCAGTTTATCAGTGTTGCTTTCTTTGTTCTTTGTGTTTGAAATCATTCTTGAAGATGATTATTTGTGTTTTCGCTTTTAATAGATATTTTACTATTAAAGCTGACATTCTAAGTTCTTAAGTTTATTTTAAACGAATGTGTCAACATTTTAGGTAACTAAATTTTTATTTATTTGAGAGTCATAAATGGAGGGAGAGAGAGGGAGAGAGAGGTAGCCTGTCTGCTATTGGTTTACTACTCAAATGCCTGAGATACCTGGAACTGGGCAGGATCTGAAGCAAGTGACTAGGAACTCATCTCTGGTCTCCTGATTTGATGACAAGATCCAATTTCTTGAACCAGCACCACTGACTCTGAGGGGGCAACATTAACAAGAAGCTAGAAGCAGGAGCTCGAGTCTAGTGGCATCTTAACCAATAGGCCAAAGGCCCACCTCAGCCAAACCTTTGCATTAATCATTGCTTAGACAGTTTTCTGTAAGATATGCAGTGTGTACCAAACAAAACAAATAGGAGAGGCAACTAACATCCAAGGAAATCTGCATTAGAGAATGGTAAAATATTTTGCAGAATTGTGGCATGCCATATGACATTATTTTCATGCCCCAGCTGAGTCTGCAGCAACAGTGTAAGCAGTTGAGTATAACTAAAGATAATTTATGTTTTGAATAGTATTGTTTGCATTTTAAGGCCTTATTGGAAATAAAGGAGCTCATGCTTAATAGTTATACTAAAGAAACCAATACACAGAATTCAGAGGGTAGAGACTGTGTAGAAATAGAACAACTTGTCGATTCTCAAGTTAAAGCAATGAACTCTAAGACTGAAAGTTTTAGATACAAAAAACAATAAGCTAATCTAATTGAAATAATAATTCAGCTCAATTACAAGGATTAGATTCAGATTGTTATCTTTCAATAATTATTTCTACTCATTTATTTGCTGTTTATTGATTAAAAAGCCAAAACCTTTGTTTAGTTTGAATTCAGTGACCCAGAAATTTGAACCCTTCTCTGTTGCTTTCTCAGGCAATTATCAGGGAACTGGATTGCAAATGAAGCATCTAGAACACCAACTAGCACCCATATGTGGTGCTTGCCTCACAGGCAGAGGCTTAGCCTTCCATATCACAATGCCGGGCCCTAGTGCAAAATATTTTGCAACTCATACATATGAGGAGTTTTCTAAAAAAATCATTTAAAATATGCATTATTGAAAAGCATATGGAAGATTTTTAAAATGTTTGCAATATTTGTAGGATCTAATCACTTTTTAAAGTGGGGTTGCTGGGATCAGAACTGGTACTCATATGGGATCTCAGCCCATGCAAGGCCAGGACTTTAGCCACTAGGCTACTGTGCCGGGTCTGGATCTAATCACTTTAATCAGCTACACAGTATGAAAGAATACCTCAGATATATATTGAATGAAGATTAAACAAAAATGCTGTTGTAAAAAATCCAAAATTATAATAGGATAAATGGCATACTTTTCTCAGCAATTAATACATAGTCTGGAGAAATAATCAAAAGTTGGATGTAGTCAGTTGCCAAAAATATATACATGCCACATCCCATGAAATGTACCTCTCCCCCATAAGACAATATGAATTTTTTCAGGCGTCACACAGATGTAAGGTGGTGATTGCCTCTAAGTCAAAGTATAATGTATTCTAGCTGCAGCAATCACGACACTATCGGCAGTGCACACTCATTCAGCAGGGTGATTCCAGTTACTCTCACCATAGAGTGGGATCTTAAAATGAACATCTATATCAAGTTAGCTAGACGGTCCCACAAGTAATCATGATTTATTTCCGCATTTTGAACCCTCAAAGAGTGATATTATTCCTTCACTTTTCTGGACTTGAACATGGCTAATGAAAGAGCCAGATGTCAAAAACCGTGCAGAAGTCAGTGAAAATACAACAAATTTCATCAAGGAGGCTATTGGTCTAGCTTGTGTTAGTGACACAGACTGATCACATCCATTTTTTGTTGTTGTTAAGCACAGCGGGTACTAAGAATGAAAAGCTACAACATCACAGTGAACACAGCTATGTTCCAACAAGATTACTTACAAAATGTTTCTGCTTAGCTGAATCACCAATGACCTGGGCTCAGGCATTTGGGAGAGAACTCAGTAATATACACAGTCTCATTAAGATGGCAAAACACATTAAAATAAGACCAGAGATGAAATTTCACCAAAAGGGAAAGATGCCAAATTTCATGAGAAGCCAAAATACTATTAGTTGCCACATTTAGAAAGTTGAAATACAAATCATTTGCATAAATTTGAGCTTAATATTATTTCAGTGTTGAGAAGTACTTATAGTACGAATCATTAATTATCTGGAAATAATGTCAATTTAATATCTGATATCTTATATGGCAGTTGCTACACCCGGGCTGTGTTCTTCAATATGCCATCCTCATTTGACATGTTAGTATTGCTGGGTCCTTTATACTTGGCTAATTACCGATTCAGAGTTGGCTCACTCAAATATGGAATGTCTTTTCAAAGTTTCATGGCTTCCATGGCTTGATGTTGAATGTGCCAGTCCATCCGAATTCATTAGTTGTATCTTAAACCTCCTCTTTATGGTAGCAAGAGGTCGGTCCTTTTGACAGTGATTAAGCTTTTCTGTTTCTTCAGTCGTGAGAGGATAGTCAATTATGATATAGAAAATCATCACTAGAGCCTGGATCTGTTTGTATCTTGATCTTGGACTTCTCAGACTCCAAAACTGTAAGAAATATATTTCTGCTGTTCACAAATTATCCCTGTAGCTACTTAATGTAAGATACCTTGTTATATCATCCTAAATAAAGTAGGAGAGCAAAAAAAAAAATTAACAAAGGCCAATAGCAAGAGAATAGCTGTTGGGCAAAAGTAAGGCAATTGAAGGCATGTGAGAAAGGTGATTAATCCAAATCCCGGGGGACATATTATAACTTTGCTAAAGTTTATGAGATTTGAAATCCACAACAGCAGTTAGGGTTGCTACCACCAAAAATAGATAGTGTGTGCAGGTTTGCTGAGCAGTTTTGAGATAGTTCTGCAGATATTAGTTCCTCTCAAAGAATGCTGACTTACTGATCAAATCATATAGATTTATGTGAACAAATAAATTGGACACATATTGCTGTCAATTATCAAAAGTGCCCAATAGATTATTGAATCACAAGTGTGAGGCAAAGATGCAACAAATTTTTCCTTTACTGCTAAAGCAGTTGAGTATTATAAATATTTCCACATAATCTCATGATAATGTTACTTGATTAACACTTCCTTGGATTACAACAGGTTTACTTAGTAACACCCACTAGTGTTGCTGCACTCTGAGATGTTGAAATAGAGGCTCTGATTTTGCAACCATTTTATCTGAAGACTTCAAGTTTTGGGTTTGATGGCATGCTGTGCCACTGGATGCGAATTGCAGGAGAGTTTAGGTACTCGTAGATGAGTACTATATATGTATTAGTATTTTGGAGACTTTGCAACAGGAATGCAAACTAGTTTTGGTTAGAAGATGGTAGTGATGTAGTAAAGAAGGTATTGACAAGTTCAAAATGTCATCAGTTTATCTAGTGGATTCCAATAAATCAAAATATATGGTACAATTAGAGCATTTGGAGCAAAAAAAAAATGTTGATGATAATCCACTGTAAGCCTTCACCTTCTGTTGTCCAGTTTTATACAACATACAGGTTGTTGCACTGAATGGGACATTTCCTACTGCCCTAACATCTTCCAATTCTATAATATAGTACATATTATATTTTTGATTTCCTTAGATTCAATATTTTTTCTTCATATCATCCAGGAAGGAACAGGGAAATGAACTGGGGTACAGTTTGCATATTCCCTATATGAAGCATATAATTATTAGGAGTATGTATTGTGGAACTCATGGAATCAGGAAAGAAGCACAACACATGAACTCCTAATACAAGTATGTTATCTTCAATTCCACATTAGAAACCCTGGCCCAACCCAACCATTCTTGAATGCAGGTCACTCTCTTCTCATCTGTGTTTCCATCCAGACTTGGCTGAATAGGATAGTGACTGGCATATTAGTATGCAACTGAGTCATGAAGTTTAAGTCTAATCCTTAAGAATCTGCTCAGCATACTCAGACCATTATATAACATCTTTACTTCATTGTAGGGACAGGAATACCTCAATTAAACCTCTAAATCAGAGGGTATAGATGGAGAGAATGGCTCTATTTCAACAAAGAAGAAGCACTTGCTTTCAATTTTTTAGCAGCAAAGTTTCTGCTTATGTATCAGCCACAGAAGCATCAAATGTTTCCAATTTATTCAAAACCCTAAAGCAAATAACAAAATCAACATCACTGACAATAACTTGACCAGCCTAGGAAATCCCTTGATTCAACAACCTTATTCACAATTGCTTTCTGGGCGAGACCATAGTTAACAGGTCCTTGGACTGACTGGAGAGGTGTTTCACATGGTGGTGATTTGTTAAATGAGCTAACTTAGCACAGAATATCTACTACCCCATTGAGATGATAGTTAAACAAGGTATAAGCCCATGTGCACAGCAAAAACAGTTAGATCATGAGGCAGCCTAACTGTTGTCATTCCTCCTTAACAAGTGTTCTGCTTCATGTTCCTTCATATTTCAAAAGAATATGGGCTATCCATTTTTAAAATGTTCAAGTCCTGGAGTGTAAATCAGTCTGCTCTGACGAAAAAGTCTCCTGTGAACTAGAATATAAGAAACAACTCCACAGGGAGATATTTAGGCTATTTGTTAATAAGCCTGTGTTTTGCTTTTGTCTTCCTTTTCTTTTTTTAAAAAAAATTAGCTCTCACATATAAGGGAGACAATGGAGTATCTAAATTTCTATGTCAATTATTTAACTCATCCTGGTGTGCTCTGGTTACACCCATTTGATTAAATAGCAGAATATAATTTTTTTTCCTATAGCTGAACAAATATTAAGCAAATATATCCAATTTCTTCATATATTCATCTTATGATAGGCACCTTGTTTAATTTCAAATTTCACCTGTTACAAAGAGTGCTGCTAAAAACATGGAAGTACAGTTATCTCTTTAATAAAATGTGTTCATATATTTTGAATGTATACCCAGTAATGGGATTGTTGAATCATATGGAAAGTCTACCCCTCTTTTTTTGGTTGGCTGTTGTTGATTTTGTTTCTTGTTTTTAAAGGAAATTCCATACTGTTTTCACAGCGGTGCACTAATCTACATTTCCACCATCTGAACAGCATTTATAAACTCATTTACTAAAATATTAAGCCTTTCAGTGTAATGTAAAAGAAAAGAGAGAGAGAGGGCAGGAGAATGGAGATGGAAGGATAATGGAGAGGGAAGAGATGGTAATACCATCATGTCTTTAAATTTGTAATTACACCTATATTGAATTTGTTAAAATCCAATTAAAAGTTCAAAAATAGAATGCAAAAGTAAATATGTTTAAAAAATGTGTCCCACATTGGAATGCCTGCGTTTTATTCCTGTCTCTGGCTCCGGAGTTCAGTTTCTTATCAGTGAAGATTTTGGAAGGAAGCACTGATGACTCAAGTAAGCGGGTTCCTATTATCCTTGTGGGAGACCTGACTGATGCTCTCAGCTCCTGACTTTGGTCTTAGTCCAGCCCTGGTTCTTAATGACATTTGATGACTGAACCAGTACATGAGAGCTCTCTGTGTCCATTTTTCTGGCTCAGCCTTTCAAATAAATATAATGCAAACAAGAAAGAATTGTATTATTTCAACATTGTATGCTTATGCAAATGTATTTGAAAAGATAGTAAAAATAAATTGGCTGTTAATGCATTATGTTCATATGTATGAACAAATTTATACATTTATCCTATATTTTCATGGTGGTATTAGTTACAGAACTTAAGACATTTTTAAAGACTCATCAAGTCATGAATTTTAAAAAGGGTTATTCATTTATGAAAATTATCCTCTAATGACACATAACAAAAATAAATGAAAATGAAACAACAACAAAAAAAGGTCACAAGATCCAGTTCGAATCTGTGATAATTTGCATATTTGGCTTGATTTTGGCAATCATCTCACCATGTATACGTGTATCAGACATCACATTTTACACACACACACACGTATTTATAATTTTCATTTGGTTTAATTCCCATGTACCTGTAACAGCCAGAACCTGACTGGGCTAGAGACAAGAACTAGGAATTCAGTCTAGATCAGCCATGAGAATTGTACAACTGAGGTATTTCCAGTCATCATTAGCTGCCTCATAGGTGCATTAGTAAGTAATATGTTCAGAAACATGGAATATTTGAAACTCAAACCACGTGAGATGCCTGATATGGGATGCAGGCATCTCACGTGGTTTAATCCACTGCACAAAAATGTCCACTGTATAAATTTGATATTGTGGAATTGGCAATCACGTTGATGCCAAATAGAAGTACTAACAAATCACTGTTAATGAGATCAGGTTAGAAACAGCAAATATTTGCAATTTGTTAATTAAATTCCCACAGCAGATTGTGAGAAGAATTATTTATGATATTTATAATAGGGCCAATGAGCCT
Organism: Ochotona curzoniae; assembly: GCF_017591425.1. NCBI lineage: Eukaryota > Metazoa > Chordata > Mammalia > Lagomorpha > Ochotonidae > Ochotona > Ochotona curzoniae. Next base: position 46,620,339 of record NW_024467087.1, read on the forward strand.
GAAATTAAATGAAGTTATGCTATAGCAGTTAGTATTGTACTTAAAATCTAGGCAGCAATTTTGTGTTTTCAGAGCCAGATTTTGCACTCTATCAATTTGCAAATTAAAATCACATCAGTTTTATTGTTTTCTCTTCCTTGGGTTTGGGAATAATTTCCAGTTTATAATAATTTAAAAGTATAAGGAATTAAGATTATGCCACATTTTATGGTAAATCAAAAAATACTTAAATTCCTACTAGCATAGCCATAGTAAAGGGGAAATATAGACAAGTTATTTTGTCTGTTCTCATATATTAAGTCCATTCAACCATGTCTTTGATCTCTTTCCTCTAATCTCTGTCAATATAAAAGAGGAATGGATGGCCTATTGTTTCAGAGAGCACTTGAACATCCATATCCCTTATGAGAATGGACAGAAGTCCCAGATCCTTTTCTGATTGCAGCTTCCAGGTAATGTTTATCTTGAGAAGTAGTAGATGATGACTCTGGTTGAGTACCTTCCGCTTAGGGTGAAGACCTGTCCCAATCCCAGCTGTTGTCAGGATTTGGGAATTGAACCATTGAATGGGAGACCTCAGTTTATCTGTCTCTTAAAATAAATAAATATAAGCATTTCAAAAATAAATAATAAACTTCCAAAATACAATTCAATTTGCAAGTCAACATCAAAGCAATGTATTGTGAATAACTGCCATGTCCTTGTTGTGATATTTTCCGTCATGACTCTCTTTATATCAAAAGGGCAACCTAATGTATCTAGCTTTATCTAGCTCTATGGTAACTATTTTTTTCCTAAAGCAGAGAGTGCAGATTCCTACCTGGTACATGAACCTAGTTACTGGTCTAGAAGCTGAGAGAAGAGATAGAGGTAGAGAATCAGGAAGATAAGAACCAAGATACTACAAAATTTTATGGAAGAATGGAATTTAAATGTGAGTTTACTTTGGCTTATCACATTTTGTATTCTATGCATATTTCATTTGTCTTCTCTGTGCAGAACATACATTTCCTATGACTTTTGTAAAACTCTTCATGTGCAAGGATTTTAAAATGTTGCAGCAAAATAGCTTTACTTTTTTTTTTTTAATTTGAAAGGCAGAGTTAGAAAAAGAGAAAGAATCTTCCATCAGCTGATTAATCTTCAAGAGGTTGCAATGGTCAGGGCTGGACAGGCTGAAGCCATGAGTGTGGAATTCCATCCAGGTCTCTTGCATGTGTGGCAGGAGCCCAAGCACTTGTGTCATCTTCCCCTGCTTTCTTAGATTCGTTAACAACAAACTGAAACTGAAGCAGAAAAGTTGGAATAGAAAAAAAGGCTCATAAGAGATGCTGGTGTCTCAGGTAACAGCTTAACCTGCCAACTCTCAAATTTATTTTTTTTTGGTGTTTCTTAAAGACTAATTAATGAGGGCCCTGCGCAATAACATAGTGGCTAAAGCCCTAGCCTTGAATTCACTGGGATCCCATATAGGCGCTGGTTCTAATCCCGGCAGCCCTACTTCCTATTCAGCTGTCTGCTTGTGGCCTGGAAAAGCAGCCGAGGATGGCCCAAAGCCTTGTGTTCCTGCACCCACCTGAGAGACCAGGAGGGGGCTCCTAGATTCTGGCTCCTGGCTTTGGATTGGCTCAGCTACTGCCATTGGGGCTGCCTGGGGAGTGAATCATGGAACAGAAGATCTTGCTATCTGTCTTTCCTCCTCTCTGTATATCTGCCTTTCCATTAAAAATAAAGGTTTTAAAAAAGACTAATTAATGAACCAAGTAATTAGAAAAAGAGAAAGAAGGCCCAGCATGGTAGCCTAGTGGCTGTGGTCTTTGTCTTGCACACACCAGGATTCCATATGGGCACCTTTTTAAATCCTGGCAGCACCGCTTCCCATCCTGGGTAAGCAGTCAAGGACTACCCAAAGACTTGGGACCTTGCACCCTGTGGGATACCCTGAAAAGGCTACAGGTTCCTGGTTTCTGGCTTCAGATTGGTGCAGCTCAGTCTGTTGAGACCACTTGAAGAGTGAATCATCGGAGAGAAGATTTGCCTCTGTTTCTCTCCTCCTTTGTATTATTGACTTTCCAATGAAAATAAAATAAATCGTTTTTTTTTTAAAAGAGAAGGAGTAAGAGATTTCAAGGTTACTCTCCAAATGCTCATAACAGCTAGGGCAGAGTTAGGCCAAAAGCAATGGCCAGCTTGTTTCCCACACAAATCACAAGAACCCAAGTACGTAGGCCATCGTCTCTTACCTCCGTAACACATCAGCAGAAAGCTGGATTGATAGCAGAGGTAGGATGCATTTTCAGGCAATCCAGTGTGAATGCAGGTGTCCGAAACAGAAGCTTTTTATGCTGTACATAATGTGTGCCCCTAGTTTATTTTTAATGTTAATTTAATTCTTTGCTAGGCACAGAGAAGGAAATTGAACTCCCACCCACTCGTTCAATCTTTAAATGCCTGCAACAGCCAGAACTAGGAATTATCTTGGCCTAGGTCTTCTGCATGGATGTCAGGGATACAACCACTTGGGACTTCACCACTTTCTCTCAGAATTTGCAGTAGCATAAAACTGGAGTCAAGTGCCTGAGCCAGGCAGTGACAACAGGTATTTTGATAATGGATGTGTCTTAACAAAGGTCTTAATCACCAGGCTAAACAAACACTCTGCATGTATCTTTGAATTCTACTTTCCACGAGTTTATGAAAGTGTTCTGTTAACTGAGTTATTTCTGCTAAGGCTGCTCCATGATCTCCAGGCAAGCTGCTATCTGCTGTTATCTGAGGTGTTCTGCTTTTGCTGGATAATAGAGTCTAATAGAATTGAGAGTTTCAGGATCTTCAGTTATCCTCGCCAATGTGTTCACTTTCCAGGTTTCAAATTTTCTTACAAAAGCTAAGGTTTTAGTGTAGCACAGCAGTTAAGGTTTTGTTTATAATTTCTTTACTCTTACAGTTACATCATGATCTGACTTCCAGGGCTTGTTTGCTAAACAAACTGTACAAAATGGCTTCTATTGAAGCGTTTTGGCATTCACACCTTTTTCTATATGAATATTTGACTCATTTTTGAACCAGTAGTCTGCTTCCCTCAGGGGATCCGTGGTTATGAGCAAAAAGCAATTCACTCTGTGAGATACTAATTCTATCATGTATGTCAATATTAAACACATTATACAAGCTCTATTCATGAGTGAATTATCACTCTCCTTACCAGCAATTATTTGGGCGATAAATATACTAGAAGCATGAGAGTGGGAACAATAAAGTAATAAACCAAAAGAAGCACCTTATCAATTTAACAGAATTTGAAAAAGACAGGAATTTAATTTCTGGAAAAACTCTGGCAAAAAAAAATGTAAAAAGGTCCACGAATCAGAATTTTGTAAACCAACTCTGTGAGGTAGTTGAATATTTAGAAATCAATTTGTAATGGTTAAAAACAAGGTGGATTCAGAATACAGCATGAATTCTTGCACTGGGCCTTATGTGCCAAAGGATAACACCATCAACATGAAATTCTTAATAATTATAGCAAAGCATGTCCATTGTCTTTAAAAAAAAAGAAAGATTTCCTAATTTGAGTAATAGACTGAGAGAGATTGAGAATCTTAAACCTTCTCATTTACTCCCCAAATGGCCACAACAAATGGGTCTTGATCAAACTGAGACAGGATCAGAAACTCCACCCAAATCTCCCAAGTAGGAGGGCAGACTCCATTTTCACTTTTTCCTTGAGTCCCCAAACTGTGTAGGTCATATTGGTTGAGGGTACTGCGGGACAGTTCAAATACTTTCATGTACTAAAATAGGGTTGCTTTCTGTTGCTTCAGGAAAAAAAAAAAAGTCAATCAACAAGGATAATATGCAGATACCGGCTAAAGCCAGATGACAAGCAATGATTTACTAAGTACCTAGGAAACACAATAGAGCATCAATAGGAGTTGTCTTACTGTTTTAGTTAATTCTTCCAATAATATGTTAGAGTCATGAAACAGTGCTAATGTTCTCCTTGTGCAGCAGCAGGTGATGGCTAAAATACTTGGATTCCTGACACTCACCTGAAAGAGCTAGATGAAATTGAGGCTCCTGGTTAGACCTAAACCACTCCAAGTTATCTTGAGCTATTGCTGAGTGAGCCAGATCTCTCTCTCTCCCATTTAAATGAAGCAAAAACAATTTTTAAAAAATGTTGGAAAAAAGAAACGCAAATGATGTATTTATGCCAGTTCATTATATTTACAGTGTTTTTTTTTTCTTTCAACAGTGAGTCATCTTTACATTGCTGAAGTAATTCAGGTGTGCTTTGTTTTTTAATTTGGAAGCTTACTGATACTGTATTTATAAGCAAGATTAGTTTGTAAGTACATGTATATGTCGATGCATATAATGCTTAATAAGTTGGGTATAAAAATTACACTTGCTTCATAAAAAATTAGAAATGTTTTGTGCTGTGGAAAATTATGAATAATGTAGTGATTAATCATTAGAGATTTAGTAAAATTCTCCTGTGAAATTTCCTGGGCTTATTCTCTCTTTTATGAAAATAGATCAGTTTAAGGGTTTGAAATTTTTTTTCTGACAAAATTCTCTCTCCTACCCAAGTTTTTAAATTTATCTTCATAAAGTTCAGCAAGGCAGTTTCTCATTTCTAAAATAAATTTCCTCTCTTTCTTTATTCTTTTCTTCGCTATCTTTAATGTATTTTTTCTTTTAAAATTGATAAATAATAATGTGGCAGTTTTGTTGAAATTTAAAATAATTTCCATATTTTCATTTTATAAATATTTTCTTTTTTTCTTTGTCATTGAGTTTGGAACTTAATCTTCTGGTCTTTTTATTTGAATCCAATAATTTTCCAAATACAGTACTTTACTCTTATTTTTCAAAATTTAAAATTTTGGTGTATTTTTGGTCTACTTGATTTAAATATTATTTGTTTTCATTTTAAGAAGTCCTGAATACAATTCTTAAGAAATAATATATTATTAATATCTGGTACTATTGCTTTGATAAAAGTGTCACATAGTATTCTCTAGGAAATATGTTAAGGACACCTTTTCCTCAATACATGTCAGTTTCTGTACATGAGTATGTCTTCCAATTTCCAAATGATGGTACATTTCTATTATTAGACTATATATATCAAAATATACTATGCTATTTAGGCCTTGTTATACTCAGTTTCTTACATTTGTATTCAAACTGAGACCATGAGTGCTGAACATCTCCTGAACATTAATTTGTTTCTGTGTATTTTTCCTCATGTGATTTGTAGCTTTGATGTGAATAGGTAGGAAGCATTAACTAGCAGAAAGGAGCTGAGGTTTGACAGCCTCAACTGACCCTCACAGCAGCACAGCCTGCCATTTGTCAGCTCCAGCTGACCCTTAGTTTGACAACTCCTGTGGGAGCCACCATGGCACATTGCTGCCAGGCTTGTGCAAAAGCCCAGGCTGCCTGTTGCAGCAGCTGCGACCAGACACCACGAGACAGCCTAGTTTGGCAAGCCTAATAGTCCAGTCTGTCCCATTTAAACATATTTTCTGTGTACCATCCAAAGCCACCTTCCATGCACCAGCAAAATCACCCTTCTCTATATAGCAGAAATTGCAATTTTTGTAATGTAGTAAACTTAGAAACACCATCAGCTATAAAAAAATACACTATTGTTGCAAGATGCCTCCGTGTCATGAGTTTATTATATTGTGATTACAATAAAATTGACCTGACCAGTGCTCCCATTCCCATGATTTAACTGATGGAATAAGCATGTTTGATCTTTGAAGAACAACAACAAAAAGGTACAGAATTGATGGTACTCAAGCCCTGCCCTAAAGTCTACCTCCTTTTGAATATTACCCTAATTGCTACCTAGTATGCCTCCTGATAGTATAAAAGTAGAGTCAGAACCTTTTCAAGGTGTTTGTGTGTATGAGTCTGTGTTTGCATGAGTATGTTTTGACTGCCTGCTTATTCTCTTTCTCTCCAGCTGCCTGATCTTTCCAAAGTAAATCTTGCTTCCCTGCACATCTTTGTATCTCCAACATGAATTCTTTTGCACAGGAAGTAAATAAAACCTTGGAATAAGCATGGGGGAGAGAGGGACACACTGCTCACGAAGGTCTCCCACAAGGGTGTCTGGATGTTCTCACAGGGTGTCCGTTAGAGGAACTGATAAAGAGATGTGAGTTAAGCATGGCCTGACCTGAGTTATTAAATGCTAAAAAAAAAAAGTCTTATTGCAACTTTGGAACTTGAATAATACTATATTAAGTTAATGTTGTCAATAGAGAACAATTATACTGTATATTCAGCATTGACTTTACTTAAACACGTCAAATAAATGGCATTGGAGTAGATAAACAATGCTGTGGGTATCAGTACTCAGCATGAAGCCCTCAGGTGACTATCTTTAAATATTTTTAGTCACACATATTTTAGTCACACATATATGTATGTATACATGCACATATATGTGTGTATATATATATATAAGGCAGATATATAGAAACACACAGAGAAAGATCTTTCATCCATCGCTTCACTCCCCAAATGATCACAATGCACAGATCTGAGCCGATCCAAAGCCAGGAGTTTCTATTTTCCTAAAGATGACTTCAGTACTTCGGTCATCTTTGGCTACTTTTCCAGCATATCAGCAGAGAGCTAAATTGGAAGTGAAGCATGTGGGACATGAACTGGTATTCATATGGGATGTTGGGACTTGCAAGTAGAAGGTTAGACTGCTATATCATTATACCAACCCCCCAAATCTGATTATCTTGATAACTTTGTTAATTTCATAGGATTTTATACGATGGTCAGGGTCTCCTAAATGACAAGACGGCAGCTACACCCAAAATGACAGCAAATATAACATGCTAAACCCCTGTATTAGCCAAGTCTTGACAGAAAATTAGCCACAGTGATAAACAGTAAACATGGAACCAGTGATCAATTGCTTGATGTATATAACCTTCTACATCACTGAAAGAAAAAAAGAAAAGAGTTGCAGGCAAATGAGCCAAGGAAAAATGTCACTTACTATGGAAGAGATTTATGATCTCTCATTTTGTGTCCAGATCTGAGATGGTTACACGCTCCATCATCTATTGAAAATTGGTACAATTAGTTCCCTTAGGAGAATATCCTATAATGTAACTGTATCTATTACTCTCCTAAGTAAATATGCAATAAGGAAATCAATTAAGATTCCTTGAATCCTGGACCTGAGTTCATACTCTTATAAGTGAATACAAACTATCATTACAATTTTATGTTAAAGTAAGACAATTTTGGCAGTAAGATTAGGTTCTGAATCATGTTTGTTTCACAGTAGCTTAAATGGATCCAAATAATGTAGTAATATGTTTGCAAGTTTTAAAATTTCAGTTTCTTGCTCTGGCATGATAGATGAATTCAGTGGAAGTGCAGAAGTAAAGGACAACAATGAAAGTAGGATTTATTTGAGTGAATGAGTGTGAGTGTGGAAAACTCCCTGAGGAGAGAAATTCCCTATCAAAAGGGCAATGGAGGTAGTGCTGCCCATGAGGGGAGAGATCAATAGAAGGTTAAAAAAAAAATAGCTGTTTCCTTGTCCAAGGTCCTGATTATGGGATGGAGAAGTTGCCCTAACAATACGCTAGATGGAGTTTGGACATAGCTTGATGAACATAAGCGCTCCTAGAAGAGTCTCATGGCACTTCCCCATGGAACTCAGTGTACTTGGGCTCAGTGCCTCCCCTCCTTCCTCATCCTAGAGGGATCTCAGGTGCATCACAGGAAAGAGAATTGGAATGTAATATTTAATGACGCACTCATCATGTTAGGATACAACGTTAAAGACAGAAACACTAGGGCCCTGCTCGGTGGCTCAGTGGTTAAGGTCCTCGCCTTGCACACCCGGGATCCCATATGGGCGCCGGTTCTATCTCAGCAGCCCTGCTTCCCTTCCAGCTCCCTGCCTGTGGCCTGGGAAAGCAGTCGAGGACGGCCCAAAGCTTTGGGACCCTACACCTGTGTGGGAGACCCGGAAGAGGCTCCTGGCTTCGGATCTGCATAGTATCGGCCATTTGGCTCACTTGGGGAGTGAATCATCGGACGGAGGATCTTCCTCTCTGTCTCTCCTCTCTGTATATCTGCCTTTCCAATAAAAACATAATAAAAATAAATCTTAAAAAAAAAAAAAGAAACACTGGGAAGTTTTCCAGCTTATTTATTCCACATCAACCTCCCTTTCTCTTCCACCCTTACTATCATGAGAACTAAATTTATAGTAATTTTTCAGACTTTTAGTATATAATGGGATGTATATATTTACTTTCTGCTTTAATTGGTTCCTAAGTCATGAGAGCCATAATGGTAAGAAAGGTCAAATGGAAAGCCCTACAATTACAGCATGACAACCTGGAAGATAGTAAATCAAAAACAATATTGCATATGAGAAGGAATGGCAGAGATTAATATCAACATTAAAAATTTAAATAATTCAGAGGCTGCATTTCTCATTATAGCCTCATTTAATTCATAGGCCTAACCTTGAAATACATAATTGATCATGGCATATGACAGTGAAGCATCATATAGTTAATCATGTGATGACCCCAATTGTAACTGCTGTGCCAGTACTAGAGCAGATCAGCATAGCCTTTGACATTAGATAATTAGCTATTGATCTGTCAAGTGCATTCCTTCCCATCTTTATTACGGGTTAGCATTAAAAGCAATTCACATTCATTTAGAACCCTCACTAGTATTCTTTTGTGGCCATACCCCAGTGCTACATTATCTCTCCTAATCTTGGTGACAATACAATTGCCAGAAAAGACTAATGACTGGATAGTCTTCAGAGCACCACATAGGTTTACTATATTAATGATCTCATGTTAAGCATATTTGGAGTGGGAAGTGTCAAACATTCTATTTGTGTGTTGGGCGGGGGGGGGGCGGTTGGAAGACTGGTTCTATGATGACAAGGAAGTGCCATAGTGTTAAACTTTGTAACCTATGGTGACTCTCATCATCTAAAACATTCCTTGCAAAGCAGAAGACATGCTATTAAATTTTAGCTCTTCTGTTTGAGGCCCTAGACAGTAAAATTTCTAAAACAAGCAAAAACAATTAATTGAAAATGTATGATTTGTCATTTTCCCATGACCAACTAGGACATTGTTCTTGTGATGCGTGTACCTTACTTATTATTCCGTTGTTTGACTATAGTTGTTGCAACTTTTGTCGCAGGTGTCATCAGACATGGGAGCCACAGTAGACATCTAATGCTGATTTGATCATCTGACTCTAGGCATATACCCCTTACACTCTTACTTTTGCAGCACCAAACAGCACATTGTTTTTGAAATCAGATTATGCCTACCAATAATCCTCCCAACACCTATTAATCCACTATAAAAGATATTAAATGTCTGACAGTGCCCATAGCTTCATATTTACTGACATACTCATTATATTTCTTGTTAGGAGAGGATCTCATTACCTCATCTTGAGTCCAGTGAACTCCAAAGTAGGTGGAATAGGGAGAGCAGTGTCTCCAACTGTGAAAATGAAGATTGATAGAGAAACCATTTATTCTTCTATACCTTGTTTCCTATAGCTACATATTCTATACAAGAGATAAAACAATGAACAAGGACTCAAAGTATGTACCATGTAATGAAGGACTAAATGTCAATCCCCTACCTGTCATCTTCAAGAGGCCACTTTAGCTGTGCTGTCAGTCTGATAACATTCAAATGTTGTTGCATAGTATAGTGGGTCCCATGGTTATGTGCATATTTTGTGCCTAGTTTACTGTAAAATAGATCTACCGATACAAAGTTAGGTTTTGTGGGACCTCTTGAAAATAAATCAAGCACTGCATGAACCCTCTGATTGTCATATTAGCTGACAGTAGTAGAAATAAAATCCTTGGTAAAAGAGAACACAAGCTCCTGGGTTCAGGAAAAGTTGCCATCATGACATGATATTTCATTCTGCCAACACTAAATTGGGCAAGTAGACTGCTTGACCTCTACTTAACAAGATGTCATATGCATTTGATTGCTCAGTGCCCCATTTGTGGGGATTGCTCTCTGCTGGGGGATGAAGTGGGATTTGGAAGTATTTTGTGCTCCCCCTCCCACTAATCTGTTCATATTCTCCTTCCTCACAATTCTTTACTCTCCATTTTCTATTCTTGTTCCTTTTAGGACTCCAACCAAGTAGATAAAGGCATTTTCAAATGAGGAGAATTATCCCTCCATTCTTACACCAGATGGTTTCCCCTCTGATTTCATGGTCTCACATATGTGAGAGTGCCATGGAGTATCAATTCATGTTAAGCTAGGCTTGACATAAAATTAACACATATGAAAATCAGAAGTGAATTTCTTTTCTTGTTTTAAGTTCTTAATAGCAGTCCATGTAATGTTATAGATACGAAGTGAAGGAGAAGTTTTGCTGCGATAGAAGTAAGTCATTAGCTACTTCATTTATGTCTTACTGATTTGTTTTAGCCTAATTCTATCTGAACTATTTTTGTCATAAAATAGGGTCCCTTAAAGGGACTAATCAGAACTTATGATTGATGTATTTGACAATACTCCTCTCAGATAAGAAACTCCAATTTCATTGTCAATTACTATCTTATGATTAGGCACTTATTCTCTGCTAGAGACAAGTAGCATAGAAGGAGCTGTGTCTTTTTTTATTTTAAATTGACAAGTGATTACTGTGTGTATTTATAGGGTACAACATTGTGTTCTGGTCTGTGCTTTATACAAAGGCTAATTCAAGCTAATTACCATATCAATAACCTTACCAATTTATGAAGGAGTTGCTTTTAATGGTGAATAGGTATCTAGTAAAATTGAATTGACTTCTCCAGAATCATAAGTATTTGTGTTAAGCCCATCTGAAAATTTTACCAAGTATTTCAGTATTTTCATCTATTATTGATATCTCTAGTACCATGGAATTTTTATAGAATTTAAGCTGGAAAAATAAGATCGCTTTACCTAAGTCTTTATTTACTTAAGAGCATCTTCTGGGGCTCTCCTGCGCCCCTCATTAAATTCACAGTTATGAGTCCTCCCTAAAATATGTTGGAAAAGTATTAACAAGTTTTTTCAACTCAAGGAGGTCCATATTAAGGATTACAGGATGTGTAAAGTGCACCCACTTTGTTCATTAGTTGCAAACAGAATTGTGGTGTCACAATATAGTGGACCATTCATTGTGACATTCAGGGAGATCATGGTTTCTATGTTGTTTATGACAGAAAACAACATAGATAGGAAAATTCTTGAGAATCATCTTAAAGATTTATCTACTTGTTTGAAAGGCAGAACTGGAAAGAGGAAGAGATAAAACGATCTTGGCCAGATTGCAATCAGGAGCCTAGAATTCCATCAGACCTCCCACATGGGTGGCAGGGACACAAGACCTCAACACCTTTTGTCTTTCCAGGTGCATAAGTTTGGGAATAAGTTTGCAGTTGTTTGGGAAGATTTCAACCAGGATTTCAACTGGTGTGCATATAGAATGCTGATGTCACAGGCTTATCCCCCTGTGCCACAATGCTGGCGCAGAAACAGACTTGTGAGCTTACACCACCTGCCCCCCCCTTTTTTTTTAAACAAAAATTCAAACTCAATGAGATCATTTTGATTGATGGGGATTACAAAAGGTGTGAGTTTCAGATGAATGTCTCCTATCAGATGTGATTATCTATAATATCTATTTCATTAAAGATGCCTAATATGTCATCAGAATTGCTAGTGGCACTCAGTTCATTACAGTTTAGCCTGGAGTTGAGTATCTGGCCTACTGGTAAAGACTGGTTCAGATACCTGTATTTCATACTGCAATATTGGAATTCATATTTCAGATACACTCCAGATTCCCGTCTTCTGCTAATAAACTCCCTTGGAGATGACAGAAGACGTCTCAAGCATCACCCTATGTAGGAGAACTGGATTGAGTCCCAGGCTCACTGCTTCCCTCTATCCCAGGCAGAGTCATTGCAGATATTTTGGGAGTGAAGCAGTTTATGGCAGTATTCTGCCTCTCTGGATTTCAAATACGTAAGAAAGAAATTCAATAATTCACCAGCTTCACACAAATGCAGAATGATGTAGTATGATTTTGAAAAGACTAAATGAAGGGGCTGACACTGTGGCTCGATGGGGGCAAGCCTCCACTTTCTAGTACCTACATCCTGTATGCATGCCAATTCGTGTCCCAATTGTTCCACTTCCCATCCAGTTTCCTGCTTGTGACCTGAGAAGACATCAGATTTTGACCCAAGTCCTTGGGACCCTATACCCATATGTGAGATCTGGAAGAAGCACCTGACTCCTGACTTTAGATCGGCTCAGCTCCAGCTATTGAGGCCATTTGCAGAGTGAACCAGTGGATGGAAGATCTTTGTTTCTGTCTCCTTCTTTTTGTAAATCTGCCTTTCCAATGAAAATAAATAAAGCTTTAAACAGCATCAAATAATGACTTAATGCATCATCATAGTGGAAGCATAATGGAAAGCATTACCTCTGCATTTTTAAATCAGTTGACTTGCAAAGTAATGATCTCTAGAATTGTTCCAAGGATTTGATGTTGCTAGTGTTGGCCTAGAGAACAGTTCCAGGAACTTCTATCCAGCCATTAACATAGTGACACTTTCTATACACTTCTCAGATTATGAGACTTCTTCAGCCCTTAAGTATATATATATATTAACTATTTCCTCAGAAATTTAGCAAAAAGCTATGAGATATTACCATGGACTCATGAAATCTCCTATGATACAGATTTGGGCTAGGATTTGACTTATTATTTTGTTGTAAAAGTGTTCCTTTAAACAATAACCATGATATTTTGGGGGAGTTGTGGTGGTTTCATGCATTGGTATCAGTTCAGGTTGTCTACCTGATGGCCATCAACGATTCTGGAAATTTTCTCTTCCTCAGTATTCAGTTTCTTGAGAAATGACTTTAGATGTATCTGGTGAAGGATTGGAGAAATAATGATATACTTTTTCAGGATCCTTCTTCAAAGAAACTTGAACTCATATTTCAATGGGTTCTGTGGTTGGTAAGCATGCCCAATCTGGTCAAAGGGTAAAAAATCATTATTTTCTATTGCAGGACTCACATTAGCTCCTGCCCACCAATTATTTAAACATTTAGGTTATACACATTTAGATTTGTTTGGTTTTCTATCTACATCAATCTAAGTTACCATTTTGTTTTATTGACTGCTCTCAATTTCTGTGTATTCGCATTCCCTGGTTGATACTCCAGTTCTGCTGTATATTATACCAAATATTAATTTATTGGAGATGTGTACTTAGTTTGGGGTAGAAGTTAAGTCACTTGTGCACATGTCCTCATCTCATACCAGAGTGTCTAGTTGATGTCCTGCTACACCAGTTCTAACCTGCTTTTCCGCCAGTGCATCCATGGGGGTAGCAGGTGATAACTCATATACTTGAATCCTTGCCCCCCATATGGGACAACTGGATGGAATCCTTTGCTTCTGGCTTCAGCCTGGCTTAGCTCTAGTTATTTCAGGCATTTGGAAGGGTGAAAACAATGAACCAGAGGAAAGCTCCCTTTCTCCTTCTCTCCTCCTATAACTCTAACCATCATCACTGATAACAATTAAAGGAGTAATGCAGAATCTTTCCCTATCAACTTTAGTTTAAGGGGTATAATCAGGGGCTGGCATTGTGTAGTTCTTAAGCCACCAAATGAGACACCAGAATGTCATATGAGAACTGATTGATGCACTTCTGATCTAAATCAGGAGAAGATGGGCTAAGGGTTTAGGTTTCTCCCATGCTTGTGGGTGACTCAGGTGGATGTCCTGTTCATTGGTTTGACCTGGCCTGGCTCTAACCCTTGTGGGCATTTTATCAGCGAAGTAGCAAACAAAAGATTCTCTCTCTCCCTCTTGTTCTCTCTCTCTCTCTGGAACTCTGCCTTACAAATGAATCTTCAAAATTCCTTTTTCTGTACTCTGCTAAAATATCTGGCATGATTAACCTCTCCCCATTTCTGCTTTTCCTATCTATTTTGACTTTTACATGTGAGATATACACGTATTTTATGTTTGTTAAAGCAATTTAATATCTTAATATACAGATAAAATTTGCTTAAGAAAATACTCCAGGGAAAAAGGCTGGTCTCTTCAACAAATGTCGTTTTGATCATTTGATATCAACATGCAGAAATAAGAAGCAAGACCCCCGCCTGTCACCTCGTAAAAAATCAGCTCTATATGGTTCAATGTACTGAGTCTGCACACAGAAGCCATGAAGCTATTAGAGGAAAACATAGGAAGAGCATACAAGAAACACACATTGGTAAAGACTTCTTAGAAAGTCATTAAATCACAGACAAAGACAAAATAAACAAATGGGGCTACATCAAAATAAGAAGGTTCTGTAAAGCAAAGAAAATAATCAACACAACGAATAAGCAACCAAGAAAATGGGAGAAAAACTTTGCACTCTACACAAAAGATAGGGACTAATATCCAGGATTTACAAAAAGCTTTAGAAACTCAATAATAGCAAAACCAGCATCCAATAGGGGACTAATATTCAGGATTTATGAAACGTTTCAGAAACTCAGGGATAGCAAAGCAAACAATCCTGTGAGGAAATGGGCAAAGGAAATGAGCAGTGTTTTTTTTTTTTCCCAAAAGAACAGATAAAAATGGCTAATATACACAGGGAAAAATTGCTCAGGCTCCTTAGCTGTTAAGGAAATACAAATAAAAAAAGAAAAAACACATTGTGATTCCAGATAACTCTACTGAGATTGGCCTGCATCCAGAAATCTACTGGAACAACACCTGCTGGTAAGAATGTAGGGAAAAAGTACCCTATTTCACGGTTGGTGGGAATATAGGCTAGTACAACCACTATAGAAATCAGTATGGAAATTGCTAAGACAACTGAGCATTGATTTACCACATGATCTAGCTATCCCACTCATGGGAATATATCCAAAGAAAAGCAAGTCTGTAAATAAGAACGTGCTAGGTAATGCATTACTTTATATCTTCTATTTTGTCAGAAACCTATTATTTTTTGAAAAATGTAATCCTATGTTTTTACAGGAAGCCAGGCATTGCAAAGAAGAGAGTCACTCTGTAACTTCTACAATTAATGTCAATATTTTAGTCAACAAGTAGCACTTGGGCTGTGACCTTCACAACTGATTCTTACTGGCCATTATAAAATAACATGAAAAGGTTAAATGGCTACAAATTGTAGCATTTTCCCATTCCTAAGTAGAAACATAGGCTGTATTTGGTTTATTTCCCTTCCCCTGTGTTGGAAGGATATTGTAAATTTGTAGTTCAGTATTTCCTTCTCCCAGGTTAGGTTGTGGTAAAATCGCTTCTAGTAAAAATAGTCCATGTTATGAAGAACTTAATGCACTAGGAATATTTCAAAAAGGTTTCTCTTCACCTCTCACGTTTCTAAAGCATTAAGAGGGCTTTGACTTTGATCTTTTGTGGTAAAATATAGCAGTGCTCTTTCTGGCTGCACTCTTGAGAGTATGAAATCCCTGTCCTTCCTCTAAATGTGGGCTACAGAGACTTTTTAATTCTCAAGGTGGTCTACCTGGAGTTTACAGTAATTAGTCAATCACAGTTGATGTTTATTCATGCCCATACATACTGATTCTGGGCTACTGGTGTTTTTCCATTTCTGTATAATAAGAGGCGATTTTTGTTTCCTGCCTATCATCAAATTCGAGATGTGACTTTCACTCTTTGTCATCTCCAGTGTTAGCTCATATTAGATGATAATTTGGTCACCTCTTGCAATTTTCTATAGTTCTTATTTCATATTTTCCACATTTTAAGACCTAAATGTTAAAATGTGTGTAATTTCTACAGTCTCTCTTCCAGCTTGTGGATATTCTCTTTTGTTGTGATAACTTGTATTTTGTTGTCATAACCATTGTACTTTAATGCCTCCACCTTTACTTATTTTGATTATTCATATTGCTTCGGGATACCAGACAAATTTTTAGGATTTTTTCCCCTATTTTTGTGAAAAATGTCACTGGAATTTTGGCAGTGGGGCCATTTAATCTATGGAGTGTTTTGTATAATATGGGCAATTAAGCAATATTAATGTTTGCAATACATAAAAATAAACTATCTTTCTACTATTTGTACCTTCTATTTGATCACGATTTAACAATTTTTTTTCTCTAAGTATACAGGTCTTTCAGCTCTTTAAATTTCTATTTATAATGGAATATTATAAATGGAATTTTTTTTTCATTTCTTCGTCAGATACTTTGATTTTGTATATTCATATCTTGATAATGTAGTGAGTTAATATGTCAATTTTAATGAAATCTCAAAACTCTATATAAAGATCATGTCATTTACACATTAAACTTCAAAAATCACATTTTCTGTGTTTTTTATTCATTTGTTTGTCTTCTCTTTGTACCTACTCCATCTATTTTACTTTACTTTATTTTTTAGAAAGATTTAGTTTTATTGGAAAGATGTATTTGCAGAGAGAAGGAGAAAGAGAGAAAAATCTTCCATCCACTGGTTCACTCTCCATGTGGTTTCAATGGCTGGAGATAAATTGATCTGAAGCCAGGAACAAGGTGCCTCTTCTGGGTCCCTCCATGCGAGTGCAAAGTTAAAATGCTTTGAGTCCTGCTCTATTGCTTTCCCAGGCCACAAAAAGGAAGCTAGATGGGAAATGGTGCAGCTGGGTCATGCACCAGCATCCATATGGGATCTTGGTGCTTAAAAGATGAGGATTTAGCCACTGAACCATTATACTATATTTTGTTTTATTTGAGAGAAAGAACCAGAGAGAGACAGAGGAAAGATATGCTGGCAGAACTTCCATCCACTGCTTTACTACACAAACACTTGCAGCAATTTTGGGTAAGCAATGTAAAATCCAGGCCTGGGAAGCCAAGCTAGATAACCTACAGGGATGGCAGGAACAAATCACCTGAGCCACTGAATAATTCTTCCCAGCATATGTCCCAGGAATCTAAAATCAGAAGTGGGCTTGAGGTAAAAGCCAGGCACCATGATATGATATGCAGTTATCTTAACTGATATCTTAATTAAGAGAATACTATTTATTTTCTGTGCATCAATTATACACTTTCTTTTTGCCATCTCATGACTCCAGACTACTACCTGGAGAGTGGTGGTTTCTGTTCATGTACTTAATAATAATTCTGAATAAAAAAATTCATGATTTTTTTTCTTAGCAACACTAATAGATTCGTGAGTACATAGTGTTTCTTTGTAGAAGATACAGATTTTGTTTCCTCTTCCCAGAGCCAGTTTTTCCATAATTCCAATTTATGCAGAAGATTTGATTGGAGCTACCTGCCTCTTACAGTCCTACAACTTCGGCTTATGTGTCTATGCGAGTACTGACATACTAGAATCTAGCTATTATGACTTCTATATTCTTGTGATTCCTTTCTTGACCACATCACCATTTATCCAAGTGCTTGTAACTGTTATTGAAGGATGAGATCATTGAATCCAGTATCTTGCTTTTAATCTTCTTTGGTAACTTTAACATTTATTTTTACTTTGATATATGGCTTCTTGGAATAAGAACTGCATTTTCAAGACAACTTTGGATATATATTTAGCCATATAATTATGTTCTATCTGTTAGATTGTGTGAAACTTTCTCTTTGCTTCTTCCAGGATGTTAGAATATTGGTGTGATAAATACCATTAGATCATTCCTCTTCTCTTCCTTTATTTTAGAAGGTGCTTTTGAGAATTGAGGTCAACTATGGCAAAGGATGAGAAAAGGTGCCTAAGTCCCTGTCACCGGGAACATTATAAACTTGCAAGTTTATCTGAAAATTAAGCTTCTATGTATTTAAACCAATTAAAATTTCTGATTATCTATGGTTTCATAAAAATATAGCACTCCAATATTAGTGGCTCAGAATATTTGTTTTACTCATAAAATTGTAATATGGGCAAAAACAAGTAGTATTTTTTTTTTCTCTGTTGTATTTAATTAGAGCAACCCAAAGGTTGGGATGCATAAACATCTGATAACTTAATAACTATGATGTGTGATGACTGATGGTAGAAGCAAAAATCAGTATGATTTTATCCAGTTGCTGTCTACAAGGTCACTTTTTTTTCATGGTATGGTTGCTGAGTTTCAACAGCAAACATATAAAACACAGGAATAACTATACTACCTTTATTTATATAACCCAAATTCTATTATGAACAAATAAGATCAGTCAATGTTCATGGGAAGTAGGAGTTAGACTGCACTTTGGGCAGGGCTGATAAGGTAGAAACTGTGAGGAGATCTTCGAGACACATAGATAGGACAATGATGTGCAGATTTTGAGCATCTGAAGATAACAGAGGAAAGGCAGAGTGGCTTCATTTCCATAGGGAGAGTTACAAGGATATCTACAGGGTAAATTCTGAGGCAATGTAGCCTTTATGGTGCCAAGTATACAGGAAAAACTGGAAACACATCATTGACAACTCTAACTGCTATAGGCTGAAAGAGACATCATGTATGAAGAGAAGTGAGACAAGACTTCTGCAGTTCTTATCCTTGGCATTATTGCTTGGGGGAGAAACTTGCAAGCCACACTGATTTGTGTCAGACTTGGAGGTTTGTCAAGGGGTGGAGCACTCTACAAAAGGCTCCAGAACTGAAACTGCTAAGATGGAAAGGCAACAGGCTATTGGCTCTGTTAGCGACATTCCTCTTTCTGCACATGGTATAGGCTTATGGGTTGAAAGTGTGTAGCCTCCCCTCTATGACTGTGACAGATTGTACATAATGATGGCAAGAGGTTTCTTACTGCATGAGAGTGTGACATGAAGTTGGGTTTTTGGGCAGTTGATCAATGCAAAAAAATGCATTTTTTGAAAAAATAAGCAACATCAACATATGACCCACCCCACACCAAAAAAAAAAAAAAAGGTCGTGGTGGGAGATCCAAATTAATATAATCAGAAGTGAAAATAGGGACACTACAATGGATACATAGAAATGATATGAAATATTTTAATTACTCAAATGAACAAACAAAATCATATATGCCAACTGTGTGATAACATACAAGAATGAGTATATTTTTGGAAATACAGAATTTACCAAAACTGGTTCATGAAGACATAGAAAATTCAACGTGTTAATAATTGTGATAGAGGTTGAGTCAATAAATGACATTCCCACCCCCAAAGAAAAGCCCTGGACCAATGCCTTCACTGCTGAATTACTAAACATTCAAAGAAGATTTGATTCCAGCTCTTATCAAACTGCTCAAAACAATTGAAAAGGAAAAAATCCTCCCAAGTTCCTTCTATGAAGCCAGCAGAGATTCAATTTCAAAACCCCAAAAAGACAAAAAGGACAATAATATACTGCAATTCTTGATGAACATGGATGCAAAAATACTCAACAAAATACTAGTTAGTCAAATTCAGCAACACATTTGAAAAATAATTGGCACAGACCAATTGGGATTTAGTCCTGCTATGCATGGATGGTTCAACATACATGAATCAATAAATGTGACACATCCCATTAACAAGCTACAGAATAAAAACAAAATTACTATCTCAGTAGATGCAGAGAGACCCTTTGATAAAATACAACATTCTTTCATGACAAAATCAAAAGAAAAGTAGGCATGGATATTACATTCCTTAATACAATCATGGAAAAATACATTAAGCATACTGCCAACATTATATTGAATGAGAATTGTTAGAACTATTTAAGATTCAGAAGCAAATAAGAATATCCACTATCATTATACTATTTAATATAGTTCTAGAAGTTCTATACAGAATCATCAGGCAAGAAAAAATAAACCAAAAGATACAAACTGATAAGAATGAAGTCAGATATCCATTTTTACATAATACTTGATTCTATATATATATATGGAGACAATAAGACTCCCACTAAGAGACTATGGGGGGGGGGCAGTAGCGTGGCCTAGTGGCTAAAGTACTCATCTTGAACGCTCTGGGATCCCATATGGGTGACGGTTCTAGTCCCGGTAGCTCCATTTCCCATCCAGCTCCCTGCTTGTGGCCTGGAAAAGCAGTCGAGGACAGCCCAAAGTCTTGGGACCCTGTATCCGCTTGGGAGACTTGGAGGAGGTTCCTGGCTCCTGGCTTTGGATCAGAGCAGCACCCGCTGTCGCAGGCACTTGGGGAGTGAATCATCAGATGGAAGATCTTCCTCTCTGTCTTTTCTCCTCTCTGTATATCTGCCTTTCCAATAAAAATAAATAAATCTTTAAAAAAGTAAGCACATCATGAGGGAAACTTGGGAATTGGATTAAAGTCCTAGCTCTGCCCTGCTGCAAAAAGATTAGAAATGCTCCCAGAGTAGAGATAGCATCGTTTGTTTTAGTTTTGTCAACTCCAATTTATAGCACAATGTCAGAGAACATCATAGCATAAATATTTATGTGAAGACACTCATAGTCTTTCTAAATTTGTTCCCCTGCTCTTTTACAAACTCCTCCCTGATTCAATTAGGTCACCGTCAATGCTGAATGTATTCTTATTCATGATTTTTGCGTTGAAGAATCTTTCACCAGCAAATATGTTAAAATCTCATTTTACTAAGCCATCCAGCCAAACGGTTAATCCATTCCATACTCCAAAACACTCCGTGCACTAAAGGCACTGCCATTTTTACCACCTCTGAAGGAAATGCTGTTATAACCCATATCTTATCTCAAGACACTTCAATGGATCTTGCCAGGGTCCATGCAGCAGTTGTGGATGACATGAAGGTACAAAAAGAATAGCTCCCTGCTTGGCAGGGCCCAGAGGAGCTTCCAGCTGTTTGGCAGGGCTTGGCGGATTTCTCTCTGACCAACTTGACATGGTTTCACCCCTTTTTTGCATGGACACTCAACCACCCCACTAAGAATTCTATAATCTATTGAGGCATTGTTGTTTGCCCCTGTGAGATGGCTTTTGTAACTGATGTGAGCTTAAGGGTTAATGTTATTGATAATGTCCTGGGGATCGGGCCTTTAACTACACACAGGAGTATGATTAAGCCAACCTGTGCTGTTTCTGGACACTTTATTGTGTGCTTACCCATTGCCCTGGTATCTGGCCCAGACATGTTGCATGTCTTCTGGGAAATGGCTTGATAAGAATCTTTTTTTTTTTTTTTTAATGGTTAATTTTTTTTTTTTATTGTTCCTTACATTGTATTATGTAGTACAGTTTTATAGGCGCTGGGGATTCCCCCCACCCCTCCCATACCCCTCCCCCCATGGTGGATTCCTCCACCTTGTTGCATAACCATAGTTCAAGTTCAGTTGAGATTCATTGCTTGCAAACACATGCCTAGCATAAAGTTCAGCGTCTTATTGTCCAGATAAGTTCAGTGGCCTCTTGGGGAGACCTTCTATGGTCTGAAGATAGGTCTAACAGAGTAAAGATCCGATCAGTTAAAAGCCCCAACAAGGCCTCAGTATCAATATACAACATTATGGAATTAATTGACATAGTAATGGGTAGACAATATGTTAAAAATAATGCAAGTTCCATTCTTCGAAACATCTGGGTTGAGACAGTATCAATGACAGGTTCAAAAAATAACCAACAACCAAACAAAAAATTACAGGTTAAATCAAGGCAAACATGTGGTATCTAATCTTTTGGGATTCACTCATTTCCCTTAGCATTATAGTTTCCAGTTGTGCCCATTTAGCCACAAAGAACTGCATTTTGTTTTTTTTAATAGCTGAGTAGTATTCCATGGAGTAGATGAACCAAAGCTTTCTTATCCAGTCTTCTGCTGATGGGCATTTCGGTTGCTTCCATGTTTTTGCAATTACTGATTGTGCTGCAATGAACATAGGGATGCATGTTGGTTTGTCGTAAAACAGGTGTTTTGGATATATTCCTAGGAGTGCTATTGCTGGGTCATATGGTATGCAGATTTTGAGTTGTTTGAGTGTTCTCCAGACTGATTTCCATAAAGGCTGTACCAATTTGCAGCTCCACCAGCAGTGGAGTAGGGTTCCCTTTTCCCCGCATCCTCGCCAGCAAGCGTCGTTGGTGTTCTTGTTTATGTGGGCCAATCTTACTGGTGTTAGGTGGTACCTCATCGATGTTTTAATTTGGATTTCCCTTATTGCTAGGGAGCTGGAACATTTTTTCATATGTTTGTTTGCCATTTGGACTTGTTCCTTTGTGAAATGTTTGCCCATTTCCCGTGCCCATTTCTTGAGTGGTTTGTTTGTTTTGGTTTTTTGGTTGTTTTGAAGTTCTTTGTATATCCTGGAAATTAGCCCCCTATCGCCTATATCGTGTGCAAAGATCTTCTCCCACTCTGTGGGTTGCTTTTTTACTTTGTTGATTGTTTCCCTTGCTGTACAGAAGCTTCTTAGTTTGATGAGGTCCCATTTGTTTATTCTGTTCTCAACTGCTATTGCTTTTGGTGTCCTTCTTAGAAAGTCGGAACCTACTCCTAGGTCTTGCAGGGTATTTCCTACATTTTCCTGCAAGAGTTTGAAGGTTTCTGGATGTAGGTTTAGGTCTTTTATCCATGTAGATTGGATCTTAGTGTATGGTGATAGATGTGGGTCTATCTTTTTGTTTCTACAGGCTATCAGCCAGTTGTCCCAACAACATTTACTAAAGAGGCCTTCCCACTTGCTTGAGTTGTCATTGGTCTTTTTGTCAAAGATTAATTGGCTGTATTTGTGTGGGTTCCCTTTTGGTGCTTCTATTCTATTCCATTGATCTTCCTTTCTGTCTTTGTGCCAGTACCAGGCTGTTTTGATAACCACTGCTCTATAGTATGTCCAGAGGTCCGGGATTGTGATTCCCCCAGCTAACTTCTTATTTTTCAGGATGGTTCTAGCTATTCGTGGTTTTTTGTGTTTCCAGATGAACTCTTGAATCATTGTATCCAGTTCCGTGAAGAATGTTTTGGGCAATTTGATTGGAATTGCGTTGAAAATGTATATTGCTTGTGGTAGTATAGACATTTTAATGATATTGATTTTGCCTATCCAGGAGCACGGGATGTTATTCCATCTTTTGAGGTTTTGTTCAATTTCCTTTTTAAATAGTTTGTAGTTTTCTTCGAATAGGTCTCCTACGCTTTTGGTTAAATTTATTCCCAAATACTTCATACTTCTCTCTGCTATTTTGAATGGTATCCTGTTGGTTAGATCTTCTTCCATCTTGGTGTTATTTGCGTACACTATGGCTGTTGATTTTCGTTCGTTAATTTTGTACCCCGCCACTCTGCCAAACTCTCGTATAAGTTCTAGCAGTTTCTGTATTGAGTCTCCTGGTTTTTCTATGTACAGGATTATGTCATCTGCATATAGTGAAAGCTTGACTTCTTCGTTTCCTATACGTATGCCTTTGATTTCTTTTTCTTGTCTTATGGCCTCTGCAAGTACCTCTAGGACTATGTTGAATAGCAGTGGTGATAGCGGGCACCCTTGTCTTGTTCCAGATCTCAGTGGGAAGGGTTCTAGCTTTTCTCCATTCAGTATGATACTGGCATTGGGTTTTTCATAAATTGCTTTGATTATGTTGTGGATTTTCCCATCTATGCCTACTTTGGCTAGAGTTTTTAGCATGAAGAGGTGTTGGATTTTGTCGAAAGCTTTTTCTGCATCTATTGAAACTATTATGTGGTTCTTGTTTTGCAGTTTTTGGATGTGGTTTATAACATTTATGGATTTCCGAATGTTGAACCATCCCTGCATTCCAGGGATGAATCCTACTTGATCCGGATGAATGATCTGTCTGATGATTTTTTGAATTCTATTGCGATTTTGTTGAGAATTTTAGCATCAATGTTCATCAGAGAAATAGGTCTGTAGTTTTCCTTCTCTGATGGTTCTCTGTCCGGTTTTGGGATTAAGGTGATGTTAGCTTCATAGAATGAGTTTGGGAGGGTTGCTTCCTCCTCTATTGTTTTGAAGAGCTTGTAGAGGATTGGGGTTAGTTCTGTTCGGAATGTTTTGTAGAATTCTGTAGTGAAGCCGTCTGGGCCTGGGCTTTTTTTCGTTGGGAGATCTTTGATGACTGTTTCAATCTCTACCTCGGTTATGGGTTTATTTAATTCTGCAGTTGCCTCCGGACTGAGTTTTGGTAAGTGGTGGGAGTCCAAGAACTTTTCTATTTCTTGGTGGTCCTCAAATTTGTGGGAGTACAGTTCTTTGTAGTAATTTCTAATTATTTTCTTGATGATTGCAGTGTCTGTTGTTATGTTGCCTTTTTCATCTTTAATGCTATTGATTCTCACTTTCTCTTGTTTTTTTTTTGGTCAATCGGGCCAGTGGAGTGTCTATTTTGTTTATTTTCTCAAAAAACCAACTTTTTGATTTGTTGATTTTATGTATAGTTTTTTTGATTTCTATTTGGTTTATCTCCTCCCTTGTTTTGATGATTTCTTGTTTCCTATTGTGTGTGGGACTCTTCTGCTGCTGTTTTTCCAGATCCTGGAGGTGTGAGGTTAGTTCCTGTATTTGGCGTCTTTCTTGGGCCTTGACATGGGCTCCGATTGCGATGAATCTACCTCGTAGCACTGCTTTGGCGGTGTCCCACAAGTTTTGGAATGTTGTATCAGAGTTTTCATTGGTTTCCATAAATTTTTTGATCTCATCTTTAATTTCTTCTCTGACCCATTGTTCGTTTAATAGCATATTGTTCAATTTCCAAGAGTGCCTATACTTCCTGGGGAGTTTTGAGTTGTTGATTTCCAGTTTCATCCCATGGTGGTCTGAGAGGGTACATGGTATGATACTAATGTTTTGGAAGTTGTTTAGATTCGCTTTATGTCCTATCATGTGGTCGATTCTGGAGAAGGTGCCATGCACCGCTGAGAAGAAGGTATAGTCTGTGGCCTTAGGATAAAAAGTTCTATATATGTCTACTAAGTCCAGTTGTTCTATTGTTTGTGTGAGCTCTGTTGTTTCTTTGTTGAGTTTTTGTTTCGTAGACCGGTCCATTGTTGTTAGAGGTGTGTTGAGATCGCCTACAAGAATTGTGCGGGTGTCTATGTCTTCCCTTAAGTCTGTAAGTAATTGCTTTACGTAAGTAGGTGCATTAAGATTCGGTGCATAAACATTAATGATGGTGATTGCTTCTTGATGGATCATTCCTTTCACCAGTATAAAATGGCCTTCCCTGTCTCTTTTGATGTTAGTTAGAATGAAATCTATCTCGTCTGAAATTAGGATAGCTACCCCAGCTTTTTTTTCTCGTCTATTGGCGTGAAATATCTTTTTCCATCCCTTCACTTTCAGTTTCTTTGCATCCTTTCTGGTTAGATGCGTTTCTTGTAGGCAACAGATGGTTGGGTCTTGTTTGATGATCCATTCTATTAATCTCTGTCTTTTGATTGGTGAATTTAGACCATTTGTGTTGAGAGTTAAAATTGAGAGGTTGCAATTTTGCCCTGCCATGTGATTGTGTTGTGTGTGTGTTGTTGCCTATGTAATTGTCTTGTTGGTGCGGCCTTTAGTTTGGAGACCTTCTTATTTGCCAACTTTGTTTGTGATTTGCCTCCTTTTTGTCCGGGACTAGCGCATTTCTAAGGAGACTTTGCAGAGCTGGTTTTGTGTAGACATATTCTTCTAGTTTTTCTTTGCTATTGAAGTATCTGATTTCGTTCTCATATACAAATGAGATCTTTGCTGGGTAGATTATTTTTGGTTGACAGTTGTTTTGTTTCAGGACTTGGAAGATCTTTGTCCATTCTCTCCTTGCTTGTAGGGTCTCTTCGGAGAAGTCAGCAGTGATTCTGATGGGTTTTCCCCTGTATGTGATCTTTTCTCTACTTCGTACTTGTCTCAGGATTCCTTCTTTGTCTTCATTGGAGTAGAACTTGAGCACCGTGTGTCTGGGTGAAGATCTCTTTGGATCATGTCTGTTGGGAGTTCTCTGTCCATCCTGTATGCGGGGTGGATTCGTGTTCCAAGTGTTTTGGAAGTTTTCCTGTATAATTTCATCGAGCACTGCTTGCATCCCAGATTCTCTTTCTACTCCCTCGGGGAGGCCGATGATCCGAATATTCAATTTTCTAAGGTAATCCTTCATCTCTTGCATCATTTTATTAGTTTTGCTGAGGTTTGTCTCCAGCTGTTTAATTCGCTGGGCACTTTCATTTTGTGTGTCTTCTGTTTCAGAGATCCTTTCCTCTGCCGCATTTATTCTGTTGATGAGGCTTTCAATCTTATTATCTTGGGCATCCAGTTTGGTTTTGATTTGTTGTATTTCGGTGATTATGCGGTTCTGGAGGTCTTCCAGCTTTGTGTCCACGTCTCTGAGAGATTTTAGCATTATTTTCATCAATTCCTTTGTTGGTAACACTTCCATGTCTTCATCTCGTATCGTCGATATTGATAATGGCTTTTGGCCCTTGTTTGGTGGGGTGCTGGCTCTTTCATCTGGAGCACAACTCTTTCTGGTGGTTTTTCCCATTGCGTTGGTGTATTCTGGTGAGGCAAATGGACCCGTGTGTTGAGGGGCTGTCAGGTGCTTTCCTGTAGAGATTGGAGCCTGTAGGCGTGGTGTTGCCGGGCGTGGTAATTTTCAAGGCACCGTTGGTGCGTTCTCAGGGCCCGGGGCTGTAGAGCACCACCTTGGGGGCCCAGTGGATTCCAGGCACACTCTGGGCACCTCTTCTACAGGTGTGACACCCCAGGGCGTGGCGGGATGGAGGCGCTCTCTGGGTGTGCTCCCTTCACGGGAATCCGCAGGGCGTAGAAGGTTTTATGTGCTTTCTCCCTGCGTTCTCCGTGTCAGGGACTGCAGGGTTTTTCAGAGCCCACCTGGTGCGTCTCCCACACACGGGACTGTGGGTGAGGCACTTTCCAGGCGTGGCTCTTATGCAGTGAATCCACCACTCGTGGTGTGTGGGTGTTCAGAGCCCCTGCTCCCGTGTGGCTCCCCCACACAGGCCCTTAGCGGAGGAGTGGCCCAGGCGCCCTGTTATAATGACTTCACGGCGGCAGGTTCGCACCGTGTCAGTTTGGTGCAGGAGTTCTCCTGACACCTGACACCTGCGCTACGGAGGTGCTGCTGCTGCAGGCGGGGCGCCCAGCCCGCTCGGTGCGGCGTTCAGAGTCCTGGTGGTTTCAAGCACTCACCAGGCAGGATGTGGGGGACTCCAGACCCTCGCCAGCTACCTCTGCGCACCGAGCCGCACTGGTCCCCTCAGCGCAGGAACATCCGATGCGCCTTCCCGGGGCCCCCTCAGCCACCAACACAACACCACTGTGCGTAGTTCCACACAGACCCAACAGTTTCGGCCGTCTGCTCCGCGTTCTGAGGCTGGAGCCTCAGCAGGGGGCAAGAAATGCGGAGGCTGCCACGTCAACCCCCAGCTCACCAAACGTCCGGCCGCTGCAGTCTGCCTCCACCGCTGCCGAAGGCCTCCCGCCGGTGACGATCCCCCTGATCTCCCCGCCTCCGAGCTGGCCGCGTCTCCCGTCAGGCCGTTTTCAAAAGTGACTCAGCAGGTCTGGAGTGGGATGTCGGTTTCTCTGCCTTTGCCCTGCTCCGTTCTCGTTGTTCTTCCGAGTTGTGTGGATCTTTTTGGCTCCACACTGTCCCAGGGAGCTTCACGGACCTCTCCCTGCGGTACCCTGCTGTTCCTCTTTGCTGCTTCTGTAGCGTTCTATCCCTCTCTCACTAGACGCTCCCTCACAGCCTTCCTCCTACGTCGGCCATCTTCCCCCCTCGATAAGAATCTTAATAACTAATAGAAGTGATGGGAGTATGAGCTGAAATTGCTATGACAAAAAAATTTAGTTACTGTGATGCTAAAGTTTAGCCTGTCCTTAAAACTCTTTAAAGCATATAAAATGTAGCTGTTTTAGCCGCTTTCATAGTTTTTTAACAAGAGGAATTATAAGGTGATTTTACTATTGTCATAGAGATATGCTTTTGATTACTGTTTGATTGTTTATGGGGTTATAGAACCTGTAATTGTAATGGGATTTAATATTTGGAATTTCTTGGCCCGGCACGATAGTGTAGTGGTTAAGGTCCTCGTCTTGCCCATGCCAGGATCCCACATGGTCACTAGTTCTAATCCCGGTGGCCCTGCTTCCCATCGTTGGGAAGGCAGTCGAGGATGGACGAAAGGCTTGGGACCCTGCACCCGTGTGAAGGACCTGGAAGAGCTCCTGGCTACTGGCTTCGGATTGGCTCAGCTCTGGCTGTTGCTGTCACTTGGGAAGTGAGCCATTGAATCGAAGATTCTTCTCTGTTTCTCCTCCTCTCTGTATAGCAGATTTTCCAATGAAATTAAATAAATATTTTTAAGAAATGAAAACAAATATTTGAAATTTTTGTCTTGGATTTTTACGTTTTCCCTTGTAACATATTTCTCCCATTAAATGACAGGCAAGCTGTGGAAACAGAAATGTAGTAGGAATGTATTACTGATTAGCAGGTAATTGCATGTGCCTTGACCTTGGAGTCCTGGCTGTCACTTCATGGCTACTACTGAAGAATCAATAATGTCTTGCTTTGAAGAATATGAATACAGCATTTTGCAGAATTATCTTTAGGGGCACCTGCTTAGCCGTGAAGTGCAGACAGAATGATGAAATGTCTGTACACTCCCCCTTAGTTATGAAGCAAAAATAGAACAATTAGTTGTTTGTGTAGAAACTTGTGAAGTGTCTGAGTATATAAAGAATAGCTTCTTGAGCTGTTGTGAGAGGGCACCAAGTGACAGTGTCCGTGTCTTCTCTTTTTGCCTTCTTGAAACCCCAAACCTGGCTGGAACATACCCTTCTTGAAACATACCCTTCTTGAACCCCAAACCTGGCTGGAGCTGGCCTCTGGCAGAATCTCCAATAATGCAGGGTGTAGTTCAACAGCCCATCTCCTGAAGACTGCCTCTCATGCTGCTATTTATCCTTGATACACTCAGAGGTATTACAATTTTGGATTCTTTTATTGGTAGAGATATTTAAAGATTATGTATATTTGACTCTCTTCAAAATCCTTAGTGTCAGGTGAGTACAAAACTTTGCATTACAAGTCATGTTCAAGTTAACAGCAGCCTACTGCCCTGGATTACATATAAGAAACAGTAAGCTGACACATGACAAAAGAGAAATCTGCTCTTCAGTAATTTTGCGCCATGGTTGAACATCTGGGATTCTTGCATATTAAAGCACTGCAACTTCATGGTTATATGTGATTACATCAATAGAAGCAGTTTCATATCAGATGCACAGACAGGTCTGACAACCATAAATTTAACATAAATGACTCAAATATCACCTCAATTATGGTCTGTATGTTATAGTAATACCTGAATAGTAATTTGCAGAGGATAAATATAGAGCAAATTTGTAGGAATATTTTCAACTGTATGAACAGCTCATACTTCCCTTCACAAGAAAAAAATGTATTATATGTGTAAGTGTATTTAAAAGATGACTAATGGTATTTTTTAAAAAGACTAGCATATACCCTTTAGTGGCATGTATTACAATACTGGGAAATTCTTCCTACATTTATCACAGAAAGATGTTTAAATCATTTATTATATACTTCCATTATTACATCCAATATTTCCTTTATATTTTTAATTTTTCTACATTTATGAGCACAGATGTAAATATAGTCATAGCATCTATGATATAAATATGAAAGTAAGGATAAATTAAAGACATCTGCAGTTAAAAGAAACAGTAATGAAAAGACTGTGATACAGGCTACACATACAGATCAATGGAGTAGAATTAAGTTACATCAGAAGAAAGTTGTTAAAAATTTTAGTAGTATATTACTTTGGCTTTTTTTGACATGTAAAAAAAATTTTTCATTTTAATGTATTTTGTTTTTTTTCTTTTTTTCCCACATTTTATTATTATTGCTATCATTTTACGATAAGGTTCCATATTCCCTTACCCCCTCCCCAATTCCCTCCCCCCCCCAGTTCCTTTATATCATTACTAACATATAGTTCTTCATATTCAGTCATATGTTCATCATTGCGGGCATGGACAATGGCACAGAGTCCGGCATCCTATTGTCAAAATATAATATAAACAGTTTCACTGTAAGTCCATCTTTGTCTGGAAACAGAGATGCATACCACACTGCATCCTCACATCTGGTTGTTAGTCTCCATTACATAACTACTGTACATTCCCTTAAATGAAAAATCATGATACAAAATCAACAATAGAAAGAAAAATAGAAATTTACAATACCATGAAGTTAAATGACATGTTACTAGATATGACAGTCTCCATTACACAGCTACTATACCTTCCCTTAAATGAAGAGCCACAAAACAAAATCAGCTTCCAGGAGAAAAAAGAAATTAACAACACCAAGAAGTTAAACAACATGCTATTAAATGTATAACGTGTAGCTGAAGAAGTGAAAATCAAGAACCTTCTTGAAGAAAATGATGCCACTGTATGATCTACAAGTCATTGAATGATTTAATCAGAAGAAAGTGTTTTGAAGAGATGAAACCAACAGAAAACAACAAAACCCATGTGATAGAGTCTCCGCTGATCTTTGTTGGAGTGTGTCTCCTCCTGACAATAAACAGATGGGTTTTGTTTTTAATCCAGTCTACTAATCTATGATGTTTGATTGAGCTTAAGCAATTTACATTTAGAGTTTAATATGTAAGGATGGTACTTTGGTCCTGTAATTTTAGGAATGGGTTGTTCATTGATTTAGTCTTCTGTTGTCATTTTACTGGAATGTTCTTCCTGCTTGCCTTTGGTTTTGGTAGGTGCTATTCCTCTTTTCTGTCAAGAGAACATCTTGAAGTATCATTTGTAGAGCAGGTTTGGAAGAGGCAAATTCTTTTAGCTTTTCTTTACTATGGAAGAATTTTATTTCATTTTCAAAGACAAAAGAAAGCTTTGCAGGGTATGTTATCTTAGGCTGACAATTTTTTTCTTTTAGAATCTGGAATATGTCACTCCATTCTCTTCTGGCCTGTAGAGTTTCCTGTGAGAGATCTCCTGTGAGCTTAATTGGCCTTCCTTTATATGTCAATTGATGTTTTTCACGTGCACATTTAAGGATCTTTTCCTTATGTTCAATTGAAGAGAGCTTGATAATCATATGTCTTGGTGAAGATCGCTTTTGATCAAGCCTCTTGGGAGTTCTGTGGCCCTCCTGGATCTTGTTTCCCAATTCTTTCTCCAGATAAGGGAAATTTTCCTTGATTATCTCATTAAATACATTTGCAAATTCACCTTGTTTTTCTGCCCCTTCCAGGACTTCCATAACTCTTATATTTGGCCTCTTAATAGTGTCTTTCAATTCTTGAATACTTTTTTTGGCCTGATCCAGCTCTGCTTCCAGCTTTTTGTTTGCTTCCCCCTGGTGACAGGAGATATCTCCCAATTCTGATGTTTTTTCTTCTGCTTGCTTCATTTTATTTTGGAGACTCTCCACTGTACTTGTAATTTGCTCTACTGTGTTCTTAATTTCTGATATTCCAGTCTTGATTTGCTTTACTGCTTCCTTAAATTCTTTGAACTCTTGTATGTGCTTCTCATTTTTGACCAGAATCTTTAAAATGAGTCTTATGGATTCTGCGTCCCCCATTTTCTTGATGGCTTCCTCAGTTAACTCTGAGGTTGGCATAGGGTTTTGCTCCAGTGCAGGGGAGTTTTCAGTAATATTCATTGTGCCTTTGTCTCTTCTTTTGCTCTTGATCATTGTACTTCTGGTTAGCAGTCTTCTTTTTGGGGCAGGTTTCTAAGCTGTGTGAACCACAGGTCTACAATGCAATTTTACTTATTGCAGTTGGTACACAACTTTTTCTTGCAGCCACTGGTGCCACAACCCCCAGCGAGTTCCAGGTCTGGCTTCTTATGTCAGATATCCACCGTGGTCTCCACAGCCCCAGCTCTTGGCTCACCACTCTCCAACTCCTGTGATACCGTACTGAGGCTGCACTGTTGTCTCTGCAACCTTTCTCCCTCTTCCGGTTGGAGTAGGTTCCAGGATTAAAGAGACACTAGGTGTACTATCTAGTTAGGTTGTTGGTGGCGCTGATCTTGTCGGAACTGGTTGGATGTTAGGTCTGGGTGCCACAGGGACCTGTTTTGACCGGTACGATGCCTCACTAGGTATTATTTTCCTGTGGGACCTCAGCAAGCTCTCGCGAGCTCAGCACATGCGCAGTTCACTGTTGTCCCTGCAGTCCAAAAGCTATTGCCACAGTGCACAAAATGGCGCCCGACGTGCTACCACAACAGTTCTTGATCTGCTGGCTGTCAGATCTGAGGGCTACCCATACCTACTCCGGATGGAACCCGTAGAATGCCACGTCGTTGCAGTTCACCGAGTCAGAAACGAGCTCACTCCCCACTCAGAGCATGCGCAGTCCTTTCCTTTGCCCTTTCCTCCTTAGGCAAAATGGCAAACACTTCAGCTCTAGGGGGCTGCCTGGGCTATAAAATTCTCGCTGTTCTCACACTGCCCACCTGGGATCTGCTGCTCTGTCTCTGCTCCTGGTCAAATCAAACGGACCAGCAGGACAGACAGTTCCCGTCTGGGTTCACCTCCCAAGATCCCAGTGAAAGTCCCTTCCCACCTGGTTGCTGATTCCGGCTGCTGGTGGAGTTTAGATCGCTGTGCTGGAATATCATTCACTGCAACACCACACCGCTGTGCCTGCTGCTTTCCTGTGTCTGTCAGTCTCCAGATACCCCTCTGCTG
Source organism: Ochotona curzoniae (assembly GCF_017591425.1). Classification (NCBI taxonomy): domain Eukaryota; kingdom Metazoa; phylum Chordata; class Mammalia; order Lagomorpha; family Ochotonidae; genus Ochotona; species Ochotona curzoniae. The sequence goes on from NW_024467087.1 coordinate 46,653,075, forward strand.
TTGTTCTGTCCTTTCGTATTTCCTGAAATATGTCCTCTCTGTTTCATTCTGGTTAAATGCTTCTCCGTCTGTTTAAACGTGTCCTTACCCTATTCCACCATCTTGATTCTCAGTAGTATATTACTTTGTAACTGTAAAAATGTCCCCGCCTTGCAATTTATGTTCCTGTGTATCTTAATGCATGGGGTTATTTCCTTTAGTTTGTGGTAACTTAAATGAAAAGAGAGCGAGAACTTACCTTGTGCCATTTGTTACTTTATTTCATTTTTTAAATTATCATTATCATTTTATGATACAGTTCCATAGACCCTGGGATTTCCCTTACCCTCTCCATAAGTCCCCCCACACTGAATTTCCCTATAATTTTACAATAGTATAGTTCTTCATAAACAGTCATATGTCCATCACTGTGGGTAAGGACAATGGCACAGAGACCAGCATTCTATTGTCAAAATATAGTAAACAGTTTCATTGGGAGTCCATCTTTGATCTGGAAGTAGAGATCCATATTGCATTGTATCCTCACATCTGGATATGATATTCCTCATTACACAGTTATTATACATCTGTTTAAATGAAAAGTCTAGAACAAAATCAACAATAGGAAGAAAAACAGAAATTTACAACATCATGAAGTTAAATAACATGCCATGCAGTTAAGTAATATGCTACTGAATAGCTAATGTGTTGTTGAAGAAATTAAAAAAAGAAAATCAAGGACCTTCACTGAGAAAATGATGCTACTGTATGATCTATGAATCAGTGAAGAATTTAATGAGAAATAAGATGTTCTGAAAAGATACAACAACAACAAAAGAATCACAAAAATCTCAAAATCCATAATGTATAGTTTCCACTGATTTTTGTTGGTAAGTTATGTCTCCTGTAGGCAACAAATAGATTTTTTAAAATCCAGTCTACTAATCTATGACATTTGATTGAGCTTAAGCCCTTTACATTCAGGGTTAATATGTATGGGTAGTAATTTGTTCCTGTCTTTTTAGCAATGGACTATTCATTGATTTAGTCTTGTTACTTTATTGGATGTTTTTCATTTTTTCCTTTGGTTTTGGTAAGTGCTATTTCTCTTCTTTGTCAAGATGAATCTTTAAATATCCTTTGTAGGGCAGGTTTGGAAGAGACATACTCTTGTAAACTTACGTTACTGTGGAAGAATTTTATTTCGTTTACAAAGACAAAGGAAAGCTTTTGCAGGTACGTTATCCTGGGCTGACAATTTTTTGCTTTTAGAATCTGGAACATGTCACTCCTTTCTCTTCTGGCCTGTAGAGTTTATTGTGGAGAGGTCTCTTGTGAACTTAATTGGCATTCCTTAATATGTTAATTGATTTTTTTTTTCAAATGAACGTAAAAGGATCTTTTTTTATGTTCTATTTAAGAGAGCTTGATTATCATGTGGTGTTGTAAAGACTGCATTTGTTCAACCCTTTTAGGAGTTATGGTCCTCCTAAATGTTTCTTTTTCCAATGTTTTCTCCAGATTACAGAAATGTTCGCTTATTATTTCATTAAATACGTTTGTAAATCCTGCTTCTCTTTCTGTACCTTCTGTGACTTCCATCAATCTTACATTTGGCCTTCTAACAGTGTCTTTCAATTCCTGAATACTTTTTTTGGCTTGATCCAACTCTGCTTCCAGCTTTTTGTTTGCTTTCCCCTGGTGACAGGAAATATCTTCCAATTCTGAGATTCTTTCTTCTGCTTCCATCATTCTATTTTGGAGACACTCCACTGTACTTTTAATTTGCTCCACTGTATTCTAAAATTCTGATATATTTGCTTTCATTTGATTCATTTTCTGTGTGACATATTCCTTAAATTCCTTGAGCCACTAAGCATGTATGACATGCTTCTTATTGTTGATTAGAAGCTTTGCAACAAATGTTTTGAATTCTGTATTCCCCGTTTTCTTGATGTAATCCTCAATTAACACTGAGGTTAACAAAGGTGTTTGCTCCTTTGCAGGGGAGTCTTCAGTAATATTCATCATGCCTTTTTCTCTTCTTTTGCTCTTGCTCATTGTACTTCTGATAAGCAGAGTCTTCTCCTTGGGGCAGGTTTCTACATTGTATAACCCACAGTTATACAATTTGATTTTACTTATTGAGGTTGGTACACAGCTCTTTGATGCAATCACTCATGCCATTAACTCCAGCGAGTTCCAGGTCTGGGTTCCTATGTCAGACTTCCACCATGGTATCTGTAGCCAGCTCCTGCTCATCATTCTCTACTTCTTACGATCCTGTGCTGAGGCTGCACTATACAACCTTTCTCCCACTTCTGATTCAAGCAATTCCCAGGATTAGGGAAATACCAGGTGTCCTAAATAGCTAGAGTGTTGGTGGAGATGATCTTGCCAGAATCCTCATGTTGCTAAGTCTGAGGGCCACAGGGACCCATTTTGACTGTATGATTCTAAAACTGTTTTATTTTCCCTGTGATACCAGTGCAATGCACTGAGTTGAGTGTGTTCACTCCCAGCTCAGTGCATGCATAGCTCACTGTTGTCCTTGCAGTCTTAAACCCTTTGCCATACTGTACAAAATGGCACCTGAGATTCCTCACATCTGAGGGCTACCTGGACCTGTCTTGGGTGGAACTTGTAGGATGCCACGTTGCTGTATTTTACTGAGCCAGAAATCAGTTCACTCACAGCTCAGTGCATGTGCAGCCTTCTCTCATAGTCTTTGGCTCCCTACACAAAATGGTGCTTGATTTGGCTCTAGGGGGCAGACTGGGATGTGAAATCCACTCCGTTCCAGCACTGCCTATCTGGGATCTGCTTCTCTGTCTCTGCAAATCAAACAGATCAGTAGAATCGGCAGTTCTTTGGGTTCACCTCCTTGGCTCATGGTTAATGTCTCTTCGCACCTTGTTACTGGTGGAATTCCAGCTGCAGATGCAGTTCAGATTGCCATTCACTCAATGCTGCTGTTGTGTCCACTGCTTTCCCATGTCTGGCAGTCTCCAGGTATCCTTCTTCTGTCATTCAGTTCTTTCCTGTTTCCTGTAATGTGTCCTTTCTGCCCCACACTGGCTAATGTTTCTCTGTTTAAACATGTCCTATCTTATTCTGACATGCTGATTCTTGTCTCATTTTTTTTTACAATGTGCATTAAATAATATTTATTTTTGAAAATCAAATAGTTTGCACCATATTTTTGGAAAATAGTCATAACTGATATTAACATACCTGTGGACTTAATCATGTTTACATGTTTACCAAAATTAACATTTTGTTCTTCCTATAGAACAACTATGAAATGATGGGAAAATATTTTTAAGAATCACTTTGTTCTGTACCAAGATATAACTGGATCAGCTTTTTAAAATCATATGTCACTTTCATGACACTCTCTAGTAATTTTAAATTGTTATTAATTTATAATGCAAAATTATCATTATAGGTGATTTTAATTCCTGCTTAATTATGACTATAAGATAAAATGAAAATTTACAAAAAAAATATTGGATGGGAAATTCTCCTTTTTTTAAATTGATTTTTATTTTTGTTTGAAAGGTAGACTTTATAGAGGAAAGACAGAAAGAAAGGTCTTTTATCTGTTGGTTCACTCCCTAAATGGCTGCAATGTCCAGAATTGAGCGGAACCAAAGCAGGGAGCTAAGAGGTTCCAGTGGTCTCCCTCATGAGTGTAGGGGCCTAATGATTTGAACCATTCTTTCCTGTCTTCCTAGGCCACAATCAGGGAACTGGATGGGAAGCTCAGTAGCCGGAACACAAAATGGTGCCAATATGGAATGTCAGTGCAGCAATTAGACTGCTACACGATGGTGCTGATCCAGTGAAATTCTCATATAAAAACGTTTTTATGAGACTCCAATTTATCTTAATGTCTTATGTATTTGTCTCCTGCGTATAGCAACCCTACATATATAACATGAAATTTTAGGGATCATCAGTGATTACACAACAGACTAATGTGCTACTTTCTGTCAATGGCTATAAAGCTGTATAATTTGAGACCGTGGAAAGATTTAATGAAAAGAGTGAGACTCAAATAGAAACACTAAATTGTTTCCCCACTCGAGGGAAGATTTTTCTTAGTGAATCGATTGACTATAATTTAAAACTGATTTTATTCTCACATACTAAATCACCAACTATAGAAATATTCTGATCTCTTTTTATGATCCCAAAATTAAATTTATGTATGTGAGTGTTTTGGCAGTTCCATTTTATCCATTCTATCCCATTTATACATGTATATTACATGTATAATTACTCAAATGTGGTTAGGTTATTTACACCTATTAAAACAGTTGTTGGTGTGACTACTGAATCCACACCAACAAAGTACAGTTGTATCTGGCTGAAGGCTGGAAACTATATTACAAAATAATGCAATCTCTTTTCCCCAATCCTTGGACTTAGAATATTTGGTTCTTATGTCTCTCAAACTTCAGGGAATTCACAACTCCTAAACTTTTAACTTTTGCTATCAATCACTCTTTGTCAGCTTGGCATGCAACTCAAATGTACGTTTTTCAATTTATTCCAAGTAAACAAAGTATATAAAAAAAGGAGTTATATAGACATTCTTGTCGTACTTGCTCTGGACTAAATCAGAGTTGACTACCGTCCTTGTGAAAGAGATTTTGTCTCTTTCAAGAGCTATGTATTGTACTTGTATGTGCCCTTGTGATATATCCTAGCTATTGATTGCAAGGAAAGAAGCCAAAGTCTTCACAGTTATATTTCAGTATCTTTCCATTTATTTGGACTATGGAGAGAGTCCTTGGAGAGAACTTCCAGATTGCAATAAGGAAATTGCATTTTCTGCGTATAGATAAAATGGAACTGCTGAAGCACTCACATAGACTGTAGGAGTTGTGATAGTCCTTGAATATGATTAGCCACATTGCACTGAGATATGTATGGCTTTTCAAGGTGACCTGCTCACTTGTAAAGCAGGCAAGATTAGTTGCTAGAAGCAATGGTCTTAAAAAGACTCAGAGTGTACTAAAAAGTAGAGTTTAACTCAGCATAGGAATATACGATTCTAGAAAGTTACTTAACAGAGAGAGAGAGAAAAAAAAAGCAGTACATAGAGATTCTAAGGGAAAAGTAATTGTTTCTTCTTGTTTCCAAGAGAATATGTCCTGACGTTTCTCCCTCAGAACTGCTTGGTACCAGTGTTTTCTTAACTTGCTTATATTTTCATTCACTTAGTGGAATATTAACTTATTCAAGATCACGAGTTCTCTCCATAATCTGAAAATCATATTATGATATGATTATTAGTTATCTTTAATAAGATTTTATGAAAGAGATAAAAAAATCAATCTCTTATGGACTCTGTGTTTTTAGAAAGTAGTACTTCATAAAGAAGACTGCCATTTAAAGGTGAAAAATAAACTGCACATTTATTGTCTCCTCAGTTCTCATTTAATTAAGGAAAAAACTCAATGGAAACACTACTTCTTTTCCTTCTTCTTAGTTATTTGTTCGACCATTCACAAAAAAATTGATGGAATATCTATATGGAAATAATTAAGCCCTATTAATAACTCAGAGTCGTCATAAATAATGATCATAAAAGTAACTCCAATCATATACATAATTTTTAGGATTTTATTATTGTTTTTAAAAAAATATCACAGCTAATTTGCTCTTGTTTCTTAAAAGTGCTGCAATGTTATGTTGGGGGAGGGGGAATCCAGTTCCTAAAAAACCGTGTCACATAATGCAATGCAATAAAAAAATAAATAAATAAAATGAAATTTAAAAAAAAGAAAGAAAAAAACCAAATCATATTAAATAGTTACTATTAAAATGTTGCCTTGATTCATTTTTTGTAATTGTCAGTAAGATCTGCAATTATGTTCAATGTCATCATGCAATATTCTATTCATAACTTCATTGAAGTCCAGTGTAATACTACAGTAATCATCTTACATCAATATAGTTTATTTTCATGTTAGCATTTAATAGCATTATTTTACATATGCATGATAATCTAGGTGCTATTTTATAACAATTCTCTTTCTGTCTCCATTTTTGTTTTCTAGTTACACCACTACATCAGTTATATCAGGAATTTTCTCAATGAAACTTATGCTGTTTAGGAAACTTATCCAGTAAAATCAGATACTTAAAGTTTTCCCCAAAGGTAAGTGAACTGGAATCTTGACCTTATTTATATCTCAGCTTACTTAAAGTGTTCTTTTTTTTTTCTGTTATTCAACAAACTTTAAAAAAGTTTCCATGAGTCATTGCCTGATTTGTATGATACATTGGGTATGGTGCAGTCTTCTTGTGTGAATATAATGGATGTGTATGCAAATCTGTCTTGTTGTGTCTTCTTGCACAATAATTTTCCTCAAGGATTATATTCATTTATAGAGAAAAACAAAGTTTGAAAAAACTTTCATGTGAAAGTATTAATTTTGTTCTGTTTAAAATGGGTCTTTTGGGCCCGGAGCGTTAGAGTAGTGGTTAAAGTCCTTGCCTTGCATGCACCGGGATCTCATATAGGCACCGGTTCTAATCCCAGCAGCCCTGCTTCCCATCCAGCTCCCTGCTTGTAGCCTGGGAAAGCAGTCAAGGATGTCCCAAGGTCTTGGGACCCTGCACCTGCATGAGAGACCTAGAAGAGCTCCTGGCTACTGGCTTCGGATTGGCTCAGCTCCAGCCGTTGGGGCCATTGGGGCCGTTGGGGCTGTTGGGGCCATTGGGGCTGCTTGGCGAGTGAACCATTGGACGGAAGATCTTCCTCTCTGTCTCTCCTCTCTGTATATCTGGCTTTCCAATAAAAAAAAAATAAATCTTTTTAAAAAAGTGTCTTTTAGCTAACATTATCTAATACTATTTATATTCACTCATGTTAATACTTTCGATTGCAACAATCAGAGATGTGTACGTGTGTGTGTGTTGTGAGAAGGGTAAAAGTTTCAGTTGGACCGTGAAATGAGTAAAAACAATAAAATGAAGGAAGAAATTTATACTAAATTTATCTAGAATTCATAGCATCATTCTCATTTATTCTGTTTTATTTCTTATTTTTTAAAATTGCAGTCATATTTTTTCTGTCCTTATTATTTGTATATTTAATTCCCATTAAGAAATAGCTTGTAATTTCTGCTCTTCCCATGCCTTAAATTCCCAGGACACATGGAAATTTGAAGTTAATAGATGAAGCTGTGCATGTACTTTTAATATTATAAGCAGCAGAATTTGCATCCTTATAAGTGTTGTATGAAGTCCAACTTGAAAAATATATATTCCCTTAACTCTGACAATCCACCAACATGAACTAGATTGAATAAATACAAATGCATTATTATTGTAGCAGTGTAGTCCTTCAGTAATATTCACCAGTCCAGCTTTCTGCTATTTGCAAATATTATGATACTGTAGGTATAGACAAAGTTGGAATGTCCAGCATCTTTTTGTCATTGTTCATTGTCATTGTTCATTGTCATTTGTTCATTGATAGTTCTTCTTTTATTCAAGAGTAGATATGCATACTACATTTCTTCACTTCTTGATTTGCTAGTCACCATTACGGAGTTTCTCTTCATAAATAAATATATATATGTATATATTTATATATTATATATTTATAAATAAACATATATATATGTTTACATATATATCTGTTGATCCGTTGATCTTTTCCCAACACTTTTAAAGGCAATTAATTTTCTCCAAACATAATAGCTTACATTGCCTCCTAATTAGACTACCAGCTACATGAGATATTATGCAACAAAAAAAAATGACTATGTGATCAAATAAGTGGAAATTCACATTACTAGGTTAAAGAAGTCTATATCCTGCAGAATTTCTCCTCATATACTAATATGTTATAAAAAAAGGAAAATACAGTTGTGCTACATTTCCAAAATAATACCTAGGGAGGATTGTATTTTTAAAAATTTTCCAGCAATACCTGTGCTGGATGCCCAAAGAATTTGAACATGTTATTTGAAAGAAGCAACCACACCACTGTGTTTACAACAACACTCTTCCCAATAGCTAAAACTTGGAAACAACCAAGGTATCAGTCATCAGATGAATGCATAAAAAATGTGTTGCACACACACATGTACACGCACAATGCAATATTATAACAACTATAAAAACAATGAATTTTTACAGCATGCAGTAAAATGGTTGCAACTGGAGGATATAATATTAAGTAAAATAAATCAGACTCAGAAATATAAATACTGCCTATTAAATAGAACTTTGTTTTATATACATATATATATAACGTGTATATAATATACATATGTATAATATATATGTTATATATATATATATTTGTCAAACCCATAGTTAAGAATGTTATACCATCATAGTTTCACTGATCTGTGATTATTCAAAGTTTACTGTATATGGGTGAAATAGGCACTTTTCCATTTGGTTATTATTCATAGCCATTGTCTATATTCCCACTAAACTCAGTTCTTCCTTTTCATTTATCAAACTTCTTATTTAGTAAAGCATTAGGCTTTTTTTTACTGTAATATGCAGTTAAAATATGTTTTCTCTAAAACTAAAAAAAAATAAAGAATAAGTGAGAATAAGAGGGTGGTAGGAAGAAGAGGGCAACAATATCTTCTTAGAATTGTTATCTACAACAAAATAAGAACTGTGTCTGAAAAGTAGATTGAATCTGTCAAAACTAATTAAAAATAAAGTGAATGTATAGATGTAATATTTTTAAATCTGCATGTATTTTCTCTTTAAAAAAACATGGAACAGTCACACACACATGCACACACACACGAGAGAGAGAGAGAGAGAGAGAGAGAGAGAGAGAATTTTTTTGACACATTTGTTCACTGCTTGGAACAGCTGTGCATAGCCAGGATGAAGCCAGGAGACTGAAACACAAACTTGATCTTCCACCTAGGTGGCATGAGCCCAGATATTGAAGCATTGCTGTTGCCCCTCATTGTGTGCATTTACAGTATGCTGAAGTCAGAAGTGGAGCTGACACTACCATAGGCACACTGTTGTGGGTTATGGCCATCCCCAGCAGCATTTTATCTATAGTACCAATTGTCCTAACAGGAGGAATGACTTAATAGTTTCCTTAAAAATATCAGTAACCTAAAAAAAATCAGTAGCTTTTAGAAATTTTGATGGAGCTGGCATATAATCAGAGTTCTTGTAAAATGTTCATTAAGTGGATAAAATTTTAAAAATCATGAAAACCCTTTCAATATTCAAAATATGTAACACCATAAAATTAAATGCTAAAAATAATACCTTTAGCACACAATTGTAGATAAACTTTAGTTTAGATATATGATTATTATTTACATTTGTAAAATTCAATCCTGGTCTCCTTCTATTTCTTCCCCCCTATTGGTCCAATTTATTCTTTCATGTTGGTCACAAAACAGGACTGTATGAGAACATATCATCTATTTTTCTCTACCACAACTGATTGCAAAGATTTTGGTTGTTTCATTCAGTTGGGAATATTCCACAGAACAATATTAAAAGAAAAAAAATAGTTTTGGGCTTTCTTTTATTCTTACAGATCTACTAAATAACATGAAAAACATACCAAGTCGTTACAATTAAATACTGAGGAATTCCCACTCAACAAAACCCAGGTCACAATAGCTGAAAAAAGAAAAATTACTTCATATAAAAAAGAAACTATGGCATTTCAGAAAATAAACTTGAAGTGTACTCTAGGCACAAAACATTTCCTTCCTCTTAATCCCAGAGTAGGGTAAACTGTTCTATTATAGAGCTTAATGACTATAAATACTAATGGGATAAATGTGATACTTGGAACATTTTCCTTAGAACAATATTGATCACAGATCAGCATTTCAAACACAGTGTAGTTCTGCAACTGATTTTTAATTTTTTTTTTCTGTGTGCATTGGAGCACAATAGAATAGGTTGCAAAGCTTTGTGTTTTGTGTGGTGAAAACTGGAAGATTCCTTAGTGTTTTGCAAGATTCAGAAATCATGCTGCACACTCACTTATAGAGACAAACAAAGAAGAATTTTGACGTTGGAATTAAAGACAAACAAGCTAGTGCAATTTCCCTGGAATTACAAGATATCTTATTATGTCTGTAAGATAGTGATTATTTAAAATAGCAAAAAATATAATCAATGCCGAAGTTCATCCTGGATACCAACTTAATCAGAAATATATGTTTTTGAAAGACTGTGTGATATAAATGTAGTTATGGGAAATATTAGCATAAAATCATTTCTGCACTACTATTTTGATAACAATATTTAAATTAATTGTATTTTGCATTATTCAGCTTAACTTTAAAGTAGACTTAATTCATCATCTTTAACACCAGTATGCTTGGATTCAGAATATTGGGACCAGCTTTGTGGCATAGCAACACGTCTGTAACACTGGAATATCACATGGGTTCAGGTTTGAATCCTGGATGCTCTACTTCCATTTCATCTCCCTTCTAAGAATTGTCCAAGTGTTTTGGCTTCTTTCATAAACATGGTAAATTCACACAGAGTTCTGTGTTCCTTCCTTCGGCCTTGTTGAGCCCTGACTCTTGTGGTCATTTTGGGAGTGAACCATGAGATGGAAGATTTCTTTTTGTTTCTCCCTCTCTGTCAAACTCTACCTTTCAATTTAATAACTAAGCCTCTTAAAAAAGAATATTTTGTTCAAAATCTGTCTCTGCCACTTAGTGCTTATGGGTTTGACCTGGGTTTCCTCATGTGTATAACAAACTTAATGAGAATTACGTGACACAATATATGAAAAGCATTTAGCATATATCTTAACATTAAATGTATTAAATTTATGATCATATTACATGTTTAATATTCCAAAAGCATTAAAATTATGATCATAGCCACATACCCTTTTTGTATTGAGGGTAGGTAAATACGTTAGGTGCTGGGGTACTCATTTTTTAAAAATGTATTTAAATTTTTTTTAATTAGAAAGTCAGATATACAGAGAGGAGAGAGATGGAGAGGAAGATTTTCTGTCCATTGATTCACCCTGAAGTGGCCACTACAGCTGGAGCTGAGCCAATCCAGAGCCCGGAGCCCAGAGCCTTCTCTGGGTCTCCCATGAGGCTGCAGGGTCCCAAGACCCTGGGCCATCCTCGATTGATTTCCCAGGCCACAAGCATGGAGCTAGATGGGAAGTGGGGCCACAAGGATTAGAACCGGCACTCATATGGGATCCCGGCATGTGCAAGGAGATTACCTTAGCCATTTGGCTACCACGCCAGGCCCTGGGATACTCATTGAGTCATCAATGTTTATCAACTACCTTCTATATCCCAATCACTGGGAATAGAAAGTTGAAGCACATAGAGCTGTGTGCCAAGTGACTGGTGATCTAATACAGAATTGACATGCTCTGCCTTTGAAAAGATGGATTTTGAAGGCTAACAAACATTGAAAAGCAGTAAATACATGCTAAAAGAATGCTGACAGAGCACATCTTGTAGGTCTGCAAAATAAAACTCTTTTTGCTATATCAAGTGAAGACTTTTAGGAAGAATGTGGACAAGTGAATGCTCAGAGTGCATAGGGTATCGGAATTCAAAGGTATTTAATGAGTCTTCTGCTTCGAACCCCCCCCCCCCCATTTTGTAAAGAAGGATGTAAAAATAATATAGTAGTGACTTACTCAAAGGCATGTTTTAAGTAACTTATAAAGCTAAGACTTCTTTTTTTTTTTAAATTTCTAGATTCAGACTCTATTTGCCACGTTACGTTCGTGTTTTGAGTAAATGCTATTGCCGCTTTTTTTTTTTAAATGTGAGACTGATTGAAAAAAAACATAGCGTAGAGCTCTAGGACTGTTATCCAGTATCTTTGCAGGAGACTTCCCTTTACTTCAGTTACTTTAACTGGAAAATGAAAAGCAAGACCTTTGCGGCTGATCCATTCTATTTAATAATACTTCTGAAGTGATTTAAAGGCCAACTTACCTTCACTAAAGTCAGCTAATACCTTACTTCAAGTTGACCATGCACAGTAACGTTTCCTAACAATAATTATGCTATTGTGGTATATTTCACTGTATTTCCTCAAAAATTAGGAAATTTTCAGCCTACAATTGTATTATACTTGAATATAAAATGTATTAATACAAAGATTTACTTATAACATTTTACAATAAGGAAAACAATTAGCAACCATATACCGTTTCCTTGCAGTGTATCACTCACACACACACACACACACACACACACACACACACTGCATAGATTATGTCCCTCCACAGATTCTTTTATATCTACAACAATTATAGGTAGATAGGTTCCCCAAAGAAAAGAGCAGTAAACATTCCCATAACATATTGCTTTTAAGATTTGTATTATTTTTAATTGAAAGAGTGGAAAGGTAGTGGGAAAGATCTTCTAGCTGCTGGTTCTACCCCCAAAGGCTAGAACTGATCTGATCCCAAACCAGAACTTCTTCTGGGTCTCCCACATGTGTTCAGAGGCTTATGGACTTGGGCCATCCTCCTCTGCTTTTCCATACCATAAGCTGGATCAGAAGTGGATACTGTAGGATACAAACCAGTGCTGAATACTAAAATGAAAATGGACACGAGACAGCTGAATAGAACCCTACAGCTATTTTAAGGTGGATAGAAGCCGGTTGTATATAAACTAAAATTGAAATGTCAATGAAGTAGTCACAGGATGTGGTTAAGATCCTGCATTTTTTTTTTAACATATTGATTACTCAATACCATGTCAATTAACTCCTTAATGATGTAAATTATTGTTGATGTTGTGTTGGGGCTTTTAATTGGTCGGAATGATATTCTTCCACGTCAGCCTTCAGACCAGAGATGGTCTCCTCAAGAAACCATTGACTGTATCTGGACAATAAGAAGCTGGACTGCATGCTTGGCATATACCTGCAATGAAAGAATCTTGACTTGATTTGAACTGTAATATTGCAACAAGGTGGAGGAATCCACCATGGGGAGAGGCCACAGGGAGAAGATGGGGGAATCCCAGAGCCTATAAAACCATGTCACAAAATGAAATATAATCAATAAAAAAAATTCAGTCTCCTCATCTATTAAATAAACAAAATTATGCATAAGGAAGACTATGGTTGTAAGGTTGAAATAAGATACATTATTTAAAGTTTGTAACCTGCTGTGTACCAGGAAAAATACATAAGGAATGGGGATTTCACTCTCCCAGTTTGGGGACATCATCCTGACTTGTACGTGTTTAACAGTTTCCAAATATGTGAAACAATGGGAGAGAATGAATTGGCAAATCAGCAGGGAGCCGTCCTGTAACGGCTGGCAGCTGGGTGAGTGCTGAATGAGGCATCACCAGTGACTTGATCATGTGTTACCATTTGGCAGCCTATTTAAATACTTAAGTTTTTTGTTTGTTTGTTTGTTTTTGTTGTTGTTGTTTTTAATGAGTGCTGGATAAGGCAGCAGGAGAGAAAAATGAAAGCCACAAACCTTAAAGAGATCAAAGAATGAATTTATCTGTTCAAGATAATATTGGAAATATTTGTAAAAAAAAAAAGATACACAGATGATAGTGGATTAACAAAATATAAATGTAGATAAAACAAGAAGCAAAAACATAGTGAGAAAATATAACTTCACCATTATATGAATGTATACAGTCAGATTTTGAAGCTCTTTCTAGTGACGTTCAGCATGGAAGGAGTAGAAGCAAGAATTACCAAGCTCGTGACTGTTTCACTTCTGAGTGTTGCTAATGGACATGGTGAGGGATGTATATGGTTTCAGGGAAGCATCATAGCCTTTGTTGGCTTTGATGTATTTATTTACATTTGGTCTTTGTGCTATACATAAATTTCTACATATTTGGGGGGTTACGTGATGTTTGATGTATGTGTATATTGTGCAATGTTAAAGTAGGGTCAAAGAAATATATCTGCTCAAGTATTCATCATTTTTCTGTGGTAAAAAGATCCACTCTGGGCCTGGCACAGTGGCTTGATTGCCATTCTCTACAAGCAGCAGTATTCCATATGGGCTGCTTCAGGTCCTGGCTTCTCCAGGTCACACCCAGCTCCCTGATTGTAGCCTGGGAGAGTCACAGCAGTTGGCCCAATGCCTCGAGACTCTGCAAATCCATATGAGAGACTAGGAAGAAGCCCCTGGCTCCTGCGTTCAGATCAGCTCAGCTTTGGTCATCACAGCCCTTTGAAGAGTCAACTGACAGATGAAAGATCTTTTTCTCTGTTTGTCCTCTCTAAATCTGCATTTCCACAAAAATAAATTTATCTTTTTAAAAAGATGCAAAGTTCATCCTAATCTACAGTCTACTGTGAGATAAAACATCAGATTTTTAAAATCTAATTATAATCAAACTTCCCGCTCCCTTCCTGTTCTATATTCTCTTCAACAAAAGGAAACTGCCATTCTACTTTCAAATTCTATTGGATCAATTTTATCAAATTCCATATATGAATGAGATCATGCACTATTTGTCTTTCTGTGTTTGAATTTTTCACTTAATAATGATCTTGTCCAAGAAGGTTGCTATAAATGATAGAATTTCATTATTTTTAAATTAAATAGTATTCCATGAGGTACAAGCCTGACATTTTCTTTATCCATACATAAGTGGATAAACACTTAGATGGTTTCATTTCCTGTCTATTTTGAAGAGTGTGCAATAAACATGGAAATACAACTGTTTCTCTTAAAGGCTGAATTATTTCCCTTGGATATGTACATAAGAAATTAATTCCTTAGTTTTTTTCCACAAGGGTTACACTTAACTTGCATTCCAATCATCAGCACATAAAAGTTCCTTTTCCCTACATACTTGGCAGCACCTATTACTATTTGTCATTTTGATGACAACCAATATAACTGGAGAAGGAGTAATATTTTATTGAAATTTGAATTTGTAATTTCTTGATGATTAGTGTTAAACACGTTATATGTACATATTGCCTATTTGTAAGTCTTTGTGTGTCTTGTTTTTTAACATACCTCAACAGTTTTAATGATTGTATTGTCAAAACCTTGTTATTGGGTTTGGCATTGTGACACCTCCATTGTCCACAAATATATGAATTCCTATTCAAACTCTGTCTGTTCTACTTCTCATTCAGATCCCTGTTAATGTTCCTGGGAAAGCAGCAGAGGAAAGCCGAGGTGCTTGTGCCCATGCCAACCACATGGGAGACCGAGGTGGAATCTCTCTTAGCACATACATATTTTTGTTCATACTGTGTGCTTGCACATGAATTAAACCATCCCAGATGAAGACAGATTTCTACACCCTTGGCATAGTATTCCAAGTCTATACTTGTAAGTTAGAAAGAACTTAATGTACTCAGTTTTTCTTATTCTTGAATACAAACAGACTTGCTGGAAAACTCATCCTAAGGTTTTGAAAATTTATTTTTTTACTTATAAGGTTAAACTTAGAAATGCATAATTCTTTTTTTTTTAAAGATTTATTTTTTTATTTTTATTGGAAAGGCGGATATACAGAAAGGAGAGACAGAGAGGAAGATCTTCCGTCCGATGATTCACTCCCCAAGTGAGCGCAACGGGCCGATGCTATGCCGATCCGAAGCCAGGAGCCTCTTCCAGGTCTCCCACGCGGGTGCAGGGTCCCAAAGCTTTGGGCTGTCCTGGACTGCTTTCCCAGGCCACAGGCAGGGAGCTGGAAGGGAAGCGGGGCTGCCGGGATTAGAACCGGCGCCCATATGGGATCCCGGGCATTCAAGGTGAGGACCTTTAACCACTTGCGCCACCGCGCTGGGCCCGAAATGCATAATTCTTATATCTAGACCTTTCCCATGATTTCATTTCTAATATTCATTAGTCTCCCCAGCTATCAATAAGATCTTACAACCAGTAAGTAGTTACCCTAAAATGAACTCACTTGTGTTAAGCACCCTAGGAAACACACTAGGTTTTACACATTCGATTAAATCAGGGATATTGAAATCACTTTTTATAAGGTCATCCTGTGGAATTCTGTAATGTCACATTTTATAAATCAGATTATGATTAACTACTCACAAGAGCTACAAATTATAGAAGAGGAAATAAAGCATTTTTCAATTAATTTTCCCTTTATCTCTCTAATCTACTTTCCTGATAGGGTTATTGTGCTGCCAAGCATAGACTTCCTTGTTTCATGTATATTTATAGTAACTAATAATAAAGTTATGTTTTTTAAAAGAAGTTATTCAATTTTTATTTTTAATCTGCATCTGCTAACATCTTCAAAACAGAAAAAAGAAAAAAATACAATTCTTCAGTTATTCTTGTTGAAAGGTATGAAATACATAAGTAAGATTTCTAGGGCAGAGTTTTCCTATTAAATGAATGCAGGAAAAATAATGATAAACTCATGGTTATTGCTTTTTTATATTTCATGTGCTATCATCCAGTTGATTAGAAACCAATCTTGTTTCTGGGCTCCCAGTTTTATTATGTAGCTTAACTGTTTAAAAGGACTTCACATATGAATAAAATTATTTTCTTTTGCTTCACTGTGCTATATTAATAAAATTGAATCAGTGTCAATATGACTTTGTTGTGTCTTCTCATTGTTGTATCTAGGCATTTTTCTATAGCTTATTTTAGAAACCTAGAAAATATGTTCCTATTCTATATTTTGCAGTCATTTATCAGTTTATAAAAAATTTTAGTAAGTATAGAGATTTATTTTACCTAGTTCTCATCTGTGATATGTGACTTCTATTGATATTCTGCATGTTGATCTGAAAGAATGTAGCTTTGCTTATTCTGATTTACTTATTTAGTCATTTAGTGCTTTGAGACAATGATTTTTTTTTGAGACAATGATTCAGTAGTTTATTATAGTTACTGAAGTCCATATTTCTAAATTTCTCATAGGAAACACAGTATATTGCTTTTAGAGAGAAAATCCTTGGAGTCAATATTGTAAAATATGAGAGGAACCTGAAATTTTCTGTTTATATGACTATAATTTGCTACTTATTATATAGTAGATTTTCTCTTATTTTTCACAACATAACAAATAATTAAAGTCTAGATAAGCTAGTGTTTTTTTCTTTTTTTAACATTTCCAACTGAGAAAATGCAGATGGGGAATGATCTAAATAAACTGCTATTATAGCCTTAATATTAATTATATTAAAATGATAAGACTCTCTCAAAGTAAAAGACACATTGACATGCTTAAGACAGTGTTTTTTTTTTAAATACACTTTCAGATATAGTAAAAATAGTTGTTCTTTAAAAGATGGAGAAGTAGCTGAATAATTTTATGGAAACAGATAATAACTAAATTAAAGAAAGGTTACATTATTGAGAGAATTGCTACGTTCATTTTTTTTTTCAGAGAAAAAATGCCAGCACACAAAACAAAATAAAAAGCTAAACCAGTATGCAAAATCCAGGTATGTGATTGCGTTTTAGATCTCACTTAGTATTAAAAGGTTATGATTCACATAATCCTTAAAAGTATGAAAGTAACATATATAGAGACTTGCCTTGTGGAGATTAAATCCTTATGCATTACAAGGTTTTTATAGCAGTGTCACAACCTTGCCTTGAACATCTGAAGATTGCATTATAATATACAGCATCCAATCATGGAGGAGAATGTGAGTAATAAAACCCAGGGCTCATAAACTCTCAGACTGTGTACCTGTACTGCATTTTAATGCCATCCCTACAGTTTCTGTATCATTAAATCTGACACACCAAATTTTATTCTCTTTAGTGATGTTGTTAGGATGACTGCCCACTAAATATGAGCCTTAAGTGAAGATGACTTCACCTTCATACTGTACTTTCTTTGCTTCACTTAACATTAGTGCTTTACCTGTTTCAATTAACTGTGTAACATCTGTTAGTAAAGTCCTATTATTAATGTGAAGCAGTTTTCTAAGACAGCAAAACATATTTTTGAAGTACATAGTGTTGAGCATGTGTATTGCCATGCTGTGGTATTAGAGGTGGATGGGGAGTCCAAGAAATAGAGTGCAGAATAAAAATACTAGCACTGGAAATGATTCTTAGTTTTCTTTCAAATGTCCATTACCATTTCCCCCTTTTTCTTTACCGTAAGAATTCAAATTTTATATTGTGTAATATTACACAAAGCCAAAGCATTGGGGTGTAATTTTTCTAACTACGTAAGGGCAACATATTACCCAATATATTAGCCTGATTAAAGAGATGAATGACAATTTGATCTACTTCCAGAAATCCACAAAGAACATTTGGAAAAATCTGTTTTCTTTTCCAGTTAAACAGGAAAAATAAGATGTTATATACCCTTTTCTTCTTCCTTTCTTCCTTACTGAATGTTGATGCAATGTCTAGAGCTAGAGTAGCCATCCTGAAATCAACTAGGGAAACCAAAGGCACCTCATAAATACCACCAGCAGCCATTTATTATTTTAATTTCTCCAGGAGAAAATAACGATATACTGACTGTTTAAACAACAGAGGTTTATATCTTATTGTAACTATTATTCATAACCAAAAGATGTCAATAGTATACATTCTAAATGCAATGCATTACATAGTTTTGACAACTCATAAATATCATACATTACAATAAATATATATGAGGATGTGTCCAAAAGTTCATGCAAAGGAGAATTCTAGAAGATCTTTTCAGAGCATTTTTTCCTGAAATTTGTGCAGTTTGTTTACACATAAATCATTTTCACAAAATTTGGAAGCTCTTACACATGAATTTCAACTTTTAAAAAGCAAATGTATTTATATTTTTCTATGAGCTTCTGAAAGTTGACTTGAACTTTTCAATCAACTTTGGCTATGATTCTGTTTGCCATTTTTTCATCTTGGCTTTGTTTGAATCAGAGATGAAAATGGGGCTAAAATATGCATGATATGCTTTCCCAATTTGATGTCAACAATAAGTTAATATTCATTATATAACACACACTGTTTTTATAAGACCATTGCAGTATCATGAGTAATAGCATTTAATACTTATTTGAGATTTGTAGATCACACGTATCTGTATATCACCGAGCAATTAAGTCACATGCCCAAGTTCCACTGTAATGGAATGTGGAAAAATAAAGTGAATTAACTTTCTATAATAATGAAACTTATAACAAATAGTTTTGAATGTTGAATTATTGTGTTATGCAATGATATTCTTTTTAAAAATCATTTCATTTTTGTTTGAAAGATTTTAAAAAAAGAACAAGAGTCAAAGAAAGAGCACTTCCATCCACTGGTTCACTCCCAAAATGGCCATTACAGAGTCAAGCTAGTCCAAATCCAGTAGTCAGGATTTTCTTCCAGGTCCTCTACAGGGATGCAAGTGTCCAAGGACCCAAGAAATCCTCTGTTGCTTTCCCAGGTTATTTTTTGACTATCAAATATAATGAGCATCAGGGAATAGGTGCTATATTCAACTGGCTAAGCTGTCACCTGCAATGTGGGCATCCCATATTAGAGTCCTGATTTGAGTTGCAGTTACTCTGTTTCCAATTCGGCTCCACCTTGAAAAACAATAGGAAACTCTCTGATTACTTGGGCACCTATCACCAAAGTGATGAGAGATCAGTGAAGTTCTGTCTGGATTTTGGCTTTGATCTAACCCACCTTAGCCATTGTGGCACTTGGAAGAATCATAGATGATCTCTCTCTCTTACTTTAACTGCCTTCAAAACAAATTTTCAAAATTATCCATAATGATATAATGATTTGTGAGACATTTTACAGAAAATCTCCAGTGAATGTGGTGCTATATCTAGATAAATGTAAACAACTACTGAAAATCAGTGTCTAAAGGTGATAATTAATGAGTTAGTCATCAATTACTACTATGCATATGAATGAATATTTGTCTTTGGCCAAAGGCTGGAATAGATTGAACTTATCAATTTAAGTGTTCAATTTGGGAATCTGGTACAATGGCTCAATGGCTAAATCATTACAGGCACACTTTGAGATCCTATATGGGTGCTGGCACAAGGCCCTGCTGCTCTGTTTCCCATTCAGGTCACTGCTTATTGGCATAGGAAAGCAGCCGAGGATAAGCCAAATCCTTGTGACCATGCTCCTGTGTGGGATACCCAGAAAAGCTCCTGGCCAGGAGACAGCACTGGACATGGTGGCCATTTGGGGAGTAAACCAGCAGATGGAAGATTCTTTCTCTCTCTCTACTTGATACTCTTTTAAATAATTAAAATAAATCTTTAAAAATTTGTAAGCAACAATAAAAAAAAAAAGACTTCTACCATTATGGAAAAAAAAAATTGGAAAGCATGAGTGGGAAAACATCCTATAAATTGGAAGAATTAATGTTAAAAATATCTGCATCTTCCCCAGAACCACCTTAGTCAGCTACTTTTTTCCCCCATATAGTTGAACCTGAAAAACATTATGAGGTAGTCACAGAAGGATAAACATTTTATAAGATAACTAGAGCAGTCCAATTCATGAAAGATAAAAGTATACTGGTGTTATCAAGACAGAGGCGGTTCCCAATTCTAGCAAAAGTTGACTACTGTACCTAGACATATGCTATACTACTGGTAGAAAAACAGCTAATAGCTGGCAGATATTCTTGACCTGGTTCATGCCAAATTTGTGTTAACTATACCGGTGTGTCAGCATAGCTGATTTTTTCAAGATGTTTTGAGGGTAGATGCAGGCACACCAGCAGAGTCTGGACCACTACACTCAAAACTCCATCTATTGGGAAATTTACAAAATCTGTGTTCTGGAATGCATATGTCAGAATTGGATCTTCTTAGTTGTTGAAGTCTATGCAGCAGATAACATACTCGATACTCATGGAGGACCGGTTCACTGAGACCTGCAGAGAACATGTAATACCATGAAGGACAGAAAAGATTGTACAACTCTCCCACACAAGATTTGGTAGCAAGTGTCTGAGTGAGTGGAGACTATAAAGTGAACTATATCAGCCAACGGACCTTGGAAGGATTTCCTTAACCTTGGAGCAACAATATCAATAGCATCCCAGAATTATGAAAACCACTTTAGCAGTGTCCTCAGAATATGCTCTGCATTGGGACCCCTGGGATGATATTTGGTGATTGTCTCCTATACCAAGGTAGTGATGCAGTTAGACTAGTAAGAGTAGAGCTCTCCTCTACTCTCCGCATTTTCCCCAGATACATGAAAGAGAGAGAGAGACAGATTGGAAACCGTTGTCTCACTCACTTTCCCCCATTCCCATTCCTTAACCCTCTCCTCTCTAACTGGTCATCTACATGGGCATCCATCATTATTTATGTAAACATCATCAAAAATAAGTTTATGATAAATTTTTTAGAAGACAGAAGAGATAGGAAATGGGCATTAAATGTTTGATGGCTATAGAATTTCAGGTATGTAACCTGAAAAAAACTTTATATTTCTACTGTAGAACAATTTAAATACAGTTCATACTCTACTATTCACTTTAAAATATACCAAACATATTTTATTTTTAACATAATAGAAATGATTTTAAATAAATCTCAAATACATGCACATTTATATAGTGCCAGACAGCAACGATTGATTTTCTGAGAATGTCCATAAGAAAAATGTGCCTCCACAAAAATCAAACAATGTATAAACAAGTGACTAATAAAAATATTTCATACATATTTATGTATGTAAAATTTGGAGGCTTTTACTAAGCAGTAGACGTTCATGATCATCAATCATTAGAATATATATCTTACTATAAGCCATCTCAAGATAGATTCAATCGGAATATAAACATTTGCCAATATGTGAGTTCTTGTGAATTTACGTAGAAATTATGAGTCATTCTCAAACATAAAAATTTATGGACTCTGCTTCATTATTAATAATTTAGTCTTTCTAGTGTTAAGAAAACATCACATTAAATAAAGCTTTCTGATAATTTCTCAGGCACAATCCATTTAAGACCATTGGATATGAGCAATAGCAATTCATTTAGGATTAAACAACATATTAAAATGATAATAACTCAGATTTGGAAAATATCCCTCAGGTACTAACTGGAAAATAAAATAAGAGAAAACCTCCCCAAAAATGTAATCTTCAACATCAATTAGGATAATTATATCAACTTCATAGAGATGGAATTCATCAAAGAGGATAAAGAACAGTGAGCAATTTAGATCACTGTATCAAGTTCTCAACTGCAGAAAATTTGATAACTTGTTGAATACTGGAGGTAAAATTGGAGATGGTCAACTTGAATATCAAGATGGATCATTGTAATGGAAATAAACAGTACACAGAAGGAGCTACAAGTTTCATCAATAAAAAACTACCTCAACAGCATTGATTCATTCTTAAGTTTATATGGAGTATCTTCATAGAACTATTAACAAGCAGGTGTATGTACTTGTTAAAAAGACACCACAGCTAGAAAAATGGATTATAGAATTTCAAGAAATCTTTTGAAACTGTAGTGATTCATAAGGCTAGAGTCAGCATATACAGGCTAACAATATATTATTGATCAGTATAGACATTAAGGGACCACCACTGTTCAAATTGAACATAGAGATTATACTTAAAATCTTCCTCACACATTTTAGGAAAGTGGAAGATTTCTCTGCTCTCCTGACCTATTGTGGAACAAAAAAGTATATCAAGTTTTTCAATTCTTTGATGCAGTTCCTCTGGGGATTCCATCTTCTCCAGGGGCAGCGTTGTCTTTGAGGGAGTTGATGCGCCTCTGAGGTCATAGGAGCCATAGGGAAGCTCACACTTTTTCAGAAGATCCATTAGGAAATGCTAAAGACAAGAACATAACCTTTACCATGGGTTAACAGGAAGAATTCCGCTGGTCTATAATTGCTCAGTTTGTACCTTACTGGAATTGGCTTTACTACGTAGGATGTAGAGTTCAGTTATTCCTCACTTGCTAAGTTATTGGGGATTTTCCAGCTCTCCCGCTTAAGAATGTGCTACTCTTCAGTTGTTAATATATGGCTTGTTAGAGTTACAAGAGTGTTTTAATTGTCATAGGATGCACGAAGTTCTGTAAAATCTTGGTTGAAAACTAAACTGCTAAGCTTAAATGAAAAGAAGAAAAAACTGGAGAAAATAGTCAATAAAGAAGAAAAATAAGAAGCAATTGCAGGTGTTAGCTAAAACAAGGAAGGAATACTATAAGAAACCAAGAGAAGCATGTGTTTTGATGAGGAGTGGCAACAATTTAAGTGAGATAAGGAAAAGAACAGAATATGATTACGAGAAAGCCGTTGAAAATTGAAGATAAGTCAAAATGGGAATAGTATTTATTTGATACAATCTTACATTGTAAGATTACATTGTAATCACCAGCACTAATACATTATTCAAAAGTGAAATGTGTATAAAATAATTTTGTTAAACTAATTCCATAGCATCTTATATTTGTATCAAAATTCCCTTATAATAATTATGCTTTTGATTGACAACACAGTGCTGGCAGGTTGTAGTTATCTGGTGTTAATTTTTCTTTGTCTAAAAGGGCAGAGATAATTCACACTTTGCTCAGTTAAGCTTTATGTGGAATATCACAAAATTCAAAATTATCCAAGCTTTGATCTCTCATTGCACATATTAAATTAGTTCCTAACCTTAAATGTTAATAGTCTGTATTATTTTTGAAATTTTGATTTCCTTGTTCTTATAAGCCTCATAGTAAATGTTCTCAACTAATCTGAATATAATTTTATTTGAACTACAATTTTCTGCCTTTCTTTGCCATTATATAAGCTAGAAATGTGAGAAAAGGTCATTTGTATTTCAAGGAATGAATAATTAGATTTATGTTGTTCAGAAATTTCTGTGTATTATTGGACCCTTGACATAAAAAATTACCTAGTTCCTAGATCCGTGCCATAATGCTTTAATATATTCATGTTTTAGTAATTTAAATGTAATTAGAAAGAAGAATAGAAAATAAATATGTGCATCAGAATCTTATTATGGAACTTGCATTTTTCTCTACCTTCTCTAATTTTTTTTATCTTAGAGAAGGTATTCAATAGCTGTATATTGTACAAAATTTCTGCAGACCGTAACATGATTCAGTTGAGTAGTAACATGATACCATAGAATAAAATACCTAAACAAAGATGATAGCGGGTCATTGCTCACTACAGCACAAATTTAAAAGTCTGTAATTCTGACAGCAAAGGCAATGGAAGTTATAAAAAAAGTTAGATGGTTAAAAAAATGCGTTCTGGAGCTGAATGTCAGCAAAAGAAATGTAGGCTAAGATGAGCATAACCAGATATTACCTAGTACTAAACCAAAAATTTTTACCAAGAACAAATGCTAGAACATTTTTTATGACACATACATGATGAAAAAAATTGAAACATGTGATGCACAGCCTGGTTTCATTTGATAGAAATGCAATAACAGGGTCTGCCGCGATGGCCTAGTGGCTAAAGTCCTTGCCTTGAACGCGCGAGGATACCATATGGGAGTCGGTTCTAATCCCGGCAGCTCCACTTCTCATCCAGCTCCCTGCCTGTGGCCCAGGAAAGCAGTCAAGGATGGCCCAAAGCTTTGGGACCCTGCACCCGCGTGGGAGATCCGGAAGAGGCTCCTGGTTCCCGGCTTCGTATTGGCATAGCACTGGCTGTTGTGTTCACTTGGGGAGTAAATCATTGGACAGAAGATCTTCCTCTCTCTCCTCCTCTCTGTATACCTGACTTTGTAATAAAAATAAATAAATCTTAAAAAAATGCAATAGCAAATGCAATACATGTAAAAGAAAAGAAAGTAATTTCTAACAGTGATGGTAGGTAATGAATATTTCATATCAAATGCAAGAAATAAAACTTTGCCAAAGTAATACTCCTAATAACCCAGTTCCTGTTTTATTCTTTCCTTTGGCCCTGTGTAATTTGATATCATCTTGACATCTCTGTGATTATGTCATTCTCTGCCTTATTACACTGTGAGCTGAAATATCTCTGTTCTTTAAAATTTTACCGTCCTGTAATATTATATTGTCAGTAAAAGAAATTACACTAGCATGTTACAACAGAAATTACACTAATATAGGTATCAACATGGTAGAATGTGGAAGAAACTTGTTACCTAGACAACTCTCATCACCTTCCTTTTTAATGGTATCTCAATTTAGTTTTCCATTGGCATTGACCCATCTCAAAGTTTGGGATGTGATATCTGTGTGACAACAACTACTTACAAATTTAGAAAAGGGTGAATGTGGTTTACAATAGTGGGCATTGAACAGTGAATTAATTATACTACAGCTGTTGAAATGTTGAAAATAATTTTTGAATGTCCTGAGCAAAAATAAAAAAAAATTTTAAATTTTGGTTAATTATGTTATAGTTACATCTTAGTTGTATCTGCAGGTTTCTTACTGGGAGTTCAGCTTTAGTTTGTTCATTTATGAAAATTAAGTAATAGCATTATGCATCACATTTATTGCATAAGAATTATCTATAATATAAAGTATGAAAATCCAATATAATATCTGGCAAATGGATTGTGCTTTGCATGTGGTGGATATTTCTTCCATCTTATTTCTTCATCCCTCCCAGTATAGGTCCCTGTTGTCTTCTGTGGCTTCCAGGATATCAAAAGTACTGATATGTAAGTTCTTCAATGAACGAATATATAAAACAATGGACTAGAATATTACTACCAGTGCAGATTTCCTCAGAAGTAAAAAAAAAAAATCATTTGAGAATTGATCATACTCCAAATATAAGAGGTAATGGCATGCTTGTACTTAGGAGGATTTGGTATGACTAATTTCTGAACCAATTCTTAATTTATTCAAGTAGTGTTTATTGAGTACTTATTGTTGTCAGGAATCACTAAATGCAACAGAAAAAAAACATTATGTGGCAAAAATATATTCCTACACAAAGCTTTCATTTTGTTGGGGGAATATAAATACAAATATGTTCTCAAAAGTTGAAGAAATTGTGACAAATGATAGTAGATGCTATGAACAAAAATAAAAGGGATTGTAGAGTGGAAAGGTGATGGTTATTTTGCAAATCATAACCAGGAAGATTTCACTGGGAAGATGATATTAGGGAAAATCTCTCAATGTGAGGCAAGATATTACATGCCTATCTTGAAGAAAGCATGACAGGTAGAACTATGTGCTAGTAAAGTTTTGGGGTAGAAACATAACTGATAATTGAGGCACAATAAGAAATGCAATGTGATTACAACAGATAAGTCACGAGGAGAGAATTTAGAACTAAGATAGGCAAGACAAATGAGACAAAAATTGTAACCTCTCAAAAATCATTTTACAAATTTCAACATTTTATTAGAGATGATACTAAAATGGTAGCAGAAATTTGGAACATAAGAGAAAATTAAATTAAGTTATTCAGTGAAAAATGATTGAAATGATGCAAGGATACAAGTAAGGATAAGAAATTGGAACCAAACAAGTTTCTCATTGCAGTGCTGAAAATTTATTAAAAGAAACAGAAATTCCCTTTGATATGCTAAAATAATATTAAGGAAATCTATTATTTCATATGCCTATTATATTACTTTGGTTAGATGATAATATATCTTATTTTAAAACTTATTCATAGGTACAATGAATAAATGCCTTGCCTGGCTGTGCCCAAAAAGCTTGTAAATCATAATCATTTTCCAAGACCAAATAGATATTCACATAAACAAACCTACCTTATTATAGCCGAACTCTTAAACTGAATTAATATCATTTCAAATTGTGCCCCTGTTGAAACGTTAAAATTATTGATTTGGGTCCAACATTGTCATGCAGAGATTTTGAGTCTTGGCTGTACTAATTCTTGTGTTACTACCTGGTGACATACCTGGGAAAGCAGCAGAAGGTGATCCGAGTACTTGGGCCCCTGTATCAATGTAGGTGACCCAGATAAAATTTCTGGTTCCTGAATTCAGCCTAGTCCGGCCCATGCATTGTGCATCACTTGGGGTGTGCATAAGCAGCCCTCTCTCTCTCTCTCTCTCTCTCTCTCTGAGTTCTCTCTGTTCTGTTCTCTTATCTGTTTTCAGATAAAATAAACAAATCTTTAAAAAAATAGCAAAGCAGGCTAACCATACTAGACAAGCTAGAAATCAACAGCAAAATAATCCCATGCTTAACAGAAAAGACAAATAATAAAAATAATAAAGGAAATAAATCAAATAGAGACCAAAAAGGAATACATAAGATCATGAAACCAAAGAGCTGATTCTTTGTGAAAACCAACAAAAGAGATTCCCTATTAACTTAATAGGAAGGAAAAAAGGAAGGAAGGAAGGAAGGAAGGAAGGAAGGAAGGAAGGAAGGAAGGAAGGAAGGAAGGAAGGAAAACATAGAATAATCAGAATCTATTATAAGCAACTATATGCCAACAGATCGGAAGATCAAGAAAAAATGGATAGATTTCAGGATGCATAGGATTTAGCAAAAGTGAATCATGAGGTAATTAAAAATATAAATAGACCTACAAGCAGGGCAGAGCCTGAATCAGACATATCATTCACTGGAACAAGCTGAGACTTATCTTTGGCATCAAGGGATGATTTCACATATGCAAATCAATAAATGAAAATACACTACTTTAACAAATTGAAGAACAACAACCCTATGATCATCTCAATAAATGTACAAGAGTCATTTGATAAAATTGAATACAACTTGATGCTGAAAACCCTAAGATATGCTTAAAAGGAACAATCAACACAATCAAAGCAAGATATGAAAAATTCAATACCAGGATCACACTGAGGGGGGAAAGACTAAAAGCTTTCCCACTAACATCTGCAACTACACAAGGATGCCCATTTTCTTTTTTCTTTTTCTTTTTTTTAGGATTTATTTATTTTTATTTGACTATTTAGAGAGATAAGAAAAATCAGAGTACAAGCATTTCCATCTGCTGGTTCCCTCCCTAAATAGCTGAAACATCATCTGAAGACAAGAGCCATCAGCTACCACTGGGTCTCACAACTGGTTGTATACTTCTAAGATTTAGGTCATACTTCACTGCTTTCTCAGGCCATAATCAGGGAGCAGAATGGGAAGTAGATCAAATAGGGCACAAACCAGCACCCACACTGGATCCTGGTGCTTGCAAGGGGATTATTAGCCAATTGACCCATTGCA
The DNA here is from genome assembly GCF_017591425.1 of Ochotona curzoniae. Lineage (NCBI taxonomy): Eukaryota > Metazoa > Chordata > Mammalia > Lagomorpha > Ochotonidae > Ochotona > Ochotona curzoniae. Next base: position 46,681,157 of record NW_024467087.1, read on the forward strand.
CCAAGTTCAAGAACGTCCATTTTCATCACTGCTGTTCAGCATAGTATTGGAAGTTCTTGCTAGAGCTATTAGGCAAGAAAAGGAAATTAAAGGAATTCAAATTGTAAATAAAAATTTAAAATTACCCAATTCAGAGATGACATCATTCTATACATAGAAGCAAAATACTCAATGAAGAGATTATTGGAAAAGTGTAAGAGTCTTTGGCAAGATGAGAGAGTAAAAAAAAAAATCGATAAACATAAATTAATGGGCCTAGTATACAAAAAACAATCCCATGGTGGAGAATGAATATGTAACTAAAGTCTCCTTTAAAATAGTGGAGAAGGATATTCGAGTTTTTAGAATAAAAAAAAAAAGCCTAACTAAAAACACGGAAAACCTCAATGATGAAAAATATGTAAACATTAAAAAAAAATTTAAAATTATGGAATTTCAATGTTCCTGGAAGAAACATCATCAAAATGTCCATATTACTGAAAGTCATATACACAATCAATATGATCCCAATAAAAACCCCAGCAACATTCTTTTCAGGCATGGGGGGATGTTACAAAATTCATCTGGAAATGCAATGGATCACAAATAGCGAAAGCAATCCTGAAAACTAAAAATAAAACTGGGGGCCTAGCATGATAGTCTCTTTGTTAAAGTCTTCACTTTTCTTGCACTGGGATAACATATGTGCACCAGTTCATATCCAAACTGCTCCACTTCCCTTCCCTTCTTATTCTCTGCTTGTGGCCTGCCAAAGCAGTCTTGGATGTCCCAAAGTCTTGGGACCCTGCACTGGTATGGGAGACCCATAAGAGGCTCCTGGCACTTGGGTTAGGATCAACTCAGCTCCTGCCTCTGCGGCCACTTGGGAAGTGAACCAGTGGACAGAGGACCTTTGTGTCTGTCTCTTGTTCTCTCTGTAACACTGACTTTCCAATAAAAATTGATAGAAACTTGAAGAAGAAGAAGCAGAAGCAGCAGGAACCCAACGTTTTACAAGCTTTCCTTTAAAATAAATCAATAAATAAAAAATTTAAAAAGCTGACAGAATCAAGATTCCAGGCCTCAAGACATACTACAAGGCAGTGGTCATCAAAACTGTCTAAAACTGGTTCAGGAACAGTGAAGATGAATGAAAGAGAATCCAAAGCCCCAGAAGCGAACCCACACATGTATAGCTAACTCATCTTTGACAGGAGGACTGAAAATAACCCAGGAACAAATGTTGGTCTCTTCAACAAATGCTGTTGGGATAAGTGCATAGCAGCCTGCAGAGGTAAGAAGTAAGACCCCACCTGCCACTATACAAAAATCAGCTCTAAATGGATCAAGGACCTAAAATCAATTCCAGAAATAATCAAACTTTTAGAGAAAAACATAGGGTAAGTGTACAAGTTATAGGCATTGTCAAAGACTTAGAAAAGTCACCAAAAATATATGCTGTCAACAACAAAATAAACAAAGGGATCTATATCAAACAAAGAAGCTTCTATACAGCAAAGGAAATGATCAACAAAGTGAAGAAGCAACCAACAGAATGGAAAAAATCTTCGCACATTGTGCATTAGATAGGGGACTAGTATCCAGGATTCAAAAAAGAGCTTCAGAAACTCAGTTACAGCAAAAGGAACAACCCTGTGAAGAAATGGACAAAGGAAATGAGCATACATTTTTCCAAAGGACAAATTCAAAATGCTAATAATCAAATGAAAAAAAGCTCAGGCTCCTTAGATATTAGGAAGATACAAATAAAAACCACATTGAGGCACCAGCTAACTCCAGTGAGGCTGGCCCACATTTGGAAATCTACTAACACATGCTGTCTTGGATTTAGTCAGAAATGTACCCTACTCCACTGTTGATAGGAATGTAGACTACTGAGAGTGGTATGAGAACTGAAAATGCATCTATTGTATGACCCAGTTATCCCACTCCTAGAGAAAAAAAACCAAAGGAAGTGAAATATATGTATAAGAATGTTACCTGACACCTTATATCTGTAGCAGCTCAATACACAACAATGAGAATATAGAAACAATTTAGATGCTCATCAAAAGGAATGGATTGGAGCCCAGCACAATGGCTCTGTGACTAAATCCTCACTTTGCATGTACAGGGACCCCATGTTGAGGTGGCTTGTGTTCCAGATGCTCCACTTTCCTTCCAACCCCCTGCTTTGACTTGGGAAATAAGTTAAAGATCACCCAACCTCCTGAGACCCTGCACCCATGTGGGAGACCAGTAAGAAGCTTCAGGTTCCTGGTTCAGACTGGATTTGCTCAGTTGTGTACATTGTGGCTACTTGGAAAATAAATCAGCATATGGAAGATCATTGTCTCTGTCTCTCCATCTCCCTGCAAATCAGCATTTATAAATAAAAATAAATCTTGTTATAAAAAGTAGAGAGGAATGGCTCAAGAAAGAATGTTTATCTACCCCATGGAATACTACTCAGCTATTAAAAAGAATGAAATTCTACTATTTGCAACAAAACGGTCCAACTTGGTAACCATTATGCCATATTAGAAAGTCTTTCAAAATGACAAAGATCATATGTTCTTTCTGATATAAGGAATTTTTTTGACAAAATGTAAAGCAAGTTGGGCCCGGCGCGGTGGCGCAAGTGGTTAAGGACCTCACCTTGCACGCCCGGGATCCCATATGGGCGCCGGTTCTAATCCCGGCAGCCCCGCTTCCCATCCAGCTCCCTGCCTGTGGCCCGGGAAAGCAGTCGAGGACGGCCCAAAGCTTTGGGACCCTGCACCTGCGTGGGAGACCTGGAAGAGGCTCCTGGCTTTGGATCGGCATAGCATCGGCCATTGCGCTCACTTGGGGAGTGAATCATCGGACGGAAGATCTTCCTCTCTGTCTCTCCTCTCTGTATATCCGCCTTTCCAATAAAAAAATAATAAAAATAAATCTTTAAAAAAATGTAAAGCAAGTGGATATATAGGTAAACATGTATATACATACATTCTCATAAATTAATATATAATATATATTTTCTGAGAAGCAAAGATACATTGCAGCATACATCTCCATACCCAAATAGAAAGTACTCCTAATGAAACTGCTAAATATACCTTGACAACAGGATAATATATTTTCTACCATTTGCTGTACAAACAATGCTGCAACACACTTAAACAGCAGTACTTGTGACTATGAAGGACTATACTATTGAAATAATGAGGGGGAAAATGGTCAGTGGGGACAAGAATTGGGAAGGGTAAAGAGAACGCATGGGGGGAATCCCTGTAACTACAAAGAAGTATTATGGAAAAATAATAATAATTTAAAATATATTTAATATAAAAGAGGAACCAACCATAACATTTTACAAATAATTCCAAATATTGGAAAGGAATATTTGCCAAAATATTTTTATGAGGCTAATATTATTCTGCTATCAAACCAAACACAAGAATAAAACTATGGAGAGCTTCCTTGATGAAAAAGATAGTAGCAAAACGAATCTAACATTACATCAAAAAGGTTCAACATTTGCAAATCATTATACATTAAAATCACATTAGCAGGGGCCCAGCGCAGTTACCTAGCGGCTAAAGTTCTTGCCTTGAATGTACCGGAAACCCATATGGGCACTGGTTCTAATCCCAGAAGATCCTCTTCCCATCCAGCTCCCTGCTTGTGGCCTAGGAAAGCAGTTGAGGATGGCCCAAAACCTTGGGACCCTGTACCCTCATGGGAGACCTGGAAGAGCTCCTGGCTTCTAGCTTCGGATCGGCGCAGCACTGGCTGTTGCAATCACTTGGGAACGGAAGATCTTCCTCTCTGTTTCTCTTCCTCTCTGTGTATCTGATATTGCAATAAAAATAAATAAATCTTTTAAAAAAAATCACATTAGTAGAATGCACAAAAGAATTATGCAGTGAAAGTATTTGATCAGATTTCACGTTTGCTTGTGCAGGTTACATGTGGAAAGAACATATCTGAGGATCACAACGGCTATACCAGATAAACTCATAGGTAATATACTGGATGAGCGAAAGTTGGTAGCATTGTCCCTCAGACTTTGATGAAGACAAAGATGACCACTTTCACTTCCCTTATTCATTATTTATTGGAAGTACTGGCAAAAGCAATTCTGGAAGAGAGAAAAGTAAAGGGTATTGAAATCAGAAGAAAAATTCAGAATATGAATGTTTGCAGATGACATGATTTTATAACTGGAAAAAAACTAAGAAATTCACCTATAAACTCTTACAAGTGATAAACCAATTCAGTAAAGTTGCAGGAAACAAAGTCAACACACCAAGAAAGACATTACAGCTAAAGAAAAAAAAACTGATTTATTTCTCAGTAGTGGTAGTGAAAGTCCTACAAAGTTTTTAGATTCAAAGTTTTTAGTATTCTGAAATAATAAAAAACAAAAGGGCAGCAGGCAGCTAGCAGGCAGCAAACAAACAGTAAGCAGGAAGAGGCTTCTAGCACAGTCCAGGGGCACCCTCATGCAGTGCATGGCACTGGTCAGAGAGTTGCGAACAACTGGCAGCCTGTGACACCTTGCAAACCAGCAGCAGGAACAGTCCACAGGCACATTTGAACAATCTGGGGCACCACTGAAGGAAATCAGGAAACTGCAAATGCTGAAACTAGCATATACCCATAATTTTGGGAATGACAAACATAACATAAAGACAGAATCTGAAGAGAAAATCTGCAACTCTAATAAGGCATAGGTAAATGGAACTGAAGACCTGTAAAAAGGCACAAATGAGAAAACCAGGGTTCCCCTCAAAAAGGAGAAAAGATCATTTCATTATTGGAGCTACTGGATGGACATTGAGGATCTCTTCGACAAGGAGTTAAAAACAAAAAACAAAAAAAAGGAAGAAAGAAAAAAATAGAAATATTGGTCCCAGTATTGTAGCTGTAGCCTTGTGGCTAAAGTCCTTGCCTTGCATGCTACAGGATCCCATATGGACGCTGGCTCTAATCCTGGCAGTCCCACTTCCCATCCAGCTCCCTGCTGTGACCTGAAAAAACAGTGGAGGATGACCCCAAGCCTTCGGACCCTGCACCATTGTGGGAGACCTGGAAGAGGCTCCTTGCTCCTGGTTTCAGTTAGGCTCAGCTCCAGGCATTGAGGCCTGTTCAGGAGTGAACCATCAGATGGAAGATTTTCCTCTTTGTCTCTCCTCCTCTCTGTATATAAGACTTTCAAATAAAAATAAAATAAATAAAAAAAAATCATTATCAAACTTTTCAGAGACAACCAGAAATAAAGGCAAGAATTCATGGAATTTAAGGAATATAACAGCTGAGACACAAACTAGAAGGCAGAAGCAAATTGAAACCCTTAAACCCAAGAACACAAGAGAGTAAAATAAAAAAGGAACAGAAAGTCTCGCCAATAGAATGAGCAAGGCAGAAGAAAGAATTTCAGAATTACAAGAGTCTTTATTTGAAGAGACACAAGTAATCAGAAATATGGAAGAGGCACTGAATAAAGCTAAGAAAACTATCCAAGAATTGAATGACACCCTTAAAAAAAATAAAAGATAAGAGTTATAGAAGTTCCTGAATGGATGGAAAGAGAAGCAGGGTTACAAGAATTGTTCAATGAAAGAAGAGAACTTTCCAAACATTGGGAATGTAAGCCAAATGTGGGAAGGGCAGAAGACCCCAAACAGATTTGACCCAATAAAAGATCTTCACCTAGACAGATATCGTCAAGCTCCCTTCAGTTGAACACAGCACACACACACACACACACACACACACACACACACACACACACACACACACTGAAACAGGCATGCATCAGATAACATATAGGGGAATACCAATCATACTCACTACTGGCTTCTCAGAGGAGCTCTTTTAGGCCAGAAGAGAATGAAGTCACATTTTCCAGATCCTAAAACAGAAAAATTATCAACCCAGGACCTACATCCAGCAAAGATTTCATTTGTGTTTGAAAATGAAATAAAATACTTCTGTGGCAAGCAGAATTTGAAAGCCAATCTAGTATTATTTGAAAACATGCTTAAGACAGGAAAAAAAAGGAAATTAGACATCACTAATGATGGATTAGATTGAAGACAGAAATTTGGAGGATGGGATTCCTTTGCAAGTTTAAAACTATGAAGCAGCTATAAACCTATGAGGAAGCTCCAGGAACTGCAGGCAAAGGACATGAGGCAGTTGGTATGGAAATGTATGGGCCAGGAACTCCCTAATATTCAAATTTGGATAACAGACCAAGGAGAGGATCTTGTCTTCACTACTGTGTAATTATCAGCTGCCTGAATTAAAAATGCATTTTTTACTGATTGACAACCCTTGATGCCTGTATGTAAACCATATCCTGTTCTAGATACTCTTTCCTTGCCTACTTGACTCTCAGTCTTTAAAAATTTAATGCTGTTAGTAAATGTTAGCTATTGATCACCAAAAAAGGTAAATAAATAAAATACACATATATTTATACAGATTGATGAGTAATGAGAGTAAAGGAGTGAACAAGTCTAAGAACAGGATTCAAAGTATTGCATTTAAATAGCAGGAACCTACTGTTATTATCCACTGTGATTGGGTAGTATTTAAAGGTTTGGTACTCAGTGAGATAAAGGATGTGAATGCAAATAGAACAGAGTGAGATCCCCAAATCAACACCAAGATATACCATTGTCTGAAGGTCTGGATAATGGAAATAACCAGAAGAGGACTAAGAATTAGCAGAAGTGGGAAGAAAAGTAAAACATTTGCCTACATTGTTGGGAGATACCTCGGTGGCATTATGATGGGGTTGTGAGAGTACATGAAAGACATCTATTGTAAGACTGGGAGAACAATGCGGAGGGGAGGGAAAATGGGAAGGGGAAGGGAAGACCCCAGTGCCTATTAAGCTGTGTCATAAAATAAAGAATAATAAAAAGAAAAGACAATTAAATTTGCTAAAAGTGTAAGTTCTTCAATATGAGTGTTTCCTCTTTAATTTTTCTAATTGCAATATTAGGATTCAATTTTCTCAGAAATGCCTGTATTTTAGCCAAATAATAAAGTGTGAACAGATACAGAAAATTGAAACTGAGAAGTGGGGTTATTGCTATGTCTGAAGATGTGGAGGAGCCTTTGGAGTCAATTTACTGGAAAAGGTCAGACAAGTTAGAGAAGCAGGCTAAAGACAACCTAGAATTCTATAAAAGCAGCATCAGCCAATTCCAATGAAGGCTTGCAAGACCAGAATACTGGGAGAAATGTGGACCGTACAGGCCATACTGATGAGGTTTCTGTTGGAAATCAGGATAAAATTGGAAATGGGACTAAATAAAGGTCATCCTTGCCACCAAGTGTTGTCCTGATCCATGGCATCTAGGCTCTTAGATAAAATAAACCCTCTCTTTTCCAAGAATCTCCTCTTGGGCTTTTCAATTAAAAGAATGAAAAGTATACTAACACTATACACCTTGATTTCTAACTTTCACTGTAAGTATTCTTTCTCTTCATTCTTGTAAATGTACGTTATACACGTTTGTAGGCATACTGAAATTGCTTCCCTTCCTTTGCCTTCTCTAGGCATATGATAAAGTAGTTCTAGATATGCTATTTTATCAGCATGACAATTTATTTACTCTAAATCTATATCATTGCCTCAGTTTTTAACCTCACCATCTATGACTTATGAAAACATAAAAATTTTCTATTCTGTCCTTCATTCACTCTTTTCACATTCTATTTTTCTCATAGCTGCCTGCATAATCTTTAATTTGTATAAAACTCTTCACTTTATATGTAAGTTCAGTCTCTATCTCAATAGTTTACTTTTGCAGTGTACATCATTTTTAAAAATATTTATTTTGTCATAAAGGTTTATTTGCAGAGAGAAGAAGTGGCAGATAGATCTTCCATCTTCTGATTCACTCTCCAAGAGGCCACAAAAGAGGGAGCTAAGCCGATCTTAATCAAGAAACCTCTTTATAAGGAGTTTCTTGGAGTCTCCCATGTGGGTGCAAGATCCCAAGGCCTTGGGCAATCCTCTCCTGCTTTCCCAAGCTACAAGCAGGGAGCTGGATGGGAAGTGGAATATCCTGGACACAAACCCAGTGCATGCAAAGCGAGAATGTAGCCACTGAGCCACTTCATTGGGCCCATAGTTTCCGGTATTTTCAAACCATATATCTTTATATACTTAGTTGCTGATGTTTCCTGAAAAGTTATGCTGCTTGTCATTCCAGGTCCTTAATATTCTTATTTTCTTTTTCCTATATTTCTGCCTTTCCAACTCCTAGCTATCATTTCAGAACCAATTTATATATAACTTACTCTAAATACTTGTTTTAATTTTTGCCATTTTCATTGTTTGGTAACCATGACTATGCTTCTATTGCACCACTTATAAAATGTCATTTCAAGGATCTATATAGAACTCAATACACTTTTGTCTCTCTAATTCAGACGGTATCTCAACAACCAAAGCTATATTTATCTTAGTGTCAAGAGGCATCTGGTGTGGGAACTGGAACAGGAATATGGTGTTTGGTAAATTAGTTATACTTGTCAAGGGAAATGAATATATATGAACTTTATCATTTCAGCAATTGTAGGACATAGAGGAAAAATAATGTAATATTGGACCTTTCACTCCTTATCAATGTGTTGATAGATATTTGATCGAGCATAATTTTGGAGTGTGGGTATTAGTTACTTAATTTACTTCATGTTTGCTACCAGTGCAAAGGATGGCTTTGCTTTAACAATGACGAAATGAGTAGATTAATGATATGTACAAGAGCTTCTGGCTATTTTGAGCTGGTAGAACTAGCCTATTCTTATATACTCTGATGCATTACAATTTAATTACAAGTACTGGATAACAGCACAATTTATGAAAGCCTGGGGATGTCTGCTAGAATATGTTGCCCTTCAATATTCTCTGAAACTTTTTTTTTTCTGATGGAGTCTATCATTCATATATGTGAAATATGTAAGAAAACAGGCACATTATTCTCACCATTATTTCCTGAATTTCTTACAATAGGGTTTATTTTATGTCCTTTCAAGTCAAACAAAACTGCCTATAAATGAGAAGATTCACTGAAAAACGGAATGTAATGGAAAAAGAAAGTGATGATGGTATGCATACATTGGTGTGTTTCACTTCATGTGGCAAAAAAGCCCAGATGATTCCCTTCCTTGATATGCTTCCTTCACATGGAAGACTAGAATTACCTGCCAGAAACTAGAGGAAAAATGTTTCTGCCTAGGTAGAGAGGCAGAATTTTGCTAACAAGTCATGAGAATATTCAACAGTGAATTCAGATTGCCAAATAAGTGCTGGAGAGTTGCCCTAGGCATTATACAAAGGAAATCAGGCTTCAAAATACCATTTTTTTTTTTTTTACTGTCAGTTCTTTCCCAGAAAAAAGGACCTTTAAGTGTCATTTTAAACTACTTAGTGTACTCCATTAAATAAAGTGACAGCTGCACATTATCTTGAATTATCTGCAACTGTTCACAAGCACTGTGAACATTACAGTGATAACAGCAATAGGTTTATGTTCGGTTAACTCTATACTTGTGACCTTAAAAGACAAACACATTGTCTTCATGATAACTGGTAACTGTTTTGATTTGTGTATGCCGGGCTAAAAGAGAGGAAGTTAATGTTTCCATTGCCTAAAATGTCTTAAACAATTAAAATTCACCAAGTAGAAAGTCATAGGTCTACTTATACAAGAGATCCTAATAGTAATCCACTTGATTTAATCTCATGTTGTGCTAAATGCTATTTGCATATTTAGTTCTGCTCAAATTTTATACAACATATTTGTGAAAGGAAGGAATTAGGCGTCAGTGAGGGCAGAGGAATCACTTTGTAATGGCCACAAAGGTAAGATTTCAAACACAGATCACATTGATACTGTAATGTTTTTGCCAGATGTCCCATGCAACTGCCCAGAAAGGTGAAGGATTCAGTCTAAGAAAAGAGGATGCATACACACCCACAGTTCCTTAAGACAAGTGAAAGAAATAACTGTATTTCATGGTTAGAAACCTAAGACAAACTCTGTGGGTTTGGGACCAGCATTGTTTTACAATGGGTTAAAGCTACCATTTGTGATATCAATATCTAATGTTGGAGTTTTTGATCAGGTCCTAGCTGCTAATATATATAGCTACTAATCAGGTCCTAGCTACTAATATATATATTAGTATATATACTCCTTAGTATATATATTAGTATATATTATATATATATATATAATCCTTTGGCCCCTATACCCACTTGAGTGGGCTGGGAAGAAGCTCCAGGGTCCCAGCTTTGGATTAGTTTAGCTCTGACTATTTGTGTCATTTAGGGAGGGAATCAGAAGGTGGAAGACTTCTCCCTCAGTCTCTCCTCTCTGTAAAAATCTGCCTTTCAAAGTAAGTAATTAAACAATACATTTATTTTGTTTATTTCAAATACAGTATTACAGAGGCCCAAAAGGTTGCTACATTCAGAGCTGGATCAGGTCAAATCCAAGGAGCCAGGAACCCTATCTGGGTCTCCTCTGCCATGCTGTAGGCAGGGTCCCAAGCATTTGGGTCATCTCTTGCTGCTATCCTAGTTCCATTAACAGGGGGCTAGATCAGAAGTGAAGCAGCTCATCTGGGAACTTACATAGAACACCAGTATCTTAACTGTTTAATAAATTATGGCATAGGGCCAGCCTCAAGTCTTTACTACGTTGCTTCTGACCTAACTTCCTGCTAATGAACCTGTGAAAGTATCAGCAAATGACTCAAATACATGAGCTCCTGCCGTCCATGTGGGAGACACAGGTGGCATATCTAACTCCTGCCTCTAGTCTGCTCAGCCCTGGCTTATTGCGCTCATTTGGAGATTGAACAAGCAAGACCTCGCCTTCTCTTCTGCCTCCCAGTATGTGTATGTGTTCCTATCTCTCTGCCATTCTTCCTTTCAAATAAAATAGTTTTTCAAAGACTGCATTTATTTTTAAATTTAAGTATATAATACATTTATAAATTAACTATATTCATATGGTATATTGTACTGTGACTCCATTTGATAGTATGCAGCAATGTTTGCCAAGAATATGAGGGAAATGAGGAAATAGTGAAGTAATTGGAGAAGTATAGGAAAAAAGTATTTAGAAATTGAGGAAGGTTAAGAAAATGAGAGATAGGTAACTAATAAAAGCAAGCTATATATTGAAAGTACTAGCTTAGAACCTCTTTGTATGTTGACATGTAATTCTTGTAATAATGTGACATAGATACTACTATTGTATTCATCTTTTGAGTTTTTACTTTAAAAATTAACTCCTTTTAGTCTTTTTACTGTCCTTGAGTTTCTGAAGCTCTTTGTAAATCTTGGATATTAGTCCCCTATCACTTGTGTAGTATGAAAAAGTTTTCTCCCATTCTGTTGGTTGTTTCTTCACTTTGTTAATTGTTTCCTTTGCTGTACAGAAGCTTTTTAGTTTGATGCAGTCCCATTTGTTCATTTTGGCTTTGATTACCGGTGCTTTTGGAATCTTTTTTTTTTTTTTTATTGTTGCTTACATTGTATTATGTAGTACAGTTTTATAGGCACTGGGGATTCCCCCCACCCCTCCCATACCCCTCCCCCCATGGTGGATTCCTCCACCTTGTTGCATAACCATAGTTCAAGTTCAGTTGAGATTCATTGCTTGCAAACACTTGCCTAGCATAAAGTTCAGCGTCTTATTGTCTAGATAAGTTCAGTGGCCTCTTGGGGAGACCTTCTATGGTCTGAAGATAGGTCTAACAGAGTAAAGATCCGGTCAGTTAAAAGCCCCAACAAGGCCTCAGTATCAATATACAACATTATGGAATTAATTGACATAGTATTGAGTAAACAATATGTTAAAAATAATGCAAGTTCCCTTCTTCGAAACATCTGGGTTGAGACAGCATCAATGACACGTTCAAAAAATAACAAACAACCAAACAAAAAATTACAGGTTAAATCAAGGCAAACATGTGGTATCTAATCTTTTGGGATTTGCTCATTTCCCTTAGCATTATAGTTTCCAGTTGTGCCCATTTAGCCACAAAGAACTGCATTTTGTTTTTTTTCATAGCTGAGTAGTATTCCATGGAGTAGATGAACCAAAGCTTTAACAAATGGGACCTCATCAAACTAAGAAGCTTCTGTACAGCAAGGGAAACAATCAACAAAGTAAAAAAGCAACCCACAGAGTGGGAGAAGATCTTTGCACACGATATAGGCGATAGGGGGCTAATTTCCAGGATATACAAAGAACTTCAAAACAACCAAAAAACCAAAACAAACAAACCACTCAAGAAATGGGCACGGGAAATGGGCAAACATTTCACAAAGGAACAAGTCCAAATGGCAAACAAACATATGAAAAAATGTTCCAGCTCCCTAGCAATAAGGGAAATCCAAATTAAAACATCGATGAGGTACCACCTAACACCAGTAAGATTGGCCCACATAAACAAGAACACCAACGACGCTTGCTGGCGAGGATGCGGGGAAAAGGGAACCCTACTCCACTGCTGGTGGAGCTGCAAATTGGTACAGCCTTTATGGAAATCAGTCTGGAGAACACTCAAACAACTCAAAATCTGCATACCATATGACCCAGCAATAGCACTCCTAGGAATATATCCAAAACACCTGTTTTACGACAAACCAACATGCATCCCTATGTTCATTGCAGCACAATCAGTAATTGCAAAAACATGGAAGCAACCAAAATGCCCATCAGCAGAAGATTGGAATCTTTTCTAAGGAGCCTTTCCCTGATCCTATATATTGGAAAGTGCTTTCTATGTTTTCCTTTAATAATTTGATAGTTTCTGGGTGTAGGTTTAGGTCTTAGATTTATTTAGGGCTGATTTTTGTATAATGTGACAGGTGCGGATCTTGCTTATTAATTCTGCAAGCTATCTATTCTATAGTTATATATATATAAACTCTATATATACATATATATGTAGAGAGAGAGTTACTAAAATGGTGTATATGAAGTTCTGTATAAAAGCCATTATAATAACTGTTTACACAGAGTTATGTGTACCAATGAGACAACACTCAAGCACAGAACCTTCTGTTACAGAGAAAGATGTGAGATAAACAGGAATTATGTAACAGTTTTGCAGCAGGTTTGATCACAGTGACATCCTAAAGAATGCACTGCTATGATCATCTATATAATTCCATCTGAGAATCATTCTGTTGACAAAGTGACTACTGGTTCTATGTCACAAACCAACCATTTTCTCTGTCATCACCCTCCTGGATACTTATAATAATTTTAATATATATATATTTTTTTTCAGTTTAAACTTAGTATGACAGCTGTAATGATTGAATATATGTATAGTTCATAATAGTTTATAAGTATTTCTATGATAGGATTTCACAATTAGAAAGTAGCAGTCTAGATGCATATATGTATATGAACACTTATAATTGGAAGTCTAAACATGATTTTAGCTGCTTTATATTAGACGGAAAAATAGTTCCAGTCACAATACAATCTCTTACTATCAGAATTTACGTAGAGAAGAATATTCTATTCATCTCTTTGATACTTATAACATGACACCTTCAAGATAGTATTTTTACATATAGGTGTTTGAAACCAACAAAACGCAATACTTAAAATTGCAACCTACTTTCTGTCAACATAGGTGTAGTCAAACATGCCATTTAACTTGCTTATGTGTTAATTGCAGGAAGTGTTATTACTTTTCATGGAGTTCTGTCAGTTTCATTCATTCATTAGTTCTTGTTTCTTCAGTCTGAATGCTTAAATACTTAGTCCTCGCATATAAAACTTAAATGAGCATATTTATATTACAAAACAATTAAAATGTTGTTATGGCATATATAAACCAACATCTGGACTAATCAAGTTTTTCTTTCCCTGTTGATAACACCCAAAGATTTTGAATTCATCACAAATGTGCAATATAATTCATCTTCCTAAGAAAACTGCAGCATATTTTTATGATTAACTGCTAAATTTTTAATATATTCAGTTCATAAAATTCTCGTAAAATATGCAGTTAGTAGGGTTACCAATAACCCAAATACATTTTATATAGTGTATTTTCTTTTTGGCAGATTCTTTAAATTTTTCTCATTTCCTTGTGTTAGGGCCTATTTTCTTTTGAGTATGTAATGCCTTCATATATATATGTACATATATATGGAAATTATCTTTCAAACACATGACATGCTTCCTTTATATCTAAAATATCCAAAATGAAACACCTCCTTCTGTATTAATTGTATTCTTTCTGAAAATAGGTGGACAATTCATAAGCATAATAGGAAAAGAAGATAGCCATGGAAATAGCATACATTTTTCCTTTTAGTACTCAAAGGGATCAGCAGTAAAGTTAATGAGCTCTGCCTTTAAATGGCTCCCTGCTCATCTAGAGAAAGTTGTTCCACAATATGTGCACCATTGGTTTTAGTTTTAATTAGTTTTGATCAAAAGTTGTCAAACTTATCCAGTGGTCTGGGCAATAAATTTTAAATGATCAATTTACTTTTCAAATATCTTATTTCATGCAGAAAGAAATGAAAACTTGCAAAGTATTCTTCTCTGCTTACTATGAGCTTTTCAAAGTGAAATTTTTGTATTGTTCAGTGATATTTTCCCCACCACATTCCCATGCTAATAGTGAAATAAATTATCAGCTTATGTAATAACTATATATTTAGGGAGAACACAGAAATTAAAATAAGATATTTTTAGGGCCTGGCGCGGTGGCGCAAGTGGTTGGGGTCCTCGCCTTGCATGCTCGGGATCCCCCACTTCCCTTCCAGCTCCCTGCCTGTGGCTTGGGAAGGCAGTTGAGGACGGCCCAAAGCTTTGGGACCCTGCACCCCCGGGGGAGACCCAGAAGAGGCTCCTGGCTTCGGATCGGCATTGCATCGGCCATTGCGCTCACTTGGGGAGTGAATCTTCGGACGGAAGATCTTCTTCTCTGTCTCTCCTCTCTGTATATCTGCCTTTCCAATAAAAAAAAAAAAGATATTTTTTTCTGGTGGCACAAAGGTTAAGGTTGCCTTATCAAAATACAACTTGATATTTGTACATTTCCGTTTGCAAGAATAAAATGGGGCTTCTTAGCATTTTCACTATTGTTTCCCATTTTTTTTACTTGCTTAAAGTGTAATATTTGAAACATTTTATTTTCATATTGAAAACTAGGCATCATATTTTCTGTGTCTAATATGTGGATGTATTAGAATGACTATAGTATTTGCTGGTGTGTGAATATCTGAAGCAATGCTTAATACACACAATATGTTTCAAATATCCTTTGTAGTATTGTCTTTAAGACATGGAGTAATTTCAAATCCCTCAAAAGAAAAGTCAGATTTGTTTTGCTGATTTACAGTTCCCAAGAATTTGATATAGGAAACCAAAAAATGAAACGAGAAAATCCAATTGATTATTTTAAATATCTTTAAAATGTTGCTTACATATTCTATAATTCATAGAGATTTATAATTATTGGGATATATCCTAATAATGGCAGATGATTAAATTTGTAAAGGCTTTTGACTTTTAAAAAATTCATCGATGATCTCATGTAACCTTTTGACAATGCTACAAAATGAGCCATTATGATCCTGACCATGCAATGGAAGGCTTGAATCTCAGAAAGATGGATGGGGAAATGGCAAATCTAAGTGGTGCTGCTATCTATGTTCTGATTAGATTTCTAAGCTGTCTGATAATGTACATTCTCTGAACTCGGAGTTTACCAAATCCTTACTTCACTTTTGTAAGAGAAATTTTTCCGTTGCTCCAGCTATCTTGACAGAAATTAGAGGATTATGGAGTTTCAGTTTTCTACCCAAATATCATTGTGCCTACAAACTGGCAGAAGTAAGACTATAATGCAAGTTTTCCTGATCCAAGGTTTTTTTTTTTTCTGTCCTCATTTTCTTTGTTTTGACTTTATTATTGGTAAAAGATTTTAGTGAAATGCAGAACTGGACATAATCAGTAACTCCTCTACTCAACTGAGAAGCATTATTAACTTTTGCATTCCTTTATATAATTTTCCTTGTCTTTATCATCAGAAGTTTGGGAATCTATTTTGAGCTTTGAGTTTAAGCTATGCTATCATTACTACTATTATCATGCACTTGAAAACGGATACATTTAAACAGTCTTCATTTATATTCCTCCCTTAGTACCACATAAATAATACGAATTTGAATTTCAGCCTGAGTGAAAGTCTGTGATTGTGAATTCTCAGTAAAGAATTAGCTTCCAAAGTTTCCAAAAACCCAAGACTAGCAAGGGGCAATTTTCCTTCATATCTTTTTCTGTGAAACAGCATATGCTTTCAAAGAGGTCTCAGTTTCTGAGTGGGTCCTGATCAAACTGTGAACTGATTCAGTTGGACAAGTGTAATAAATGATACATATTTAAGTTAATGAAAGTGGTAGTTAACCAGATTCAATCATTCCACAATCTATACATGGGTTGGAACATCACTTTGGATCCTACAGTACAATTATACAATAATAAATAAATGAGGAAATAACAAATTCCCATGCCAGGGCCCTGTGCTATAGTATAGTGGGTCAAATCTTCTCCTGCATGTGCTGACATCCGATATGGGCGCTGGTTGTACTCCTGGCAGTCAGGTTTCCCATTCAGATACCTGGTTGTGACCTTGAAAAGCAGTTGAGGATGGCCCAAAGCCTTGGGACCCTGCACCCATTTGGGAAACCTGGAAGGGACTCCTGGCTCCTGGCATCAGATGGTGCAGCTCTGACTGTTGTGGCCACTTGGAGAGTGAATTAGCAGATGGAAGATCTTCCTCTCTCTCTTTCCTTCTCTCTGTATATCTGACTTTCCAATAATAATAAAGCAAAAGTTCCCAGGCCAGACAGGTTCTAAGCATTGGCTTATCTTATACCTACACGGTTTCTTAACATTTAACATTGCTCAGTATCAGAAACAGGCAGATGACCTCAGATATAACAACCAGGCGGGACTGTGTTGTCTTTCTAAAGTTTCTGAAGTTGTGTAGCTCTGCAGATTTTCATCATTATCTTTGCCAGCACAAACACACATCTTTAAATGTTCTGTAAATGATATCTGAGATTATCTAATACTACTATATAGTCTGTAAAGAATGCTTCAGCTGACCTATTCTGCTATATTTGGAAACCGTTTCAGAATCCCATGTCATATATTAATTGTGCGTATCCTTAAATTACAAAATAGTGACTTTATGTTTTCAATAATATACTTTCACTTGTTAACCATTGTGTTCATCCTAAACATGTTGATAGAGATCAATAAATCACTTTTATCTTAATATTTATGGAAAACATGATGGCCATATATACTTTAAGATATAACTCACTGTCATGGTCGGTTCGCTTTTTTTCATTGTTTCAAAAATTACATTCTATGCCTAATGAAAACATTTTTCATTACTTTCATTTTTTATCAATAATATTAGAAGAGAGTCAAAACTGAAAAGCAATTCCTTGCCATTGACATTTCTTTTGTCTCACAGTTCAAGTAAAATATGGCTACTGGTCAGACGAAGATTTCACCAGCATACATTAACTTAATTTTTAATTTAATTCTATTTCATATCTCAACAGTTACAAATTGGTATATATGCTATCTTACCGTTTATAGGCTTACTTTTGAATTGATACAATTGAGAATATAAAGACCAGTGGTATCCATGTTGCACCGCTGTATGTTTATTGTTTTCAACATATACTTATCTATTATGACCTGAGAACTATTGTCTTCACATTTTTCAGATTTGCTTGAAAAATATCAGCACAGTGAGAAACAAACTGTTTTAGATACTGTGCCAAAAGCATTCAACACAATTTATGCTATAAAAGTTGGCTAATGAAGAGGAAAGAGTCTATAGTTAGTGCTGTTTATTCCCCATTAGACTATCAGCTTTAGGAAGGCAAGAGCCTTGCTTTTTCTTTCTGTGTAGCTGTATCCTCTATCTATGCCTGGCTAATAGTATTAACTCACAAATATTTGTTGACTGACTGAATGATTGCTTTACTCATTGAGAATGGTCAATAATTATCAAGAAACATATGTGAATCTAATTGTAACCCTAAGAAATCCCTTTGCACTGGTAATGCATTGATTGCAATAAAAAATACCATATCGATCACAGTCTGGTTCGAATTTACAATACTAATTATACATTTAACAAAGTTTTCTCCAGTAATGATTAAATCAATTTATTTCACTTTATACCGTGTCAACCTAACTTGTGTATATTGTAGTCTTTCATCTATTAATTTTTGTCTTTTTATGCATCCATTTTTTGGATATTGTCAAATTCAGTAATGAATAATAATATAAAAATGATAATTTCTGTGTTGTGGAAAATGAGTTCTAATAACAGTCACTGAAAAAACTAATTCTATATCTAAGCCATTTAACAGAGTACCTGGGCTTACTTTATCTAAGAAGATTGCTAATTTCTTATAAGAGTCTAAATTTTGCTGCATAACTGATATTTTATACATACAGACATTTTTAAATTTAGCTTAAATCTTAAAATGTAAATAAATTACAAAGTGAAGGTAGTTTGTGTTACATTTAACATGGAATTCCAATAAATTCCTAAGGACCTGTACATATAAGTCTACAGGAAAAATAAGTCAAAATAAATTGTTTATATTTGATTCTTCTGAATGTAACTTTCAAAGTAGTTAAATATTTCATTGAAGAGCAATTTTTAAAATTACATGGCTATTCTGTAAAGATAATTACAAATAGCTGTTCATACATCCATTTATGGATTATGTTTCCTGAAACCATGATTATTGCTACTGATGTTAAGCACTGATAATTCCTTCATAGTATGATTCTACTTTCTTCCCCATTGTTACATGATATTACACTAAAATAATGTTCTCTCAATGCTCTCAATAAGCTTCTGTATCTAAACAATCTTCCTTTGTTAAAGTCCTAAGCCTCCTCATTTGACTATATTCCCTAGAAACTTCTGTGAATTGTTTTCACCTTGATGTTGCATTATTTTGCTAATGAAAATCTTGTATCAGAGCATATTTAGATCACTACAATTCATGTCCTAACTTATAATTCCTCCCATGTTTTCCTCACTAGCTTGTTACCTTTCCCAGACCATTTTACATTCCTTCAAGCTACAGATTCTTTCATAAACCAACTCTTATTTAATTGCCAATGCCACACTTGAGCAAATATACTTATTGATAATACATATTATCAAAACTTTATGAAGTGTTAGTGTTTCAACTACAGTTTCTTCATAAATATCCCTCTAAATTTAAGAAAATATTTGCCAATTTTTCATTTTATATTCAATCGACAAATATAAGAAGGCTTCAAAATCTCAAGAGAACTGTGCATTATCTTTTATTCTATTTCTTTAAACTTTTGAAGCCTGCTTATAATAATTATGTATATATACGGTGCAATGCATAAGTTAAATGTGTTTCCACTATGTAATTGTTGAATCAGTTGAACAAATAATCATCTTATTTATGTATCGGGTTGTGCTAAAATATTTAAAATATGTTTTAACCATTAAAATGTACAGCAAATTATGACATATCACATTCATCATTCTGTGCAATAGATCACCAATTCCTGTTCTTCATGACTGAAACTTTGTTCCTTTTAATCTACATTTCTTCATTTATTATTCATTACCACCTTCTAGCACCTGCTAACCAAAATTCTATTTTCTACCTTTATGAATCTCACTGTTTCAGATTCTATTTATAAGTGAGATTGTATGGTATTTACCTTTCTTTGTCTGTCATTTTTCACTTAACATAATATCCTCCAGACTGCATATGTTTTTCTAACACTTTCTAATGGTCTCTTCTGCTTCTTCTTTCCTTCTCAACAATTCTGAAAAATTCCTAAGGATTTGTATGTGTAGAATAAATTTTGTTCTATCCCATAAAAAAGTCCACTTGTTATTTGCAGAACCTGTGCATTGGCACATTAAATGGCAAATGGATGCTTGCAGATGTGTATAAATTAAGAATCTTAAGATGAGAAAATTATCTTAGATTATATGTAGGGGCCAAAGTAATCACAGTTCCTTACACATGAAATACTAAAGCATTACAATATTAACATACTAATGCTTGAAAAAGAATCTAGTAGCCATGGTGACTGACTCCTAGGTAATAGTTTTATGAAGATCTATATTCAAGAATGTATAGTTTAGGTGGAGCATCCATACTTGGAAGGATAAAGGAAAAGAAAGAACCATAAATCAGAGAACTCATTTTAACTAAAAGATTTCATTGGAATTGCTATTTACTTAGTTATTAAATATTGGATGAGGAATGTGTGCTTGATAGCATGAACTACTAGCTTTGCTTTAGAAATGTTTAATATGAGATGCAGTAGACAAATTATGTATTTTTAGATCATAATAGAAGTCAGAGTCAGTAATACAGATTTAGGATCTATTAGCTTACAAAATTTATGTGAAGTCAACAAATTGAATAAGATGTAATCAGAAGAAAGAAAGAAAAAGAAAGAAAGAAAGAAAGAAGGAAAGAAAGAAAGAAAGAAAGAAAGAAAGAAAGAAAGAAAGAAAGAAAGAAAGAAAGAAAGAAAGAAAGAAAGAAAGGCCAGTTTTTGAACTATAGGATAGTCCAACATTTCACATCAGAGAAGAAAGCTCTGGAATCAATAAAGTGAAATAAGCAAACTTTTGATCCAGGAACAAAAATTAAGAGTGTGATATAATAGGAAGGATGTAGTCAAATATATATGAAAGTCAGAGGTACAAAGAGAGATCTTCCTTCCATTAGTTCACTCTGAAAATGGTTGCAATAGTCAGAGCTGGAATGGTCTGAAGCCAGGAGCTTCTACCAGGTTTCCCAAACATGTTCAAGAGCCTGGAGCCTTGGGCCATCCTCTGCTGCTTTCTTACACCATTAGCAGGGAGCTGGATGAGAAACAGAGCACCCAAAATGTACACCAGTGCCTATACGGGGTATGAGCACCACAGTGGATTAGTGTGAAACATCACTGCACTGGCCTCAGAAAGTGAATGGGGTATAGTTTACTCAGCCAGCACCTCAGCAACACAAGTAGTTGCTTGGGCAGGCTAAAGGAAAACTTTAGAAGCATTGAGGGATTCATACCTCTTCATTCTCACAGTGACAGGTTAAGGGACACAGGAAACATGTCTGTTTATGTGTGACAGTGAAGGAGCTACAGGAAAGAGATCCAAGTCCAACCTTTTCCTCAGTATTTTATATGTTTTGCACATGAAAATGCCAGGCAGCTAAGGAGTTACATAGCAGAATTGTATCCGTTTTGGGGCATGGAAATTTATAGAAAATGTATCAGCTTTCTGGGCTATAATAAAATGTGTTAGCTGCTGGAGCTGCCAAGTTGCCATCACATCAGTAGCCTTTGAGGCAGATAAGGGTTTGGAAAACAGTAAAGAAGCTTGATATCCCGCATGTCAGTGCAAAAATGGAAAAGACATGCTCTTGGTTGAAGCATCATTTGCTTGTTGCCCCACAAACTCTGGCACTCATGTGGGGGACCCAGACTGAATTTAGTGCTACCGGCTTTGGCCTTGCCCAGCCATGGCCACTACAATCATTTGTGGAGTGATCAGTGGAAGGAAGCACCCTATCTATCTATCATCTATCAATCATCTACCTATTCCATTGTCTCTATCAATATGCCTTCTAAATTAAACAATCAGTAAATATTTTTTAAAGGAGCAAAAATCCCAAAGTGTTTGTATGGAATTGTTCTGGGAATGAGGAAGAAGTAATCTTGAAAAACTTTACAATATTTGTCTCTGATGTGGCATATTGGTTGGAGGGAAGAATGGGTTAAATAGTGGATTTTTATATAGGAGTATATGTTAATCATGATTTTTGAAAGTTGTTGAGGATTGTCTATTCTAGAGAGAGAAGTTGATACCTGCATAAGTGAAGGGTCTTTTGTGAGTTAAAATAAGTTCAAAACAGAAATTTATCAGCAAAACTTGGGAACTATTGAAAGAGAAACACACAGTGCTACCTAGCAATAATTAGGCAGCTATAATAATTAGGTAGTTACTGATCTTCAAAGCATACAGAATACAGAATGGAAGCAGTGTGTCCCTATATGGGGACACTTGCTTCACTGCAACAAGAGGGAATACTAAATCAATGTAAAGGGATGGATGCTTTTTAAAATAAACAAATAAATAAAGTTTAAAAGAGTGAGGTTCTCCGAGTTTCATAAGAGTCCACCAAGAAGATGATGAGACTATCACAATATAACCAGCAAATGGCAGTTTTCATGTATGGTTGTGTTTCTTCACAACTCTTCCATGTCTTCATTCATGACAGTTATGAGTGCATTTTAATACTTTTCAAAAAGCAAAATGGTTAATTAATTTATGTCCTTACTTTACATTTTCCTTTTTGTTCCCTGAATTTATTATTTGTACTGTTTCTAAATCTCGTATTAGCAGTAAGCAGCAAAAAAAAAAAAAAAAAAAAAAAAAAAAATTACTACCACTAATAGGAACCTGAAATTTATTTATTAAATTCTGCCTTATAAGACAAAAGTAGAGAAGTAAAACACAATTCGGATTTAATCATAAAATAATTACCTTTTTGCTGCAAACACTGTCAAATTTTTCTCTAGGAGGATCGTTAATCCTTCCTTTACTACATCTATTTTCTGATATTCTGGAACAATGAGCTTCAGTACTAGAAATCAAATGCATAGAATGAACCCAAGGTTTTCCTGAGTCTTAGAATTATCATAGAATTCTAACACCAAAGATATTACTGAAGAACTGTCCTTCGTATCCAAAGGCAATGGGGATACTTCACTAGCTGAATTTGAGTTGTGTGAAACAATACAATTCGGGGCCTGGCGGCGTGGCCCAGAGTCTCAAGTCCTCACCTTGAACACACCAGGACAGCATATGGCTACCGGTTCTAATCCCGGTAGCCCTGCTTCCCATCCAACTCCCTGCTTGTGGCCTGAGAAAGCAGTCGAGGATGGCCCAAAGCCCTGGGGCCCTGCATCCATTAGTCTTGGCTTCAGATCAACTCAGGTCTGGACTTTAGAGCCACTTAGGGAGTGAACCAGCAGACTGAAGATCCTTCTGTCTCTTCTCACTCTGTATATGTGCTTTTTCAATAAAAATAAATACATCTTTAAAATTGAAAAAAAATGTAGAATTGGTTTTTCTCTGATTTAGTCACAGTCCTTGTTGATGGCATCTACTTCACTACATAATTTTAACATTCATCTAAAACACAGTGTGTAAGGCCCAGCCCAGGTGGGTGAGGGGTGGCCCTGAAGAAAGTATCTGAGGGTGATGGCTGATGCAATCAGTTCAAGGAACTACAACACCCAGAAATTCCCTGCCTGGCCCAGTGGCAGAGCAGTGATATATGGGCTACCAAAAAGAGAAAGAGCCTATCAGCACTCTAAAACACCATTTAAGGCAAACTTTTTTCACCTGCTAGATCCCACCCCTGTTTCTTGTTTAGATCTCCATATGTAAACTCCTCCTCAAGTTCACCAGGCACAATTTCTCCTGCCTGCTGCCTGTACCACACCAGTGTACCTCACCCAGGAGTGTTTCCAATAAACCTTGCTTTAAGTTGAACAGTATTCTGTGTGGTTACCTGATTCTGAACCAGAACTTGTATCTTACATGATATACTGAAGCTTAGGTGTTTTATATAGTTAGAGAATAGTGTACATCAAACAAGAGTGTGGGGAGTGGTGCGCTGGGAGCTGACCCCACGTGTATCATAGGCTGTCGCAAAATGGCAGCGGGCTGATGGCCAGGAGGCGGGGTTGGTCTCACCAGTAGGCAAACAGGAAGTCACGGAAATAGGCTGATGCCCTTGCTGCGATTATTTCATTACTACCGGCTTATCAGGTAGCGCCAAGTGGACCCACGGGGAGAACTGATTGGTGGAGAACTGTAAATAAGCAGCCGGCTTTAGGCAATAAAGGTTTTTCAGTTGTTGGTTCATTGGTGTGTTCGTGTGTGTGTTTGTGTGTTCGTTCATTGTGTGTTCCTGTTGCGGTGGTGGTTCCCGTTTTTCCAGACTGTCGAGAGTGTTCCTGGCTATTTTAGTGTTGCTGCTGGCCGGCGGTAACTGGTGACCTGTACGGTGAACTTTTCAGGCCAAAGACAGACAAGAGGGAGCACGACAACTGGTGGCCCATAGGGGGAATTTTTCAGGCCAAAGAAAGATAAGAAGGACAGCGACACAAGAGCATGAGAAAAATTAAAAAACAATTCTTAAAATTGATGTTTAATTATTTTGGTCCTTTGAAATGCCAAGATACAGATAAATTATATGTCCCATTTGCTAAGTCACTTTTCAAATTACCACAACAGAAAGACACTCTATGCCAGGAACTGAGTCCAGAATTCCTATATGGTGGCACGCACTCAACTGCTGGAACCATCACCTCCTGCCTTTGTGTATATTATCAGGAAGCTGGAATCAGAAGCAGAGCTAAAATTGGCATACAAACACTTTACAATGGAGATGGATGTCCAAAGCAGCATCTTAACTGCAGAGCCAAAAGTCTATCCCCCAAACCAACTGCAATGAAGTACCTACTCTGTTTTAGGTAACATTTCAAGAGAAATGAGGTGCATCACACTTGATTTTTGGAAAGCCCTATATTGCTATTATTTCATACTTATTTAAAGAGAAGGATTATATAAAATAGTTAGTAGCTAGCCCAAAACAACAAATCCAGAAAGTAGTATATCAGGTTTTAAACACAATCTTTTTTTTTTAAGATTTATTATTATTATTATTATTTTTTTTATTGGAAAGGCGGATATACAGAGAGGAGAGACAGAGAGGAAGATCTTCCGTCCAATGATTCACTCCCCAAGTGGGCGCAACGGCCGATACTATGCCGATCCGAAGCCAGGAGCCTCTTCTGGGTCTCCCGCGCGGGTGCAGGGCCCAAAGCTTTGGGCCATCCTCGACTGCCTTCCCGGGCCACAGGCAGGGAGCTGGAAGGGAAGCGGGGCTGCCGGGATAGAACCGGCGCCCATATGGGATCCCGGGCGTGCAAGGCGAGGACCTTAACCACTGCACCACCGCGCCGGGCCCTAAACACAATCTTACAGCAGTTTGAACTTTGCAAGCACTACATTACTTTGCCTTCTGTGAAATTTATCATGTGATAACTATCAATTCACTGATATTATCATATTACAATGGAATGTAATTGCAGGATTCACTGTTTTATTTCAATCTACAAAAAAACATTCCCATTGAATCATTTTCTAAGATCAATTGAAATGTCAACTATTAAGCAGCCAATAAATTATAGCAATTATACTTTAGTAAGAAATATGTAGGTTTACCTCAAAAAAAATGGTGAGTAAAAGCAAGAAAACCATATATGTACATGGATAAAATTAAAGTGGAAAATATGTAAACATTTTATTTCTCTATATTCAGTAATGATAAACTTGAAAGTTTTTTTTTTTGTTTTTCTTTTTCCCCTCTCTGTGAAAGTAAATAAGTACATTGAGGAAAATTGGACAACTAATACTTTAGGGAGAGCATTTACAAATGGGACTTTTACTTCAAAGTTGACTCCTAATTATCTACGCTTGGGTTTTCTTCATTGCAGGGTAGGGAAAACTGCTACACTGAATAGGAACACAGTTTGGATGCAGCTGGGTAAATTCTCATTTGTTTTTAATTCTGCAAGCCAATATTATTACGCATTTATACATTGAATCAAGTGATGACCAGATGTCACTTTTACATTTTGTTCTCAGAGGTTTGGAAAGCAAAATTTTCACTGTAGTCTATGAAAAACAAAAATTTTATCCTATGTAAAAACAATGGTTACAGAGCTATAAAAAACAATGGTGACAAAAAAAGACTCCTGTATATTTGTTCTTCCTGGCAGTAAGTTCACTGCCTAATTTCCTATCCAGGTCTAATGGTTGTAAACATCCTTTAAAACAAATACACACACTCTTCTAACACCTGTAATTGTATGCCAAGTTGAGACTCAAACCAGACAATTTCTTAAAGAGTATTTCTTTGAACCTTTTTACTCTAATTAGACACATCAGAATGGGCCAGACTGCAACACCTTCTGGTGTTCTGGAGGACCAGGGCAGATGTGGGACAGACTAGGCTAGGTCTCAACACCAACTGAGCCATATATGAGCTATATGTGGGTATGGATGAGCCGTGGCTGGGCTGATACATCCAACAGCAAGAACCAGAATGGGTTGAAGGCCAGTTAGGAAAAGCCACTGTTCCTGCTAGGACAGGACATGAACTGAGTAGTGCTGGCTCATGGACCCACTGGTATGCGCAAAATCTGGAACTCAGAGGGGTTCTGACGGAGGAGCCTGGGCAACTCCTCTGGCAGGACACAGACACAGCAGGTAAACGCAAGAAAAATGATAGGAAACAGCCCAGAACAGGCCATGGAAAGTTACCCACTGGCATACATTTGGCAGGGGTTGGGGGAAGACCAGGCTGAATCTGTCCATGTCATCCACTGGCAAATTCGAGGGCCAGAACAGTGTGGGTCGAGCCAGGTTCAGTCGCAACAAAAGCAATACACAACACAGAATGCCAAGGTGAGGTTGCCTGTGCCGGATGTGACCACAACTCCCAACCAGCACACGTGAAAACCAAGAAAGGAGGGGGCAGAACCGGCAAGGGAATGATGGGTGGTTCCCTTGCCGGACAGCTACTCCCACTGGAGAAAGTGAGCTGGGATGGGGGTAGACCAGAATAGGCAGGGCTACAACACACGTGTGCGCCTCATGTGGACTAGATCAGGGACAAGCCAGGCTGGGCTGATTGCTCCGACTGGTGCAATCTACAATTAGAGTGGGTGAGGGCTGTTGGGGCTTAGCCACAGCATCAGCTGGCAGAGGCTGGCACTGGGGCCTAGTTCTATCAAGTTAAACCACTGAACCACCTGGGGAGTGCACAATCTGGGAGTGGGAGTGGTCTGGGAGGGAAATAGTGGGCTCCTCCCTCTTAGATTACCACCCCCCCATGGGAGGGCACGAAAGCTAGGACAGGGGCTGGGGTGGCTAGACAGAGACACCCAACAACATCCGTGAAGGCTGTATAGTTGAGCTGGTTAGATGGAACAAGGTTTTAATATCCATTGACATGTATGAGAGAAGAAGGGGATGTGGGACAGACTGGACTAGTCTGCTACACATACTGGCAAACCTGGGTAGGAGGTGAGCCTGATTGGGGTTATTGTGGGGTGCTCCGACTAGGCTGCAGCTCCCACTGGTTTATGTGAGGGCCTAGTATGTGCTGGGCAGAACGAGGTTGGACTGCAACACCCATTGGTTCCAGTGAAAGACAGGGATGGAAACAGAACCAAACCAGCAACTGCAACCACCAGCTAATCGGGGTGATGGTCTGTGCCGGGCCCTGTACTTACTAGTGCATACTAGAATCTGGTCTGGGAATACCTCAGACAAAGTTTCTTTGGGGATCCCCTCAATCGAGCTTTCAGACTCAGAACACTAACCATCAAAAGATAGAGGACAGAACAAATCATTCAAGCACCTCATCTATATGTTGGCAATGAAAATACTGGGCAAACGGAGACTCTAGGATGGACTACGTCAATCACTGGATTCTTCAACGACTTTATTGTGCTTGGAGTGGTGAGAGTGGCAGCAATTCAGAACTGTTGAACTATCAAAACCACTTGAGCAAGACCCTCAGAGCATGCCCCACATCAGGGACCTGGGGTTGGTGGGAGACTGAGTGGGGCTTCTCCCTTAAAATTCCTTTTTACATTAGATATATTAAGGAAACAATACGGAACTAATTGTCTTGCCCATCTTCCTGTAGTGCTTGAACCTTTTTACCCTAATTATTTCAAGATTGTCAAAAATAATAAATAAATAAATAAATCATTAGAAAAAAAGAACAGTGAAAAGAAAACTGAAGAAGAATTAGCTTTAAATATCTAATTGTAACTGTCTTCACATTAGATGTGATCATTAGAAACATGGTGCATTTAGGACAGGACACTGAGAGCTTTAAGACCTGTTGTTTGAATGTATCTCATGCTTTTCAAACATGACAGCGACAATGTGGTAGCTTCTCCAAAATGTCTCCAAACAGAGGCATGCAATTTTAAAGAGACAAGTTTTCTTATTGATATATAATATCAATAATAATAATCAATAATTGGGGTTCAAGTGTGCTATTTTTGAAACATGTGCACACTATGGAATGGTCCAAGTAATCAGCACATCCATAGCCTTATTAAGCTTTTATTTTTCTGTTGTGAAAACATTTCAAGTCCTAAAGAGACCATCTTAATGTGGAAACAGAGGTCCATTGTTCTTGATAAAATTATTATTTAAATGTTTGTACATGATAGGGACTGTAGTACTTTCCTAGCTAGCTTTTTTGAAGAAAATGTATTTTACTAAGAATCTGTGCTGAAATGAAGTAGAGATCCTAGCAGAAGGTTTAAGTTGCAGCTTAAAACTTATGAAAAAGTATGAACCTTAAAGGAAATATGAAAAAAATATATATACCCAGGAAATAGTAGAACATACAGTATTTTAACTAACAAAATAAAGCAGAGATAGCATCATAATAGTGTGCTCAAATAAATAAGAGAAAAATATTCAAAAGTACTTAAGAAAATAAACAAAATATTTGAAATTAGAAAAAAAAAAGTAAAAAGTAACTTTCAGTCCGATAAAGGACCATCTTTGGCACGTGTTGATCAGCAAAATGTTCGAATATGCTGTCCTGTTCTCTGTATTAGAAAACTCATGTCCCTTCTCAGAACCCCAAGATCTTGCCATGTGATGACTACTTGCTAGTCACTCACGCTAACTGGGCACCATCGTATATTAGCACCACTAAATATTAAAATAAACAGTTCTTTGTGATAATTTTTACTTGGCTGAGCATTCTGAGAATGTAAAAAATGAAGTTCTTTTTAGAATTATTACATTACTTTTTTTTTTTAACCGAGCACTGATAAAACTCTCTCTGGCATTTTAATGACGCCTTGAGCAAATTTTATAATGTCACAGAATAATCACCAGTCATCCCTGTCAAAATAATTGAAGACTACCCAAATGAGAATAATCAAAGTCTTTGTGTTACTCGGTTTTGAAAAATATCCTAAATTTGATGGCTTATCAACAATATTTCTCACAGTTCTTAAGATAAGAAATCCAAAATTGTGGTGTCTGAATGACTGGGTTCTGATGCTGCCCTTCTCTTGGTTGTGGATAAGTAACTTCTCTTTATAGCCTTGTATAAGACAAAAGGTCTGAACATTGTGGAATAGCAGGTTAAACTACCACTTATGACGCTGACATCTCACATCAGAATAGCAATTCAAGTTCCCTCTACCCTACTTCACATTCAGCTCCCTCTTAATGTGCCTGGGAAGCAACAGATGATGGCTTGTTAAGACACTTACTTGGGTCTGTGCCATCCTATTGGGAGACCCAGATGTAGTTTGTGGCTCCTAGCTTTAGCCTGGCATTGACCTGGCTGTTGAGCAGGATTCTCTTTCTGTCTTCCAACTAAATGAATTTTCTTCAAACAGAAGAAGAGAAGGCTTGAGGCAGTTTTCTGGGTTATTCTAGTAAGGATATTAAACCTATTTGCAAATATTCCACCCTAAAGAAAAATATCATCACATTAAAGGTTAGCTTTCAACATATGAATTTGGGGGGACACAAACATCTGAGCACTAACTTTTAAATTAAGAGTTTGCTACAACAGAACAGTCAGCCACCACAAAGGAAAGCTCTGTAATCAAACTGCAGAAAAGCTTCAGGTAGGTATTGATTGGAGATTATTGATGTGCACTTGTGGACAGGCTAACTACAAGTGAGGCATCCTATGTGACTTTTCAGCCAACATATTTGGCTTTCATTAACTGGTCCGAAGTTGGAAGCAAAGAAAAATGAGGGAAGCTGTCACTTACTGAGAAAATCATTGATTACTCTTTAGCTTCCTGGGCTGGTTGATGCTGAAAGTAGTGTGACTTCCTTGACTTTTGTTAAAAACAAATGTTCCACTTCCAGTACTGGCTACTATAGGTTTTGGATTGGGGTTCTTTTTTTTTTTTAATATGATCTGAAGAGTGTTAATTTCTGTACTCTGTCTCTGAATTCTTACTTACAGAATGTTGTGACAGATTCTGGAGACAATTAGAAATGACAAATCCTGAACTAATTTAAAACTTGGAAGAATGTGGAAGGCTTCAAGGTAGAAATAGCTTTTGAAACAAGAATTGAAATAACAGCATGAACAATACATCACAACAGACAATAACCTCATATAGTAGAGGGCACACAGAGAGGAAAATAGAAACTATGAGAATCTAAATGGTATTCAGAGCAGAACAAAGAGGTACAGATAAACCAGTGAGCAACAAAATATGTTTTAGCCTCAGTTTTCCCCATAAAGAAGGGCCTAAGTCAAGGGATCCTATGCAGAAAATTTATTTTAGAAAGCAAGTCTAAGAAAAAAAGGAGAGCCATCAGTCGGCATGCAACATAGGAGAAGGGAAAGACAAGGCAATGGAACATCTTTTGAAATGGTCAGTCTTGTGAGAAACTCATAGTCACATCTTCAGAATTTGGGGAGTAGAAACGCCATTCTCCTCCCAAACAAACAAAACAAAATCATTTTTTTTCTGACAATATCTGTTAAAATTAGTACCATTAAGATAAAACAAACAAGTAAATTTTCTGGCACTTCTATGTCACCAACGTGTATCTAAACATTGCTGGTTGAATTTAAGGAGTGCATTATTTTGTGGCATTTAGAAATGTGGGGACAGAAAGCAAGAGCCCCCTGGTTTAGCTGAAGCAAAACACTAACAGATTACACCTGCAGTAAACCAATTGCCAAAGCACAAGATACAGAAAAGATGAGAGTGAGTCTAAGAAATGAGAAATAGAAAGCATAAGGAAGGTGATGGTGAGGAAGTCTTACGAGGAGCAGTGTAAAAAATAAATGAACCTTCATAATCAGTCCTAAGTTCATCATTCTGCTATTTTAACTGTATCTTGACATTGTAAGTATGGACAATGGAAGAGTCCAGAATCCTACTGTCAAGATACATTCAAGAAGTTCATTGAGAACCCATCTTTGATTTGGAAGTAGAGATGCACACTGCCCTTTATCTTCACATCTGTACATGTCAGTCTCTACTACACAGTAACTATATGTCCCTACTAATGAAAAGCCATAAAACAAAATCAATAACAGTGAGAAAAATAGAAAATTTACAAAACATGAAGTGAAACAGCGTATTAGGATACACATAAACAGAAAAATGATGGACTTATGACTGATTGTGAAGGACAATACTTTTGTAATTATATGAGACAAATCAGTGTGTTGGGAAGGATTTGGGCAGAGTCAAAGGGAACTCCTGGAACCTATGGAACTGTACTATGGATTAATTAAATAAGTAATTTAAAAAAAAATAGTCAAGATAATTCTGTGTCAAGTTATGCTTAGATTTCCATTATAAAAAACCACAGGTAAAGGTCAAATGCTTAGGGCTGGTGCCATGGTATATTGGGTTAAGCTCCTATCTGCAGTGCTGACATATCGTATAGGTGCTGGTTCAAGTTCCAGCTGCTCCACTTTGCATTAAGCTTCCTGCTTATGGCCTGGGAAAATAGTGGATGATGGCCCAAGTCTTTGGGATTCTGCACCAATATGGGCAACTTAGATGAAGCTCCCGATTCCTAACTTCAGATCAACTCTGGCTAGATAAGACAAGAGAAAACACTATGGAAATAATTAGAAAGTCAATTTCTTTTGTTTTTGATAAAACCATTTTTGTAAGTATAGAGTCAGAGTGCTAGAAATTGAGGAGTATAATTGTTACTAATTTTCTGTTTTCTCACCCTCCATCTCTAATATAAGTACATTCTTATACCAGAAGTAGAGTTTAGTCAACTGTTCAGACAGTGTCCAGTTCTCTGTCTTCTCCTAGTTCTTCAGTGTGTTTAAACCAGATATCTGCTATATTCACCTACCTTTTGATTACACATAGATATGACCTATAAGAATGGTCAAAAGATAGTTATGTAAAAATGTACAACAAAATAATGGAAACATGAAGAATTTGCTTGACTAAGTATTTTATGCTAGACTATGAAAAAGCTTAACATTTTTGCTTTGCAAACATAAGTTTTTCTATGATTTATTTATTATTTAGTGGAAAGGCAGATCTAAAGAGGGAAGGAGATACAAAGAGAAAGATCTTCTGCCTGTTGGTTCACTCCCCAAGTGGCTGCATTGACCAGAGCTGAGCTGATTTAAAGCCAGGAGCCAGGAGCTTCTTCTGTGTATCCCATGTGTGTACAGGGTCCAAAGACTTTTAACCATGCTTGAATGTTTTCCCAGGCCACAGTCAGGGAGCTGGATGGGAAGTGAAGCAGTCATGACACAAAGTAGTACCCATATGGATCCTGGCAAACGCAAGGTAAGGATTTAGATGCTAAGCTATCCTGCCAGGCCCAAAGAATGATTTTAAGGTAGAGAAATTCTCATTGGTGTAAGGTACAACGGTATCAAAATAAATTATGAATCAGTTGTTTTACTTTTATATGCATATAACACAGAATGCAGAAATAGAATCCAAGTGTTCATTTTCTCATGTGAAAAATTTCTTCATGCAGACAGTTCACAGCTATATTTCAGTTTCATCAATTCTTCAGGAGCCCACACTTTAAAAAACTTTCTGCTTTATCATTTTCAGAGGATGATTTTCATCTCTGAATTCATCTGAAGGCTCAAAATGGCTTCTCAAGGATTCCAAGAAATAAGAAGAAAATGAAAAAGACAAGAGGGTCATTCTCTTGCTGAGTCAGTGTCATGTAAATAGCCTTCTCAGGTACTGATGGTTAAGCTGCCAGTTTGACCCCTGCTTC
The DNA here is from genome assembly GCF_017591425.1 of Ochotona curzoniae. Lineage (NCBI taxonomy): Eukaryota > Metazoa > Chordata > Mammalia > Lagomorpha > Ochotonidae > Ochotona > Ochotona curzoniae. The sequence continues at coordinate 46,714,130 of NW_024467087.1, forward strand.
CCATTTCAGACCACCTAAATTTGGATTCTTACTCTGTCTCAAAGTTCAAGTTTCCTACCCATGCATACTCTGGAAGGCAGCAGGCAATGGCTCAAACACTTGGATCTATATGAGGAGGACTGACCAAGTTCTTGGCCTTTAGCTTACTCATGGCTCGACCCTAACCAATATGGGGATTTGAAGGACAACTCAGTGGAAGGATAGGATATTCTTTCTTTTGCTCTTCCTTTTTCCCTCTCTCTTCCTTTCCTTGATAGAAACAAGTAAAAATATACACGCTGCCAAAAGTTCCTCAAAATTCGTACATGATCACATTGAGTATCAAGCAGACCAGGGCAAATTTTTTCTTTCTTTTTCATATTTTTTAAAGAATTATTTATTTTCATTGGAAAGTTAGATATGCAGAGAGGAGGAGAGACAGAGAGGAAGATTGTCCATCTGATTATTCACTTCCCAAGTGACGGCAACGGCCGCAGCTGAGCCAATCCAAAACCAGGAGCCTGGAATCACTTCTAGGTCGTCCACAGGGGTGCAGCGTGCCAAGGCCTTGGGTGGTCCTGCAATACTTTCGCAGGCCACAAGCAAGAAGCTGAATGGGAAGCAGGGCAGCTGGGATAAGAACCAGCATTCATACGGGATCCCAGTGCTTACAAGACGAGGACTTTTGCCACTAGACTCCCGCCCAGGGCCCTACCTTTTTTTTCTTTTCCTATTTAGGTATAAATGAGAAAGCTGAATAAAAAAAATGTTGTTTTTGAATAAAGCATGGTGTTTGTTTTACAAGGCAGTATTTCTTGATCTGTGACCCTCAGATTCCCACAGTGCTAATTATGCCTGAAGGCCTATTAGTTTGAAAAGAAGAAGGCTTGTTTACCCATTAGCCCAAGGTCAAATGGGTAACGCTTTGCATTTCAGGAATTTTATTTGCAATAAATTATCACAAAATGTGAATTCATCTGCAAAAACTGATCACCTTTGTTGAAGACAGCCCATGAAGCAGGAACCTATGGTATCTCATTTTTCAGTAGATCAGTAATATGGCACTCTCCAAAGAACAGACTGTCTCTTCCATCCAAAGAATAAAGGGGTTCTGATTTTATGAATGTATATCAGCAAAATATCAGAGCTGGGTGAGATAGCTGGGTAGTGTTGATGGTAGTGTATGTGATTGTAGAGTAAAAGAAAAGTAGCAGCATGATCTAAATGATAGTCTTTGATTTGTATTATACACAAATCTGGTTTTTTTTTTTCATACTTGTCCACCCATAGAACCATCCTATAAGCAAAATAACGGTGTAAATTTCCCCACCACTTTGCTTGAAATTTCCATGAAATGGTACTGTGATAGTTTCCCGGTTTTCATGATCATGTGAGGTTGGAAAATGTAGCTGTAAGTAATAAGGCTAGCTGTCATTTTCACCTTAAATCATGTCCACATATTTCAGACTACTGAAGGTTTATTCTGAACAGGTTAGACTTATACAAAAAAAAAAAAAAACTGTCTTTCCTTGGGCTTCTGGTAAAGTGAATTCCCTCCTGGTAGTAATGACTCTGGTGACTTAGATAAAGACCATTTACGTTTCTTCTGGCTGAAACATCAGATCAAGTTAATGGAATTTGGCCTTAAAATTACAAGAGAATTAAGAAAGTAATCTATATTAAGCAGAGGAGTTCTGTGCAGATATAGAAAGTATTCTGGACTGCTTTCAGACAATAGAACCCCAAGAAAGCATTAGAAAAAAATTTACCAAGTTGTCTTCAGTAAGAACATTCTTGTTCTGATGATACAAAAAAGTGAGAAACCAAATGTAAGAGGAAATAAGAAATACTCTATTTTTGAGCAAGCATTACTTTGGCTCTCATAAAGATGAAACTTTGTTCTTTTACACAGAGATTCACATTAGCAACCAAAAATAAACATTAATAAAACAGCACAAATTTTTGTAAGATGTACAGTCTGCATCATCCCAAGCACCACCTGCAGATAACAAGTGCCCTGTGCACCGCAAGATGAGAAAATCTGCTTTCTAATACTTAGATCATAGAGGCACCCACAGCCTCTGCCTGCTGTTGCTTTTGTAGCCAGTCCATCCATAAACACATCCTCAAGCTCCCACGAGGTGCGTAACACATATGTTATTGATTTATACTGTATTAAAAGACACAAAAGTTAGGTTCTTTTTCATTACTTACCATACAAAAACATTTTTGTCTTTTGAAAAAAGGTTAAGTGCTTCTGTTTCTGTCAATTTCTGGAGAAACCAGTATCTCTTCTCAGTTCTCTCTTTGTGAATCACCCTAAAGTTTGCTGTATTTTTAGTGTTTGTAGTAGAATGTCTAGATTTTAGCATTTGATGAAATCACCCTAAGATCGGTATTATGAATCTATTAATTGGGTCTGAACTTCATCATGTTTGTCTTGTTATATTAGGGTTTTTAAAGATAAGTAAGAAAAAGTAGCATTATTATTGAGTTGGATATATAAACTACACACAGAAGATTACTTTTTGTCTCCACAGAGCAATTTTTAAATCCTTTGTTAGCTCTAAACCTCTGCCATTAATACTCTACAACTTATATAAATGGAAACAATCACATAGGAAAAAGAACACACAGCCATTAGTCTTAGTTTTATAGAAGCTGTATCTTCAAAGACAGTATTGATAGGATCAGTGAGTAATAACCTCAATGTTTCTCCAGCCGCAATAACACTCATTAAGAAAGATATAAAGCATTTATACTTCCTTGGATATATACTTTGATATCTTGGCTATAAAAAGAAGTCCTGTTCTTTGTAAATGGAATTGAAATCTTCACATACATTTGAATTACAATATATTAGATGGCATGGGTATAGAATGCTTTCGTTAGCATTCTAGAGAAGAAATAAAATGTGATGATTAGTGGCGCATATGCTGCATTTAGGCACACTTATATCCCATCTTGTCATTTATAAGCTATGTGATACTCGACAACTTTTAAAATTTTGATAGGCTTTATTGGCCATATTTGCAAACTAAAGACTAATATTGTCAATCTCATAGCGTTGGGGACACAAAAACTGAGGAAATTAAAGCAAAAGCTTTGGTCATTACAAAAACAAGTTTTTCTAGACCCTTTCACAAGCAGCTCCAGTTAATTCATTTCATTCTAAACGATATCTTTCTCTGAATCAATAACATTGTTTACATATCTCTTTCACTGTTATTCATTTATGTTTAAGTCACTCGTTTCCTTACTTCTTTTAAGATACTATAAGCTTGTTGATATGAAAGACTTTCTCCAGTGCACACCGAATACCTTTTGTGGCATCTGTGGTAAGACCAAAGTATCATCTAAAAAATCATCAAAGTCCTATATGGGTGTAACTTGAGACATGACTCATTCAAAGGAAAATTGTTCAGCTCATATTTTGTGAAATCAGACAAATAGTTTTATTGAAAATAAAATAATTAATCATGCACAGGGTATTGACACTTAGAAAAGAAGAAATAAGAAAGATAAAAGGGGGTCATAATTTCCAAACAAGTCCAAACTTAACAGAAAGGTTTTGTTATTTATGTATGTGGATGTGTGTGGTAAAAACACATAACATGATATACCATTTTACCAAAAAGTTTAGGTTTACTGGAACAGTGTTGTGTTACTAAATCTTGAGAACTGAATAGAATCTGATTTGACTTTAAGCTCTGTTCTCCAAATTCCCAGGGATGGGGCCTTCTGAAATTGAGAGAAAACCCTGTTACTAAACTCATGGAGGCCTCTGAATTGCTGATAAAGTCTTAATTCCCCTTTCTTGATGGATAACATATTTTTGGTAGTTCCAGTGATCTTGCTGTAAAATCTTAAAAACCCAACACCTTTACTTCATTTTATCTCTTCTCTGTCTGCTTCAGTCTAAGACAGATGAATTTCCACTGGTATGCAATTAAAAAGAAGAAAAAAAAACCCTGTCATTCAATCTCCCATGCAGTTTATGGGGACCTAAGACAAAAGGTTCATATTTGGGGATCAAAGCAGTTGATCTTTCTCTCAAGAGCACCAATAAAAGGGTTTGTTTGTTTTTTTGTTAGCCCTATTTACTGTTAAAGAGTAAGCAGAGTGATACTGTGATAAACAGGAATGTGAAAGTGGCTTTGGAATTATAAATAAGACAAGGGTCAACAGATTTTGAGGTGCATGTTAAGAAGATCCTAGATTCCCTTGAACAAATTAATGGTAGGAATATATACTTTTAAAGCAGTTCTCCTGTAGGCTCAGAAAGAAAAGGGGGAGAGGGGATAGCGAATAGTCTCTATCATCTTAAAGAATCTATATATGACCAGAACATAATGTTGGTAGAAATATATATTTTAATAGTGCTTCTGGTGAAAGATCAAACAAATGAGAGATGTTACTAGAAACTGGAGGAAAGGTGATCCTGGTTATGAAGTATCGAAGAACTTGATCCAATTCTGCTGTGTTTTGTGGAAAACAGAACTTATCAATTCTGAATTTGTATATTTGACTAAAAATATTTGAAGGTATGACCCTAGTTTCTCTTTGCTGCTTTTAGTAAATTTTAAATAAGAAAGATGTAAGTTGAAGAAACATTTGTTTTTCAAGCAAAGGGGAAATAGAGTTTAAGATTTGGAATATTCTCAGCTTATCAAAATTGCAAATACTTGAGGAATTTTCTTTTAAATTACACATCAAAGGTAGTCAACATTAACCATTTGCTATGAAAATTATTTATTTGTGTGATTCACTAATTCAAGCAATCAACTTAATTGTTAAGAAAAATGATGCAATTATCTAGAAAAAGTTTGTGGACCATCCTAATTTCAGTACCAAAATCTCTGTGAGTCAGAACTCTTCAGAGAAGCAAACAACAGGACATTTGTGTGTGTATTCACAACTTTTTGGAATTGATAAATTCAAAATCTGTAAGGAAGATAAAAAGAAAATGGAGCATAGGGAAGAGCTGATGCTGCAGCTACAAACCAGAAAATTTGAAGGCAGCATCCTTGTTCTTGGGAGAGTGCTTCAATTTAACAGTACCCCCAAAATGCAGGTTGCAATTTAATTCAGATTGTTAGATACTAAGATGGAGAACAGGTAGGGACTTTAAGAAGTAATAGGTCATGAGAATAGAGTCTTCATGAATAGACTAATTCATTCATTGATTGTCTGATGAGTTATTTTGAATTTGGGTATACTATAAGACAAGTTTGGTTCTGTTTCTTATAGGTACTTTTCTCTTCATGGGGTGACCTGCACAATCTTGGGACACTGAAGAAAATCCCAATCAAACAGTAGGGATATATTAGATAGAGTTTTACTGTCTTGGATAGCCCAGCCTCTAGAATAATGAAATACAGAAACTTTCACTGTTTATAAATGATATGGTCTGTGATATTTGATTATAAAAAGCCAAAAATGGTTTAAGATAGGAAGCATTAATCTTTTCCTTCTAAGGCTTTCAACTGATTCAGTCAAGACTATTTAAATTCACAGAAATCTTAAGTCAATTTTGAGAAGTAATATGATTTATCAATTTATTATACATATAAATCATATCACAGTGAAATATTTGATTCCTCAGTTATCATTTCTAAATCTGCATTATTTGATTGTTTTACATACTCTGATTACTGCTTTGGAAATTTGGTAAATATTTATTTTCATAATGGTGACATTACTGATCAACCAAGAAATTAATAACATCAGCCAAGGAATAGATAACATGCATATATTTATTTCAAAATCCACTGGGATTATTATTATCATCACAGTTATTGTTTTTTTCTTTTATTGGCTTTCCATTTGAAGGTTACAAATGAATGATATTTGAGAATTGTTTTTCAATTTGAACCAATAAAGACAAAACTGTCTACTACTACAGCATTAAAGTGTCACAAAATGCAATAGTATATGCTATTTTGCAAGTTAATTAATCCCCATGAATGTATTATTGTAAAAAAATTATACTTTAATCCAAAAAGACTCTAAACACACTTTTTAAAACAATTTAATGAAAACAGTAAAAAATACATTGAAACAAAAAGGTCAGACAATGCTAGTTTATATAAAACAGAAAATTAAAGTTCTGTAATTTCATGTACCAGAATTGCATACTTTGGAAATTTAGAGTATATGCTTCACTAATATTAAAGTTATGTAAGCTTACACTCTTTAAGCCAAGTGCTAATACATATATATGTATATGTATATATATGTATGTATATATATATATATAATGAGTTACATACAAGCATTCTGATTGACTTTTTACATTTCTTTACTAAAATATGGCAACCACCATTGGAAAGTATGTAAGTTGTAACTTTATAAATCAATAAACTATTCCCAGGTGCATTAACAGGAAGCTGGATGTGAAGTGGTGTAGTTAGGACTCAAATGAGCGCTAAGATATGGGATGCCAGTGTCATAATTTAAAGATTAATCCACTGTACCATAAAATCAGCTACGATGTGTAAGATTGAATCATAGGTTCAAAATTAGTGTGGTGGTTTATTTATATCTCTAAGTTGGAATTTGTGTGAGTAATGATTTTTGTAGGAAGGCAGTATTCATCTTTTAACTTAGTTCAAAGAATGTCAGAATGAGAAACAAGTCAGTATTTTTGTTGGTAAAATTCATCATATTTAAATATTATTTTCAAATGAAAATTTAGGAAACAAATAACTACTTACATAAAAGAAAATTGGGGGGTTAACATTGTGGTGCAACAAGCTTAGCCATCGCTTATAATTGTGGCATTCCCTATCAGAATGTCAAGTCAAGTGCTAGCTGCTCTGCTTCCAACCCAGCTTCTTGGTAATGAACATGAGAAAGCTGAACTTCTTGGCTCCTGGGTTGAACTTGGACTCACCCTGGCTGATGTGGCCATTTGGGGAGAGAACCAAGAGATAGAAGACTTTGCTTTCTGTCCCTTCTTCCTCTCTGTGGCTCTTTGTAATAAATATAACTTCAAAAATTATATGGTAAATATTCATCCTAATAAAGGTAATGTTAGGAGGAATGTTACATATGAAAAGCCAATAAATATCTAAACAGTAAGCAACACTGTAGCAAAAATATATACTACCAAGAACATGAAAAGATATTCTCTTAGAGTGAAAATAAAACGGCCAATTTCTATAATATATATGTATTAAAACATTCCTGCATGGTAAAAGTACATATGGGAAAATATTTTGCATACTAACTATAATTCATAGATTATAATTGTTTTTCTTCATGTAATATTTCAATCAGGTCTACATACTGAAATTATTATTTAAAATGTATGGAAGATATACAGAGGAGAAGCTCTAATAAAAATATACTTAGGTTATGTTCTGTGTAACAAAACATTTCTGTATTAGGTGTAATAAAACACAGCATGACAAATACAAAATACTCTTTGTCTTCTTCAGAGATCAAAAGACATAGCTGATATGAATTTAGAATGATGATTACTCAAGATTATGGATGAAGGGATGGGGGAGACTGGCTAACAAGTACCAAGCACAGTCAGAAGGAGTGCATTCTAGTGTTCAACAGCCCAGTGAGGTGAGTGAAGTTTACAATGATGCCCTGTATAAAGGACTGGAGAAAAGCTGATAGCCTCCAAACACAGAACACAGGGAATGAAAGGCTAGTTTCTAGGTTTGATCAATTTTTGTTATGTGTATTTGTTGAAATGCTAGAGTGCACTCTATAAATACGTGTAAAAATTACCTATAAAGCCAAATGTTCAAAATGGAAAATAAATGCAAAATTAAAAATAAAGTAATATACTCAGAAATTGGGAAATGAGAAGATTGGGTATAAGCCATGTCTGGGGGAAGTTTTGCCCACACATTTATTTTTTTTCCTTCTCAAAATATTAAACAAAACCTTTGATTAAAAATCATCGTGCATATTTGTGGAACACAGTGTGACTTGTCCATACACGCACATAATGTATACTTTTCAAACCGCATATTCTTGAGTGTAGTTAAATGTTCAGTGAGTTGTTAAGGATAAAATAATGCATGCAAATAGATTTCACAATCTTTGATATATTAACACACACTTAATAAGTTATTTGTACCAATGCATAACTATAATGCACTCTGAAGTAATGTCCTTACGTAAAGCATTGGCACAACCAGTCACTGCAAGCATTTCTCTTTTCTCTTGAGCTCACAGCTAGCCTAAATCTTTTATACTCCTTCACAGAGAGGTGTAGACTAGTGACTAAATTCTGCACTTAATCTTAACCAAAAGGCCGAGAAGCGATGTGACCGAGTTCTGAAGAACACAGGCAAAAGCAACATAAGACATTTCCCCCACAAGGGCCATGAATTGATCTCATTCACTCTTGTTTTAAAGATTTGTTTAATTATCAGAGAGAGAGAGAGAGAGAGAGAGGTATTCCATCTATTGACTCACTCCCTAATTGGTTGCAATGGCTAAAGTTGGGTCAGAATGAATCCAGGAGCTAAGACTCCTATATGAATCTCCTTCAATGGGCAGCAGGATCCTCAGGACCTGAGTAATATTGCATTATTTTCCCAGGCACATTACCAGGGAGTTGGATTGGAAGCAGAATAGCTAGTCTTTTTTATTATTATTATTATTGTTAGTAACATTGTATTATGTGAAGCAGTTTTATAGGTACTGGGATTCTCGCCACCCCTCCCACAACCCTCCATCCATGGTGGATTGAACTGATATTCCACAATGGGATGTTAGCATCGCAAGTGGTGACTTACCCTGATGTATCACAACATTGGCTTCTTCAATCTCTTTATTCACTTATCTGTCAACTGAACTTTGACACTAAGGGTGATTCTAAGAGGTAAGCATTGAAGATGATAAGCATTTGGGATTTCTGAATGTCTATGTAGAGCCGAATCCACGCCTTTTCCATCTCCATGGTTCTGTTTTCTGTTCTTAAGCCGTTTGACTTTGAACAATAGTCTTTTTGAGATTTACCTTTCTGGTCTGTAAAAATGAATATAGTTCATATCTGTAGCTGTTTTGTGCAATGGCATATGTGGAGTTTAGCTTTTGTCACATTTTATGCATTTAATAAATTATTTTGAATACATTCATGCATGAATGAATGAATGAACTCAAGTGGTAAGAGCTATGCATCAGTAATAATAGATGTTAGCACTCTACTTTTCTGTAAAATAAGACATGAGATATCCCCTAAGGCTTAAATAGAGATGGAAGAGAAATAGAGGGAAAAATGCAAAATAGCCACATTATAAAGTGAGCCCAGGAATTAATAAGTGGTGAACAACAGTCAATCAGTGCAAAACAAAGGCTACAAAGAGATTTCTGATTATTCTGTCAAATTACATCATAGAGTTGACTGGTGGAATGGAGCTGAAATTTAGACCACAGTCAAGTTTGAAGAATTCTAGATGATTGAAGAAGTTGGAAATGAAAGCCAAGTTAACTTTTGAACCATAATCTTGTTTTATCAGTCATTGAAAAGAATGATTACAACAATTAGTTGAGAAAGTCAAAGTTAGACACTGAAAATATTATCCAATTCTTCTTCCTAAGCCTTATATTTCACAATTGCAACTTCAAAGAGGCATTATTTCTTGAAAATCAAAATGCAACCTACAAATAGGTAAAATCTAAGGAAAACATTCCTATGTTACTGTATAGATTATTGCAAAAAAGGGCGAATTTCTTTGCTTGTTTGAAATTTCTTATATGAAGAGAAATGAAGTTTTATTTTGTATTTCTTGGATAAAATACATCACATTTTTCAAGCCTAAGCTTCCCAATAATTACTCTCAAATCTCGACTATGATTATTTTAACTTATTTGTGGCAAATGATTTGGAAGAAGCCATGTAGAGAAAACTATGCTGAATTATGGAAGGGCAAACTTTTTTTTCCCAGATGATTTTTAATCATACCATCCTTTCATGAACAGAAAAGTGGTTAAAATAGTCTTCTTTTCTCATTGGAAAAGCAGTAAGCATACATTGCAGAATAGCTCCATCTGCTGACAGTTTGCGGTGCCCAGAACTCATTGTGATACACTTTGTTTCTGTCCTTTTTTCAGATGATTTAAAAGAAAGATAACTCAAATGGATTATTCAGTATTTGAAGTTCATGTAATTTTAAATCAATCATGGATGCTTTATAAAACATACCCCTGGAGTCCATGCCTTCTGAGTGTTGTATCTTATCCACATTTTATATAAAATAATGCTCACTATTAGGGTTGAAGTTTAAAATAAAATGCAGTCCAGGTCTGATATATGACACAATGCATTGGAATCTGACACAAACACTTGGAATGTTTGCACCATCACTCATTTGAATACAGAAAAATTCCTTAAGAAGACAATACAGTATCTCAACAGAGTGGATTTTCAAAGTGACATCTTTAACATTAATGGGTTCTAATGGTTACTAATTTTGACTCTCAAGTATCAGTCTCAGAGCATTAGCCATAAGCAAGAAATTTCCTATTGTGACTGAGTGAAGCTGATCCTTGGAAGGAGGGAAATGATGTCTGAAACAGCTCTCAATGACAAGGCAAAAGAGGAGATCAGTAGCTAAGATTAAAACCAGCTCAGAGCAAGCAGCCAAAAGACTGCCACAGAAACAGGCTCAAGTTTCAAAGAGTGTAGGAAAGCAGCTCTCAGCTCTGTTAACCATTTCCTTCTTTCTTCTTCTGTGTGGTGTTTAATGCTGGATTGCTGTTAGATGATCTTGGTCATATCAATACTGCATAAATGAGTTCACACAATTAAGTTGTACCTTTTCTGAGGTGCTTGTTAGTGCCTTGTGAGAAAATAGACACCCTTCCATCTACAGTGCTTGAGGGATAGGCACATACTTGGTTTCTGGTAGAATCTCAGGACCCCCCCCCCCCGCCACATGGGCACAATTTGTGTTAAGTATGCAAAATAACCACTGTTCAGGCAGGGAGGGGATGTCTGAGTGTCATGAATATTGGAATGGGCTGGAAAGAAAGCATATGGCCCTTTTGTTGGAGAAAAATAAAATGAGAACTATGAGAATTCTCCATAGAGATTTTGCCATGCAGCGATGTTGACATGTGTGTCCCTTTTCACAGCCTTTTCAATGTTCTTGTGATATCTCTTGCTTCCTCTGTTTGTGAGTATCAACAATTTTCTGAAGATTTCAAGAGATATGTAAATATTGATTTACTAAGAGCTGTCTTATTTTTTTTTCATTTTATAAAATAAAGGTGTGAGAGTTTCCACCTGTTGGTTCACTGCCCAAAGGCCTGTAGCACCCAGGGTTGAGCCACACTGAAGACAGGAGCCAGGGACACAAGTTAGGTATCCCAACAGGATGGTAAGGACCCACATATTTGAGGCATCACCTGCCACCTTCCAGGTGTACACTGTCAAGTAGCTGCAATCAGAAGTAGGGGTGGGACTCAGATCCTTCACACTCCCATGCATGTTACAGGTGTCCAAGCAGCATCTTAATTCATGTGTCAAGCACATCCCTGCAATTAGCCTTTTAAAAAGTTTTTCAGATACAGGAAGTGATTAGGAAATATAATTCTTATCATCCCAAGAAAATCTTTCAGAGAGGAATACGACAAGAGAAAGAGAAAGGTGAAAAGAAAAGTAGCTAGTCCCAACCCCTCAGTTAGATACATAAATCTAAGAATTATATCAGCCTGCTACTTTTCTGAAGAAGACACTATATCTCCCTTGAACAACTAGCAATTTCTAAATGGCTTCCACATTTCTGAGGTTTTAATTTAGTGCCATATACATGCTTATAAGAAATTTAATTGGAAATTGGAGACTTTTAGAATGTGGGGGGTTTACCTTTGACAGTCATAAACACAGTAAATATAGCTAGATGATTTTCATACAAAATCAGTTTCATTAGGAAAAATGACGAACAACAATGGCCAAAATAGTGATCGAAAATAGCCACAAATCAGTGAAACAAGAACATATATTAACAAAGAAGCTAGCAAGTATGTAGAAAGAAATAATGCTTCAGTGGCCTCCATGAAAACAACAATAAATAATAAATGTATAGCTTTTAAAATGGACTTTTTTTTGAAATTTACAAGAAATTAGCAAAATTAGCAGTCATTTACTCCACTATAGATATTATGAATTAAAAATGACTTGAGCACACACATTGAAGACACACATTCATTATAGGTGTTGCAGGGCTGAACATGCATTTTCGCTCTTACTAACATTGTCACACATAAAGGTAAAAGAAAATATTCTTTTTTAGTTAACTAGTTAATTGACTATTGTTTTCTATGATATAATTTTGAAGGTATAAAATTTCCTCCCTCCCCTTTCCTTCCGGCCTATTTTCCCCTCCCACCTTTTCCCCCATATTATCACAGTCATGTAGTGAGTTAGCAGAAGTTACAAGTTTGATCTTCTGCTATTTAAGTGTTTTGCTGGTACAGACAAAGGTAGAACACGTAGTATCCAATCGGCATGTGTAACTAATGTTAAAATAGGGACGACAGGTTTTACAACAGGTAATTGCACTTGGAAATTCATGTAGGAGACATGCTAGGAGTGGCAAGCTACACTAAATTACACACAGTCCCCATTAGATATGGCTGTGAAATTTTAAGATTTTAAGATATAATTGATAAAGAAACAATGTCCACATTGTTCCACAGGCTGGGGAAACTCTATTGTTACTAATGTTGTTAGGATTGGTATAATTATGTTTAGAGGACAAATGTATCTTTTCATGGATATTGAAAATTTCAACTACTCTTGGTAAAACACTTATCACCAAAATTTAAAATAAAAAAGAGAGAGCATATCAGTGCTCAGGGTAAAAAAAAAAATAGAGTGTAAGAATGCTAAGGGTAGCACATCTTATCTTGGAAGAAGGTTTTGATAGGAAATTCAGGGCAAAGTGATGGTTCTGATATGAACTTCGAGCAAGGTTGAGCTTAGCAAAAGATTTGGAAACCTGTAAGTGAGAGCATGTATTTCCTTCAAAAGTTTGTTTGACAGCCAAACTCTGCCAAAATGATACCAGATATTTAACTCCACTAAATGTTGCCCTTTAATAATGCTTATCCCTAAATATTTCTGGTCATTTCCTATGTTCTTCCTTTGTGCTCACTTTTTAGATATTTTACAAAGCAACCACATTGCTCATTAAATTGCACAAGCCATGAAAGTTTCAAGATTCATGTTTCCTTTTGACTTGCTTGTGTACAGCTTCTATAAAATGCATGATTACCCTTGAGATATTTGAGATAAAAAAGATGCCAGGGAACTAATGTGTTTGTGTATCTAAAATTCTTTGCAGTGATTAAAAATAAAACATGTAACGTTAGGAATATTGATAGCCAGGCTGAACAAATATAAAGAATTATGCATCACTTTCTTTTACACTGAAAATCGTTCTTTTGATTCTGGGCGTACAGAATTAAATTGAATAATTTGTTCTGGGAACACCTCCCAACAGGTTTATAGTACGATGCATGTAGCCTCTGGTTTGTATCTTAGATAGAAATCTACATAATCTTCTATTTTAGTGTTGTCTCATTTTCTCCCTTTGGCTTCAATTATTGCTGGTAGTGCATGTTAATATAATTTATCCATTTCATATGCAGAGCCTACAATATACTTGTGGTTAAGCATTCATAATAACTTATGATTAAAAGATGAAGGAAATTGTTTTTATCCTATGGGAAATGAGACTGTTTATTTTAGGACTGACACTGTAATTAGAGATGTCAATAATAAATGTAGGAAGAGTTGGTCAACACAAGATATCTTGACTCTTACTTCTGTCCACTTCGGATGTTTACTTATGCTTAATTATGGACTGTGAAAGGAAGATCTAAACAACCCCAGTGAAAATTACTTTGTTTTCTGCTGGAGCTATTCACAGAGCTTCAAAAATTCTTCTGCTTTGGAATTTCTAACACAATTTTTCTATATTAGAAAAAATTAGAGCTCAACAAACAAAACAGCATTCAAGCCCTATTTTGAAATAATACTAAATAGGACTCAAGTTGTGGTGTAGGGGGTAAAGCCGCATCTGCGATGTTGCCATGGCACTGGTTTGTGTCCAGCAGTTTCACTTACCATCCAGCTCCTCCGAAATGTCCTTGGGAAAAGCAGTGAAAGATGGTCTGATTATTGGCAGAGCCCCTGCCACCCACATGAGAGATGCTGATACAGATCCTGGCTTCAGCCTGGTCCAGTCCTGACCATTGCAGACATCTGGGAATAAATCAACAGTTGAAAAATCATCTCTCTCTCTTTCTCTCTCTCTCTCTATTTCTCTCTCTTCTGTGATAACTCTTTTACACTTTATGTATGTATATTTATTATATAAAATTTTAAAAAGTAAAACAAATTTTAAATAGCAAAAAACAAGATGTGAAAACAGAGCCATTGTAGAAAACTAGGTTTTATTTTTAACGTGAAGCTTTTTTTCCCAGAATATCATTTTAAAATCACATGGAGAAATGTATACCACTTAAACACAAGTATGAAAAATAAGTAAACGGAGGTGGAAATATAATCAGTATCATCAGAAGCATTTCAAAGCACAAGATTTCTCTCTTAGTTACAACATATTTATTTTCAATACAGATTTTCAATGTGTATTTTGGAGCTTTACATAGAGATAATCATTTTAACATAAAGAAGAAATATCTAACAGAATTAAACACTATTAAATAAATATATTTTAAAAATATTTTTAATTTAATAGATGTCAAAGTAAAAAGGATTACCACACATAATTCTCCCATCTTTGAATATCTGAGTTTGAATCAGCTGCTTGAGGAAAAGGGGTGTAGCAGTCCTAAATAAGCGTGGCTCTGCTTCCCTTCTTCCAAGGAAAATTCTCCTGAGATTAATTTGTTATTATTATTATTACTTAGTGAATACTGTTCTCTTTTTCCTTTTACAGAAATAAAATTGGACAGCAAATCCCAGTGTGGAGCTTAAAAAATTGGGTCTGAATGGTGCAAACCTTTGAAAATTCTATAAAGCAGCGTGAGACATTGTTCTATTCAATTTCCAGCTATTGATCCAACTGAATGCTTGTTTGGAGATTGTCTTTGCAGCTTTATTAGAGCACAAGAAATACTTTTGTCTTTAGTGAGGGCCTACTGGGATTTTGTTTACATGGGCCATATCTCATGTACACTGATTCTTCATGCTGAGGGCAATAGGCATTCTGCCCTTGAAATATAAATTGTATGAATCAAATTCATTGTGCATATATCTCTGTGAGTTAGATGGTTAAAGATGACATACAATGATATGAATTCATTGAGTAATATACCAGAAAACATACTCAAATATAAACTAAGAGCCCAGTGTGGTAGCCTAGTGGCTAATCCTTGCCTTGAATGCTCTGGATCTCATATGGATGCTGGTTCGTGTCCCAGTGGCCATACTTCCCATCCAGCTCCCTGTTTGTGACCTGGGAAATCAGTCGAGGACAACTCAAAGTCTTGAGACCCTGCACCCACATGCCTGGAGGAAGCTCCAGGCTCCTAGCTTTGGATCAGATCAGCTCTGGCCATTGTGGCCACTTGGAGAGTGAATCAGAGGATGGAAGATCTTCATCTCTGTGTCTCCTCCTCTCTGTATATCTGATTTTGCAATAAAAAATAAAGTCTTAAATATATACATATATGTCATATATATACATGAACTTTAAATATACATATAAAAGTATACACACATATACATGTAGATACATATATAATATATATATGTAAGTAAATCATACAAATATGGAACTTTCTCCTGAGAAGAACATGGCAATAAATTTCAAATTTGGAGTCTAGATACAGACATAACCAAATTGAAATTATCAGGATGGGTAAAATTCCTTAGTTTTGTAAACAGGCTTCCAAGGCCCATTAAACAAAATTGCAAACAAAAAGACATTCATTTCAAAAGAGTATAGATCTTCAATGATATTTAAAAGTTTAACTGTTTCTATAATGTCAAGTGGGCTAACATTAGGTTTGTGATGCTGACCCACAAAGAAAGCTGTTAGCACAGAGTGGAAGCTGGATATAGTCTCCATGAAAATACTATGAGTACTATGCCCACTAATCCAGTAAGACAGCATCACTCTAAGTACACCTGTAATGGTTACAATAAATAACTTGCATTAGTTCTGCTCTCTTTCTGTCCCTCTTTTTCTTTTCAACACAGCTTGAAGCACAAGTGCATCAGCATTTATTACAATGATCAATCACCTTGATGACATCTCAAGGTGCATTATGAACAAGACATATAATGCCATTGTGGGAGGCACAGGACATAGACCTGTAAATTATGTCACTGTACACATTTCCACCATCACTAGTATCTTAAACAGTTAATTCTGCTTAGATTATTAATCATGGAAAAGAGTAAGTTCAAAAGCATATGCATAAAATATATATATATAATAGTTTGTGAGGCTTTATCATCCATTGCTAATATCCTTAATATATAAATAAGTGTGAAAATATCTTGGCAACTATGCAGTATTTAAAAGATCAGTTGTCTTCAATTTTATGGAAGTAATATGGAAACTGTAACATGCGTATCAGCATTCAGTGTATCCAATGAGTGCTCAAAGCAAATGCTGCATGCAGATAAGGAAGGATATTTAAAAACATAAAGTTGCAATCATGGCCCTGCACTGTAGGCTAGCTGTTACAGTCCTTGAAGACCTCACCATGCACACACTGGGATCCCATATGGGCATCCATTCTAATCCCAGCAGCTCCACTTCCCATCCAGCTCCCTGCTTGTGGCTTGGGAAAGCAGCCGAGGACGGCCCAAAGACTTGGGATCCTGCACCCGTGTGGGAGACCTGGAAGAAGCTCAAGCTTGTGGCTTCACATTGGTGACACTCCAGTTGTTGCACTCACTTGGGGAGTGAACCATGACAGAAGATCTTCTTCTCCATCTTTTCTCCTCTTTGTGTATCTGGCTAGCCAATAAAAATAAAATAAATGTTAGGAAAGAAAGAAAGAAAGAAAGAAAGAAAGAAAGAAAGAAAGAAAGAAAGAAAGAAAGAAAGAAAGAAAGAAAGAAAGAAAACTTTCATGGGCCCAGCACATCAGCCTAGTGGCTAAAGTCCTCACCTTGCATGCACCAGGATCCCATATGGGTGCCGCTTCTAATCCCGGCAGCTCCACTTCACTTCCAGCTCCCTTCCTGTGGCCTGGGAAAGCAGTGGAGGACGGCCCAAAGCTTTGGGACCCTGCATCCAAGTGGGAGACCCAGAAGAGGCTCCAGGCTCCGGGCTTCTTGCTTCGGATCGGTTCAGATCAGGCAATTGCGGTTGCTTGGGGACTGAATCAATAGTCAGAAAATTTTCCTCTCTCTCATTTCTGTGTATTTGATTTTCCAATAAAAACAAATTTTTAAAGTTATAATCATGTTGACTAACGTGCTGAATTGACAGAACCGAGAGGATTTTCTTGAGTGATGTGTTTAACCCCAGCAACAATGAAGGGGTACTTTAGACCATCATGCCAGGCCCGTAAATTATTTTCATTTTGTCCACAATAAGCTGAACCACAAAGCTGATGTCAGTAACTTTTTTTTTTTGTCTTCTAAGTGGGAAACAAGAAGGAAATGTCACTAGATGAGGTCAGAATACAGCTGGGGTCCCTTCTAACAGATGCTGTAACTATGTTTCATCTTTCGATCAGGGTCATTGAATGCCAAACTGAAGAGAGCCTAATAACTTTCAGAGATAGGATCAACCTTAATGCATGCAACTAAATGATGACAATAAATTCTGTTTTCCAAAATTTATGTAGGTAGTTGAAGACAAAGCAACAGAGAGCAAAGGATTTCTTGTATCAGTTAGTTCACTATCCAAATAGTTGTAAGAACCAAGTTTGGGCCAGGCTAAAGGTAGGAGCCAGGAACTCCATGGTGGTGATCCATGTGGGTGGGAGGGATCCAAGTATTTGGGCCATCACAAGCTGATTTCTCAGAGAATTAACAGGATTTCTGAATTGAAAGCAGAATAGAAAGGACTTGAATGAGGGCTTCAGTATAGAGATGAGCCAACATAAGTGGCAGCTTGACCACAACACCACAATACCAGACCTTTATAGGTTTATGTTTGTTTGTTTGTTTATTTATTTATTTATTATGTGTAAGGTAGATTTTGCAGAGAGAGTATAGACAGAGAGAGATTCCTTACATTTGCTTGGTTCATTCCCCCAAATTGCCACCATATTCAGAGATGAGCCAGTGTAAAACTCAAAGCCAAAAACTACTCCTGGATCTCCCATGTGGGGAATCAGGGTCCCAATGCTTTGGGCCATCCTCCATTGCTTTCCCGGGCAATAAGTAGAGAGCTGGGTCAGAAACAGAGCAGCGGGAGCATGGACTGGTGCCTGTAGGGGATTCTGATGCCCCATGATAGAGATGAGCCTGTCTCCCACATGCCATCCCCTTACAATTTTTCTTCTAACAGAGCTGTTTTAAAAGTTTGAACAGATTTTTCCTGTTTTAAATCTCACAAAAGCTTGAAATCATTATGATACAGTTTTTTTTGGAAACAAGGACTCACATTTTAAATTGCTCCTTTTTCTGTTAAGTGTTGTGTAAAATTGAATTGTGTCTTCTCAAAATTCATGTGTTAAACTGGTTATTAAGTCATACTGAGGTGACTGATTGGAAGGGGTTCAAAGTTCAAATCCTAACTGATTTGTATTATTTTTTTTTTAAAGATTTATTTATTTTTATTGGAAAGGCGGACATACAGAGAGGAGTAGAGACAGAGAGGAAGATCTTTCACTCCGTCTAATGGTTCACCCCTCAAATGACCACAACGCTGGAGCTGAGCCAATCCAAAGCCAGGAGCCAGGAGCTTCTTCCGGGTCTCCCATGAAGGCACAGGATCCCAAGGCTTTGGGCTGTCCTCAACTGCTTTCCCAGGCCACAAGCAGGGAGCTGGATGGGAGTGGTGCTGCTGGATTAGAACTGCTGACCATATGGGATCCCAGCATGTGCAAGGCGAGGATTTTAATCACTATGCTATCACACTGGGCCCACAATTTGTATTCTTACAAGTAAAAGGACGTTGGAATGTATGTCAAAACTCCAGGGTTGTGCAAGCCAAGGAGAAAAGCCTCAAAGGAAATTAGGCCTCCTCGCACCCTGATCTAGTATCCTTGCTCCAGAGCTGTGAGGAAATAAACATCAGCCACATAAGCCATTCAGGGGTGTATTGTCATGGTGGCTCTAGCAAAGTAATGCAGATTTAATGGAATGTTGTGTCAACTGTTATACCTATGCAAATTGGTATTAAAAGCACTTTGTACATTAAAACTGAGTAAAACATTTATCAGGCTTTTTTAAAGATTTATTTTTATTTGAAAGGCAGAATTACAGAGAGAAGGAGACAGAAAATGAGGAAGAAAGAGATATTCCATCTACCAGTTCACTCCTCAAACAGCTACAATGGCCAGAACTTCGCTGATTCAAAGCCAGGAGCCAGAAATTTCTTCTGGGTCCCAAGGAATTGAGCCATCCTCTGTTGCTTTCCAAGGCAATAAACTGGGAGCTGGATAGAAAGTGGGGTAGCCAGGACATGAGCTGGCATCCATAGGGGATGCCAGAGCTGCAGGCAGAGGATTAGTTTGCTCTGCTACTGTACCAACCCAACATCTATTCCTGAAGCAATGTTATTTTTGTTTTGATACTATACTACCAATATTCATAAATTATATATATATGCATTTTAAAATAAACAAGGATCTGTGATTTATATACTTGAATTAATTCACAGAATGAAATCTTAAAAGTATCATATGCAGGGCCTGGCGCGGTGGCGCAAGTGGTTAAGGTCCTCGCCTTGCATGCCCGGGATCCCATATGGGCGCCGGTTCTATCCCCACAGCCCCGCTTCCCTTCCAGCTCCCTGCCTGTGGCCCTGGAAAGCAGTCGAGGACGGCCCAAAGCTTTGGGACCCTGTACCCGCGTGGGAGACCCTGAAGAGGCTCCGGGCTTCAGATCGGCATAGCATGGGCTGTTGTGCTCACTTGGGGAGTGAATCATCGGACGGAAGATCTACCTCTGTCTCTCCTCTCTGTATATCTGCCTTTGCAATAAAAAAAATAATAAAAATAATAAATCTTTTAAAAAAAAGTATCATATGCAAAATGATACTTTTAGTTCATAATAACTATCTTGAAAGGAAGTTTACATCACAAATCACTGTAAAACTTTTCACTTCCTTTAAATCTACTTGCGAAGTTAGCTAACACTAACAATTTTTTTTTCTGTAAAGCAATATTGATGGATCACTTCTATTTACCTCTTTGCTTGCAAACATCTTTTTGTACTTCCCAGTTAATACTCATGTTTACACATGATGGTATTTTTTACCACACTTGTAAATGGAGTTTTCATTATTATAGTATAACTATGATATAATTATGTACTAGGAATTTGAAAAAAGAAAGATGGTGATTTGCTTCCATTAAAATTAAGCTGACTACAATGAGAAGTCTGTGTTTTGAAAGCATCTGTTTACAAATGACAAGCAAACCAGTTATTTCAAAGAAACTAGAAGAACAAATGTTCAAAACATGAAAATATTGCAATTAGATTGTCTTGAAAGTTCTTTACATTGTGCCTGGTGTGAAGGATCAGTAGCTAATCTTCACCTTGCATGCACTAATATCCCATAAGAGCACCAGTTCATGTCTAGGCTGCTCCACTTCCCATCCAGCTCCCTGCTTGTGGCCTAGGAAAGCAGTCAAGGCTGGCCCAATACCTTGAAATCCTGTGCCCACATGGAAGAAGTTCCTGGCTTCTGGCTTCAGAACTGCTTAGCTCCAGCTTTCGCAGCAACTACGGGGAATGAACCAGCGAGTGAAAGATCTTTCTCTTTGTCCCTCCATCGCTATAAATTTGCCTCCCCCCCCCGGCCCCACAAAAAAAAAAAAGAATAGAAAAGAAAAAGAAAAAGAAAATAAAGTTCTTTATAACAACAACAACAACAATAACAAAATCAAACAGGAAACCTCAGACAGCTTTGAGAAGGTATTTTATGCAACAATGATTGAGCAATAATTCAGTAAAATTGTGAAACATATGTTCATATGATTGGAGATTTAGAAATGTTAAAACACACTAGAAAAAAAGGGAAAGATTGCTCAGGGCCAATGATCATTACCTGGAATTTTCTGCTGTCATACACCTTATTTGATTATCCCATGAATTCTGGCAAACAACCCCAAAACTGCTGTTATGTAGATTTTACACAATAGATTGATGAATCTATGTATATTTATATATTTATATTTTAAGCTAAATAAAATTTTTAATTACTTTAAGTTAAATAAAAATTTCGATTACTTTACTTGACTATGGATATACATGTGTACATGCATATGTATTTTTTATGTGGTTAGTCACTTCATATACATTTTTTTCCACTGATCAAGAAAGAATGATTGCAATAGTACTAGCTGAGAGGATTTTGGCAGATATTAAGTTATCAAAAGTAGGCATCTGACCTAGACTTTTTAAAAATTTGTTTTTATTGAAAAGTCAGATATATTGAGAGGAGGAGAAGCAGAGTGAAAGATCTTCCATCCAATGATTCACTATGCAAGTGACCGCAATGGCTGGAGCCCTGAGCTTCTAAAGGGTCTCCCAAACGGGTGCAGGGTCCCAAGGCTTTGGGCCATCCTCGACTGCTTTGGCAGGCCACAAGCAGGGAGCTGGATGGGAAGTGGGGCTGCCGGGATTAGAACCAGCACCCATATGGGATCATGGCACGTTCGAGAAGAGAACTTCAGCCGCTAGGTCAATGCGCTGGGCACAAAAAAAAAAAAAAAAGATTTTAAGACAATTTTCCTATATTTGAATGTATGAGTTCAGCTCCAGGATTTAGCTCCTGATCTCAAAAAAAATTCTGAATCTGTAGCAAAAATGAAAGGCGGGTCAGGGGATAGTCAATGGACTGAGGGCTGGGAAGAAGTATGATAATGTTTTTAGATCTGTATCTGTGAAACATGCAATCTTTTCTGATTATATTAATATTTTTAAAATAATCTACGTGTTAAGCGAATCCATACATATACACACAAAATAATTCAAGATTATACTGGTCTTGAAACATTTCACCTTAGTCATTAAAAAAAGCCCATGATCTTCAAAAATAAATTAATGACAGGGAATGTTTCATTAAGTCTGAATCAAATACATGAAACACTTGCAGTGAAAATACGATCTCCATGTAAACAATAGTTAATATATTGCATAAGAGGTTGATTCATACAAAATGAAGACAAAAAGTTGGTATATAAATCTCAAGACATGTCAAGATATTTCTTCTTTCTTACAAAAACAGACATCTAAGAAGCATTATTAGGAAGCTGAGTGAGAAGTAGGGTAACCATAACACAAACTGGCAGTTAGGGGATGCTGGTGTCATAGCAGCTTAAGCCACTGCACCACTAGAAAAATATTGTAAAGATTAACTAATTATTTAACTCAAGAGAGTCACAGTGGGGAAGGGATCGAGTGAGGGAGGAAGGGAGAGAAATATTAGGGAGAGAGAGTTTTTCCATCTACCAGCTCATTACCCAAATGACAGACATGACTGGGCAGAACCTGGCCAAAGTCAGGAGCTAGAAACTTCATCCAGGTCTCCCATGTGGAGCCAAATTTCACGCTTTCTCAAGCCACTTAGCAGTCTTGTTTGATAAGTATGAATGAGAAAAGTTCTATTCAAAATTTGGAAACAATTCTTAACACATTGTCATATGCTAAATTTCTTTTAGTAAAACATATTACTGGGTCTTAAAAGCTCTCTTATAAAAAAGAAAATAACTTTAAATCTTTATGTTGGGCATTTTTCTCCCACTTGATTTATTATTATTTTTTGACTGTGATTTAACTGTATATAGGAGAATTATGTATCATTTATGCTGACAGATATGAAAATGAACGATGATTGCCCCAGCCATACAAAGTAAAGTTACTCAAAAAGAGTAATTTGAGTCCATTTAATAATCTGACCTGGAGAGCTCTGATTTAAAACAACTAGGCTAAGAAAGGCTTTTGTTTTTTTGCTTTTTTTTTTCAAAACACATTTTCTAGACGTATAATTGATTATGTCCTACAGTGAGTGTAAACGTTACTTCAAATATGTTAAGATGAAATAAAACAAATACATATATTTGAGGTAACTAACTTCAGATAAGATACTATACTGAGAAGATAATCAGTTCATGCAACAGTATGTCTGTTGAAATTTTTGGAATTTTAATTATAAAGTTTACAGTTTAAATTTTAAATTCCACATGCTATGCTCTCCAAATGAATATAAATATTTTACATTACATATGGAGAATCAGTACACTTTGCGTTTCTAAGATATTAGATTCAATTATTACATCAGAAGAATATTTTAAATGGAATTCCTCATTCAATTATCTATATCATAACGTTCAGCCTATAAATTCACATCCATAATAAAAACTTTGAAAAATGTAATGAAATGGCTTTCCAGAATTTTTCCCAAATGTTTATTCTTGCTTCGAATTTCTGAATTTTCTATTCAGCCTAGAAGATACATCACTCTTCCAAATATGTAATCTTATTTGATACCTTTTTAGTATTCATAGTCATCAAAGAGATAAAATCATTCATTGTGGATGTAGGTCATCTTTAACCATTGAGATTGGTAAATTACATGCTTTGGCAATATTTATTATTTGTTTTATCATAAACAGTTTTTCATTTACCTATGATTATCTGCTTCTACTATTTTTTCTGATTTTGTGGTATTTGAATATAGTGTATTCAAAGAGGGCCTTTCCTCTTCTCTGTTTTAATTTCTATCTGCCACTCTTCCAAATATGACTGGTTCATTTGCTATATATTTTTTGACTCATTGTTTCATGGACACTTATTTTAAATTTAAAAAGATACTTTTATTAAAAAAGCTGTGTAAGGGAGAAATATTTTTGTGTCCAAAGGTCAAAATTCAGCAAAGTCATTCGTAAGTATAATATCTAATTCTGATCAAGTCTACTCATTTTGGTGCTCAGTTTGCAGGAATGCGTTAACATGCCATTATGATGATGACTTGCATTTGCCCAATTAGAATTCAACATTTCTTAATGCCATTTAAAAATTTATTAGGAGTGTCTTCTATGTCCTTGGTTCTCCTGACACTGCCAATCAAAATTCTCCATCCCTGTAGGCAACTCTTATGAGCTTCTCAGATTCAGAATCATTTATAATGAGCAAATCAAACAATTCTCTAACATGTTAATAGCTTTAATTTGCTTCTTATCCTCAAGGTCTAAAGATTTGATTACTGCATTGAGAATACAGAAATGAACATTATAAATTAGAAGCTGTCAGAAACGGTCAAAGAAAAAAGTGCTGATGCATAAAGCAATGAAGGATGAATAAAAATGAATGACTTCTAGATGTTGTTAACATTGTGCATAAAAATATCTCATTCTGCATGTATGCCATGGCTTACATAGGAAAAGATTTTAATGACATGTACTGTGATGTGTTTTTGAATATATATTTTGGATTATGGTTATGTTCAGATATATATATATATATATATACACATATGTATGTATATATATATGCCCTCACAATTAAAGGCTTTAATCAAAGAACATCTTTAGAGAAAGGAGAGTTACCAGAAATAAAATTAATAATTTATTGATAAAATTATTGTTACTTTTTATTATCACTTTTATTATTGTTGCATTATTGATTCAGAAAAATGTGACATGTTATGACATTTAAAAAAATCTGTTCCAAAGATAAAACATTTAAGTATTTTAATTTGCGGTCAATATATAATTGCATGTTAATTGTCTGCTAAATAAGGAATTAGGATAGCTTTCATTGAAGATTTCTTCATTCTGATTTTTGTTTTTAAAAAGTAATGCAATTAGGATTGATAAATTAGGAGATATAGCAGGAGGGGAAATAGGCTAAAGTCAATATGTTTATGCCCCACAACTGAGCACAAGCATCCACACCCTGGGCTCCCCTCCCAGTAAATCTTTCCTGCTACTGCACACCCTGGGAGACAGCAGTAACGGCTCAAGTCACTGGATCCTTACAATTACGTGTTGAACTCAGATTGAGGTCCTGCTTCCAGCTTTAGTCCAGTGCTTGCTGAGTTGTTGCAGGATTTTAGGAAGTGAATCACCACATGTGGAGTTTCTCCCTTGTCTCTTTCTCTGTCTCTACAATCTCAGTAAATGTAGGATAAGCAAGCAATTGATATTTCATGACACCTTTGGAAAATAAAACATTTTGAAAGTAGATCTTTAAATGCACTGTGTGCATTGTGAGTTAAAAATTAGCCCATGATCTGGTGCCAAATTCTATTCCCAATTTTGCTATTTATTCAATGCACTACTTACTGTGGTACTGACATGGTTCTACAGTCATAAAGCAGACATATATTCTTGCTACTATAGAATTGATGTTGTGAGGGGAGATGAACTATAATTTGTTTCTGTTATCTTCCCTTGCCTTATCAAACTGTGCAGTTCTTGGAACCTGCCATATTGTTCACATACCCATATCTTTTCTACGTTATTACCTCTGCCTCTATTATGCTACACATTATATAGATGATGAATTCACACTAACCTTTTAAAATCTTAAAACAATTATCAACTCTTCCAGTTTTTTTCCTAATGGTTTCACTTCAAGACAGTTGATTATTTGTTCCTCTATCCAACTCCTATTAGATGACAGATTAGACTTTATTGTTATTTCTACAAAAATCTGTTTCCTTTAAGAAGAATTTGCTCTTTGAAGGCAAATTATACTATCTGGATTATCCCAGAATGCCCTGCTAGTATAAAACTTAGTCTACAGGAAAAGGACATGACTAATAACAAAAACACAATGAATAGCACCAATTAAAACTTGCATTATCTCTATCATTTCAAGGCAAAATGAATTGTTAAATACACATGAAAAATAAACCCTGTCTCTTCAATTGAGAGATTTTATAACCTGGTGTATGCTGTAGGATAGCTATGACATCCTCTGGACTTATCAATATATAATGGAATAGCATAAAAAATGCAAAAGGAATTTGATTGATTTGTCACGCTTCTTGGAACATTTTTATCTGGATAAGAGTTTAAATCCTCACATATTTCCTGATCAGAGTGGTCATCTCTGACAACCTTAGCTGAAATTTCACCACAAAATTCTATATATTTTCTCAGCTCTTTTGTTCTATCTGATTTTCTTCATGGCACTAATCACCATGGCTCATGACAGATTTTAAAATTCTGACTTTTGATCATAGAATATGAGTTAAACATGTCCAGGGAATTTATCTGTTCAGCTGGCTCTGTCTTCAGTTCCTAAAACACTGCCTGCAAATAGTACTTGTTTGTAAGATCTTTGATCAATGATGCAGGAAGCGACATAAAAGGATATACAGCAAGGTTTAAACAGTGAATTAATGTGTGAAAATATGACTGTTTTTAATATGCTCTTCAAAATTCTTAACTGTTTCACTTCTTTTTACAATGAATTTTTATTATTAAATATTAAGTTTGTGTGAACAAAAGTAATTTTCTAAAAAGAAATGAAATATGTTTAATTTACATTATAATACTAGTGAACTATAAAAGTTATCATTTTAACAAATTGTTATTACAATTATAAAATTACACATTTTTAAGTTTTGAAGCAATAATATCTGCATATTTACAAACATTCAAATATTTTATTTTTTAAAAACTTTAAGAATGTAAAATTAAAATATGCAAATCCATTGTGCAGTGCATATTTTAAGTTTCTTTCCAAATTGTCTAATATCCTATGTATTGAAGAACAAGCCTAATAAAGCATGAGTGAATAGCAAAGCTGAGAAAAAATAGATGAAATTAGAAGAAGAAAAATTTTGTTAAAATAATACTATAAACATTTCTGAAAATGCTATATATTGTGTTAGAAATGGCCAGTGCACCTTAGCCAATCGTATGCAAGGTCGAGTGTGTAGTAATTTCTCTTAAACTATGAGTTGAGGCCTCTACGCTTTTTGCCATCTCCCAGTTTAATATCACAAACCAGTTTCTTGACCTTTTTATTTGAGTGACTTGTCGTCTTCTATCCAGAGCATACAATATTGAATTCCTAACTCCATCCATTCATATCACAACTTTCTTTCATCTATTGATAAGCATAGCTACCATCTATTCTTCACTTATCTGATGCAAGTGTATCTTTATAAATACTCTCCATAACTCCTATCACATATTTAAAATAATTAACTTTCATTTCATTAAAATCAATAATAAGATCAATAATCCAGATGAGAAAAGCACAATCTAGCTTTATTCATTTCTCCGTATCTACTTGTTCTTTGAGTTTCATATGCCAAGCAAAATACTAAGTACCAGAAATACTAAAGGGAACAAAACTGCAAGTAATATTTGGATAAAGTTTTCACTTACTCTTGCAGGAAAGACACCATTGACCAAATATTTTCTTTTAGGGATGTTAAAATGAAAATTCAGATATTTACCCATAGGAGAATTACTTGAATTCTAAGCATGACTTCAATATATCAGGATTTGTGTCCCTAAGAAAGTAATATTTAAAATCAAGGCAAAAGGAGGAAACGAACTAATTAAGCAAAGAGACATAGAGAACAAACCAGGCAGGTGATACAGTGTGTGTAAACATTGAAAGGAACGTAATCATCCGTGACTGTCCATTGTGACCATTTTGGGAGTGAACCTGAAGATGGAGGGTCTCTCTGCCTCACCTTTTCTCTATAACTTTATCTTTCAAATAAAACAATAAAATGCATTTTTTTTCAAGTGACCAAGTTAAAATGGTAAGACCCCTGAGATTATTTTTTTTTTCCCTTGCTTCATCTCCGACCTTTCCCAACAGCTTACAAAATGGGCCAGTTGTTCATCAGGTTGTGGTATTCATGTCATTGTTTTCTTGCCTCACTGAAAGAAAGAAAATTCCGGTTTGCCCCTAGTATAGCCACAGAAAACTGATCTTATCACGCTTTGCTGTGTCTGAAGCTGCTGTATCTATAAGTGATATCTCATGATGGAGAAATATTAAATAGTTTATGTGCAAAGCTTTTATAATTGTATATTATTTTAAATCTTCATTTCTTGCCCTTAGGGACTCTTGATAGCCTAATTGGCAGTGCAAGATTAATGCAGTCTAGACTGATGGTGTGCTGGTCTTTCCACATTTCTTTCCACACCCAACCCCTAATTTTGGTGAGGTCTCTTTGAAGCTAGTTGGAAGAAAGAGAAACCAAAAGTGTAACTGTTTTGATACTGAATATTTACAATATGTCATATTTAAAAGTAATAACCACTCAAAAAAGGAAAGAAATGAAAATTATTTCACTTTTACATTAGTTAATAAAAAATTAAAAACAGGGAAAGTATTTGGCCTGGTAATAAAGAAACTGCCATTTCATATTGAAGAGTCTAAGTTTGAATAGTGACTCTGCACATAATTCCAACTTCCTGCTATTGTGTGTGCTGAGACCCAGCAGATCAAGTCTCAAGAGAGATCATGAAAGCCGTCACTAATGTGAGGGATCTGGGTTGAGTTCATGACTCCTAGCTTCAGACTGGTCCAGCACTAGTTCTTGCATATCTTTGCAGATGGGAGATTTCTATTAATGTCTGTCTCTCCTCTTCTGTTGCTGTGCCTTTTATAAATACATAAACATTATTTTTTTTAATGTTTAAACAGCACTTGAAAAATTTTAATAGGTTTTTGGGGGTGAGATTTCCCTAGATATTTCACAAACTTTATTCCCTTTGAATGCTCTCTTCTAATTTACTTTTTAAAGTGTTTATTTATTGATTTAGTCATTTAAATAAAAGGCAGAGTGACAGAGAGAGGGGAAACGACAGACACAGAGATTTTCTTTCTACTGATTCACTCTGCAATGACTGTAACACCCTGTTCTGAGCCCGGCTGAAGTCAGGAGCAAACCCTCCATCCTGGTATCTCATATTCATCGCAGGGGATCAAGTATTCGGGTCACCTTTCACTGCCTTACCATGTCTACCAGCAGCAATATAGGATGGGAAATGGAGCAGCCAGGACAACGTTCATTGCTTTGAAATGCAAGCAGTGGCTTACCTTGCTTCTCTGCAAATTTGTCCCACTCCTATAGTATTTTACTTATGATTTTAAGAATGTCATTGAAGGCATGGCAAGGAGAAAAGACTGTATGAAGATGACACAATCTGAATTCAAGCATACCATTTGGTAATAAATGGTATGTAAAACTTTACTTTTCTCAAATAAAAATACCAGATTCTATAAATGGAGGGGGTAAAAACTTATCTAAAGAATGCATATGCAAGATGAGACATAACAGCAGAACATGTAAAAACATACTAAGAACAAACAACAAAAAACAAGTTTAGGTCATATTGACTTATGTTGTTACATTATTAGTTGCCAAAAGAAAGCTACCTTCAACATAGTAGGTAATTAGTAGCAAGATGAGACTGCATTAAACTGAAAAGCTTCTGTACAGCAAAGGGAACAATCAACAAAGTGAAGAAACAACCTGGGGTGTGTGTGTGGGGGGGGATGCCTATCTTTGCATGCTACACAACATATAGGGAGCTAATATCCAGGATTCACAAAGAGCTTCAGAAACTCAATAACAGCAAAAGAAACAGCCCTGTGAAGAAATGGAGAAAGGAAATGAACAGGCATTTTTCAAAAGAACAAATTCAAATGGCTCATAAACATGAAAATATGCTCAGGTTCCTTAACTATTCGGGAAATACAAATAAAAATCACATTAAGTTTCCACCTAACTCCAATGATTGACCTACGTTTGGAAATATACTAACAAAATCTGCCAGCATGTGTGTGGGGAGAATGATACCCTGGACGGTTGGTAGGAATGTAGGCTAATGCATCCACTATGGAAGCCAATATGCAAACTAAGAAAATTGAAGTTCGTTCTATTCTATGACCAGCTATTCCGCTGCTGGGAATATATCCAAAGAAAGTGAAATCTGCACATGAAAATGTGACATGCAACACGATATTTGCAGCAGCACAATTCATAATAGTGAAGACATGACAACAACTAGGTGCACATTGAAATAAGAACAGATAAAGAAACAGTGGTACACTTACTCTGCAGAATATTACTCATCTGTTAAAAAGAATAAAATTCTACCATTTGAAGTAAAATAGTCCCAAATAGAGACTATTATGCTCTAAGAAATCAATCAATCCCAAAAGGACAAATATCATATGTTCTCTCTGATATATGGCAACATTAATGCAAAATATAAGACGAATAGATATATGGGTATACCTGTATGTAAATATTCTCATAAATGAACTGTGTAATGGAGACAAGAATACCAAGAAGTGACGATATAGGGCAGTATGCATCTCTACTCCTCAGTAAAGATGGACATCCAATGAAACTGTTCGATACAGCTTGACAAGAGCATATTACAGTTTCTATCATTGTCTATGTCTACAATGACATGATACACTTAAATAGCAGAATGTTGGAATTGTGACTGTTGTTGAAGGATTATAATAGCAATATGAAAAAGAACAGTGAGGGACAGGAGAATGTGGAAAGAGTAAGTGGAGGTGTATGAGGGAATCCTTATACCTAGGAAATTGTTTCATGGAAAATAATAAAAATAAAGAAAAAAGAAAGGCAGATGTAGAAAAGCCAATCTCCTATCCGTGCATTCATGCAATGCCGATGAAAGTCAGGGCTGTGTAGGCTAAAACCAGCAGCACATAACTCTATCTGGGTCTCCTAGATATTTGGCAGTTCCCTAACTACTTGTATCATCACCTGCTACTTCACAGAATGCACATTAGCATGCTTCTAGAATTAGCAGCAGAGCCCAGACTTAAATCCAAACACTTCAATATGGGCTGTGTGTACCCAAATAACATCTTAACTGTGAAACCAAAATGAGCCTCTGACTTTCCTGTTCTGTTTTACATCTGCACCTAAGAATATAGCACACATTTTTTTGTGAAAAAAAAAAAGGAAAACAAAGAAAAGTGTGTGATTAAAAAAAAAAGACTTCAAATATCAGTAACTCAGACAACCCTCAACACTAGTTTATTCCACAAGTGTTTCAGTCACAACAATATCACACTTACCTTACACACAAATGATTAGCTGCTTACATATTATCTATCATCTCTTTCATTCCCACTATCAGAAACCTTATTTTAGACAGGTGGTGGGCAACATGCTTGAATAGCTTTGCTTACCTTGCTTCTCTGCAGCTAGGAGTGCCTTGCAATGCCACTCTGGCCAAGGAAGATACACACGGAAGTCACTGGGGAGTGGATTTAGTCACACGCAAAATTTTGTAGTTCTTAAAGTTAAATGCTTTAATCATTGTGTTTCTCATTTTCCCTTTCTTTACACCAAACACATGAAAGTAATCAGAGCAGAACAGTCAAATTGGAACACATAAAGAACGAAGTACTACAATAAAGATCCTGAAAATGCATGTGTAACCAACATTAGTCTTCACAGTATCTTTCAGGAGCCACATGAGCTCCTACTCGTCAAAATATTTATGAACTTCTCAACTCTCAAGCAAAATAAGATCCTTACTTAGGTCATGCAATAGGCATTCTTTATTTATAACCAAAATCAATTCTACCCAGGACAACTTCCTTTTTTAGAAACTGGCCTCTCAATGATGCTGCGCTATCCAGAATCTGTCCTCCAACTTCTAATTAGAAAAATTTAAACCCTAGAGGAAATATATGAAACTTCCTTGAGTTGTCTTTCCTTAATGAGATAACTAAAGGAAGACCGTCTGAAGTAGTAGCATTAAATGTCAATTCTTTCGGAGCAAAATGATGCTAACCACAAAGTCATTCCCAGAGCTGTCAGATGTAAGAGACAGAACAGTCAAAGATCCATTCAATCGCAGTAGCTCCTTTAACACGAACTATACTGTTCTGATAGCTTGTTATGTGCAAATTTCATCTCTGGGCTTTGTATGGATACAATCACATTGCATCTGTATGGAGACACTGAATTCCACCTACAACAACAAGGAAAGGAGAATTAAAGCAAGAATTAGAAAATCCTACTGAATGCTGTTTTAAAAGCCCTTGGGAGTAAGCTGGTGAAACTGATATTTTCAAAATATTTAAAAATAAGCACCAATCATGAGAAAGCAAAATTCATTTTAATTTTCTACTTGAAGGCTTTAATCAAACAAGGATATATTTGTGCTAAAATGTAAGATTCACTGTGACTAAGAAATTGTGTATATTGCCTCATGCAAATTAATAACGGAAAGGGAGATGAAATATAAGAAAGGTTTATAAATGTGATTTCTTAGGTCCACATATATTCTCACACTTATGGATTATATGCTGAATATAATTATGAAGGGCATACATGCATGAGTAACACGTGGTGGTTTGTTCTAAGACATTCAACTGAGGAATAGCCAAACATAAAGCAAGGAATAGGGCATGGTATGGGAAATGGGAACATGGCCTGCTTCCCTGCAGTCTCTGATACCACCATTACAGCAGATAAATGTGTTTACCAGCCTAAAAATCTCCTTGGTTTAGAGTATTGTAACCTAATGAACAGTCAGTTCTCATTCGTTTCCTGAATGTTGGAACTGGAGCTGAATGTTTTCATTTCATTTTAAAGATTCTCATTTAGTTAGTTGAAGGGTAGAAGAACCAGAGACCAGAGAGAGAGAGAGAGAGAGAGAGAGAAGCAAACACACACACACACACACACACACACATATATAGTGAGAACTATTTCCTTAGCTTATTTTTTTCTGTGAGCTCTCACTTTTGAGGCTTACAAGCTAGTGCTTAATCCCTGTATTTCATGGTCCAGCAATCTCCATTGGTTGTCTACCAACATTTCAATGGCACATTCGAATTCTCCATCAAACTATTGCTATGAGGATAATATATCCCTTATATAAAAGATTTATTTATTTTTATTGGAGAGGCAGATTTACAGAGAGAAGCAGAGACAGAGAGCAATATCTTTCATCTGCTGGTTCACTCCCCAAGTAGCCACAATGGACAGAACTGAGCCGATCCGAAGTCAGGATCCAGGAGGTTCCTCTGGGTCTCCCATGCAGTACCAGCATCCCAAGGCTTTGGGACATCCTCTTCTACTTTCCCAGTCCACAAGCAGGGAGTTGGATGGGAAGTGGAGAAGCTGGGACACAAATAATACATATTTTTAAAAACAGTCTTTTAGATTTACTTATTGAAAGGTATGTATGTATAGAAAGGCAGGGTGGTTTCACATGATGGGTTACTCCCTAAATAACAACAATGGCTGTGGCTGGGACAGGGCCAGGGCCAGGGCTAGACCCAGAGGTCGGAATGAAATCTGCAAATTCAATGTGAGTGATAGGAACTTACTTGTTTATTTATTAAAAATTATTATTATTATTATCATTTTATGATACAGTTCCATAGACTTCAGGCATTTCCCTTATCCTCTTCCCAATTCCCTCACCCCTCACCTAGTTCCTCTATATCATTACTAACATCTAGTTCTTCATACACAGTCATATGTCCATCATTGTGGGCACGGACAATGTCACAGAGTCCGGCATCCTATTGTCAAGATACAGTGAACCGTTTCGTTGTAAGTCCATCTTTGTCTGGAAGCAGAAATGCAGACTTCACTGTATCCTCACATCTGGATTTAAGTCTCCATTTCACAGCTACTGCACATCCCCTTAAATGAAAATTCATAATAGAAAATCAAAAATAGAAAGAAAAATAGAAATTTACAATGCCATGAAGTTAAATAACATGTTACTAGATGTGACAGTCTCCTTTATACTGCTTCTATACATCCCCTTAAATGAAAAGCCACAAAACAAAATTAACACCAGGGAGAAAAAAAAATTAACAACACCATGAAGTCAAACAGCTTGTGACTAAATGAGTAACATGTAGCTGAAGAAATGAAAATCAAGAAACTTCTTGAAGAAAATAATGCCACTGCATGATCTATGAGTCACTGAATACTTGAATCAGAAGAAAGTGTTTTGAAGAAATGAAACTAACTGAAAACAACAAAACCCATGTGATATAGCTTCCACTGAGTTTTGTTGGTGAACTGTGTCTCTTCTAGACAATAAATAGATGGTTTTTGTTTTTTAAACCAGTCTACTAATCAATGGGGTTTGATTGAGCTTAAGCAATTTACATTCAGAGTTTAATATGTAAGGATGCTACTTTGGTCCTGTCATTTTAGGAATGGGTTGTTCATTGGTTTAATCTTCTGTTGTCATTTTACTGGGATATTCTTCCAGTTTACCTTTGGTTTTGGTAGGTGCTATTCCTCTTCTTTGTCAAGAGAACATCTTGCAATATCATTTATAGGGCAGGTTTGAAAGAGACAAATTTTTCTAACTTTTCTTTACTCTGGAAAAATTTTATTTCATTTTCAAAGACAAAAAAAAGCTTTGCTGGATATGTTATCCTAGGCCGACAATTTTTTTTCTTTTAGAATCTGGAATATGTCACTCCATTCTCTTCTTGCCTGTAGAGTTTCCTGTAAGAGATCTCCTGTGAGCTTAATTGGCATTCCTTTATATGTCAATTGATTTTTTTCACATGCAAATTTAAGGATCTTTTCCTTATGTTCAATTGAAAAGAGCTTGATGATCATGTGTCTTGGTGAATATCACTTTTGATCAAGAGTGTTGGGAGTTCTGTGCCACTCCTGGATCTTGTTTCTCAATTCTTTCTCCAGATTAGGGAAATTTTCCTTGATTATTTCATTAAATACATTTGCAAATTCAGCTTCTCTTTCTGCACCTTCTGGGACTCCCATAACTCTTATATTTGACCTCTTAATAGTGTCTTTCAATTCTTGAATACTTTTTTTGGCCTGATCCAGCTCTGCTTCCAGCTTTTTGTTTGCTTCCCCCTGGTGACAGGAGATATCTGCCAATTCTGATATTTTTTCTTCTGCTTGCTTCATTTTATTTTGGAGACTCTCCACTGTACTTGTAATTTGCTCTACTGTGTTCTTAATTTCTGATATTCCAGTCTTGATTTGCTTTATCGCTTCCCTAAATTCTTTGAACTCTTGCATTAACTTCTCATTTTTGACCAGAATCTTTAAAATGAGTCTTATGGATTCTGTGTCCCCCATTTTCTCGATGTCTTCCTCAGTTAACTCTGAGGTTGGCATAGGGTTTTGCTCCTTTGCAGGGGAGTTTTCAGTAATATTCATTGGGCCTTTGTCTCTTCTTTTGCTCTTGATCATTGTACTTCTGGTTAGCAGAGTCTTCTTGGGGCAGGTTTCTAAGCTGTGTGACCCACAGGTCTACAATGCGATTTTACTTATTGCAGTTGGTACACAAATTTTTCTTGCAGCCACTGGTGCCACAACCCCCAGCGAGTTCCAGGTCTGGCTTCTTATGTCAGATATCCACCGTGGTCTCCACAGCCCCAGCTCTTGGCTCACCACTCTACACCTCCTATGATACCGTACTGAGGCTGCACTGTTGTCTCTGCAACCTTTCTCCCCCTTCCGTATGGAGTAGGTCCCAGGATTACAGAGACACCAGGTGTCCTATATAGTTAGGTCATTGGTGGCGCTGACCTTGTCAGAACCTGTTAGATATTATGTCTGAGTGCCAGACAGACCTATTTTGACTGGTATGATGCCGCAGTCGGTATTATTTTCCTGTGAGACCAGTGCAATTTGCTGACCTCAATGAGTTCTCGCCAGCTCAGCACATGAACTGTTCACTGTTGTCCCCTGCAGTCCTAAGGCTATTGCCACAGTGTACAAAATGGCACTTGGTGTACCACCACTAGAATTAAAGATCTGCTGGCCATCAGGTCTGAGGGCTACCCAAACCTGTCCTGGGTGGAACTTGTAGAATGCTGCAGTTTACTGAGTCAGAAATGAGTTCACTCCCAGCTCAGCATATGCTTAGTCCTTTCCCTTGCCCTTGCCCCCTTAAGCAAAATGGCACCCAATTCAGCTGTAGGGGGTCGACTAGGCTATGAAATCCACCCTGTTTTCCCACTGTCCATCTGTGATCTGCTGCTCTGTATGTGCTCCTGGCCAAATCAAACGGTCCAGCAGGATGGGCAGTTCTTTGTCTGGGTTCACCTCCCAAGCTCCCAGTGAAAGTCCCTTCCCACCTGGTTGCTGGTGTAGCTCCAGCCTCTGATGGAGTTCAGATCACTGTTAGCTGGATGCCGCTGGAGTATCAGTCACTGCAACACCAGACCATTGTGTCCACTGCTTTCCTGTGTCTGCCAGTCTCCAGGTACCCCTCTGCTGTTGTCTGTCCTTTTCTATTTTCTGGAATATGTGCTTTCTGCTTCATTCTGATTAAATGCTTTTCCATCCCTTTAAATGTGTCCTTACCCTATTCTGCCATCTTGATTCTCCGAAACTTATTTATTTAAGCCCTCACCAGTGTCTCCCTTGCATTGGTGGTAAATTGGAGTCAGGAACAAAATCTAGGAATTAGATTCAGATACCTTGATCTGGAATGTCAGTGTCTTAATCCCTAAGTTAAATACCCTCTACATATTTCTGTTCATTGCTAGATGTTATAGATCACAAACTTTTTTTTTTTAAGATTTATTTTATTTTTATTGGAAAGGTGGATATACAGAGAGGAGAGACAGAGAGGAAGAACTTCCATCTGATGATTCACTCCCCAAGCAGCCACAACGGCTGGAGCTGAGCCAATCTGAAGCCAGGAGCCTCTTCCAAGCCTCCCACGCAGGTGCAGGGTCCCAAAGCTTTGGGCCGTCCTCGGCTGCTTTCCCGTGCCACAAGCAGGGAGCTGGGTGGGAAGCGGGGCTGCTGGGATTAGAACCGGTGCCCATGTGAGATCCTGGGTGTGCAAGGAGAGGGCCTTAACCACTACACCATCGCGCTGGGACCACAAACTGATTTTTTTTGTTGTTGTTCTGAAGAAATATAACTTGCAGTCCAAAGCATTTTAATGCTTTTGCTCCATTTCTTTTCCAGCATTCTGAATACTTGCATGTACGGCTAATGGGGTAAAATCCAGTCCAGAGCTGGTATATGTTCCTCACCAAGAACCATTTTTAGGCATTCCCTACCCCGTAGAGCTCCTGACAACCAGCCTAACTTAGCAGTCACATTCAGATTATTGCAAGGAGTGTGCACTCCAGCTACCTGCAGCCTATTTTGCTGTCAAACAGAAGAGTTCTTGCTGGAATTTTGAACCTCAAAGAAACAAGCCCAGCTCTAATCCCTTCTCTGCATTGCTGCCACACTCTCGCAATGTTTACTCCTTTCACAGACCCAAATTGCCTCTTTCAGCAGGAACACCAAGAAACTTGCTCTTCTGTATGGGGCATCAATGTGTTCTATCTTCTTGCAGATACTTTATTGCAGACATCTTATATCAGACATCTTTAGCTTTATAATACTCAGTAGAAGTGTCCCCTAGTCAAATAAAATTTCCAGTCTTAAAATGTCTGTGAATAAAATAAGTAAAATGCTGTCCACACAAATCCTGTTCAAAGGTTCTCCAAATCTCTGAAACAATAATCTTCTTACTATCACTTTAATCCTGCCAATCCTGACATCTTCATCAGAACATTATTTACATATTTTGATTTTACAATACTGTAAATGGGAAGTATTTTCAATCAGGTAAGATATCCATTCTCCAAATCAATCAGGTAAAAGAGGCACAATTATTTTCATAAAATTAAAATATATCAATTTTACAATTTTATCAACATATATATAATTGTTTTGCTGTGATTTAATTGCACAGCTCATATGAAAGAGTTCCAGAAAGTCATCACTCTCCATGGTCATTTTAGTCATTCATATCCCCAGCAGAGTTGAGCAAAAGAAGCTTCGATCTCTTGTCAGTCTCTGTCATGATTAATCTTACACCAAGTAATTCCAGTCGTGTTTCTCACCATAGTTTTTAAAAATCTATAAAACACCTTGTAGTATTTTTAATATCTGAAAATATGGTATAATAACCTTATGGGGGCCCCTAAATGTTGGAGACAAATAAGTGATTTCCTTTCACTGCCCAACTTGGAGTGGAAATACACTGAAAAACTCAGAAATTTCTATTTTTTAAATTCTATTTCCTAACAGCCATCTGTTTCAGTCCTTTTGGCTTGCAATAACAAACTACCATAGACTGGGTAACTTACAACAAAAATTTTATGAAGTTGTCATTGTGGCACAGCACCTTAAGACACTGGATGGATGCAACAGCATCCCATATGAGCACTGGTTTGAGTCCTGACTGCTCTGCTTCTGATCCAGCTTCATGCTAGTGCACCATGGAAGGCAACAGAGAAAGTTCAAGTACTTGGGCTACTGCCATCTATGTGAGAAACCTGAATAGAGTTCCAGGCTTCTGGCTTCAATCGAACTGACCTCTGGCTTTTGCTGTCATGTCGGGAATAAAATAGCAGGTGTCAGAGCTGCTTCTTTCTCTCTCTCTTTCACTTTCTCTCTAATAAACAATTGCTTTAAAAATAATATATTAAAAATTTATTTAACTACTATCTAATCCATACAGTGCTCCCATTTGAACCATATGGGTCACACACTAGCATTAATTTCTGAAGAAAGATACTGGACACTCTTTTGAACCACTCTAGTGTCACACTGATACCCCTGCCATGAGTTCAACAAAACTGTGGAAATGAAGACTCACTGATTTTTTTTTTTTCATTCTCAACACATGGTGGACTGTATGTAAAGGGAGATATAATGGAAGCACAGCGGAAATAAATATGTCCATAGGCAGAAACAGAGAGAAGTATATCCCTGTACATGCAATACAAGGATGGGCTCACAGCAAAACGACAGATAAGCCCCTACATTTTTGGGAGACACCTCAATGGCAGTGTGATGGAATTCTGAGGGTACTCAAACGACACCTATTGAAAAAACTGGAGGGGAGAATGAGGGGGAGTGAGGAGGGAAGAGGAAACTCCAATGCCTACTAAATTGTGTTATAAAATAAAGAAAAAAATATAAAACTTCAAATATTTACAATAAATAAATAAATAAATAAATAAATAAATAATTTATTGCTAGTGTTCTGGAGGTTGAGACATCGGTTCATTCAGTAGCTAGTGAGGACTCATTCCTCACTTGATGAAGAGGGTGAATGAACCTACAGAGGCCTTTTAGATAATGACACAAATGCAAATTGCAAGGCTGCAGCCTTCATGCTCTACTTACCTCTCAAATGTCCCACCTCTTAATTCCATCATGCCAGAGACTCGGTTTTGATTTGTGAATTCTTGGGAAAGCACAATTACACCTGACACCATCTGCCTGCTGTGATGAATTTCTCAACTCTCCCTTCTGATCCTATCCTTTTATTGATTAGTCTAATGTTTAAGTAGCATCTCCAAGAGTCATAGAGGAATCTGAGACAGAAAATTCCATAAGTTTTTTTGGACTGCTGCTCAATTTTGCAGCAGTACGGTTCTATGGAGTGCCAAATGATAATAACTCACTTAAGCACTGCAATCTGAGTAACAGTTATATATGATAGGTGTATATCACAATTATTATAAATTCAATTCCACATAGCATGTATCCAAAGCAAATTTGATATTTCATCTGAGGTGTTCCACTGAGCACTGTGCGAACAATCAGAAACATTCTCCTTCCTGTGACTACAGTCTGAATGTTTATGTTCTCTAATAATTTATGTGTTGAAACTTAACTTCCAATGTCATGATTGTGATGTAAGAGCTTTGACCATTAGGTGCTTGTTAGGTTCTAAACGCACTTAAGGTTCTTAAAGTTATTACCTTGTAACGCGCAGCTATTTCCTGCAGCTAATTCTTCTTTTCATGATTAGTATACCACGAGCCAAAATACCAGGCGTGATGAGGTATCAGGAGGTCCTTTTATTCTAACAGGGTAGGAATGTGTGCAGGGTTGAATTTGGGGGGAGACTGGAAGGGAAACGTCCCCTGCCATGGTGGCACGATGGGGGCTGCCAGGGCAGGAGGGGCAAGATGGAGGAAGGCAGAGTCAGGAGAAAAGGGAAGGGAAGAAGGGGAGGGAGAAAGGACACACGTGGAGGTTGCTAAACGTGGAAAAGAAGGGGAGGGAAGACATGTGGAGGTTCATTTATACGACACAGGTGAGCCTGCAAGGTGTCAGAAGGGCATGGGGAATTGGCTGGGAGGAGCTGTGGGTGGGACCCCAAGGGACTAGTAACAGATTATTTGAGCCAAAGGTAGGTGGATGGGGACTAGGGGAAGGGGCTGCAAGAGATTGGGAGTTGGGAATTTCAAGTAAGAGGCCAGATTACATCTGCTTTGTGGGTAACGGAAATAGTGTGAATTTTGTGGTCGGAAAGGGGAAGCAGGAAGCTGCACTGGGTCCAACATGGATATTCAAATCACCCCTCACATAGATGAGGATGCTACACTTAAGAACGACACTAATATCTCTATGACAGAGGCCTGAGAGAGCTTGCTCACCACCTTCTATCATATGAAGACACATAGTAAGCACCAAGCTGTATGGAAGTAAGCCCTCACCAGATTGTATGTCTTTGGCCTTTGATCTCGGAGTTCACAAACTCTAGTACAATTTACAACACATTTCTGTTGTTCAAATGTTACTCAATTGAACATTTGAGAATCCTAAAAAAAGGTTCATTGAAAATAGAGTTAAAAGATAAGTTTATCTTGGCACAAAAAGTTCAAATTCATGTATTCTAGGAATCTTAAAAATGTCATAAAAATGCATGTCATGAAACAGTTATGCATGGTTTTCAAAAGATATTTACATCAAAATAAAAAAAAAATCTTTTAATTCTATTTTTCTACAAACTGTCTGTAACCCCCTCCTATTTTATCATGGCATCCCAGACTGAGACACCCCATTATGAAGGTAAACAAACATCAAAATGGCTTTTATCTAGTCCATCAGGCTGGCTGTCCCTCTGGACAGCTGTGGGGTTGCATCATATATGACCATCTGTGAGTGTTCCATACCAAGCCATGAGTCTTATTTCAACCAAAATATCCTTTTTCCACACTTCAGCCTTCAAAACTAAAACTGCTTTCTCTACAGTGTTCACTTTCACAATTCATTTAATAAATATTCTTTAGAGAGCTTATGATATCAATCTACTACATTCCCTGGTTTCCATTGTTTGATTGTGCTGCTAGTGAAGAGAGGACTTGCAGCTACTTTTTGTTGTCCAGACATGACTCTTTCTCATGAGGGAAGTTTTGAGGAAAATGTCAGAAGCTGACAAATCACAATTAGCTTGGACAATAATAGAAGCCAATCCAGCCCTGCCTACTGATTTCATTTTATATTCAGAAATAATAACCAAGATATCATATTTCAATTATTTCTTCATAGATTGTCTTTCTTTTGTGCCTCCGGTGAATCCCCAAGAGTTGGATCTGTCTCTTAAATTCCACTGATGATTTTTACCTGTAGTAACTTAATGTAGCACAGCTGCCATTCCTTACTATGAATGTACATGTAACACCTAGGAATCAAAGGCTACCCACCACCCTGCTGTTGTATTCTTCCTCTTTCCAAACCATAGAGTCATCGTTCCTTGGGTTTCTAAAGAATCCTGTATTCTTTAACATCATTCCTAAAGTACTTTCTGACAACAGTGTGTGGGATGTCCACACCAGTTTCCAATTCTGCATGAACTGGGTGTCCAATTCTGTCGCTAATTTCAGCATTAGTACAGAGTCCAGAAATTGTAAGCCCAGTCTCACAGGTCTTTCTCTACTTCAGACGCCTCTTCCAAAACTGAAGGACCTCTTGCAGTTCTAACAGAGCAATTATAAATTCAGGGATACACAAATCTGCTTTGTGAGGTTGACAACACAATGGACATATCTAATGGAAATAATTTTACTTGGCTGCTCATCATAAATAACATAACCCAGTAATCACAAAACAGAAGAAATGTCTAGAACAAGATAAAGCAGATGGGTGGAACAGCATGCATGCCCTCTCCAAGTGCAACAGCTTTCAAAAATAGCAGTGTGGTGGACATTCCAGAAGCTCCTGGTATAACCAATTTGAGATGAAAACAATGGTTTTAAAGGAGCAATAAATGTACTTCACAAAAACATTCCATTTTCCTCATTTAAAGCAAAGTAAAACTCTAAAAGATATGTCTGAATAGTTTAAAGCAAATAAAAAAGAAACACCTTTTGTTACCATTATCTGAATGTTTATGTAAACCTATTTGTTTATAATCACTCATGCATCTAAATATCTGTATGTATAAATGAGTAAAAAATGGATTTCAATCATGTATTAATTTTCTTATAGATACAAAAGTTAATGATTTTAAAAGGTTTTTTTCTTGAGGATTCATTTTTATTTGAAAGACAGATTTGCAGAGAGAAGGAGAGACAGCATCTGCTTATTCACTCTCCAAATTGCTATGATGGCTGGAGCTGAGCTGGTATGAAACCAGGAGCCAGAACTTCTTCTGTGTCTCCCATGTTAGTTTAGGGGCCCAAGGACTGGCTTTCCCAGGCCATAAGCAGGGAGCTGGATTGGAAACGGAGCAACAGTGACAGGAACCAACACCCATATTGGATGCTGATGCCACAGGCAGAGGATTTAGCTGTTATGCCACCAAGCCGGCCCCAAAAGATAATATTTTATGTATGTAATTAATACGGTCTCAACCCATGTGTTTTGAAAAATTGTAAAACCTAATATACTTTCAAAATTTTGTGCTACTTAGAAATGGGACGGGAGAGCAAAGAAATCTTCCACCTCCTTAGAATGTGTGAGGAAGACGTGTAGTGTAACCTATCAGGAACATAACAGGTACCTTATAGACAATAGATTCAAAACAGCATTAGACAATAGTAAAACTACAAAGACATACAGGGGGAACCAAGAGCGATCCTGACAACCTATTAACAGGAGGTCACATGCACAGAGCGGGGGGTGGGGAGGAGCAGAGTGGAGCAAGGGAAACAGGAGGAGGCTTGTATCCCAACCCTGGAGACTCCCGGATCCCAACCAATGACTAACAGTACGGGCACCAAGGACTACATCCCAACTGCCAAGGAGACCACGGGGAACTGGAATGCCTTCGGAGGCCGAGAACTCAGAGGACATCCCCCACCACCACCTTTGGACCTGCCATACATGTTGGAAGAAGCCTGAATCCTTCCTCGTAGGATCCACCTTCCTTGTAGGATCCAAGATCATTGGAACAACTGCCAGGAACCCTGAGCGGTCCTCAGAATCAGAACAGTAAATTTTTCGGAACTAGGCAGAGGAGCTTTCTCTGGTCCTTACTTAGTTCCAACTTTGGGTCCCTACCCTCTCTGCAATGACCATCAGGGTCGCTCCAGAGCCCCCTCCCCCAAACACACACACACACACGCACACACTCACACACACACTCATAAATTAGAATAGATAGGCAGAGAACAAGGAGAGGTTGGTCAGCATCGACTCACACATACCTTACTAGGTAGGACACAAAGATTAAGTACTCCTCACCAACGTATTGAAGAATTCTCTGCACACCCCTCCTAAAACTGTTTTGCACCTCAATTGTTGAAATGTCATTGAAGTAGTCACAGGTTGTTGCTAAGAAATTGCATTTAATTTTAACATATTGTTTACTATGTCAATTAATTCCATAACATTATATATTGTTGTTGATGTTATGTTGGAGATTTTAATTGATAGGGATTTTACTCTGTTGGCTCTACCTTAAGACCAGAGAAGGTCTCCCCAAGAAGCCGTTGAACTTATCTGGACAATAAGATGCTGGACTCTATGCTTGCTAAATGCTTGCAATGAAGGAATCTCAACTGAACTTGAACTGTGGTCATACAACAAGGGGGAGAATCCTCCATGAGGGGAGGGTTAGAGGAGGGGTGGTGGGGAACCCAGTACCTATAAAATTGTGTCACATAATACAATGTAATCAATAAAATTTAAAAAAAGAAAATTTGTTGCATCATACTTTTATACTGATATTGAAGATAAGCAGATTAAATATGAAGATTTAGAATTGCCCCTCCCCAAAAAGTTTAAAAACAAGTATAATAGAGTGAGCTCTGTTAACAGATATGAAATTTAATACTCAATTCTTACTTCAGAAATTTTATTGATTTTGAAATTATTTAGGTAATTGTCAAACTGAATACTATTTTATGAAAAGGATTTAATAAAATTAGAGCAAGGAGTTCCCAATTATTTAAAGCCATTTGTGATAAATACTTTTTTTAATAGAGTAATTGTCTATAGTATATTGCCAAATTAGATCTTCGTCATTTACAAAATGTATTGGGTGGGGTCATGTTGTGTGGTTAAATGGGCAAAACCACTGTGTCTAGCTGTGGTGCTAACATCCCTTATGGTTGTTATTTGAATCCCAATTGCTGCACTGTTGATCCAGCTGCCACTTAATGGTCTGCAGACAATGGTCCAAGTGTTTGGGTCCTTGACACTCAGAGGTTCCTAGTTTTGACCTAGTTCCTAGTTCAGTGCTGGCCATTGCAGCTATCTCAGAAGTGAACAGGAAGACAGAAGACCTGTGTCTCTCTATCTCTCTGACTTCCCCAAATAAATAAATAAATGACAGCATAAACACAAAACATTTTTGCTTTTCTTTGTATACTTCCAAATGTATCGTTTTATTTCTATTGTAACACTAAAATAAAATAAAACAAACAAAAATTCCCATATAGTTAATACTCAAGAATGCTTTTGGAATCGATAACTCAGAATTAATTAAATGTTAAGATTCTATCAACTCTTTACGCACGTAAGTTTCTCCATATATATATTGGCATAAGTGTTTAGATACCAGGTCCTGCATTTCAAATTGGTATACAGCACAGGGTATTTGATCATCATT
Source organism: Ochotona curzoniae (assembly GCF_017591425.1). Taxonomy (NCBI): domain Eukaryota; kingdom Metazoa; phylum Chordata; class Mammalia; order Lagomorpha; family Ochotonidae; genus Ochotona; species Ochotona curzoniae. The sequence continues at coordinate 46,759,055 of NW_024467087.1, forward strand.
TCTAATATAATGAATTCAAGCTAATTGAGACTTAATTAAGAAGTCCACTTAGATGGGACATTTCCCAAGTTACTGAATTAATACCAATTAACAACAAAGATTGTTGCTTAATTGGGATGGTAATTCTGCTTAATTGGGATGTCTGCTAGTGATTAAATAGTACTCAAAAAGAAATATCCCAGCTTGGTTTAAAGGCTAATTATACTTTGTCTCCCCTCTAAAGATCTCTCTTAAAGAACTGCCAACTTAAAGTCAGAAACAGTTGAAACCCACCCACCCGCCCTTTTTGTTATAATAGATTAGCTTAAGAGGCCATTAGCTGTCTTTTTCTTTTTTACAACTAATATATGATTGTTCTTTTGCAGAGACCAACTATAGCACAGTCTAATTCAACATAAAAAGTGGCCCCAGCTTGCAGGGTGAGGGCTGGAGGAGATTAGGATTTGGAAGCCAATACAAATCAGCACACACACACACACACACACACACAAACTATTAAAGCAGCACTTAGCAATGCTAAGTTGCCTCAAGTATCCAGCAGGGAAATAAGAACAGGCATAATGCACTTATAGATCCACCCACAAAAAATGTATAATATCCAAGACTGGATGATGCAGTAGAGGCTAGAATTGTTGCAATCATTTGGAAAAAAATGATTTTTTTTTATAGTAAGGGTAAAAAACAATGAAAGACATAATTTAGAGAATTTTGATTTGAAGTAGAGAATGGATTCAAAGCAGAGAGTGGAGACACAGAAGTGAAGAACTTAAGTTTCAGGACACTAGGTAGTGATAATGAAAGTCCAAATAAACTAGAGTCCATTCTAGAACAAAATCTACAATTATAATAAAGCAAAAACACTGAGACAAGGATTTGTGTGACAAATAATACTTGAAACAGTTCCAGACAGACATATCTTGGATTGTAGAGGTATATATTTGATTACAATTTCTGAGATTATTTCCAGGTTACCTAGTGTCTCTAAGGCAATGCAGGGAATTAAGCAGATTCCAACTGCAACTTAAAAATACAATTTTCAGTTCCTCCACAATGACTCAATTGACGAATCCTCCCCCTTCAATCACCAGGATCCCTTTGAGGTGCCAGTTCTTGTCACATCTGCTCCACTTCCCATGCAGCTCTCTGCTTGTTGCTTGGGAAAGCAGTAAGGGATGATCCAAAGCCTTGGGATTCTGCACTTATGTGGGAGACGTGGAAGAAACTCCTGACTCTTGGCTTTGGCTCAGCTTATTTCCAACTGTTGCACCCAAATGGAAGATCTTTCTGTCTCTGCTTCTCTTTGTAAATCTAACTTTATATATATATATATATATATATATATATATATATATATATTTTTTTTATATATATATAATGGTATATATATACCATTTTTGCCAGGAGTATATTCTGGTTTGTAGTCACTCAAACCCTGGCCATTTTTGGCAGTGTTGCCTATACTTTCCACCTCCACCCATTTGTAAACACTAAGTATGTGAGTTCTCCCTTCTCCTGCATAAAAGCAGTCCATGTTTCTGTCTCTGCTGAAAGAAAATTTCCACAATGAGATGACCAACAAAACCCCAAAGAATATTTTATATTCCTTGACTTTGATAAACATCAGTGTTTTTCTTTAAAAATGCAATTTCAGAAATAAATTGAGTTAACACTTTGAAAATATTTATTAGAAGAAGGAAATAATGATTTTTCACTTGTTGATCTTGCAATTTTCATACTGAATGCTCCATGTCTTGTACAAGAGTTACATATTCATATATGGATGAGATGTATTCAGTAAGAACCTATGGAGACCGTATTAAATAAGATTATTACACCATTGTTAAAATGTAAAATGTCAACAGTGCAGCAATTTGTATAGAATTCTATTTGTCTCCTGGTATGAGATAATTAAGTTGCTATTGTACTGTCAACATAATAGCAAAGTTAACACATTATGATATATTGATATTAGTACATGACTTTGAACAAAATAGTTTTATGGTGAGAGTACAGCTACCTAATTGTTATGTTACTACTGTTTGGAAGTATTTTATAATGGTAAGACGATTTCTTGGAAGTTGACAGAAGTTATTTATAGTGACAGACAAAATGATATACTGTCAGGATGAGTTATATTGCCAGAACAAATGAAACAGAAATAGCTTATGTTCAAACATCATTAAGTCAAAGGCATAAACCTACCAAGGCAAGGAAATTCATGATCTCCTGCTATACTACTGTTAATAATGTCCCCTTGTGACTAAGCAATATTCACTAAATAGGCTCTCTCTGAGAGTGAACTGTTACAGCAAGTAATGTTATACACCAGTGGGAAAATAGCTATTGCAATGTGAAGTTAAAAGAAACATGAATGTAAATATTTTTGGCATCACTTAAAAAGGGGTAGTTCCTAAGTCAACAATATGAAAGTCTATTGCTTTTCTCTGTTAATGTTCTTTTGTGAAATCACATAATGGTCAAGCAATAACATAGCGCTATGAACTTGTGGGCTCTCTACAAGTTATTTGTTAACTGTATGTAGTATTTTCTATGTAGTTATTTGAAAGGCAGAGGGACACAGAGAAAAGATATTGTATCCACAGGTTATTTCGTAAATGTGCAAAATAGTCAGGGATGGGCCAGGAAAAAGCAAAAACACCAAATCTCAATTGGAGTCTCTCGTGGTTGGGGTGAATGGGTGTTGGGACTCCAAATACTTGAGCCATCATTCACCCTTCTTAGGTGTGCATTTTGATCAGAGCCAGGATTTTAAACTGTGTCCTCTACTGTGAAACTGTGTATGCTCCACGTGGCATCTTACACTATGTAACACATTCAGCCTTGCATATAGTTTCTTGAGCCAGCAAAGTAATTCTGTTTAATGAAACTAAACAGCAAAGTAACTTCCGTTTAATGCATCTATTTGGTAAGACCTGTGTTAAAAGAAATCAAGAAAAGCATTTAGCTGGAATGAGAGATATAGCAAGAAGATGGGTAATTTTCTTTTAAAGATTTATTTTATTTTTATTGGAATGTCAGATATACAGAAAGAAGGAGAAACAGAGAGAAAGACCGTCTGTCCAATGTTTCACTGCCCAAGTAATTACAAGGGCTGGTGCTGTGCTGATCCAAAGACAGGAGCCAGGAACTTCCTCCAGGTCTCCCACACAGGTGCAGGGTCCCAAGGTTTTGGGCCATCCTTGACTACTTTCCCAGGCCACAAGCAAGGAACTGGATGGGAAGTGGAGCTGCCGGGATTAGAACCTGTGACCATATGGGATCCTGGCACATTCAGGGCGATGACTTTAGCTGCTAGGCCATGACACCGGGCCCAGGAACTATCTTTTTTTCTTTTATCTTTATACTTGGAAATGAAATAGAAACTCAATAACATTGATTTTTTTCTATTAATAACTTTGCAGTGTCCTTGACTTTCACAAGAGTATATCTATGTCTTCATATTTTAATACAGTGGCAGGATCATTGACAATTACACTATTTATTTACATAATCATTTATCAACATCTGGTCATTTTTAATAGGTTTGCCAGTCATTAGTGAGAATTAGTAAATGCCAACCAAATTTGCATATTAATTAACTTGACTAGAAAGCTCTAGATGCATATAGAGTTAACAGACATTTACTGAATTTAAATGACTGCTGCACTCTGGTGAAATGGGTTCATATACAATAGTTTACTTACAGTCAATTTTGACATTTTGTTTATATGTAAGCATCCATTACAAAAAGGAATAGGAGTGATCAATGCAAGGGAATTATTTTCAATAAGTTTATCAAAAGGGCATATTATTCACCATAATACATTTAAATATTTTTGATAAAATATGGCAAAATATGTGACATGTGTAGTCTGAATTTTCTGCTGCAGTACTGAGATCTTTGATTTTATTTGTTTAAATGTGGACTTTAAGTATATCATTAGAAATAAACACGTCATGGGAAAATTTATTTTTGTCACAAAATATTTATAAATAGAAGTTATATGATGTTAAATCCACCCTAGATTCTCAGAGCCATAGGAAAATGTATAAGTTTGCCTTTATGTTTAAAGAAAACGCTTTTGTGATATGAAAATGAATTTTGCATATTTAGTAATCTAGCATCCAAAGCAATTAGTAAAAATTACTTCTATATGACACACATATTCACTAGTTAATAATGCACCTCTCCTGCATAACCCTTTATGTAGAGGATCTTCAAAAGAAAATTCAAACTGCATATTTTTTAATCTTTTAAATAATTTGTATTAGGGGAGAAAGAGAGAGCGAAAGAGAAGAGAAGGCTTCCATTCCTTGGTTCACTCCCAAAATGTCTGCAGTAGCCAGGCCTGCACCAGCTTCTCAGAAGGAATTCTATGTGGGAATACAGTCTCCTACCCAAGTGACAGGGACACAAGTACTTGAGCCCATGTATCTCAGATTAATCTAAAGCATTATCCAAACTTATATTTTTGCATATGGTCTGAAAGCAATCTTGTGAAAGTTCTAATCGTTAACATTTCTTCTTAATTTTAAAATATATGATGAATTTATGCACACCTTAGATTTTCTGCATTTTTTAAATATTTTTTTATTGGAAAGTCAGATATACATAGAGGAGACACAGTGAGAAATATCTTCCATCTGATGATTCACTTCCCAAGTGGCCACAACGGCCGGTTTTGTGCTGATCTGAAGTCAGGAGCCTCTTCCAGGTCTCCCATGTGGGTGCAGGATCCCAAGGCTTTAGGCCGTCCTCAACTGCTTTCACAGGCTACAAGTAGGGAGCTGGATGGGAAGTGGAGCTGCCAGTATTAGAACCAGTGTCCATATGGGATCTTGGCCCGTTCAAGACGAGGTGAGGAGTTTAACCGCTAGGCTTCCGTGACAGGCCCTGCATTTATTTATTTATTTATTTATTTATTTATTTATTTATTTATTTATTTTAATCAATAGGAATAACTGGTACTGTACCTTAGGCCCTAAATTAAATTTTGGAAATTAAAGTATGCAGACAAGTCATTTTGGTATTGATCAAGTTAAATGGATAGTCTAAGTTGACATATTTTTTACAGAAGTTTGAATTCATTACCTTTATCTCACATCCCTTATACTTGGTGTGCCTTTTTATATTTTATATATGACATCTTTCTAATGAGTTAGACACAACTATAGTGTTATTAGAGATAATATTTAGCTACTTAAAGTACATATAATTATGATGAATGTATGATTTACTTACTCTCTCTTCATATATCTTTTAGAAACGTACTTGTGACTGCGATTAGTAGGATGCTATAATTAGAACCAGAACATGTTCATAGAGCCAGGGCTCATGTGCCTCTTCCTTTTTATCCTCGTGATTGTTTTCTACTTTGTCACCTAATTTTAAGAGGCCAGGGTGGAGGGGGTGGTCAAATGAGGCATTCTTGATGTGGAGATTAAATGTTGTAGGAAAAAAAAAAAATGGGAACTCCAACATGGTACACAGACATCTCAACAGCAAGGTCAAATTTTTGCTCCCGAGTTTGTCAATTAATTCTAGTTTTTCTACAAACATATGTAAGAAAAAAATGAAACTATTAGTCAAATCAAACAAACATACTAGATAAATATTTGGACTGAAGTTTGAGTGAATTGAGTGAATTTTTCTCTCAGCTGGATCATTTCACGCATTCCAAGACAGTATCACTTAAAGTTCTTTGCAATAGTCCTGTATTCAATTTCTGATGCAGTCTGTTCCTTCTGAAAATGTATACACTAACATTTTTTGCAGTACTGTCATTGTAAGGAGCTCTATTATCTCTCTGCATTTCTCATAAAATTTTACATTTAGATTTATAAAATTTACAAAATAGAATATAAGGTGCATATATAAAATACCTTTAATGATTATATAAAAAACTGACTCGAAAGGAAAAAAAAATCAAATTTTACTTCCTAACGGTCCAGTGACATTTTAAAAAAATTTATTGTTTTGCTTACTGTTTCTTAGCTCTTTAGTCACTGCTTCACACAGCTATTCAGACTTTAAACAGGTTCAATCATTTGTTAGGCATTCTGTGCTAACATTTAGCATTTTCTGTTTTATGTGTGCACAAACTCTTAGACATAGAAAACATCTTAGGTATCTTTATACATCTTAAGGTTCCAGAAACCTGAGAGGATTTCTATGCAAACATAATTAACACAGTGAAATATAAATGGATAGGACCATAGAGCATCTTCAAATTCCTCATACTTAAGCTTCTGATAGCAGTCTATGCAATTTTTAATCCTCAGGGTACGACAGAGAGGGTCAATAGCACATTCCTCACAACTCACAGTGCTCTTTGGCAGCATTTCCTGTGGAAAGGTTACACATCTAGGAAACTAGCCCCACTCCACTGTGAAGAAAATCTCGAGGACAGAGTCAAATGGACCTGGATTAATTCGTTTGGGAAATAGCCTAAAGCGTGGTGTACATTAAGCTTAACAAATTTTGTTAAATTTATTTAAAAACTATAAAACTCAATTCCAAGAGTTATTAAAGAGTTATTAATTGTAAAACTTTGTAAATGTTTTCTTAGCATTTTCACATATTGAATGCCTGTATATTAGACTATATATTTAAATACACATTTTTTCTAGTAAAATAAACAACAACAGCAAAAAACTTTCACTTCCCAAATGTGTTCTTTTCTAAATCTGCATGTCTTTGAGTCATTTCACAATTTACTCAATCGATAAGCCAAAAAATGGAATGGTATCCATGATGCTTATCTCTAACTTAACCCCATATAATCCAACGCAAGTTTTATTGGTTACACCTTCTCGGTAAATCAGTTCACATTTCCCTAAGCCTATTACAACCATCTTCCCCAAAACACTATTATCTGTTGATGAGAATATTTGAATTTTCCATCTAATGACTCTTGCAAGAACCTAGAACTCTCACAGAAGTAGAAGGGGCCCAAGTTTTGGGTCTTGTAAGTGTGGAGAACATCTAGCTTGAAGGCACATAGCCATGTGTTCCCACTCTACCAATGAAACTACAAGTGAGATTCAAATTACAGTAAATCTAATTTTTTTTAAGATTTATTTTTTTTTATTGGAATGCCAGATATACAGAGAGGAGGAGAGACAGAGAGGAAGATCTTCCGTCTGATGATCCACTACCCAAGTGACCGCAAGCCAGGAGCCAATCTGAAGCCAGGAGCCAGGAGCTTCATCCAGGTTTCCCACGCGGGTGCAGGGTCCCAAGGCTTTTGGGCCATCCTCGACTGCTTTCCCAGATCACAAGCAGGGAGCTGGATGGGAAGTGGGGCTGCCGGGATTAGAACCAGTGCCCATATGGGAACCTGGTGCTTTCAAGGCAAGAACTTTAACCATTACGCTATCGCACAGGACCTGAGTAAATCTAATTTTTAATTTGATAATTTTTATGGCTTGTCAATGATGTAATAAATATTCAAACGGCCCTTGGAAGAAAAAAAAAAGTTTCCCACCTCTGACCCTTTAGCATGATACACATCAACAGGAAGATGGAATTGGAAGCAGAGCAATGACTCAAACTCAGGCATTCCAATATGGAATTCAAGTGATCCCTAAAGCCAAAGTAGATACTTTGCAAATGACTGCCCTTAGTTCTTTATCTTTGCTTTTTTTTTCATTTAGCTTATGTCTCATCCTGCTATTTCCATAAGATAAATCAAAAGTCCACTCATTTGAAAGTGTTACCACTAATTTCATTTATTTTTTCCTATAGCTATTCTTAATTTATTCAAAGATTATTTTTCTGATTATGCAATGTTATGAATCTCATAAATATTATTTTTCTCCAAGAATTGCTTTCCAAGCAAGCAATAACTGCAAGAACTGTTTCTATGCATTACTAGGCAGCAGGGAAACGAAGTTCTTGTCATCATTTATTTTAAAACATACTGTTTTTATAGCTTTGCCTTTCTCTGAAACCAAACAAGTCACTTATTGAGTTTTCACTTTTCTGTGATTCCTTTTAATGTAGGATCAAACATGCGTTATATCATCCCCTGACAAAACAATGTTTCCTGAATATTTTGTATCAGGGAAAGTGATATAAATACACTATGGAATACCACTCAGCCATAAAAAAATAATTTATTTCTGTCTTTTAAAATAAATGGATGCAACTGGAAACCATTACAGCTAGCGAAATATTCCAGTCCCCCAAAAAGAAAAATACCATCTTTTCTTTGATATGTGCAAAGTAATATAAAGCATAATATATAGAAAGGAAGAAAATGGAGATTTTGTAATATGATTGTTTACTTTAGCACTCATTTATACCCCCATGGAATCGTGGTCATCCTACTTTGTATTTGTTAAATATTATCATTAGTAGGGTATTAAGCCTGTAAATGTAGAGTGGATTAAAATTATGTCTTTTGCAAAATCTGAAGAAAATAAAATAGGGGAGAGTAGAAGGGTGGGGATTGCAGGCAGGGCAGAGGGAGAGAAATGTGGTTGTCATCTTGGAATTGTAGCTATGCAATGCATGAAATCTTTCCTATTCATACCAGTATTTTTTTTTTTTCAAAATTTGGGAAAAATGAACTTAAAAACAATCTTTACAAAAAAAAAAAAAAAAACTTGACCAGACTAACAAATCTACTCTGTCAAAAACCGTCATTTTTTAGACCCCTGTTAGTTAATGCCACCAGATTCTTCTGTCTCTTCCTATCCTTCAGATAACACATTATTGTGATACAAAGGGTAGCTCTGATCTAGAATTCTAAAGTTTTATTTCTGGACTATTTAAAGTGTCATTCTTTACTTACAAAACAGTAGATTTAAAAACTCTTATACTCTTAGTAACAAATTTAACTTACATTTATATAATATATATGTATATATACATGTATGTATATTCATTTAAATGTATAGATGTATATGTGTATATATGCATATATTGTATACATGTACATAACTGATATACTCAGCCTATTTTTTCTAGTGATTCAAAAACCACTGACTAGATAATTTATACTTAAAAATCACATTCTTTTCCAGAATTCTAATGTTTAAGTCCATTATCAAGCTGCTAGAATCTGAAAAATGCCTTTGAGCCTGCATTTTCCCAGGGTAGGATAGCAACCAAGTGCATGAGACAGAGAAGATGATGGCTAATTTTATCTTTTCACCAAGAAGCCACTTTTTTGAATAACTTATCTATTCATGATAGTAGAAACCTCATGACTTAAGCAAAGATCTAATCTATTAATACTGCATTGTGACAGCAATTAAATTTCATGAGTTTTGGAGGGCACATTTACACCATTGGAATTTACTTGTAGTATCACTTTTTGGAGGATAGCCATCCTAACTGGGATAAGTTGAACCCACACTGTGGTTTTTATTTTCACGTCCTGAAAGCTAGTGATCCTGAGCATTTTTTTCGTGTTTCTTTCAGTCAGTTGTGGTTCATTATTTGGCCATTTCTAAATAGTTCTTTTTTTATGCCATTGACTATTTTGGGCTAGATATTGATCCTGGATATTAATCCTTTATCCATTGCACACATTGCTAATATTTTCTCCCATCCTATCAGTTGCCTCTTCATTTTTGTTGAGTATTTCCTTTGCAGTGCAGAATTTTCTTGACTTCATATAATCCCGTTTGCTTATTTTGCTTTTATTATTTATGCTTTTGGGTTCTTTTCCAATAAGCCTGTGTATGACAATGTCTTCTAGAATTTTCCTCCAGTAATTTGACAGTATTAAGTAATGGATTTAAACCTTTGATCCATCGTGAGTTAATTTTTATATGAGGTATACAGGGGTCTAATTTCATAATTCTGTGTGTGTAGATGCAATTTCCCAAGACAATTTTTTGAAGTGACTATTCTTTCTTCGTAGATTGATTTTAGCTCCTTTGCCAAATATTAGTTGGTTATAGCTATGTGGTTAACTTCTGAGGCCTCCATTCTGTTCCCATTGGTGTACATGTATATTTGTACAAGTACAAGGCTGTTCACATAATAAGTGGCTAAGTGGAAATGCATTCCTAAACACAAATGCTGGAGTTCCAAAGCCAAGGACACTTTTTTTTTTAAGTTTATGTAGTCTTTGTTTATTTAAAATAGAGAGAAAGCTCTTTACCTATCAGTTCAATGCCCAAATGCCTGAAACAAGGGCTGGGCCAAGTTGAAGACAATAGCGGGGAAAAATTTGCAGTCCTCCTACATGGGTTAGAAGGGACCAATTCTTGAGTTTCATGCTCTGCTTCCCAGCAGGCACGTTAGCAGGAAACCTGATCAGAAGTAAAAGTGGGATGTAAGCTCAGGCTCACCAAGAAGAGATGCAAGCATCTCAAGCAGAAGCTTAACGTGCTGTTTCACAATGATAAAACCAAGACAAGGATACTTTCATTGGCAAGTGACCTGACACGACATTAAAAATAGGAACTCAAATTAGGTTATACGCCTATACAGTTTTGAAGCTATTGTAACAGAACCTCTCTCATCACCCATTTGAAAAAACAAAATCCTTGCCTGTTGGCATACTTTAGGTGTGCTTATGCTAACTGTATTGGTAAAGTTTATTGAGAGAGCTTGAGCTGCACCACACCTTAGTTAGCAGTCAGGAGTTCCAGCTGAGTCTTCCATATGGGCTGCAGGGGACCAAATATTTGAGCTATCACCTTGTCTTTCAGGATGTATATTATTAGGAAGCTGATTAGCAGAGGCATATGCCCACAGAACCAGAAATTTGTGATTTCAGTACCTCACTGCCAGAAAGGCTATATAACTAACCAAAGGACTTAAAACCCTCGATAGCAGATTTGAAATATTTGTGTTTCCAATCTTTGTTTTCTCCAGCTTTAGCATTTGAAACCAGTGTACACTTTACACTGACAGCACAGCTCAGTTCAATATCACATTTCAAGTGTTCAATAGCAACCTGAGATTTGTACTTACAATATTGAACTGTGAAGGCTGGATTTCTTACTCACCCCCCAATTAACTTGCTGCCGTGGACAATGAGTGTAGCATGCACTGTAATGACTCAGCCTGCTTCTTAGTCTATCAGACAAAGCCACACTGTCCTTGAAATCAGAACCCTTGGATAACCACACTGCATTTCTTCAAGCCTGAACTGATGTTTGAAGAGTTCACCTATGTAAGAAAGAAAACTTTTTTCCTCTAATTTCCTACAGTCTTAAGCTGGGACCTGAGAATTAAACTGATAAAAGTAAACTCACAGAAAAATAATGTTAAAAATGCATTGAAAATATATTGTATGTAACAATGGAATTTTTGTAAAGAAATGCATACATTGTATAGATTAAAAAAAAACTGCAGCACATCGACTCTACGCAATACTACTCAGCCATTTAAAAAGAATGATACTCTACCATTTGCAACAGTATGGTCCCAGCTAGAGACCATTTGACCCTTGGGGCAAATGATCATGTGTTATTTCTGACATAAGACAACCTTCATGCAAAATACAAGTCAATAGATACATAGAGAAATATATATATATATACATATGTATTATATACATATATTTATCTAGAGTAAATGTGTAATGGAGATTAACATGTGAATTGGAGGTACATTGCAGTATATATCTCAACTTCTGAATAGAAGATGGAAAACGGTGTGGGGCTAGGAGAATGGGGAGGGTGGAAGGTGAAGTCCCTGAGCCTATGGAACTGTATTATGCAAAATAAAAATTAAAAAAAAGATAAAAACAGGTGGTTAATTTTGAACACTTACTCATTTAACTGACTAAGAGCAGTAAATTAAGCAAACATAAGAACAGAAGGGGACTTGGATTCGGGCAGTGAATTGTTGAAAAGTAGGATGTGAAAAATGTTTCTGTTTTGTTTGTTTTAATCAAGATTCTTGTTGCTGCTGCTCCTGGTGGATATAATACTCTAGGGGCTCTTCCATCTTTATGGATAAGGATGATCCTTTCTTCTTGAGTTAGGGTAAACACCTCTTACATGAAGTGTTCCAGGGGAGAAGGGCAAGAGAAGTTCAGGTAACTCTTACCATTTCTCAGATTGCTAGAGCTGAAAGTACTCAGTGCACTAAGATGCTCTACTTTGGGGTAGTATGTACTAAACATCAAGGACAACATTTATATATATATGCACACACACATATATGTATACATATATATACTATTACAGGTTAAGCATTTTGGGAGAGGGAGGATTTGGAATTTAGTTTATAATAGTCAAGGGTACAATAGATAGAAAATTTAAGCATTCACAGGCATACTAGACTGAGTCAAATAAAAATTTTCCAGATTTATTTTAGAGAATCATAACTACTTCCTACATAATATGATAAAAGAGAACTTCATGTCCCAATTGAATAATTAAAGGAAGAAATTGGTAGTTAGCTGCTCATCTACCCAAATGCACATTAAATTATCCAATTTTCATGTGCAAGTATAAGAGAGCATTTTTTTTTCATTTTTAACACAAAGGCATCAGAAAACCAATGTGACAATAATTGAGATGATCACTTGTAAACATTATGCATGCTTATTAAACATGATGGAATCAAAACGAATGGCAGGATTTTGTCATAATTGGATGATTTGCACCTGCGTGTATATGGGCAGTCATCTGAATGGCTCCAAACAAATGAAGTTCTGTGCTTGTTGTTCTTTCTACACAATGAAGCATGATTCTTTGCGAGGTCAATGACTGTGCTGTCTCGATTATGAGATCAGTATGTTCACTTCTTGCACAGACAACTTCTCTTCTAAGGCTAGCAGACTGTTCTGGGATCTTCAGAAATATTTGAGTTTTGAAATCTTGCAAAGATCACGTTTAGGGAAGAAAAAGTATTGTATTGCTGAAAGGAGCCAGAGGGGAAAAATGGGAGAAAAATGAGAATTAGGAAATTTCCCTCCAAAATCCATAATAAAAACTGGCTTTGTAAAGTCATATAGAGTGGCTTACCCTTCAGCATCTTTCATTCTCTTCTGTTCTTCTTGGGAAATTTAAATGAACAAAAAGGGATGTTAAATTTAGCTTCTGTAGTACCCACTTGACTGTAAACAGCTACCAAACAAATTATTTTATGATAGCTCCTTTTAGATATAAATAGGAGACAGTTCAGAAGTAAAGTTACTAAAGAGGAGAAACCCATGACTGAAATCTGTATTGCTGTGCTGGTCTTCTACCTGAAGGAAACATCTAGAAAAAGCATTTTACTGAAATGAGGACACTGCTGTTTGATGCTTACCCCCAAAATAAATTAGTCATTGTTGGGGCCTCTAGTAACATTTACGATAAATTTTAAAATGTGTTAAAAGTGTGAATCGCGTATTTCCTGATTAAAATTTTCATGGTCCAGGCTTTTTGATAGAGGTTTACTTGACTGAGGTTTTTGATACACATAAAACAAGTGTTAATAAATTAGTAAACACTTCTTTAGTTGATAGTAAATAATAAAAGACTAAGCATTTGTCCAAAAATATTTTTTAATTATTTGTTTTGTTTGAAAGGCAGGTTTGCAAAGTAGGGGAGAAGAAAGGGAGAGAGATTTTTCCATATACTGGTTCACTTTCCAAATGGCCATATCAGCTAGGCCTTCCTCTAGGTCTCCCACGTGAGTGGCAGAAGCCCAGCTACATGGGCCATATTGTGCTGTTTCTCAAGTGCATTAGCAAGGAGCTAGATCAGAGATGGAGCATCTTGGACTGGAACGGACACCAATATAGGATGCTGATATGTAGGAGAAGGATGACAGTACACACAACATTTATGGATAGTGCTACAAGAAAGTTATGGGAGTTCTTTGTTTCGGACTGTTTCTGTATGAGGTCCCAAAAGACTAAATCCCCCCTCCCATCAAAATGGGATCACTCATACTAAATTTCTTATAATCAAGTTAAAACTACAAGGTAGCAGGTATATTTGAACACAGACCATTTTTTTCTGGAGAACTAGATATTGTAACTTATCTGGCTCAGCATGATAAGGAAGAGTCCTTTGCTTTCATATCTCTAAAAATGTGAGCTGAAAAAACCGGATAACTCATTAGCTTTTTTTTTTTTTTCATTGCAGTGTTTCCTTAGTCTCAACTCAGAAAACCTCCTACTGTACTGTTGCTCAATGGGAGTACTCAACTTTGTATGACAAGATAAACCATGAAACACAACTACAACAAAACATTTAAATGTATAATCTGGTTTTATTTAATGTTGTCTTTTGACAGAAGCCAATGTGTGAAAAGCTAATTCACTTAAATATACACACACAGAAATAGCAAGAAATCATAGAAATATAATTAGAAGATAAAAATTATAAGTATTTTTAACATAAGTATCATCATGTCTAAGAAATTGTTTTAAGTATTGATGCTAACAACAGATCATCTCTGCAAAATTAAGGGTTTGTGAAATTTATACATGCCAATGTAGTGTTTTTTACATTATAAAGTGAAAAAGAGTATCCTTTAAATATTTTTTAAGATTAGAAAACAAAACAAAGCAAAGTTGGGAGGAGCCGAAGAAGGGCTTAATGATGGCTCAATGAAGCTCTCAACAGAACATTGTATTACCAACATGTTATTTTTCTTTGGCCTTCAAGAAAATCAGTAAGCAAAACCTTGGATACTGCTTCTTATCCCAAACCCCTCTTTCCATCCCTACTCCCCCCAAAAGAAAAATTGTTTCCATGTTTTTTACTTGTGGCCCGTCCATCTTCTGATTGACTGGATTATTCCACCTCTTTTCAGCCATTGCTTTGATTGCACATTGTCTTCATGCATGCACTGTTATGGCCATATTTTACTCTCTGTTTCACTTCTTTGAAGAAATATTTCAGAATGTTGATCCCAATTGTTTAACTTTTTCTTTAAAAGATCTCTTGCCTTTAGCTGATCTGAGCACAAGAGTCTTTGCACTTATTGATCAGAAAGTTTTCTCAACTGTAGTTTTCATTCAGTACTGTGGTAAGATAATCAGTTGACATGTCTTCTGTATTTGCTGTTGTTACTGCTGTTAACCATCAGTCATCTTCTATTAGGACAAATAAGATTAAGTTTTTCTTCACAAATTGACGTGAATGGTCTGCAGCTATGGACTTCATCTTCAACATTATCTCATCCCTTCTTAATACGAGTTATCAATCTGTGAATGGATCACTCTTCTGGGACATGGAACTCATACAATATTTGTAAGGCTTCAGTGATTTCTTTATTCTTTCATTCAAGCCTCCCTATGAATTTGATGCTTGCTCTTCCGTTTAGTTTTACTAGAATCCATGTTTCCTCTATATAGGTTCTTCTTCCTGATTTCTCAAACAAAATCCTAACGACATGTCTTAAAATTTGTTTGCACGAGTTTACTTTGTACAGATTTTTCATTTATGCAAAGGTTAATTTATGATACGAAGTTTCTATGAACTTTGTAAAAATATGTTAGATGTCTGTATAAATATTAAATGGGTTCATTATAGGTTTTGATTTTATTGAACATGTAGTATTTTGAAGGTGGAAAGGATCAAGATAACAGAAATTGAAGTGAGAGTGTTGAGGCTAACTAATAAGAGAGGACCCAGCATGATGACTCAGTGGTTAATTCTCAACTTGCAGGCACCGTGATCCCATATTGGTGCCAGTACGTGTCCCGGCTGCTCCACTTTCAATGTTGCTCCTAGTCTGCAGCCTAGGAAGCAATAGAAGATGGCCTAAAACCTTAGGACCCTGCACCCACATAGGAGACCTGGAAAAAGCTCCTAGCTCCTGGCTTTGAATCAGCTTAGCTCCAGCTTTTGCTTCCACTTGGGGAGTGAACCAGCAAATAGAACATTTTTTTTTTTCTCTCTGTCTCTCCTTCTGTCTGTAAATCTGACGTTCCAATAACAATAAATAAGTATAGAGCCCGGCGCCGTGGTCTAGCGGCGAAAGTCCTTGCCTTGAAAGCGCCAAGATTCCATATGACTGCCGCTTCTAATCCTGGTAGCCCTGATTCCCATCCAGCTCCCTGCTTGTGGCCTGGGAAAGCAGTCGAGGATGGCCCAGAGCCTTGGGACCCTGCACCCTCATGGGAGACCTGGAGGAAGTTCCTGGCTCCTGGCCTTGGATCGGAGCAGCCCCAGCCATTGGAGTCACTTGGGGAGTGAATCATCAGACGGAAGATACTTCTCTCTGTCTTTCCTCCTCGCTATATACATCTAACTGTGCAATAAAAATAAATAAATAATTCTAAAGAACAAGAGGAAAGTGATGAAGAAGAAGAAGAGGGAGGAGGCGGAAGAAGGGAGACAATGAAGTTAAATGGGTGGTTTGGGCATTGGGAAGCCAGCAGAATTATCCTCCGAGGGGAATACACAGTGTGGATGCTTTGTAAGTTCATTCATTAGACAGGACAGGGTTGGTGTTAGAGGGATTTTTAATTTTATGAACATTGAGCAGTCACTTAATTCATCCCCATTGGAGCTCTCCATGTTATGACAGACTTACAATCACATAGTTTACATATATTAAAATGATGTGACATTCTATATCATTGTCAGGTCAATATTCAACTTGGGTATGTGGGTATTATGTTTGCTGTTTATGATATAGTGAGGCTGAGCTCCTTGAAGAATTTAAAGACAAAGATTAACATGGGAACTTGAGTTGAAATTTTGTTTTGAATCAAGGAACTTTATGGACCCGAAGGCAGCAACAGTGATGGTGATGTCTATGATATTGACACTATTTTACAGAAGCAGAGCTCATTTGGCCAAAAATATGATCCCAAGCAAGACAATTAAAACCCCAATTAAAGTAATGGGTATTGTAGTATAGTGGATTAAGCCACCATTTGGTAGGTGTGTTCCCTGTTGCCTTCCTCAACTTTTTCCTTAACTCTATTCTGCTGTGATTATTTTGTCACACTTACTAAATATGAAGGAATATTAAAGTATATGTATATTGATCATCGAGCTCAATGGAAAGATATTCTGTGCATAATTCTAATTCAGGTATTTTGAATGTATAAAGGTGAAAAGACTCTTATGAGAAGCCTTTATTTTACAAGACAAAGATATCTAAAATAAATGTTATAATATGAATAGGCCTTTAATTGATAATAAAGACAATCACAGATGCTAATTTAAATGATTTCTTCATTTGACTATTATACATTCCAAATTAAATCACATTGAATATTTTGTTCCCATTAGTCCTGATACTGATGGATACTTTCAGACAAACGGAGCCTATGCTAGAGTGTACTTGGAGCACTATGGGCAGGCAAATTATATAGTGATGAAGATAGTCCCTATAGGCAATATCAGTACGTGATCTTATATAGTTCATTCAAATGGAAAAATCACAGAGAAATAATATTATAAGTTGTCTGAAGAATCTCTTGTAATAGAAGAAATAATGTCATCTCTGATTGTTCCACACATTTTTAAATCTAATTTATAAAATAAAAGCTTTGTCTATATTAATTTAGAGCAATGAGATAGTGTTGGTTAACCTGTATGAAGTTGACTTTCAATGTTAATTACCTACTGATGGATCCTAAGGGACACACATAATATCTTTTGTAAGCAAGACTACTGGAGCATGAGACAAGTAACAGTTCCAAGCATGAGAAATTTAAACATCAGCATCGCTGAATGATAATCTACTTCTTTAAAAAGCAGGTTGATACACCACCAAAGCTTATCCTTACAACCACCTGAACACACATTCTAGAACAAATGTAGAGTTTCAAAATAACAATATTTACTATAGTGATGAAAAAGATGTGCTGTTTCCAGCTTCTTTTCAAACTCTAGCAATGAATGACCATATAGCTGCTGTCAGAAAGTGACTACCTTAAAAGTGGGAATGGAAATTGAAAATAATTTTTCAAGATTTTTATTTTCATTTAAAATACTTTAACATGTTACATTTAAAATGTTATACGCCACTTTAGCTTTATATTATAGTCATAGGCTTACTGGATGTACTAAATCAAGAGTTCAATGATTTAACGTAAAAGGTCATGCTGTAGAGAGAACTAGTCAAGTGCCGTGCACAATAATCAAAGGAAAAGATGTTCAACTTCAATCGTGCAAAATTAAGTTTTAAAGTCATATAGTAAATACAGATTTATTTATTTATGTGTTTACTTATTCATTCATCAATTCATTTATTTATTGGAGAAGCAGATCAACAGAGAGAAGGAGATACAGAGAGAAAGGCCTTCTGTCTGCTTGTTCCCTCCACATGCAGCTGCAATGGTCAGAACTGAGCTGATCTGAAGCCAGGAGATTCTTCAGAGTCTCCCACACAAATGCAGGGTCCTAAGGCTTTGAACTGTCCTCTACTGCTTTCCCAGGCCACAGTCAGGGAGCTGGATGAAAAGTGGAACATCCAGAACATGAACAGCATGAACATGGGATCCTGGTGCATACAAGGTGAGGACTTTAGCCACTAGGCTACCGCGCTGGATCCGAGAACATAATAGTTAATCATATACAACTATATAGTGCCTATCAATTTATTTGACAATTATTTATTTTAATTTTATTTGAAAGGAAGAGAAATAGAGCCAAAGACAGAGTCAGAGGTCTTCCATCCACTGCTTTATTCCCAAAATGCCATAATAATCAGGTGGAAGCCAGCAGTCTAGAATAAATTCTGTCTCTTTTGTGTGGCAGGAATTCAATTATTGAGCCATTGTATGCTTCCTCTCGGGAAAAATGTAGGCAGGAACTTGAACGGAATGTGGATATGCCAAGACTTGCAATAAGCAAATAGGCACTCTACTCTCGGATGAAGACATCTCAAGTTAGCATTTTTGATGTGATGCTAAATGCCAAGCCTTGAAAATTATCTTATCATAGTTCCATACATAGGTGTTTTTTTCTTTGTTAAGGTAACTGCCATTACATATTTTCTTTTGAAAGAATTCTTTAACATGAGAAGCATTGTGGAAAATGACAAAAATATATGGACTATGATTTTTAATTCATTTTTAAGAAAAGTGAACTAGCCTTGTATCATTGAAGCACATGTGCTTTATCAATAAAAATGAAGACAGTAGAGGCAGATGTTGCATTGGACTAGTGCTTCTTTTTTTTGAGGTTTATTTATTTTTATTGGAAAGGCAGTAATACAGAGAAGAGTAGAGAAAGAGAGGAGCTCTTCCATCCTATGGCCCACTCCCCAAGCGGCCACAACGGCTGGAGCTGAGCCCATCTGAAACCAGGAGCCAGGAGCTCTTCCGGGCCTCCCACGTGGGTGCAGGGTCCCAAGGCTTTGGGCCGTCCTCGACTGCTTTCCCAGGCCACAGGCAGGGAGCTGGATGGGAAGTGGAGCTGCCGGGATTAGAACCGGCCCCCATATGGGATCCCGGTGCGTTCACGGTGAGGACTTTAGCTGCTGCACTATCACGCTGGACCCAGGACTAATGATACTTAAACATATTTCCATTCATTTCCTTATTATGCTACTTTTTTGGACCTTAGATATCAAGTTGTTTTCCTCAAATAATAATCATAATTGAGGCCAATAACTCCTCTTAGGGCTTCACTTGGGAAAATTTGAACATAAATGAGTACTGACCTAGACATTCTATCAAGACAAGATCTGTTGTAAAGATCCACATAACTTTTTCTTTAAAAATGTTAAAATTTAATTGCATCTATGGTTGAAATAATTATTTTTTTCTTTTTTATCAAGGTGAAAATGTAATGCTTAGAATATCTCAACCCAGTGAGCTACATTCCCAGAACAGATGCTAACCATATTGCATTGACAAATTTGAATACATAATAATATTCATACTCTGGCTTAATAATTATTTCCCTTTATCTGCTTAAGTCTTTTCCCTTTTATGTTTTACATGTAAATGTATTTTCACAAATGAGTCAGTTAAAGTAGGAGTATTAATTTATCTTCAGGGATGCATGTTAAAGATATTTATGAAAGGGCCCAGCGTGGTAGCCTAGTTGCTAAACTCGCTTTAATAGAGCCAGGTTCCCGTATGGGTACAGGTTCTAATCCAGGTAGCCCTACTTCCCATCCAAATCTCTGTTTGTGGCTTAGGAAAGCCGCAGAGTACAGCCCACAGCCTGGGGACCCTGCACCCACATGGGAGACCCGGAAGAGCTCCTGGCTTCAGATTAGCTTGGCTCCGGCCATTGTGGTCACTTGGGAAGTGAATTAATCAGACAAAAGATATTCCTCTCTCTCCCTCTCTCTTCCTTTCTCTATATCTATCTCTGCAGTAAAAATAAATAAGACTTAAAAAAATAAAAACTTGAATAATTCATTTCTGAAAGATGTCCATTTCAGAAAAAGAAATTTCTAAAGGTGTTCAGAAAAAAAAATATGACATACTACACTGAAGACCACTACAAAAGGAAGCCTTATTAAATAAGACTTATTAAAGAAGTCTTATTACCATTTTTGCCGTCTTTAAGTAAGCGGATCAATTAAACCACGGAAAATTTAGAGAAGAATTATGAGAAATTTATAGCACTAATTTTAATACTTCTGCTTTCAACATGTTAGGAAATTCAATGTATCATTTAACTGGAAGCAGAATAACTACATTTTAGCACACAACTACCCCGATAGCCTTTTGGAGACCTATGCAATGTCACTTTGTGTATCTGTTCACAAAAATTAAAACCTCTGCATCCAATGAATTAATTGCTTCATGTCCATGAAATTGTCACTCTCCATAATTTCTCTGTACAATTTTCCCTGAAAGAGGGACAGATGTTTTGCACTTCTTTTGTTCTGTCATGAAGCAGCATCTACAAAGACAACACTTACTGTCACTACGATTCATTAGGGCATATAATTTATATCCAATATTGTTATTCGTGCTTTGTGAAAGTGTCCTATTTTCCCACTGCTGCCTTTAGCTGCCTGAAAGTGTCCGTGCCACATGCTGGTGACAAAATAGGTACTCAGATTATTTAAAAACTTTGAATTATATTTCAATATTCTATATTCAGCTAAAAAATCTTGGCCATCATGTCCACATCTAAGAAAAAAAAATCACTTAATATTCCAATTTAAATAAAAATGAAAGATGATTCAATAACTTTAAAGCTAAAAGAAAATATTTTAATGTAACAATATGTTTGTATAATTCCTACTAAATTCAAAATTCTGTTTTTGAATTCATTCTTGGTACTTACGTGTCTTAAAACAACATTTGTTAAACTTCAGCAAGCTTGGTATGTGGTCTCTAACAGGATCCTAACAAAAAATAGATTTGAAGTACAACAGAAACTATGAGGATTCCTATGCCTTCTAGTTTGTCTTAAATGACCATCATTTATGTCCATCTGCATTTAATGCAGATAATTTAAGATATTTGGATGGAGGAATGTAAAACCCTTAAGTAATGTGGATATTAAAAATGTTATACAGTCAAGAAATCAGCTTGTTTTATATAGGCTTTTGCATATTTTCTGGACATTGTAGATTGTCCTGAATAAGAACTTAAAAAAAATTATTCATTCTTTATTGGAAAGGCAGACATATAGAGAGAAGGAGAGACAGAGAGAAAGATCTTCCATCTGTTGGTTCTTTCCCAAAGTGGCCGCAATGGCTGGAGTTGAGCCAATCCGAAACCAGGAGCCAGAAGGTTCTTCCAGGTCTCCTATGTGGGTGCAGGGTCCCAGTGCTTTGGTGCATCCTCTACTGCTTTCCCAGGCAACAAGCAAAGAGCTGCAACGGAAGTGGAGCAGCCAATATACAAACTGGCACACATGTGCCATGTACAAGACAAGGACTTTAGCCACTAAGTTACTTTGCAGGGCCCAGAACAGGCAAAACTGAAATATCAATTATAGTATATTTATGTTATGATTATAATCTGAAATACCTAAATTATCAGAATAATAGAAGGGTATGTCATATATAAAGAGAAACAAAAACATGTTCATACAAAGACTTGTGTTTTAGATAAGAATAGAATGAACCAATACTACACTTACCAGGTAAATGGGACAATTTGTGATTTAGCTGTACAATAGAATGCTGCTCAAAGAAAAAAAGAAAAACATCAACAACACAGTAATGGTGCATAAAGCAACATGGATGCATTTCAGAGTTATGCTTATTGAAATAAATAAAATCTGAAAAAATTATAAATTCTAGCTTCTTTTCTGTTTAAAAGAATTTAGAAAAGACAAAACCACAATGACAAAAAACAAGTTGAGTGCTTTACTGATGCTTGAAATAAGGGGAGGGTATAAACTGCAAAAAGACAAGAGGAAATTTTAAAACTTTGCATTAATTTTAACTTACCGCAAAGTTGTTAAGCTATTACAGATATTTTCGGCTTTTCATTATATTGTTAACCATATGAAGTAATAGTCAGGTATTTTGCAGAACAGTCCTCAGTTTGCAGTTTTTGTGTGTTTTCTCTTAACCCGGAAGGAATTATTAGCACAGAGGTGAAAGGCCCTTTTATCACAGATGGTACACAATATGAACATTACATACTAATGGTAATTATTTTGATGAAGTGATTAATGTGTCTGCTAGTTTTCATCATCATAAATTCATATATTTTCCTTTTCATATTTTCTTCTAAAGTGATTTACAATGTTTATCCTACTCTCCAAAATATGGGAGACTACTGCAAAGAGATATTGAAGATATTTCAAGTTTGTTTCCAGACCATTGCAATAACAAAATAAATTACAGTGAATTACACATTTTTGTTTTTCAAGTGCATATAAAATATATGCTTGTGTTATTAACTATGCAATAGCTACACAAACAGTATTAGATGTGTAATCAATTACTTTATTAAAAAATTCTTTATTGCATTATAACTGTTACTACAACACTATACTACTGTAATTATATGCTAGATAATTATGGGAGGGGAAAATGAGTAGCAAGGAAGGGGAAGGAGGAATCTCTATCCCTTAAGAACTGTATCATGGAAAATAATGATAGCAATAACAATAACAATAATAATGATGAAAAATCTTTATTGTTAAAATTTGCTACTATGAATTGAGCTTTCAATGACTCATATGCTTTGTTGGTAGAGGGTCTAGCTAAGGTGTTTACTATTTATGAATGAATTGGTGGAAGTTACCAAAGCCCGAGGTGATTGTAGCAATTCATTAAAAAAGGACAAAAGTGGAATTTTCCACATTGATTGATTCCAGGTGTTCAAAATATTTCTATGTAACATGTGCTATTCTTCAATACCATTTTAACCACAATAGAACTTCTTTCAAAATTGTACCCCAATTCTCAAATTTTTTGCCACCTTATGAATTAAAGCGGTTTTCCAAATCCTTTGTTGTCATCGCCACAGTGCATTAAATTTTTATTTATTTGAAAGGCTGAGTTGAGAGAGAAAGAAATATCTTCCACTCATTGACTTAACCCCCAAATGAATGGCCACAATCCTGACTTCACGCAGGCTATTGTGGCTATTTTGGGATTTAACCAATGTATGAGAAATAGCTCCCTCTCTCATTACTAATCTTTCAAATAAATAAATAAATAACATACTTTTTTTTTCAAAATCTTCAAAAGGTTTACAAATATGCATAGTATTGAAATGAAAATAGACATGGACAGCTGAATAGTACCATATAGTCATTTTGAGGTGTATAGCAGCCAGTTCTCTCTGTAAACTAAAATCGAAATGTCAATGAAGTAGTCATGGGATGTGGTTAAGAACTTGCATTTTTTTTTTTAACATATTGGTTACTCAATACCACGTCATTAATTCCATAATGTTGTAACTTGCTGTTGATGTTGTTTTGGGGCTTTTAATTGATTGGGATGATATTCTGCCAGCTCTACGTTGAGACCAGAGATGGTCTCCCCAAGAAACTGTTGAATTTATTTGGACAATAAGATGCTGGACTCTATGCTTGGTATATGTTTACAAAGAAAGAATCTTGACTGAAGTTAAACTGTAATACTGCAACAAGGTGGAGGAATCCACCATGGGCAGAGGGTTTGGGGAGGGGTTGGGGGAATCCCAGAGCCTATGAAACTGTGTCACATAATGCAACGTAATTAATTAAAAATATGCATTTTATTATAAAAACTAAGCACAGATATCAAAATTTATTGAACCAAAACTTACATTAACTCATTTTTAAGAACTTTTTGAAATACATAATATCTAAAAATTGTTAAGATCTAATTTTATAGTTAATTTTTGCTTATATTTATGCACATGTGCATGCATGTATAAAAAATCATGTTTTAGTTGCTCACAACAGTGCAAGACTGTTTCTTCTTTTTTTTTTAAAGATTTATTTTTTTATTTTTATTGGAAAGGCAGATATACAGAAAGGAGAGACAGAGAGGAAGATCTTCCGTCCAATGATTCACTCCCCAAGTGAGCGCAATGGCCGATGCTATGCCGATCCAAAGCCAGGAGCTCTTCCGGGTCTCCCACGCGGGTGCAGGGTCCCAAAGCCTTGGGCCGTCCTGGACTGCTTTCCCAGGCTACAGGCAGGGAGCTGGATGGGAATCAGGGCTGCCGGGATTAGAACTGGCGCCCATATGGGATCTAGGGCGTGCAAGGAGAGGACCTTAACCACTGCGCTATCGTGCTGGGCCCAAGACTGTTTCCTCTTATCCTACTTATCTATGTGGTAAATTCTTTTCGATTTTTTGATTGCACTGTTTTCATTATCTAAGTATCAGTAAACAAAGTCTATGGCAGATGCATTTGAGTTCCGTTTTCAGATAATGTTCTTTCTTACAATGTTACAAAGATAAGGATAGTAGCCCAGATGAGTACACTGAGGGTTTAATGACACAACCTAGCTGTCAATGATTTGCCTTGTGAAACCTGATTGACAGTGTTTGAAGAGGAATCAAAAAGTCTCACACACTCAGGAAGAAGTAAGAAACTTCTGTCATTTTGTGTATCTAATGTGAAGTTAGGTTTTCTGTTGGTACTGATTTCTCCTTTGAAAACACTCTGACAGTTTGCAGTTACTACATGTGGTGCATTACAGATGGCATACAAAGACAGAGTTTTTTGAGCGGACTTAATGAGTGCTTTCATCATTATTATGTTCCAAGGTTTCTGAAGAGAGCCAGAAATTGTTATAATCCCAGTGACAAATTAGTACAGTACAAATGAGCAACAGGAACATGTCTATCCTTTTCAATTGCTTTAAAATTTGTGGAGTGAAAAAAAGTCCTCATGATCGTGATAAAAACAACTTGATTAGTGCCATTTCAGGTGCCACCAGTCAAACTCTTCTAAAAGATAGTTTTTACAACAGTTTGAGCCCCTTTAAAAAGTATGCGTACTGACTTTAACAGTAGTAATACAAATAAGTTGTCTTTAACTAATTTTGATGATAATGTGTTTCATAACTATATGTACTTAATAAAAAGAACACCTTTTTTCTTAAATTTTGGTTTGTTTTTGGAAGCCTATCAGCCGGGTGACTTATATACTTATGTATGTATGTATGTATGTATTTTATGATATAGTTCCATGGGTTTTACAGAATGGTATAGGAATTCAGGGATTTCCCCTGCCCAACCCCCCAACCACTGATTTCCATTAAATTATTACAATAGCATAGACCTTCAAAAACAATCATATGTCCAGCATTCTGCTATTTAATGTATCCTGACATTGTAGGTATGGACAATAGCAGAGTCCAGCATCCTATTGTGAAGATATATTTCACAGTTTCATTGTGAGGCCATTGTGAGCCCATCTTTGATTTGGAAGTAGAGATAATACTGCATTGTATATTTACATCTCAGTACATAGTTTTTCTATCATACAATTCCTCTAGGTGAATTATATGCATGCATTTTTTACCTCTATAGCTATTGATCTTATATTTTTAATGAAGGTTTCCTCATGTCAGAGAGAACATAATGATATTTGTCCTTGGGGATTGGCTTATTTCACTGAAGTTAATGATCCTAATTGGGACCATCATGCTGCAAATGGTAGAATTTCACACTTTTTAAATGGCTGACTAGTATTCCTTTCAGTAGACATATCAGTTTCTTTATCCACTCCTGTTTCGAAGGTCATCTGGGTTGTTTCCATGTCTTCACTATTGTGGATTGTGCCACTGTAAATATAGGATTATGGACCACTTCCTCATATGTAGATTTCATATCATTTGACTATATCCCCAAGAATAAGCTAGCTGAGTAATCCATTAGATCTATTTTAATTTTAAAAACCATAAAAGAAATAAATGTGAGCATCTATTAAAACAATCACGTTGTCCTGGTTACCAATAATGATTTGTGGATAATTTGTGCTGCTAGGTTTCATGCAAGATGTTGCCTGTAGTTTTTCTTTCTTGTTTTCCCCTTTTTCATTAGCAATGTCTGTTGTCACTTCCTTACTAGGTTAGTCAAGCTGAAGGTTTATCAATTATAAGCATTGAGCTGTTTAAAGAATCAGTCATTGGTTTTGTAGATTTTCCAACATATTGAAGATGGGCTTTTGTTATTAAAACAAAGTCCTGGGTGTATTATCCAGGGTGGCATGATGTCTCACAGGCTAAACCTCCACCAACAAGCACAGACTTTCCATATAGGCGCTCATTTTTGTTCTGGCTGCTTCACTTCCTATTCAGATCCCTACTTGTGGCCTGGCAGGGCAAGCATAGAATGGCCTGGGTTCATGGAGTCCTGTGCCTTCCTGAGAATCCTTGGAGAGATTACTGGTTCCTGGTTTCAGATCAGTATGGCTCTGGCTTTTGAGCCACTTTGGCAATCGAGCCATAGAGTGCAGTGAGTGGAGGATCTTTGTTTCTCCTCTCAGTAAATCTGCCTTTCAAATAAAAATGAACACATCTTAAAAGAAAAGCAAATACTCACAAGCTCCTGGTTGATGCATTCTAACTACATTTGCTTTCCTGTTCTTTGTGAAATAAAATTTTTACCTTTACTTAGAAAGAAAGAATGCATTCCTTTCAGAATATTAAAATATCTTAAAACTTTTCCCTGACAGCATGAAGAAAGAATCTTGCAGAAAAATTTTATAACTATTATATGTGAGGTCTTAGGTGCTTGATTGCTTGATGCCACATCAAACTGATTTTTCTCTATTTGTGGAAAACTTTAATTCAAGTTGCAAAAAATTTTATCATATGCTAAAAACCAAGATGTTTAGAACAAACATCAAAATGATAGAGTGGAAGAATATATACAAACACAGTTACTAGGCAAATGAAATTTTTCTAAAGATTGATTTATTTTTATTGGAAAGGCAGGCTTATAGAGAAGAGGGACAGAGCAAGAGGGAACTTCCATTTGCTGCTCCACTCCTCAGATGGCTGCAGTGGCTGGAGCTGAGCTGATCTGAAGCCAGAAGCTATAAGCCAGGAAGTACTTCCAGGTCTCCGATGTGGGTGCAGGATTCCAAGGACTTAAGCCATCCTCCACTACTTTCCCAAGCCATGAGCAGAGAACTGGATCAGGAGTGGACGAGCCATGACACAAACTGGAGTCCATATAGGGTGACTCTACTTGCTGGTAAAGGATTAGCCTGTTGAGTCACCACTCTGGCCCCTAGCTACACACAATTTAAGTAGAATGATGCTTATGATAATGGGATAGCCATCTCACTTTCTGAAGTACCCTTTGTTTGCTTTTGTTTTTGAGTCATACCTAGTAATTATTTTCTTCTTTGCCTTTGCTTATATCCTAAGGTAGACAATCTAGCCTTGTAAGCAAAATCTAGACAAGAGGTGTAGGCAGAAGGCCTTCTGTGAAATTTTAGCTTGAGGGTCACCACAGTTGTTACCTTCTCCTACTGAGTTTAATGGGAAGAAGTGACGCACTTAGTTCTGCCCTGCTGACTCAGGAGAGTACCGTGTCATGCTGCTACCCAGAATAAGCAGCCCTTAACCACATATCAGCAGGAAGAAAAATTGCTCTGGCAAGAACATATGCAAAGCTAGGGAACAGTATGTATAAGTGTCACATTTAAGCTTTCTCTTGGGTAATAGATATGTTAACTAAAGCCAAGTAAAGTGAAACCATTTCTACATACAGAAAATGAGAAGTTTAAATTGTGATCTAACAATAACAGTGTTAAAATAGTTCTTTGAAAACAAGTATCTGATATGGGGAAAAGAATAGTATTTCTTTAAGTGATCCAAGAACCATTATTCTTCAGTTTCCTACAACCATGAGCATTTGGACTTAATTTTGTATTACTGAATTATATTATCTTAAAACAGGCACAAGAATATGTGCTTTTAAATTGTACTCCTTCCCCCCATTTAGTCATTATGGTCACCCAAATATTTAAGGCTACTGTTTTAAATATCATTGGAGATAATCTGAGAAAAGCTACCATCTCGGTAAAGAAACCCCACAAAATGTATTAAAGAAACATTTTAAAATAAAAAAAAAACCTTCAATTCTGGTACATGTAAATGAGATATGATAATTGTATAGAATGTAAAATGCAGTTTATTGAACTATTTAGAATATATTTTGCAAATATGGGTACAGGTATCTAGCACACCAGATAAGAGTTCAATTAAAGGATTTCAAGGAGAAAATGGATGGTAAGACAGTGACCAAAAAAAGTCCTTATATCAAAATAGTCTTTATTGTGCTATCAACATGCTTAATGTTCTAATCCAAAAATATCTTCATTTATGTTTCAATTAGTTTCTTGAATACTATATGTGTTATATATACCTAAGTTACCTACTTGATTTTTAGGTTGAATTATTTCCATCTCAGTAATTTAACTAACATTAAGACAATACAGACTATTTTTGATGCTACTTCAACATCTAAATAGAAATGTGGGCTTCTGTTTTGCAATAAAAATGCCAACATTTCCCAAAGAGTCAGTTCTGCAAGATCAATTATTTCAAATTAGTTTGAGATAACTGCTTTGTCAAAATCCTTTCAAATACACACACTGCCAATCTTTAACAGCTCATTGAGCTATTTCAAATCATATTTGGTTCACCTAACTAAAAAAGGAATTAATTAAAATTACTTTATCAGAAGTTGTGAAATTGTTTTAAATCACATTAAGTCACAGAATTTGGGAGTTTTTACCAAATGCTCCATGTAGAGAACTACATTAAAATTCTCTATTTTGTGATATTTTTGTACAAGGATATTTGAGAAAGATCATTGAAGATAGAATTAACATACATTTATTATTGTAAAAGATATTTGAAATTCATAAATGTTTTAATGCATATTTCTATTCATTTCTGAAGACTTCCTCATAAACATCTGTGTTTTATTATTGCAATTTATATTTTATTGTGGAGACCAGATTTCAATTTCAAAAGAAACCTAAATATAACTTTAAATAATATATTTTTCAACTTTATTAAGGTATAATTTATTCAAAATAAAATCCATTTGTTAAAAGTGTGCAAATTGAGGTCCCCAGGCCTTACCCACAGCAGAGTGCCCATGTTTCATGTCTAGCTCTATATCCTAATCCCAGGTTCTTGCTAATGTAGACCCAGGGAGGCCATGGTGATGGCTGAAGTAGGTGGATTTCAGCCACCTACAGAGGGCACCTGAATGGAGTTTCCAGTTTCTGGCTTTAGCTCAATTTGAACCAGGTCATTTGGGGCATTTGAGTAGAAAATCAGTGAATATAACCTCATTCTTTGTCATTCTATCTTCTTTACTTTCTCCTTCCCTTTCTCTGTTTTTAAAATGGATACAATGTTCTTAAATATGGAATTTCCAGGAATAATCAGAATAAACCAAATGAATGGATGGATGGGTAGAAGGTGGATAGACATACACACATACACACCTCTCTGTGTGTGTATGTATAGTATACAATTGGTTCAGTTTCTCTGGAGAACTTTAGTTAAGAGAAACCTGGTATAGTTAAGTAATATATTTTTAATATACTCATTATGCTTCCTGGTATGAATGCATTATAACATTTTTTAAAATTCCTCTGTTAAGTAGCCATTTGTTTTGCTTCCATGTTTGAGCTCTAATAAGAATTCCAAGTGTTCTGGGGCTGGTACTGTGAGCCACTGCGTGTGGTGTTGTCATCCACTACGGGCACTGATCTGAGACCTTTGCTCTGCTTAGAATCCAGCTCCCTGCAAATCTCCTCAGAAAGCAGCAGAGAATGGCTCAAGTACTTGAGTCCCTGTAACTACATGTTAAAGCTGGATGGAACTCCTGATTTCAGCTATTGTTGCTCCTTAAGTAGTAATTCAACAGATGGAATATTCTATCTGTAACTCTGCATTTCAACTAAATAAAACTTTTTGTAAAGGACACAAGTTCTAGTGCTTTTAGTTATTTCTTTAACTGAAAAATAGCATTTTCACATAAATTTATACAGTACAATGCAATGGTTGAATCTATGAACATAATGTGGAATAATTAACATTAATTGAAGTAACTGCCACATCACTTAATCATTTTCTGTTGTGAGAGACTTGAAGTCTAAAGATAAATTTTGAAATGTACAATACTGTCTTAACTGTGGTCACCTTGCCATGTAAGAATTACCAAAAATGTATTCTTCTTGTCTAAATAAAATGTCACACCATTTGGCTAACATCTTCTTTTTTCTGTTTCCTATTCTCTAGTAACCACCATTCTAAACCTTACTTCAATGACTTCAGCTATTATAGATTCTCTATGTAAGTTTGATCACATACTTTTTATCTACTACATTTTACTAGGATTAGCTTGCTAGTCTTCTGGTATACATGTTGTCACAAATTAAAAACGTCTCTTTTCAAAGGCTGCATACTGAAATTTGATACTGCCATATTGTGCCATATGCTGCCATATTGTGATCCTAAAAGAAACATGATAACTTAATGATTCTTCTTTATTGTAATCCTATGAAGGGTTTTAAAAATAAAACCTTACCGATAGTATGTGTTACCTACATTTTAAAAAGATTTATTTATTTTTCTTGCAAAGTCAGATATACAGAAAGGAGCAGAAACACAAAGAAAGATCTTCCATTCGATGAGTCACTCCCCAAGTGACCGGAACGGCCGGTGCTGAGCCAATCCGAAGCCAAGAGCCAGGAACTTCCTCCAGGTCTCCCACACAGGTGCAGAGTCCCAAGGTTTTGGGCCGTCCTCAACTGCTTTCGCAGGCCACAAGCAGGGAGCTGGATGGGAAGTGGAGCTGCAGAGATTAAAACCAGCACCCATACGGGATCTTGGCGCATTCAAGGTGAGGACTTTAGCCGCTAGGCCACCATGTGGAACCTTGTTACCTACATTTTAAACTTTACCACTCTTGCAGCAATTAAAAGATATTCCACTGTAATTTTAATGTGTACGTTCCTGAGTACTCATAAATATATGTGTCTTTCCACTGATATTTGATCGTTTGATGTTGTTCCTCTCACATCTTGTTATTAATGTTCCTTGTCTACTTTTCCTAATATATTCCCATAAATTTTGCAAAACATATTTTTACATATTAAAAATTAAATACAAAATATTTTATATTCATTGTTATTGCAAATATTTTAAATATATATTGTTTTCCAATTGATATTGTTGATGGCAGACTTTGCAAATTTAATTTTTTTATTTAAAAATTATGCTGCTCTTCCAATTTAATATAGTAATTTTTTAAAAGATGTATTTGTTTTTATTGGATAGGCAGATATACAGAGAGGAGAAGAGACAGAGAGGAAGATCTTTCACTCTGTCCAATCGTTCAATCCCCAAGTGACAGCAACAGCCAGTACTGCGCTGATCCAAAGCCAGGAGCCAAGAGCTCCTGAGGGTCTCCCATGCAGGTGCAGGGTCCCAAGGCTTTGGACCACCCTCAGCTGCTTTCCCAGGCCACAAGCAGGTAGCTGGATTGGAAATGGAGCTGCTGGGATTAGAACCGGTGCCCATATGGGATCTTGGATGTGCAAGGTGAGGACTTTAGCCACTATGCTATCGCGCCAGGCCCATAATTTAGCAATTTTTATACATCCTAATATTTTCTTTTGACAATTCAGTTTGCATATGGTTTTCAACAATGTCCCTAATTCATTTTTTAGACAAAGAATTAATAATGCTACTTTAATCAGAATTCATTAAACTGGTTGTGTCTTTATCACCAAAGTGAAAAATATAACCAATATTTTGTATGCTGTCTATTATGTTGTGTATACTTTATACTTGTTGCTGCTGGGATATTTTCAGTCATGTTTTTATGCAATTACTATAGTCATGAAGAAGCACTGTTTGTGTAGTGATATTATGTAAAAAGAAAGTCACTGTACTCTTAAGTTTGATTCACCTACTTGAATTTCCCACTGGTGTAATTTTAATATTTGCAAGTAATTATTACTTAATGCCTCTCTTCTAAATTAAATATACCACATATTTCCCTTATGTGTTTCTTTGTCTAGCATTCCCAGTACTACTCTGAATAGTAGCAGTGTAATATTAAAAGAAATTCTTCCATGTTTTAAATTCTGTGATTGTTTTGTTAGTGTTTGACAAATTTGCTAAGGAGTTTCAACTCAACATAAAACTCATAATCCTCAAATCACAACAAAATAGAAAACAACTTTTCACCAAGCAACTCAATAATTAGGAGTTGTTTAGTCATGTTTAGTTATCCCCCCAAATTCTAGCCTTTCTTCAACAAATCCATTCAGAGTTGGTTCTTGTATTACATGTTCTAAGCAATTGATTTACTCTCAATATATGAATTATCATCCTACATTGCAATTGTTTGTTCATTTCTCTGTCATCTGCCTCTAAAATCTAAGAATTTATAAAATAAAAAGAGCCAACATATATTACCTTTAAAAACTTGGCCTGTCTTATCTCAATATATTTCCAATTTGTATTATGCATATATATATTTTTAAAATTCACTGTTTTAAAGTCAGCTTGAGAGAGAGGGAGAGGAAAAGAGAAAGAGATCTTTCATTCTATACTTCCTTCTGCAGATGCCCACAACAATGGGAACATGGCCAAACCAAACCCAAGAAACAGGAGCCAGGAGCTTCTTCCAGGTCCCTCAAGTGGGTGCAGAAGCTCAAGCCTGTAGGCCATCTTTTACTCCTTTGCCCAGCCACTAATAGGAAACTGCATGGGAAGTGGTGCATCCAGGATGTGAACCAGCACCCACATGAGATGCCAATATTGCAGGCTGTAGTTTTACATGCTATGCCACATGGCTGTTAACAGTATCGCCTCCAGATATTCAGCCAGTTGAGTAGGATGAAAAACAGAATGCTTTAATATAATATTCACACTAATAGCCCCCAAGGAATGGATTATTTTTAGGAAATATGCATGCTCAATGTTATGCTCCAAATTACTATGTCAACTCCAAGAAAAAAATAAGTATTCTAGTGAAACAATTATATGTTGATGTAATTGATTGCTATTTATGAGGAATTTAAAAACTATAGTGTCTGCTGTGCACTCTTTAAAGTTAAGTTTCTTTACTGTCTTAACCATCTGTTTAATGGAGCAGTTGCAATGTTTTTATTGAAAATGCAACAGTCTCTAGAACAATGGATGATAAATGTAGTTTGGCCTCAAGACACATTTCTCTTCCAAACTGAATTTCATAAAGTTCAGTTGATAAACAGGCAGTCATAATTCTATCCCTTCTATCAGAAGACAAAATGATGCAAAGCATTTATGAAACAACACTTACTTTCAAGTTTCATGTATTTGATTTAAGCAGTTATGCTAATACTTTCAGAAAATGCAAACCAAATGTCATAATGTGTTTTCAAACAGACTTAATAAATTCACTAAACCTTTACTTTAATGTATATATATTAAATTATATATATATCTTAATGTGTATGTGTGTACACATATATGAATATATGTATATATATAAATATGTGTGTGCATTTCAATGATCACAATAGCCAGAGCTGGACCAGGACAAATCCAGGAGCTTGAAATTTCATCTGGATATCTCACATATGTGGCAGAGTCCCAAGCACTTGGGGCATCATTTGATGTCTTCTAGGATCCAGCAGAGCATTGGATTGGAAGTGGAGTGACTGGTACTTATCCTGGCACACCAATGTGGGATATGGGTGTCCCAAAGGGCAGCTTAATTCTCATTATCAACACTGTTTGCCTCATTCCCCTAATTGTTAGATACACTGTAGTACAATAAAATGTAAGTGTCAGAACATTTTTTAAATTTCTTCATGAGATCATCACAACAAAATTCTTATCTGGTAGAGATCTTCAAAACATTCAGACGTCATATACATTTATATAAAAATTGAATCTATTGTTTATGAGGCATACGGTTAGCAAAGCTATATAAAGTGGTATATCTCTTGGTAGAAATTTTGTAAGAAAATTAAAGATTTGGCAGATTTCCTCTTGGCTTTACTTTATTTACCCCTCTCATGCTCATGTTCATACCACTCTGCATTTATAATGACTTTCAGAAATATATTTCTAAAATAAGCTGATAGCTTTAAGTACCATATTAGGTTTTATATAATAATATGACCTGAGAACTGTGCAGTCACTATATTCTTGCTTTGACTCTTATAAATGTAATGAGGCCAACTTTAACCTAGTAAGAATCTGAACAAAGAAATACATTGAACCATTCTATATATCTTTTTTTAATTGTTTTTTTTTAATACTTAAGTTGTTGTAATATTAAAATAGATGTAGGTCAGACACTTAGAAATATGTGGAAGAATGCCATAAAAATCTCCCCAAGTTTTATGAGTATTTGTTGCCATTTTTTTAAATTCTGGATTTCCATTAAAGAAGTTCAAGGGGGCCCGGCGCAATGCCGCAGTGGTTAAGGTCCTCCCTCGCCTTGCACGCCCAGGATCCCATATGGGCGCCAGTTCTGGTCCCGGCAGCCCCACTTCCCTTCCAGCTCCCTGCTTGTGGCATTGGAAGGCAGTCAAGGACGGCCCAAAGCTTGGGGACCCTGCACCCACGTGGGAAACCTGGAGGAAGTTCCTGGCTCTTGGCTTCGGATCGGCATAGCATCGGCCGTTGTGCTCACTTGGGGAGTGAATCATCGGATGGAAGATCTTCCTCTCTGTATATCCGTCTTTCCAATAAAAATAAAATAAATCTTTAAAAAAAAAGAAGTTCGGGCCCGGCGCGGTGGCGCAACTGGTTAAGGTCCTCGCCTTGCACGCCCGGGATCCCATATGGGCGCCGGTTCTAATCCCGGCAGCCCCGCTTCCCTTCCAACTCCCTGCCTGTGGCCCTGGCCAGCAGTTGAGGACGGCCCAAAGCTTTGGGACCCTGCACCCGTGTGGGAGACCCGGAAGAGGCTCCTGGCTTCGGATCGGCATAGCATCGGCCGTTGTGCTCACTTGGGGAGTGAATAATTGGACGGAAGATCTTCCTCTCTGTCTCTCCTCTCTGTATATCCGCCTTTCCAATAAATAAAAAAAAAAGAATAATAAAAATAAATCTTAAAAAAAAAAAAAGAAGTTCAAGGGGCCAGCGTTCTGACATAGTGAATTAAGCTGATTCTTGCAACACCTGCACATCATGTAGGCACTGACTGGAGCCTTGCTACATTTCAACCTAGCTACCTATTAATGGGCATGGAAAAGCAGTAGCAAACGGCCCAGGTACTCTGTACTACTCACATGGGAGACCTGTATGAAGCTCCTGGCTCCTGGCTTTGGCATGACATAGCCATAGTTTACTTGGCCATTTAGGAGTGTAGCAGTGGATGGAAGATGTCTCTCTGTTTTGAGCTCTCTTTGTCACCCTGTCTCTTTAATTTGCCCTTCAAATGAAAGAAATCCTAAAAAAAAAATTCAAACTGAAAATGTAATACATGAGAATGATCAACACACACACACATACACACACACACACAACAGACTAAAAACTTTTTCAAGGTTATCATGGATAATTTTATATATATCCTTATTTAAAAGAAAGGTCAATGAGTAACTAATGTGTTTTAAGTTAGAATACATTAAATTTATCTTACAGGTGAAGTAATATTTAAAAAATTATAAAATTCACTATCTCAAAGTAAAAAACTGCATCATTATAAGCATACATTTTTAAAAAGGATTTAATTTTACTTGAAAGGCAGATTTATAGAGACAAGCAGAGACAAAAAGATCTTCTGTCCACTGATTCATTCCTCCAGGGGATGCAACAAGCAGAGCTGAGCAGATCTGAAACCATGAGCCAGTAGCTTCTTTCAGGTCTCCTATGCAGGCACAGGGTCCCAATACCCTGGGCCAGGCTCTATTGGTTTCCCAGGTGACAAGCTGAGAGCTAGATTGGAAGCAGAGCAGCTGGGGCACGAACCAGTGACCATATGGGATCTCTGTGCATGCAAGGCAGATATTTAGTCGCTGAGCCATCATTCTGGACCTGGTTATGAGTATATTAATAAAGTGTTGTTACCATCACTATTTTCTTAATTTCATAATATTTTCACCTCTCCCCATTCAAAATCATGTATCATACAACCATTCCCAATTCTCCCCTTCCAATTAACTTATGGCAAACACGAGCATATTTTCAGCATTTATGAATTTACATGTTCAAGATATTACCTACCAGGACAATCATAAATATTTTTAAAGGTTTATTTATTTTTACTGGAAAGGCAAATTTACAGAGAGAAGGACAGAAAGACAAATATTCCACTCCCTGAATGCCTCTCACTGCCAGGGGAAGCAAAACCATTTCACCCATGTGGGTAACAGGATTCCAGGTACTTAGCCATCACCAGTGTTTTGCAAGTTCTGTGTCAGCAGGAAACTGAAATCCAAGAATAAGAAGTGGGGACTGAACTCAGGTATTTTGCTGTAGGATGCAGGAATCCCTGAAGCAGTGTCCATCTATTAATGCCAGGTTTCTTTTTTGATGTGTTGATGTTCTGAATTGATGGTGAAGACTGCGCAACTCTAGAATCAAATGAATTTGTTCACTTAAGGGAGTGAATATTATGAAATATGAAATTACATCACAACAAAGAGACACATAGGTTTTTAAAATACAGTAATTAATTGTTAGATTATGCATTAAATTTCTACAGATTTGAGGGGTTGTTTGTTGGTAGGCAGTTCAGTTGCCATTTGGTAATTCCTCATGTCATATTATACTGTCTGGGTCCAACTCTTAGCTTTGCTTCTGGTTCAGCTCAGGCTGGTGCATACTTTGGAAAGCAATGGACAATGGTTGTATTATTTGAGAATGTGTCGTGGAAGATCTCTTGGCCAAGGACTTTCAGGCATTTGTTGAGTGTATCAGTACATATAAGGTCTCTCTCTTTCTATCTCTTTCTGCCCCTGTCTCTCTGTATCTGTATTTCATTGCCCTTCAGACAAAATGAAAATAAACCTAATTTTTAAAAATCTATACTTTTAATCTTCTAAAAATCATGTGGGTAGAAACATATACATGTATACAACAACGAATATATCACTATAACAAGATATTTTATTTATATTACATAATAAATTTCCATGAAATAAATATTTTTTAAAAGATTTATTTTTATTATTTTTTTATTGGAAAGGCAGATATACAGAGAGGAGAGACAGAGAGGAAGATCTTCCGTCCGATGATTCACTCCCCAAGTGAGCACAACAGCCGATGCTATGCCGATCCGAAGCCAGGAGCCTCTTCCGGGTCTCCCACGTGGGTGCAGGGTTCCAAAGCTTTGGGCCGTCCTTGACTGCTTTCCCGGGCCACAGGCAGGGAGTTGGAAGGGAAGCGGGGCTGCCGGGATTAGAACCGGCGCCCATATGGGATCCCGGGTGTACAAGGCGAGGACCTTAACCAGTTGCACCACCGCGCCGGGCCCTCCATGAAATAAATATTGACATCATCAAGTGATTGCACATAGGTACAATATTTTCATAGAGACAGGGTATGCACTTGATTATAATCTCTTATTTGTCTTTTCAAAATAGTATACTGATTTGCTAGCATATTCCATGGGTAAGTAATGGGTTTTTGCTTTCTAATATTTTTATGGTCATTAATGAAAATATTTTGATATCTATAAATTATTGGTGGTTCTGTGGTTATTGTCGCTAATGATGCGAACTCATCTTGTCTTTGGGCAATTGGAGCCTTGTAAAACTGGGTTCTGAATTGTCTTTCTTCTTTTTCTTTTTTTAAACTGTGATACAACATTTTCTAATGTAAAAGTTATAATTTTAACCATTTAGACATACTTTTAGTGCATTAATTATAAATACATTGCTGAGCAGCAATCATCAATTTTATCTACAGAAAATTTTCATCTTCCCAACCTGTCCCAATTCTTCACCTTTACATAATGAATCTCAACATATTCAGTAGCAATTTTTCATTTCTGATGGCCATTTGGGTTAGTAGTTAAAATTCCTGATTACTAGATCAAAATATGTGGGTTTGACTGGCATTATGGCACAGTAGGTTAAGCTTCCACCTGCAATGGCTTCCCATGCAGGTAGTGATTTGTGTGGCATAGGAAACGTAGCAGGTACTTTGGCCCCTGCCACCATCATAGGAGACCTGGATGAAGCTCCTGTGATCTAGCCCTGTGCTGGTCAGAGTGAATCAGCACATGGAATCTCTCTCTCTCTCTCTCTATCTATCTTTCTCTATGCTTTTTGTTACTCTTAAGAAAAAAACAAAAGGTTTAAAAGGAAAATAGCTGGGCCGTGTCCCTGGCTCTGGCTCCTCCTTGCAGCTTTATGCTAATGTGGACCCTGGGAGGAAGCATGAAGACTCAGGTGGTTGGATTCCTAACCAACCACGTGAATTTGGACTTTGGGGTTAGTTTATGCTTTTTTTTTTTTTCCTTTTAATAACCCTTTGCCGCAAGCACTCAGAAGGAATCAAAGGATGGCAGTCTTTCCTCTTTTTTGTGTCTTCCTTTGTGTATCTCAAATAAATAAATGCATAAATAACCAGTATTTTAAAAAGTAGAAAAAATCCACATTTATTCTTCTCTTACTCCTTGGAAACCATGATTCCACTTTATTTTTCTGTGAGTTTGCTTGATCCTGTAAATGGATTCATAATATTTATCCTTTTATATCTGGCTTATTTCACTTAGCATAATGTCTTCAAGTTCCACTGTTTTTATATCTCATAATTCCCTTATTTTAAAAAAAAGTTTAATTATTCTTTCTTTGGAAGCTACAGAGAGAAGCAGAGACAGAGAGAGTGAGAGATTTTCATCTGCTGATTCACTCCCCAAATGGCAGTAACAGCCAGAGTTCAGTTGAAGCCTGGAACCAGGAGCCAGGATCTTCTGCTGGGTCTCTCATGTGATTGCAGGAGCCCAAGGCCTTGGACCATCCTCTGCTGCCTTCCAGGCACACTAGTAGGGAGCCTGATCAGAAGGGGAGCAGCTGGGGCTCAGCCCCGGGCCTACATATGAGGCTGGTGCCACAGGTGGTAGCTTTATAAGCTGTGCCACAGCTCTAACCCCTTAACATTCCACAACAAATCTACACTATTTTGTTTTCATCTGTATACTGATACCTGTCTTTTTTTCTCTGCCAGCTATTGTGAATAATGTTGCTATGAATGTTGGTTCTCAGATATTTATCCAATGTCTTCTTCAAATTCTCTTAAAACTTATCAAGAATTAGGAATTCTAAATTTTATAATATTTTACATAAGTTTTTAAAGGAACCAATTTATTATGTTCCACAAGGGCACTGTTTTGTATTTATACCAGTTTTACACAGAAGTAAGAGATTTTCCACTTTCTCCAAGACATCTTATTTTCTATTTTTGTTAATGGCCCCCTTAATGAATACAAAGTGGTATCACATTGCAGTTTCAATTTGCATTTCTCTGATGATTAATAATGTCAGAACATCTGTTCATGTGCTTATTGGTCATTTATATATCTTCCTAGGGAAATGAGTTTTCAAGTCAATTGTCCATTTTTTAAATTGAGCCATTTGTTGTTGTGTTTTACCAACCATTATATATTTTGAATGTTAACTCCTTATCATAGAAATGATTTGCAAATATTTCTCTGATTCTCAGGGTATAGTATTTATCTCTACTGTTGTCCTTTTGCTTTCTATCACATGAAGTTCCAGAAAAAAAGTTCCTCACTTATTCTGTTACTGTGTCTTTTTTATTCTAACCTCCACAATTGAGATGAAATAAATGTGTTCTTTTAGAAATTATTCAATCTCAAATATTCCTTTATAGAGGCACAAAGCATAGTACAAAACATCCTGAAGTTTTCTATCCCAATAGTTTATCTTATTTTTTAAAATAGAAATCTAATTTTATTGAACACAGGAATAGAAGGGATTTTGCTAAAATGGCACAAAGATGCTTGTCTCATGATGTTCAGATGTATAAGTAAATTTATATCCATACATAAACATTGCATTCAGACACAGGAGCGGTCTGCTGGATCTGTCAGGGCATGGTGATGGCACACAGCACGGCACTCCTTCAGCTGGGGACAGGATCCAACCAAAGCAACTTGTAAGCAGAGGCACAAATTTGGGTTTTACTCGGCATTTTCTGACAATGATGAAAGCTAATGTCACTAAATGTTTTCTACCTCTTAACAAAAATACAAGTAACAAAGCATTCTCATTAGGCCTTTTAGATTTTACATGAGAATGCAATATAACCCTTTCTGAAAAACCACGGTACTAATGAACATCTTTACAGGAAATGTTTAATAAGCATATTTTATTTAAATAAATCTTCCAGTAGGAAATGGAGAATTCATTGCCTTTACTTGGAAGGCTGTGTGAATAGTTAAAATTTATATATTTCAAGTCTATATATGCAGCTCACCAATATTCCCCTACTGGACACAGCAGTTCCTCATCTCAGCTGCCCAACTGTAAAGTCTCAGAATTCTGTGTATCATTTTGGCTTGTTTCTCTTTAGATTCTACCCAGGCTTTATTAACAGTTCACTTCATATCATCATCTCCAACTTCATAGATTTTCTTTAGAACATTCATGAACCCTTCATTAGGATCTGCTTCTGCATCGTATGAGGGCTTCTCCTTGTTGCATTGTTTTTCCGCCTGCATCTGTCAGTCCCAT
Organism: Ochotona curzoniae; assembly: GCF_017591425.1. Classification (NCBI taxonomy): domain Eukaryota; kingdom Metazoa; phylum Chordata; class Mammalia; order Lagomorpha; family Ochotonidae; genus Ochotona; species Ochotona curzoniae. The sequence continues at coordinate 46,799,998 of NW_024467087.1, forward strand.
CATGTGTTTTCTGCTTTTTTCCTGCATAAGATTAAAACTGTACCTGTCTTGACATTTTTGGAACTGCCTTCCACAGAGATGGGTTTTAACAGATTGTTTACAATCATGGAGTAACTCTTGCCATTTAGATTCTTCACCAAAAGATCAAATGACCTCTCTGTGAAATGCACCTGCACATTCTCCAGAGGAACCTGGTGAACTCCGGTACGTGTAATGTAGATTTTCACAAACTTATCTGACTGATCCCATCCATAATTGCTGATTTTCACTGTGTACCCTGCTGTGATGGGAGCATCTGGCTTGTCACTGCCACAAGTTCTGCTTTTTCGTGTGTTCTACTGCATCTTGTTCTTACTTCAGTCTCAGTTTTGGCTTTTTCTGTTGTAAGGGCATCACGTACTCTTTTGCTAGTATGCTCTTCCAGTAACACTTTTACCTCTCCTAGATCTTTCCGTAGATCTTCCAAAGCTGAAGTTATGGCGGGGCTGGGTCAGGCAGCCAGGCAGGAGATGGACCAGGAATCAGCGCACCTTTGCCTAAGCTGGAGGCAGACCGCCTAGCCCAAAATTTTACTTAATTTTCTTGTCTTACTTGAAAATTTAAGCCAAGGTGATGAAAGCCATTAATAGATATGCAATAATGTTATGTAGTTTTCTTTAAATAAAATAAAAACAAAGACACACACACACACAGAAATAGAGCTTCCATATGAGCTGGAAATCCTGTTACTGGTTATATACCCTAAAGATGTGAATTCATTGTGACAAAGGGATACCTACTGAATATTTATAGCAAAAATATGGATTCAACAAAGTGTCAGCCTTTAGATAACAAAGTAACTGTGGCATACATACACAATGCAATACTATTCAGTTATGAAGAAAAAATGTGAAATTCTGTAGTTTTCAGCAAAATAGAACTGTAAGACATAATGTTGAGTGAAATAAAACACAGAATGACAAATTATTACATTTCTCAATTGTATGTGGATGCTGAAATTAAAACAAAACAAAAATTTAAAACAAAAACAGCATCTCAATCTGAGCACATCATGTTTATTGCTAAAGGCTGGATGGGATGGAAAGAATTGAAGTTTTTATGTTAAATAGGGGAAGTTGCTGTCATTGATCAATTGTGACAAAGATAATAATGTGAGATTTAAAAAGGATAGCAGGGATGACGAATATACATTAGTGCTTTCCCAAACTTTTTTTGTCAACGTTAAACATGGACCCGGTGTGATGGCTCAGTAGCTAAATCTTTGCCTTGTGTGCTCTGAGACTCCATATGGGTGCCGGTTTGTGTTCCAGGAGCCCTAATTCCCCCTCCAACTCACTGCTTGTGGCCTGGGAAAGCAGTAGAGGATGTCCCAAAGACTCGGGATCCTGCACCTGTGTGAAAGACCCAGAAGAAACTCCTTGCTCCTGGCTTCATATCAGCTTAGCTCTCACCATTGTGGCCTTATGGGGAGTGAACCAGGACACAGAAGATTTTGGGTGCCCAGCACCATGGCCTAGCAGCTAAAACCCTTGCCTTGTCTGCACCAGGATGTCATATGAGTACCGGTTCTGATCCCAACAGCTCCTCTTGCCATCTGGCTCTCTGCTTGTGGCCTGGGAAGGAAGTCAAAGAAGACCCAAAGCCTTGGGAACCTGAATCCATGTGAGGGACCTGGAATAGGCTCCAGGCTCCAGGCTCCAGGCTCGTGTCTTCAGATTGGCTCAGCTCCAGCCATTGTGGCCACTTAGGCAGTGAATCATCGGACGGAAGTTCTTTCTCTTTGTATCTCCTCCTCTCTAGATATCTGACTTTCCAATAAAAATAAATCTTTAAAAAAAGATCTTTGTCCCTTTGTCCAACCTTTTCTGTAAATCTGACTCTCTAAATAAATAAAATAAATGTATATCTTTAAACGAAAATTTAAATCTACTCTGAAATACAATGTAAAATTATGTCAGAATGTAACTGATAACTGGAAAATTGCATCTTCACAAAGTACCCACATAATGATGAAGCAGTGACTATCATTTCACAGGGCATCTAAATTCATCTCTTTTTCATTTTTATAATGAGATGAAATTTGACATGTTTAAATTAGAAAAAAATTGCAGTTTGAAAAATAACTGGCCTATACATGTTTATGGATTCCACTTAATAATTTGGTACATGTGTGGTGTACAATCAGGATAAATATATCTCATCAAACAATTAACATTTGTTTATGGAGAAAAAAATCCAATATCCTATCTTCTAGATTTTTGAAAACATTTAGGAAAGCATTACATTATCTATAGTCACACCATTATACAATAGAGCTCCAAAATATTTACTACTGCCGGCTACAGTAACCATCAATGGTTACTATCTAACTTAGTAACCATTAATCAACCTTTTACATATACTCCTCCCTACCATCTCCAGTCTCTGGTAATTATCATTTTACTTTTAATTTCTATGAAATCACTTTTTTGAAGGATTCCACTTCACTGAGATTATATGATATTTATCTTTCTTTTCATGCTTTAATTCACTTACCATAATGGCCTCTAGTTTCATTCATGTTGTCGCAAATAAAATGGTATGCATTTGATGGCTGAGCAACGTTCTATTGTAAATAGGTATCACATTTTCTTTACCTATTTACCAGTGGGTGAACATACAGCTTTTTTCTGCTCCTTGGCCATTATGAATAATGCTGCAATGAATATGGGATTGGAGAGTTTGCCTCAACAGACTGACTTGACTTTACACAGGAGACGGATTGCCAGATCCTATATTAGATCTATCTTTAGTTTTGTTGTTGTTGTTGTTTTGTTGTTATGTTTGTTTTGTTTTGCCAGATTGTTCCGCATAGTGCTTTACTAATTTATATTTCTACCACCAGTGTGTAAGCATTCTTTTTTCTCCAAATCCTCTTCAACATCCTCTTATGCCTTTCTGACAATAACCAATCTAACTATAGAGTGATGATAGCTAATTGTAGTTTTGATTTGCATTTTCCTGATGTTTAGGATGTTCAACATATTTTTCCACATGCTTGTTTCCTATTTTTCGCCCATCCTTTGAGAAATATCTGTTTAAATATACTCTCTATTTTAAATTATACTGAGTTTTTTTTTTAAGATTTTTTTTTTTAATTGCAAAGTCAGATATACATAGAGGAAAGACAGAGAGGAAGAGCTTCCTTCCGATGATTCATTTCCCAAGTGACTGCGGCAGTCAAAGCTGAGCCGATCCAAAGCCAGGAGCCAAGAGCTCTTCTGGGTCTCCCAAATGGGTGCAGGGTCCCAAGACTTTGGGCCATGCTCAACTGTTTTCCCAGACCACAAGCAAGGAGCTGGATGGGAAGTGGGGCCACTGGAATTAGAACTGGCGCCCTGACACGTTCAAGGTGAGGACATTAGCCACTAGGTCACTGTGTCAGTCCCAATACTTTGTGAGTTTTATGATTTACAAACACTTTCTGCCATTCTGTGGGCAGTCCCTACATTCTGTTAATTGTTTATGTTGCTGTAGAGAAGCTCTTTACTTTGAAATATTATTAATCTATTTTTGCTCTTGTTTCCTCTGATTCTGGGATCTATTCTAAAAACTCCTTGTCCATTTCAATGTCTAAAGACTTTACATTTTCTTCTAGTAGTTTCAGTTTCAGGTTTCTCATTTACAGGTTTTTGTTCATTTCAATTTGATATTTCTGCAAAATGAGAGATGAGGGTTAGTTTCATTTTTAACATATAGATATGCAAATTCAACAGCAATATTTATTTACTAAAGAATTTTCTTTTTTTCCAGTGCATATTCTTGGAACCTTTGTTGAACATCATTTGTCACTAGAGGCATGGGCTTTCTTTTAGAATCTGTTCTGTAGCATTGATCTATGAATTTGTCTTCACACCAATGCCATGTAATTTAATTATTGCAGCTTTTTAACATATTTTAAAGTTAGCTTTGTTGTGCTTGCTCAACATTGCATTGGTTAGTTCAAATCTTCTCTGGTTCCATAAAGTTTTAGTAGAGTTTTTTTTTTACTAGATGAAAAATGTCACTGAAATTTGAAAGTGATTTCATTTAATTTGTAAGTTGTTATGATTAGTATTTGCAATTTTGTCAAAATCAATTATACCTTAGCAAATGATGACATGTGAAGTGACAAAGTGTATCCCAGAGATTGTCATATGTGGCCTTCATATATTTTTTTACCAGCTGTATTATAAAACTGACAATGGAAACAAATTAAGGGAAAATTCATGTCTATTTCAGTAGCAATGACTCCTATTGAAACACAAAAAAATGCCATGCATAGACTATTAAAATTAAATAAATTGTCCAAGTATATTTCTAGCATTTATTTTTTGATAGAATGATGCTTATTAACCGTGACTGTTGAGGTAGAAAGACAATATATAAAGGAATGTGATAATCAAATACATGAACCACTGTTTAAATCACTTTTAATCACTGATACTTACAAGCTAAGAGATCTTAAAAGGACCACATTCATTTCAGTGTTCACTCATACCCATAACAAATGTTCTATCTGTACCCATGCATTTTTATTCCAATAAGAAAATTGCTGAGGAAAAAAACCTGAAAAGATTCAATTCTGAATGACTACCAAAAAATATAAAGCACCTACAGATAAATTTAATCAAGCCATTTTAATTTGACAGTCTCAAAAATATACAGATTCATTAGCATTTATCATGTATTGGTATAATTTAAATACGATTTCCTATGGTCTGCTAAAGTTATACTCTTACTCAATTCAGGCTGCAGTGTTATGTAAAAAAAAATAAACTACAACAAATACAGAGTCGAAAGAAACCTAAAAAGATTATTGAAATACATTTTTCTGAAATATTTTTGTAGGACCAAAATCATCCATGTTATCATATTAAATATCAAGACAATATCTAATTTTGATACATGGTACTAATATTGAGCCACATATCACACTGCATCTACTTATGTGTCAACATACAAATATATGTATGCACTGTGGTCATCAGATATATTTTATGAGGTTTTATTTAACTTGTTTTCCTATCCTTACCATCTGAAATCATGATACAGATGTTGAAATCCCAGTTTTGGACAAAAGAATGTTATCAAGTACTCATAACAAGAAAGCAAAATACATTTTTTTCCCAGTGCCATTCAGAGAAAAACCAGTATGGTGTTCAAAGTTCCTGTTTTTATGTTGGTAACCCAAACCTTATTGTATTAGCTATGGTAACTAATTGTTTGAAAATTGATGCTTCCTGAAGAAAAGAGATCAGATTGAAGAAATCTTCTAGCAATATTCCAATTTGTTTCAATTACTAGTAGGATTTAGGAAGTAACATCATCTATTGAGACAAGGGAAACTGAACCAATACAGTCATTAAAACAAATTCAAATAAACTCTTAACAGTAAGCTGTAAGATGAGGAAATTCTAGCCTATAAATCTTTCAAATTATAAAAATCCTGTAGAGAAATAATGTATTTAATATTCAGACACTTTCCTCTCCACAATGAGGTTTGCAAAATTAGATTGTCTCAGATCATTTAAGATTTCCATAAACACATTTCTAAACATTATTAAAAATTCTTTATATCAAGTGATTTTGCATGATCAAAATACATTTGCACTCCAAACTGTTTGAACAAAAGCTATAGAGAAAATGAAATTGAACAGCATAAACTCACTGATCCTTTTCAGTTGTTTTGACAAGTAAAATCATTAGCATGCACTCAATGTGCAGGATGGATGACAAATACTTTTTTTCTGCAAAATAAAATGATATCTATGTTGTAAATAAAACATAAAACTTCCTCTTTGAAGTGGAAATGAATATTCATCCACAAAACAACAGCTCCCATTACCAAATTAGTTTCTCTTTTTTCCCACATTAGTACTGCGATTGTTTTCTAAGTGAGAGTACCATAACATAAATGGCTGAAATAGCTGTGACTCTGTACTAATTCCCAATATAATACAGACTCTTGGACATCTCAGCTTATCATTCTGGGCTGCTATTTACTCATTGGTAAATTGCATCAGCTTCTATGTCTAAAGCTCTAAGATTATCACAATGTATTCCCTCTTTCATTCAATCAGTATATCATTATTAAGCATTGTCTATATCCTAGGCATTATGTAGTCAACTCAAGATACAACTGTGAGCAAAATAAAAACAATTCCTTCCTTCACTGTTGTTATAATCTAGGGTGAAAATACAATTCAGTAGATTACATATTATAGTAACAAAGGCTGATAGGAACAAGATTTCTATTCCTGCAGAAACTGGAAAACTGAGAAGAATAGTTTTTAAAATAAATCCAAATAAACTCTCAGCAATACGCTGGTATATGAGAAAGCCCTGGTGTTTGCATTCTCCAAATCAGAACACTAGGGAGAAAAAATACACTTAATAGTCAGATCCTTATCCACCCACTTCCGTAAGAGGATATACTTGAAAAATCCTATCTAGCAGAAAAAAGCAGGGGGCACAGTAAACTTTCTTGAGGAAGTGACCATGAGTTATGATCTGAAGAATGCATGTGAGGGAGGTATCTAGGCCGGATGAATATGTACACATTCTTGTGACTGTGCTTCAGACAAGATGTAATAGAAGGAGCTTGGTACGGCCTTTGCAGAAAACTTACACTTATGCAGTGCATTACAGAAAATAAAATGTGCGCGATGTGGAGAATCTACTTTATAATGTTAAACAAAGCCATTATTATAATAAAATTTCTGGCACATTTTAGCACATGTGTTTTAGCATTTGAATTTGCATCAGTTCTAATGGGGGAAATTAAACTAGTTCATCTGCATAGATACTCTTTCATTGTTTACCATATTTCAAAATGAAGGGAGAATAGAATAAAGGTGGATGCAGGAGAAAGAGGGCCAGTCTGTAGTCTAAAACATTGTTGTCACATATTGAACAAAGTAGAGCAATATTCTCAATCTAAAGTCTAAATATTTTCAATACAGGGTCTGAAACAGCAGATATAACACAAGACCTTTGAGATATATAAATACTTAAGAGGTTAAATTGAGATTTTTAAAACATCTTTGTGGTCAACATATTCACAGAGTAATAAGACAAGTGGATTTATGCTTTTGTCATGGGTAAGACTAATGTGGAAAACTCTCAGAGGCGTTCTCTCATGACTGAACTTTTATTATTCTCAGTGCACAGGATTTAACAAAGGTTTAGATTTCTCATCAGCTCTACGCTAAAAATCTAGACAAAATATTTATGATCACAAAAGTAATTTCATAAAAGTAATTTGTAATACATTTAATGTTATTTACAAATAATAATGCTTAACAATGAAATATTTAGGCAGAATAATTTAAGGCAAATGAGAGAAAAGCTATCAGGAATAAAATTTTATTCCCAGTTATTTTTATTACTACCAACTTAGCTGACAAAAGGAATGACGGAAAAGCTGCAAAAATTTAAATATTGTTTTCAACTTATTATTAACATTGTTGGGTTTGGTTCAATGATTCAGTGGATAAATTCTCACATTGTGAAAACCGGGATCCCATATGGACACCATTTCATGTACTGGCTGATTTATTTCCCGTACAACTCCTTATTTAGTACCTAGCAAAGCCGTGGAACACTGCACCCGTGTGGGAGATCTGGAAGAAGCTCTTGGCTCCTAGTTCTCAGAATCCACTGGCTGACATAGTCTCTTCAAGGTTGGGGTTCTGAGAACAGCAGTTCAGTTGGAGGAATCTCCAAAGTAACTTTGTCTGATGTGATCCCAGACCTGATTCTTGTGTGTGCTTGCCAGTTACACGGTCCGGCATAGACCGTCACCCCAATCAGTTTATGCACATGCTCATGGTTGCAAGTGCTGGGTCAGTTCTGTTTCCAGTCCTGTCATCCAGGTGAACCAATGGGTGTTGTAGTCCAACCCGATCCTACCCACTTCATACACAGCCCTCACCCAAACCAATGGGAGCTGCAGCCTAGTTGGGGCAATTTCTCATAACCCCACCAGGCCTTCCTCCTACCCTGGTTACTGTGCATGCCAGCATGTAGAGCAGACTTGTTCAGTCTGTCCCACATCCCATTTAGCTCTCATCCTTGTCAGTGGGCACTGAAGCCTAGTTCAACCGAACCAGCCCTACTATCCAGGCCACACACATCCCTGTCTCTGTCCTGGTTTTTGTGCTCTCCAGTGGGAGTGGTAACCCAAGAGAGAGGTGCCCACTATCTCCCTCCTAGGCCACTCCCACTCCCGGATTATGCACTCTCCAGGGGGTTTTGGAGTTTAAATGGACAGATTAAGCCCCCAGTGCCAGCCTCTGCCAACTGATGCTGCAGCAAAGCCTAACCAACCCCCACCCACTCTGATTTTTGCTTGCAGCAGTCAGAACACTCAGCCCTATCTGGACCTTCCTCAATCTAGCTCACATGAGGCCCACAGGTGTTGTAGCCCTGCCTATTCTGGTCTGCCCCCATCCTAACTCACGCCCACCAGTGGGAGTGTTTGTCTAGCAGGGGAGCCCACATTCCCCCTGCCGGTTTTGCCCCCTCCCTCCCTGGTTCTCACTTGTGTTGTTTGGCCACTGAGGACACATTTGATATGGCTCACCCCACCTTGGCATTTTGTAATGTGCACCGGTTTGTGTCACGATTGAACCCAGCCTGACCCACACTCTATTCTGGTGCTCAGATTTGCCAGCAGGTGATGTGAATGGGTTCAGCCTGGTCTGCCCCCACCTATGCCAAATGTATGCCGGTGGGTATCTTTCTCTGGCCTGGTCTGGGTTGCTCCCTATCGTGGTTCATGCACTCACCTGTAGGGACTGTGTCCCAACAGAGGAGTTTCCCAAGCTCCTCCATCAGAACCTCTCCCTATGCCAGATTTTGCGCATACTGGTGGTTGTTCATTTTGAATAGACAGAAGAAACTACTTGAATTATTAGTAGCCTTTGGAGAAATTAAATTGGATATATTGCATAAGATTAAAAGGAACTATTAACTATATCCTCCCTTGATCACTATGGACCTCTGTATGCATCAGAGTTAAACATGATCCATTCCATATACAGCTTAAGAGCTGTTGTGTATAATACCCCACATGATTCATGGACTAAGAACATCTTCATTGCTCACAAAATACGTATGAAGTTATTATTGTTGCATAAGTTAGAAATTTTCCTAGAAATTAATGTGCCATGTCCAAAGTATGGAATTCTAACTCTGAAAACTTGAACTATCCAGAATGGAAATTTATTGGATAGGAAGTGAACTGGGACACATCTGTGAGTGTCATGGTAATCCCATGTGACACTGAAGCATTCACAAGATTGTGGAGTAACTCAGATTTATTTCTGCCATGCTCCTATTTTTGCTTTATCCTTTATTTCAAATCATTTTGAGTCTCCCCATAAGGTAAGTAGTAGACAAACCCTGCACACTAGTCCCTGATGGTTCCGGATAACATTCCTCATTGCAGAACTACACACTATTCTCAAAATCGACCTGTATGAAAGACTTTCCTCTATAAGGAGAGAAACCACTGCTGTTTTTTTATTATCATACACATATATATGTATATATATATTCTTTCATTAGTTATCATGTAGCAAAATAGTTTCTGCATAGCACATACAAATGTTCTAAGATAAATGATATTAGATGGTTTGAAAATATTTAGATGCCTAGTACTACAAATATTCTACACACCACATAAAAAAAAGAAATTTAAGATAACAAAAACTTGAATATAAAACCGCATGTTGTAAGTTTCGTAAGGCAACTTTGAACTGTCAAAATGTCAATGATAGACAATGCTTTACCACTGTATCAAGTTTTAGAAAATTTATTAAATGAAGATCTGAGATGGGTATCTATCGTAGTAATCAACGATGCTTGGATTTGAGCCCTGGCTCTTCCAATTCTAGCTTCTTGCTAATGTGAAGCTTAGTAAGCAACAGGTGATAGTATAAATAATTACGTTTCCATAATCCATGACCCATGTTGGGCATCCAAATTGAATTTTCGGTTACTGCACTACGTTGGATCCCACGCTAGCTCATGTGAGTTGGTGGAAAATATCTCTTTCAAATTCTCTCTTGCATTGGTATCAGTATAGAAGTGGCTTTACCGAATGAGTTATTAAATATTCTCATGTATTCTATATTTTGGAACAGTTTTAAAAATATTCTCATCAAGGGATATATTTCTTCTTCACTTTAGAAGGATAGCCATTGCTGGATATATGAGTAGTTTTTGATTAATTGCAGTGGTTTTGATGGAATTGTTTTGATCTCTTTCACCATTGGCATCCACTTACTATTGAGAGTTTATGCTATCATTTTTAACAATACCCAGGGGGATAAATGGCTCCTCAGTTTAAATTCTGGCTCCCTTGCATGGATAGTTTTGGACTCTAAGCTCTTACTTCTCCTGGTTTTTCTCTGAAGGAGCAAAATATCTCTTCTTCTTCAGCTATGTGTTGGGCTGTTGTTTCACAGAAGTTGAGACTTTCTTTTAAAACATGTGATTTCTCTTTTATTAATTGTATTTATTTATTTTTATTCCTCCTGCCCCTTTCCTAATCCCCACCCCCCACTGAATTCCCTTTTATTACTATAGCATAGCTATTCATTAAGTCACATGCTTATTGCAGGCATAGACAATGGCAGAGTCCAGCCTCCCATTGTCAAGATACAGCTAATAGTTTCATTAGTAGTACATCTTCGATTTGGAAGTAGAGATGCACGCTGTACTGTATCCTCACATCTGGACATGATAGTTTCCATTACACAGTCACCACACATCCCTCTTAAATGAAAAGCCACAATACAAAATCAACAACAGGAAGAAAAATAGAAATTTACTACACCATGAATTTCTCAATAGCTTTTGATAGTTCAACAACCCTTAATTGCTGGCGAACCCACCACTCCAGTCTTGATGAAATCTCTCCCAAGTCCACTGGCTGCTATAATCCACCTTAGTGTCTTTGTCTGCCAGTGACTGAGATTCAGCCTTCATACATGTGATTGGCAGATCTTCACTGCCAATGATTGGTTGGTGTAGTTGGTCAATTTCTTTTGTCCTCTGTTCTCTGCCATGGTACAAGGTGTCCTCTGCAGGCCCCGATGCACTACCATATCTTCCATGAACATTTGGATATGCTGTCCTCGGCTGTGTTTGAGCCACTGAGGAGGCCCAGTTCTGATATAACCACTCCACAGTCAGCCCTGGAACATGCAATTCTCTCCGTGGTTAGGATTCTGAGTCCAGCAGTTCAGTCGGTAGGGAGTCGCCCAAGAAACCTCATCTGAGGCCATCCTTGACCTGATTATTGTGTGTTTGTGTCAATACAGGATCCGGCACAGTCTCACCCATATCAGCCTATGCACACACTGATAGTTGCAATTGCTGGGTTAGTTCTGTCTCCAGCCCCATATTTAACACAGCCCAGTGGGTGTTGGAGCCCAGCCCAATCCTGCCTACAACATACTTGGCCTTCACATAAACCAGTGCGAGCTGCAGTATAGTCTGAGCGACCCACAAAAACCCCCACCAAACCTACCCCTGCCCTGGTTCCTGTGCTTGACAGTATGTACAGCAGACTGGTCCCCTCTGTCCCACATCCCATTCAGCCTTCATACATGTTGATGGGTATTGAAGCCCAGTTCATCCCAACCAGCCCCACTATCCAGTCCACACTAATGCAGCCATCAGTTTAAACCATTTTTGCACTTAACAGAATTTGGCTCTTGTGCCAGCATCTGCCAGCTGATGCTGTGGCAAAGCCCAATCAATCCATACCAACACTGGTTTATGCATGTACCAGAAGGTACAGTCAGCCAACCCTGATCCAGGTCACAGGTAGGCCATTGAATGTGGCCCTGTGTGGCCTGATCTGCCCCCATCCCAGCTCTCATGCTCACCAGTGGGAGTAGTAGCCCAGCACAAGGGCCTTCACAGCTCCCTCACTGGGGCCATCCCCATCCACCCCTATGTTTCACATGTGCTGGTTGGGTACTATACACCAGTCTGGAATAGCCCCCTCACCTTGGCATTTCCCAGCAGATGCTGTAGCCTGCCTAGGCCAGGCCCACCCCTATTCCAACTCACACTGTTGTTGTCGACAGACTAGCCCCGCCCAATCCCAGTACTCATGTGAACTGGCTGGTATTGCGCCCTGACCCTGCCTGACCCAGATTCCATTCTGGCACTTGGATTCACCAGTTGGTGGTATTGACTGACCCAGTCTGTCCTGACCCTGACCTGCACCAAATGTATGCCAGTGGGTACCATATTTTGGCCTGGTCTGGGCTGCCCCCCCCCCCCCAGCCCAAGTCTTGGTTCTTGCACCACCTGCAGAGAGTGTGTCCTGATAGAGGACTTCCCCAGGCTCCTCCATCCAGATCTCTCCCAATGCCAGATCTCGTGCACACTGGTGGGTTCATGGACCAGCCCTACTTAGCTCACCTCCTGTCTTAGAAGAAACAGTGGCCTTTCCTCACCATCCCTCACCCATTCCAATTCTTTTTGTTGGGTGCTACAGCCCAGCCAAACCTGGTCCACACCCAGACACAGCTCACACACGGCTCAGCAAGGGCAGAGACCCGGCCTAGCTCATCCTATACCTACCCTGGTTCTCACGAGTACCAGTAGGTGCAAGATTCTAACCCAATTTGATGCATCCTATACCCGGCCCACACACATGCCATGGGATTCTGCAGCTATATCCAGACAAGACTACAGCCCCCACCCTGGCCCTCATGCTCTCCAACGGGGATCATATCCCAGCCAAAGTGCCCTCTTTGCTCCCAAGCCAGGCATGCTTTCCTCCACAGATTTCACAAGTGCCCGTGGTTGCTCTGACCTGGCCTGGCATAGCCCCCATCTATCTTAGCATTTGCCTTTGGATTTTGTAGCCTGGCCTGACCTAGCCAGCCACCAGTCCCTACTCTCACTGGCAGGTGCTGCAACCTGGCCCTGCTCAGTCTGCTCCCATCTCTGGCTCATGTGAACCAGTAGGTGTTTTACCCTAGCCAGGCATAACCTGCACTCCAGTCTGGTTTCTATACTCGCCAGTGGGTTAAGATCTGCTCGGCCATGCCCGGTCTGCCCCCTTCTAAAACCAACCCATACACTTGCCAATGAGTGTGGCTACCTTGCCCAGCTTGCCTGGCCCCTAGGTCTGGAACACATGCTCACCAGTGGGAGCTATGGCCCAGTAAGGGAGTCTCCCAGTTTCCCCACTCAGCCCACTCCCAGACTCAGATTGCACATGCTCCAGCAGGTGCTAGACACTTGCCTGGCATATCCTGCCCCTGCATCTTGGCCTTTGTAAGAGGTGGTGCTTGTTGCAGGCCGGCCTGTGCTACACCCTGTTTTAGAATACAGATACATGTGTTGCAGGTTGGACTTGCCTAGCTTATTCTCAGCTCCAGTATCAGTGAGTGTTGGTAGGTTCCATGCTCACTACTAGTTCAGCCAGTCACCACCCCAACTCTTGAGCTAACCAGTCGGACTTGTATTTCCATAGAGTTGGGCCCACTTATCCCCCACAGAATCTACCCCCGAGTCCTGGTTCTCTCACATGCTCATTAGTATCATGGTCCTGTCTAATGTGACCTGTCCCCTGTTCTAACATTCAATCAGGTATTTGGATCTAGCTTTGCTGGAGAGGCCCCCAGCCATAGCTTTCGTGTAGTCTGATGTGTGGCAGTCAGTGATGCTCTGTGCTAACAAGCCCATCTCAGGACTTCCATGAGCACTGATGAATCAGTCTGATCAATACAGATCTTCCAGTCTCTCCCCTCCATATTATCAGGTCTCAGTACCATCACTTACCAGCCAGTACAGTGGTCCTGTTGTTAGATGTCTCTCAGGATTCAGTCCTCACTTATACATATGATGTCCCTAGGCAATAATTCATCACCCTCAAGTCCCCAGAGCTCATCAGCAGGTGGCCAGCAGGAAAAGCCCGGTGCATGGTGGGTGCACTGGCAACCCGTGAAATAAAGATGGTGCCAGCTGCTTAAAAAGCAGCCGGGGATCGGGGAGGGCGGGAATGGAGGAAGGTGCTGCTTCCTCCTCTCATCAGCTAAGATCAGCCAATGAAGAGGAGTTCGGCTCCGTTTGCTCAAGCTGCCTCAAGCATGTAATCTCCTTTTCTATCATAATTTTTTCATATAGCTGAGGAAGAAGAAAAATTCTGGATCTAATCTCATCATGGGAAAGGCAACTCTCAACCGGAGTATGGCTTGCATTGAAACGTGCTGGGGAGGAGGAGGACTGCTGGTCATTCCTATGATGATCTTTCATGGGTTCTATTGAGTTTGAGGGTTTTTTTTTTTTTAAGTTTTTCCCCTAAATTTTTGTCAAAGTTTGGCCTATTCTTTTTTTAAGATTTATTTTTATTTTTATTTTAAAGGAGGAGTTACACAGAAAAAAGGAGACATGGAGAGAGAGATTTTCCATTCACTTGTTCATTCCCCAGATGCCTACCGTGAATGGAGCTGAGCCAATCCAAAGCCAAGAGTTTTTTCTGGAGTTCCCATGTAGCTGCAGGGGCCCATGCACATGGGTGAAACTCTGCCACTTTCTCAGACTTTAAATAGCATCTGGATTGGAAGAGGCTCAGCTAGGTCACAAATCAGTACTTGGATTGAGTGCCAGTGCCACTGGTTCACTTCCCTCATGTCCTCAACAGTTTGGGTTGAGCCAGGAGCCCAAAACTCCATCTGGGTCTTCTAGTTGATTGGCAGGGACCCAAATATTGACTATTACCTACTGCTTCTTAGAGTATACATTAACAGGAAGCTGGATTAGTAGTACAGCAGTCAAACTTGAACCTGATACTTCAGGATTATACGTAGTCTTCTCAGGCAGTGCTTTAAGCCATTGTGCCAACCTCTGGACTGTAGTCTACTTTCTTGAGGAAATGCTTTTTGCCTTTGCTTTTCTTAATAGAAGTTTCAGAGGCTTCAATGGAGAAATGTTTTGAATGTTTTCTACTATATTTTTCTCCTCCAATTTCTGGATGCAGGTCTACCAAGTCTTTTAAAAATGAAAATACAATCCTATGATATTCTTAAGCTCATTTCAAGTCTCATATATTTTCCCTTGGCAGAAGTTTCTTACCGAACTCTATGTCCAACCACATTTTGATAACTAAATGGAAAAATCTTTATAATCTGGAAACTAATACAAACTTACAGAAATTCTGTGACTACGGTACAAATGATTTTTTTTCCAAATCATTTGAAATTAGATCATCATTCTGATATTCGGTAACCATTTTTTATTTAACAAAATTCCAAAATGTATTACTCAACAAAAATATAACATAGTCATCCAAATCCTGAGAGTAACAAAGATACTTCATTTAATCTTTAGACCCCAAATTTCTACAACTGCTACAGTAATAGTTTTCACAGCAAAATGTGTGCATTCACAAGTTCAAACTGCATTTATTTCTTAAATCTGCTTAGGTTCTTGGAGCTTTGTAACTCTGTTTCGTTTGTCTTATGTTATGATTGATATTTTTGGAAGAAAACTAGTAGACACACAATTGTGTCAATCTGAGATTTTATTAGATTTAAGTTGTGCATTTTTGACAGTTTTATTTGTTTTGTATTCTCCATAACAAATTAAACAAAAGACTAGCATAAAGCAATGTATATTTATTTTCTCCCAATTTCAATGTATTAGAGTGTTTGGCAAAATGTAGCTGTTCAGTATTTTCTCAAGTTCAAGTCACAGTTTCAGTTTAGGCTGAGATATTATTTTAAGCTCATTATTCTCTTCCAAGCTCACTTGTTGTTAACAGAAATCATTTCCTTGTGGTTGTAGACCTCTAAATTCTTAGAGTTTACCTGCCATTAATTGTCACACAAATCTCTACCCAATATGGCTTTATAAAAGTCATCAGTAACACAAACAACACAAAACAATGGTTGCCACGTTTGGTTTCACATCCAGACCCATTTCCATATTGAAATCCTAGTTTGATCCCCATCTCCTTATGAACCAGCTTTCTGTTAGTACACCTAAAAAGGCCCAAATATTTGGACTGTGTCATCTACACTGGAGTTGTGGAAGGAGTAACAGGATCCTGACTTCAGCCTGGTCCAGACCTGTCCATTGCAGTCATTTGGGAAATAAACCAGTAGATAGAAGATTCCTCTTTCTCTCACTGTTGTTGACTGAATATTTCTTTAAACATGTATGTAGGTCTTATGAGGCTACTGCAGGAATATATCAGATTGTCTTAAACAACAGAATTCTTATTGTCACATTTCTGGAAGCACAAAGTCCAAGAGGAAGTGGTCTTCAGCTTTAGTTTGTTTTATTCCCCATCCCCCCCCCCCGCCCCTGGGGCCTTTGTCCTTTAGTGGTACTGTTTTTTGACAGTAATTTGTGCTTATGTGTACCCCTAGTGTATTTCTATAGGTCATAATTTCCTTTTATTAAAGGATATCAATCACATTGAATTAGGGACTAACCCTAATTATTGCTTTACCACTTATTTACCTTTTCAAAATGCACATCTCCAAATATAAGCAGGTTCTTAGGTATTGAAGAATTATAGATCCAGAAGATAAGTTCTGAGGATACACAATTCTGCAAACAAAAGGATCACCTTTGTTTTGGGCCAAAGCAATCAAGAATAAACCCCCTTCTATTCTATTTGAAGTCAACAGATTACAGACTTTAATGTCATTTGTAATGTTCCTTCACCTTGCTCTATAATATGTTTAATCTATTATTTCTTTATATTAGAAAACCTGATAGTAATAGAAACAGTTTTTATACACCTCTCTGTAAATCTAAATCTGATCAATAAAGTGACATGCTACCATATTTATAGGTCCTGCCCACATTAAATAAGATACTTTGCAAGAAGTTTCTAGGGGTCTTAGTAAAATTCTGATTACCAAATCAAATCTACTTTAAAAGTGATGCTGTGATTTGTCAGTAAACGTCAACTTATTGAAATATATTGAAAACCATGAGTAATGAACACAATGCCTCCAAAATCACATCCCAACATGTGGGAAAGTTTTCTCATGCATCTCCAAGTCTGTTTCCAAGGGAGTGGGAAATTGAACTGAACTCCAATTATTTTTAATATTTGTATTCATTTGATCAATGCCCTGACATGTAAGCGTTCATTTACCACTACTGTCACATATTCACCTATAAAATCATGTTCCACAACCTACTCAGGTGCCAACACATTATACTCACCTACTGCCTCTGACTCCATGTGTCACATTACGTAAATACATGGTAAGTTGCATTCTATTTCTTAACAAGCTCTAAATCTGTCTTAACAATTCTGACTCACTCAGGTGGGTACATAGTCCCTCATCCATGTGCACATGTATGTATCTGCACACACACACACTTGCCTTATCACCATGCTACATTAAATTTTAATATCTCATTAATCTATTTGATTATATTTTATATAATAATCAGTTTAGTCTTCTTTGTTTCTCTGGTCATAAAATTGTTTTTGCTTATATATTGATTTCACTTATCTAGTCTGCTGGATGTTTAACAAGGGAGGACAAATATTGGTTTATACAAATAATGATCTGTGTATAATGATTTTGTTTCACTTCTGTTGGGAAGTCTTATGGGATAATGGTTTCTAAAATCCTGAACCCCATGAGGGACAGTGCTTCAAATCCTAAGTAATACGTTGGTCTAGATAAATTATTTAGCTTCTTTTTGCTCTGTATGAGGGTGATATTAGCTATCAACAGTATATAATGTCTCTGGCACACTGGAGAGTAGCATTTCTAGAGAACTAAAACTATGGAGATTCTGAGACTATGGCAAAAGGACAGATCATAATTTCAACACTTCCTGATCAAAGTATAGGGAAGAAGTGAAGATGTCACTTTGAAAAGAGTTCAGTATACTTGTTTGTGTTATGACTACATCCTTAGCAAACATCAAAGTTCATTCCTTTCATTCTATGAGTGCCAGCCAGCATAAACCCCTTCAACAAGCATGCTTTTTTTTTTTTAACAATTTATTTATTTTTATGAAGTCAGATATACAGAGAGAAGGAGAGACAGAGAAAAAGATCTTCGGTCCACTGATTTACTACACAAGTGACCACAGTGGCTAGAATGCAACTGATCCAGAACCAGGAGCCTGGAAATTCTTTCCAGTCTTTCACGTGGGGGCAGGGTCCCAAGGCTTTGGGCCGTCCTCGACTGCTTTCCCAGGCCACAGGCAGGGAGCTGGAAGGGAAGCGGGGCTGCTGGGACACTAAGCAGAGGCCATATGGGATTCCAACATGTTCGAGGCTAGGACTTTAGTGACAAGGCTACCTCACTGAGCCCTGAACAAGCATGTTTAGTGCAAAGGCATAATATGATTAGCATTCAGATATTTCCATCTTATTCCCACTCTTTATTCCAACCTAATTTGAGTTGCCACACACACATCTATCAAATAGATGAGTTTGTTAACAGATATGTCTAGAACATCTTTGCTTTCGACTGATCAGAAATAAAATCAAGATATTTTTAGATGAACTGCTTCTTGTAAAAATAATGGGGAAATGCAAGCCCACAAATTTAGCAATACATGAATTGTTAGAGTGCAAAAATTCTTTACATGCATGTTAGTTAACTTGTTTCAAGGATGAGATCATTTTCCCCAGCAGTTCTGTCTGGAGGAGTGTTAAAAAAAGAACTCAATATCTGTTTCATTTGGCAACCTTGTCAGCATTGATAAAACCTGAAGACATGACTCAGGACCTACTTATCAATTTTACTTATGAATATGAGATCCCATATTAACTCCACTAGACCCATACAGTACCCAAATTGCACACAGTATCCCTGTAGTCAGGAAACATAGATAAAAATAGTCAACAGGATTTGAGATAGTCAATGTGATAATGCTCTTTAAATCATGCTGCTTTATAAGTGTAAAGGATTCTTATTTAAATTTAAAAGATCTATCTCTGAGAAAGGTCTGTTTTCCTTTTAAAAGATGTATTTACTTATTTGAAGGCTGAGTCATAGGTGGGAGAGGAGAGACACAGATGGACAAACAGAATTTCCATTCATTGGTTCAATCCCCAAATGGCTGTAATGGCCAGAGATTGGCCAGGCTGAAGCCAGGAGCTTAGAACTCCACCTGGGCTTCCCATAATGCTTGGCAGGGGCCCAAGCATTGGGACTATATTTTTCTGCTTTCCCAGGTGTATTAGCAAGGAGCTGATCAGAAGTGAAGTACACAGGACTTGAACTGGTACTCACATGACACATGATATGCCAGCATTATAGCTGGGGGCGTAATTCACTGTGTCAACTCTCAGGTCCTAACTCATTGATTTCTAATTGTTTCTAACAGCATCCAACAAAGCCTTTCATTTTTAGCAATATCAAGTTCTATGGGAGAATGATTAATTGTTGGGTAAATTGATCCTATTTTTTGAGTCTAGTTTTCGTGGTTTCTTTGTTTCTTTATGCCACAATATATCTATTTTCCTATGAAATCAGAATCAATCTGACCACTGCTGACATGACTTTCCATTTATGGGAAGAAAGCTTCTTTTCCTACCTAGAAGAAACAAAGTGGTTGTTCTTTGCAAAGGAAATTTTTACTAAAATTTGAGAAAATAAGTACTATGCAAAAAGAAACATGAGCTTTTGCTAGTTGATCATATTTTATTTCTCAGTTCCTGATTGACAGCACACTCAATTTACATAGGTATTTATCCTTGCCTTTTGTCTGACTTCTATTGGGATAGCTTCAAACTAAAGATACTAAACTTTCAGGGTAAGGTAACTTTCTGTTCAAGTCTGGAGGAAATCTCAGCCATCTTAATAATTGATATCTTAATTTTTCACGCAGCTGGCCAGAATTGTCAAACTCTATTGGGCTGCTACAGCAATATGCTACAGACTGAGTAGTTTTTAAAGCATAGCAATTTTTCCCTTAGAGTACAGAGGCTGTGAAACTGAAAGTTTAGGCTTTGTTCAGGTGGCGATGAGCTCTCTGCTTCACACGTAATACCTTCTGTGTCTTCATATGGCAGGAGAGGTGAACACATTCCTTTTGGTTCATTGTATGGGGGCATTAGTCCTAAGAATCTAAGGATGAATCTGCATTATCTCAGCATATTCCACGGCATTATTTGTTAATACTGTTACATTGTAACTTAGAATTGTAATGCAAGAATTTTAGAGGAACACATATATTCACCATAGCATTCTGTCACTGGTTACTTAAAGAAATTGTCTTTCTAGTATGTAAAATAGAGACTTAATTTATTCTGGTAATCCCCTCAATTTTAACTCCCGGGTTTTCCTTGGAAGTCCAAATTCTATAGTTTCATCTAGGTATCATCTCAGACTTGGGTGAGACTCACAGGGGTGTTTTATTTTGAGTCAAATTGCTCTCCAGCTGTGAATCAGTGCAAGAAAACATTAGGCTAAGTTCATAAACACCATAATTGGATAAACATCATAATTGGATTAGTATCATTACCTTGTAACATATAGTATTTAAATCTCTGCAAAAGTTTAGTAACCAAATCTTCAAACTATAACACTAAATAAAACATTGCATTTGATACTTGATAATAAACAGAAAATTATTTCTCATAGTCTCAGTGTCTGGAAAGTTCAAAATCAATGTGCTGGCAAGTTTTTGTGTGGTGAAGGTTTGTGTTTTTTTTTATATATAAAGACCTGTTATGACTTGAATATGGCTTGCCCCCTGCAAAACTCACATTAATGCTTAAATCCTTAATGTGACATTGTGAGATGCAGTACCTATTGAGATAGCTGAGTCATGAAAACAGAAATCCCATGAATATATAATTGCACTCTTGCAAGGCAGAATGAGTTCTTATGCTTGCAGGAGTGTAAAGTAGGTTGTTGTAAATCACCAAGCTGTCTTTGACTGCCTCTCTCTTGCATGTACTTGCTTGTTCTCCTAGTTTCCACCTAGAATAAAAGCTGTATGAAGCCCTCATCAGAATCACAGCAGATGTTGGCATCATGCTCTTTGAGTTCCAGAATGATGATTCAAATAAATCTTTTTCCTTTATTGATTGCCCAGATTTAGTTATTCCTTGTTAGCAACAGAGAGAAGACCAAGACTGTGTCTCCTTATTACACTTTCACAGAGTGCAAAAGCTGGTTATTTAGTAAGAGCACTAATTACAGTCATGACACCTCTATCCTTATGGTGCAGATAAGGATTCACTTCCTAATATCATTATGTCAGAGACTGGAATTTCAATATATGAATTCTAGGAAAGCACTTTCAGACTATACCAATTCATTGTTTAAAACCATTTCTCTAATATCCTGAAATGCTAATGATTTAAGAATGCTCTAAAATGGTTTAAAAATGCTAAGCATTTAATAATTTTAAAAATATATTAAATGCTTTAAATTATTTTACTGATGTCTGTGCAGTAGGTGTGAATAACATGAAGGTGTGAAGAGAACAGCTCCCCTGCTTGGCAGGGCCAGAAGGAGCTTCCAGCTGTTTGGCAGGGCCCAGCAGATTTCTCTCTGACAACCTTAATGCAGTCTCACCCACTTTGGGCATGGACACTGAACCACACCACTAAGAATTCTGTAATCTATTGAGGCATTGTTTGCCCTGTGAGATGGCTTTTGCAACCAACGTGAGCTTGAGAGTTAATGTTAATGATAATGTCTTGGTAAGTGGGCCTTTAACTGTGCACAGGAGTACAATTAAACCCATGCCATTTCTGGACACCTTATTGTGTGCCTATCCATTGCCTGAAATCTGGCCCAGACATAGCATGCCTTCTTGGAAATGGCTTGATAAGAATTTTACAAACTAATGGAAGTGATTGGAGTATGGGCTGAAACTGCTATGACAAAAAATATAGCTACTGGGACCCCAACGGCTATCCTGTTACTGTAACACTAAAGGCTATCCTTTTATGGCAAAATATATATAGTTACTGTGACCTTAAAGGTTAGCCTGTCTTTGCAATTCTTTAAAACATAGAAAATGTAATTGTTTTAGTTGCTTTCATAATTTTTTAACTAAAGGAAATGTAGGACGAATTTACTAACATCATGAAGATATACTTTCGATTATTGTTTGACTGTTTATGAGGTTGCAGAGCCTGCAGTTATAGGAAGATTTAATGTTTGAAACTTTTTGTCTTAGATCTTTATATTTTTCCCTTTTGATGCATTTCTCCCATTAAGTGATGGATAAGTTGTAGAATAAGAATTGTAGTAGAAGTGTATTACTGATTTATTATTATTATTATTATTATTATTATTGAAAAGGCGGATATACAGAGAGGAAGATCTTACATCCGATGATTCACTCCCCAAGTGAGCGCAACGGCTGATGCTATGCCGATCCGAAGCCAGGAGCCTCTTCCGGGTCTCCCACGCAGGTGCAGGGTCCCAAAGCTTTGGGCTGTCCTCAACTGCTTTCCCGGGCCACAGGCAGGGAGCTGGAAGGGAAGTGGGGCTGCCGGGATTAGAACCGACACCCATATGGGATCCCGGGCGTGCAAGGCGAGGACCTTAACCACTTGCGCCATCGTGCCGTGCCCGAAGTGTATTACTGATTAATAAGTGTTGTCTACTGAGGAATTCTTGGCTGCGATGTCAGACAGATAATGACCTGTCTTAAGGTGAAACAGTTTGCAAAATGATCTTTGGAAGCACCCACTTGTCCATTGTAGAGTAGAAATCAAAATAGAGTAAACATGGCTCATTGCTAACTGCAATTCTTTTCTCCATTGTAACTCCTGCTTTAACAAACTGTGTGAGCTTGCAGGCCTAATGTCCAACTAATGCCAATGACTCCAATCCCCATAAACCAAGGCCCCAGCCTTACCTACCCATAGATAATTCAACGTAGGGGTCTGGTTGTTACAGGCGGCACCAAGGTTAGAGCCCAGCCCTGAGGAGAGATAAGCAAGGAATGCGTAATCCTTCCTCACTCACCTCTCAAGCTGTTGTAAATTGTGCCGCCCTTGAAGCTATGTCAAACTGCCCATAAAGAAAACTTTGTAATTGTACTGCTTGGGGCCTCACTCTGTGCTCAAGTGTTGCAACCCAATGACGTAAAAGGTCTGTGCCAGAGCTTGTGACTGCTTCTGTATAAATAAAGCGGGCAACTCTCTCGCATTGTCCACGATGATCCTGGAATTGTAGTGGTCCGTTTCTTTTCTCTCTATGCCTATTTCATGCACTCTTCTCGAGCTCTGAACTCAGCTGGAGCTGGACTCTGGCAATATTTATTTGTTTATTTAAAAGTCAGAGTTACAGAGCAAGAGGGAGTGACAGAGGGATGTGTGTTCCATCTTCTGGTTCACTCCCCAAATAACAACAGCCAACACTGGGCCAGAACTGAGCCAGGTGTCAGGAGCTTCATCTCTGTCTCCAGCATGGGTTGCAGGGTTCCATGTACTGAGGCCAATTTCTTCATTGTTTTCCAGATTAATAGCAGGAAGCTAGACTGAAAAGGGAAAAGCTGAGATTCTGTTGCCCATATGTGATGCCAACATTGTAGAAAGCAGCTTTATATGCTCTGCCACAACACTTGACCCAGATTTGAAATTGGTAACTGAAAACTATTCCTATGGCTCTAATAACACCATGGGGTAATGGCTTAGTGGGCCAGACTCTGGAACCACATAACCTACACTCAAAATTTAGTTCTACTGTATATTTAGGTTATGGCTTTTGGAAAATTATCTAATGTCTGTACCTTTAGTATAAAAATGCACTTACCCCAGTAGGGCAATTATAATTTGTCTTAGAGAAAAAAAGAATGTCAATTATATAATAAGTATCTCTTATCATTACTTTGTTTCACAGCAACTAACAACTATTGATTGTCCATTTCAGATCATTGGATTTGCTTGCATTATTTACCATTATTACTTCAATTCTGAAAGACAGATATTAGTGTTCTGGCTTCAAAAGGACATTTGAGGTCCACTGATTAGATAAATGATTACATATAAAATTACACAGAGAGTGGTGAAACCTTAAATCAGAATTCCAGTCCAATTTCAAAGCCAGTGCTGTGACAGCCATACTGGAAACCTGCCACCTATTGGTTCACTTCAATAATGGCAGCAGCATCCATGACTGGACACACAGAAGTTAAGAGTCAAGAACTTTGTTGAAGTTTCCCATGTGTGTGGTCAGTGGTCAAGACCTTATGTCATTAGTCACTGCTTTCCTAGGCACATTAGCAGGGAGCTAGATTAGAAGCAGAGCAGCAGGATACAAACTAGGCTTCCAAAACAAGATCCTGGCCTCCCAAGTGGCAGAGCATCTGGTTGTTCCAGAATGCCACTGCAGGACAGGAAAACCAACCCTCATGTTTTCAATCAGATATGCACGGAAGAGAGACAGAGCAGAAGATCTTCCATCCAATAATTCACTCCCCAAGTGACTGCAAAGGCCGGTGCTGCGCTGATATGAAGCCAGGAGCCAGGAACTTCTTCCTGGTCTCTATTGCAACTGCAGGATTACAAGGCTTTGGGTGGTCCTCAACTGCTTTCCCAGGCCACAAGCAGGGAGCTGGATGGGAAGTAGGGCTGCCAGCATTAGAATTGGCTCCCACTTAGGATCCCTGGCATCTTCAAGGCAAGGACTTTAACCACTAGGCTACCACTCTGGACCCAATACTTTCATTTTTTAGTCACCAATTATGGCTAGATTTGTACTTTACTATTTTATTTCTTAAATTCTTTTATAAACATAAAGAAAAGAATTTTCATGTATCCTAATAATATAATTCTAAAAATAGAATGATACTTCCATCTTTTTTTTTTTTACTTTTCTCCACCTTCCTTTTGTTAAATTTTTGCAATAATATATTTTTAAATTATTTTAAATCACAGAATGGAACAAACAAAGCTACTGTCAACTCAACTACTACCTCCAGTGCTTCAGGAAACTTTCTCTTCCTTTCAGCTCTTAGGGAGAGCTATCACCAAAGATGACCAAGTGGATCATCAGACAAATGCCAATGTCAGCTTAAGGACATTTCAAATGAATTCAAAATGAATAACATATATTCATTAAGATTTTTTACATTAATTTCCCATGTATGTCAATAGATTTTTTTTACTAAACACGTTTCAATTTCCCTTGAATTTTCCAAATTGAAAAATCATTTTCTCTTCAAAATGATACTTTGTATATTTCAGTTTATTAACCACTGATAACTAGGGGAAATATTCTTCATAATTTCTGCAGATAAGACTAAAAACATTGATTACTCAAGTTTACATAAAATAGTCCATATTATCATTAAGGAAAGCAGCTGATTATGCCAATATCCAGATAACTTATTTGGTGTATGTAATATGTATGTATACTAGTCTCCCACATGGGTGCAAGGTCTGAAGGCCTTGGGCCATCCTCTGCTGCTTTCCCAGGCTACAAGCAGGGAGCTGGATCAGAGGTAGAGTAGCTGGAATACAGACTAGCATTTACATAGTATGCCAGTGCTATAAGGAGATAATGAACTGGCTGGGACACTGCACTGGCCCCTAAGGACACCTTTTTATTCCTTTAGATTTTTTTTTCCTTAATTGAAAGTCATGTAGAGTTAGAGAGATAGGAAGGGAAACAGAAAGAAGAGGCCCTACATCTGCTGGTTCACTTCCCAAATGGCTGCAAAAGCCAGAGCTGAGTTGGTCTAAAGCCAGGAGCTTTTTCCAGGTCTTCCACATGTGTGCAGGGTCTCAAGACTTTGGGCCATACTCCACTGCTTTCCCAGTCCATTAGCATGCAGCTGGAATGGAACTGGAGCAGTCAGGTTATGAACCAGCATGAATATTGAATTGTGGTGCCACAGATTGACGCTTGCTTTGTCAAAGCACCAGCCCCAGATCTCTCTGTTTTGTCTTTGCTTTTATATCTTTGGCCTTAGAACAATGCCTGTTGCATAATAATGTTCAAAATCATGTGCTAAGGTAAGTCAGTGAGCAACTGAGAAATAAGTACTGGCAAGAACAGCTTCCAATGTCCACTGACATTGTCACTTCACCACACAGTGTCTTCTGGGCATCCTTTAGCTTAGCTATTCAGCTAAATTGTTCTGTATTTTGGATTCTGAAATGAAGTTTCCAATTCCAGTTGTTGGTTAGGCAGAAAGAAGAGTATCATCCTTCTTCACACTATCTTTTAAATTTTCTCCTTTTAATCAGAGACAAAGAGAGAGCAAGAAAGAAAAGAGAGAAAGGACAGTAAATCAGGTTTCTTCATTAGTGGGAAAAGCACCTCTCAGACAATTCTTACACTGGAATATGATTTGTACTTCATGTATGTAATTTTAAAAACCTCAGTAAAATTGCGTGTGTTTACATACACATGTTTTCTTGAAACAAACATATTCATGTATTGCTAGCATTGTGGTATAGTGGGTTAAATCACTGCCTGTGATGCCAGTATCAAATATAAATACTGATTTGAATCCCTGCGGCTCCACTTCTGGTTCAAATCCCTGCTAATGGCATGGGAAAATCAACACAAAATGGCCCAAGCTATGCCCCTGCCTTCATATAGAACTTGAATGAAGCTCCCAGCTTTCGTCTGGCCCAGTGCCAGTCATTGTGACCGTCTGGGAGTAAACTAGACAACGAAGGTCTCTGTCTCTTCCTCTCGCTGTAACTCTGACTTTTGAATAAATAAATAAATAAATAAATAAATAAATAAATATAGTATATATATTCTAGCATTCTTCCTTAATGAAACCAATTAAGGATCAAAAAATCAGGGATAGTTTAAAGAGTAGATTCTTTTTATATCAAAGCTTCAGTTTTAACCTTTCCAACAATCCTATTATACCCTAATAGATTTTTCCAAAGAATAAACTACCTGAAAACTCCTTTTCCAATGTATGAATTGATAAAGTACAAGGCACACCTGTGAAGGAATGTACACATACATGTGCAAATTCACAAACAAAAATTCATACATGCTTATGCAGAGCTACTGCTAATATAAAAAGATGTATTGTATTAGTTTCCCACTACTGTCACTGTAACAAATCCAGCAGCTTGAAGTAGTCCAAGTTTATTATCTCATGGATCCACAGTTCAAAAGACCAGGTAGGGTACAACTCATGGGATTCTCTAATTGGAATCTCAGGATCCCAGCTCAACCATGTTTCCTTATGGAATCTCTAGAGATGAAGTCACTCCAGGCTCACCCAAACTGGTCACAAAACTTGGTTTCTTAAAGCCAAGGCCTGAAATACTGCTTTCCTTTCCGTCCGCAGGGAGCCATGAGGCCACCTTAATTCTTCACCATGCTCATGCCTCTGTCTACAAATTGACAGCAATGCATGGAGTGTTCCCGAAGCTTTAAAACTGTCTAGTTTTCCCTTCTGCTGCAACTTATTCAACTGTACTCGAACAAACATATATGCTTTTGAGTGTACATGTTGGGCCGCTAAATAATGTGGGATAATTTCTTCTTTGAGGCTTACTAACAACATCTGCAAAATCCCTCTTCCCACAGAATATCCCCCACTTACAGATTCTAGTATGGAGAGTGCTTGGAAAATTGCAAATAAACCTGCCATATGACCCAGCTATCCGGCTCCTAGGAATATACCCCAAAGAAGTGAAATATGCATGTGAGAAGGGGATCTGTAACCCTATATTTACAGCAGCACAATCTACAATAGCAAAGACATGGAAACTTATATTTTATTATATTTTGTTGGTAAGGACTTTATATGGATTTTCCCCATTTTTTCAAGTTGTTTTACTTCTATAATCCTCATTGATAACTCTTTTACTTCTTGCTAATGATTTTAAGCATAACTGGAAAAATTAACTAAAAGAAAAGTTTAGAGCCAGCATTGTGACACAAAGGATTAGCTCATTGCTTACTATACCACCATCCCTGCTGTACTTCTGACTCTCATTCTTATGTGGGAAGGAACCAGAAGATAGCACAAATGGTTGGACCCCTGCCACCCGTGTAGACCAGAATGGAGTTTCCAGTTGTTGTCTTCAGCCTGGCCCAGATCTGGCTGTTTTGGCCATTTTTTGGGAATTAAACTGCTAGCCTAAATCTTTCCCAACTCCTTGACCATCCCTGATCATTTGTTCCTGTCACTCTGTCTTTCAAATAAATATTTTCCAAGAAGAGTTAATTAGATGCTAAAAATTCTGAAACAGATACATCAAATTTCTCAGAAGACATATTTTCTATTAACATTTTTGTAAGGCATTAGATGTGCTAATAGGTAATTAGTCAGGTCCTTGCTGGAATGAGCAAACACGAGAGTTTTCTTATAAAAGTGTACAAGATGCTTGCTACTCTGCAAAATTTACAGTTAGCATGACAGCATACTGATTCCATTTCTGAGTTTTTACTTTAATTGCGAGAATACCAAGGAATTACTAATCTCACTTTTCAGAGTTTTTGGCTTATCATGAAGATAGAAATAAGTTCCTAGTCACACCATTGTGATCACTTTTTTGTATGTAAACTATGTAAGCTGCTGTTCTACTTTTTTTTCCCTCCAACATTGTGCTTGAAAGACTCTACTTGAGCTGGATTTGGGTGTTTTCATCTTTTGGAGCATCCGTGTTGATTTCCACAGGAGGCGGGGGGGCTTCTGTACTTTAATAAATCTCACTTTGTTCATGGACCTGTCCCCACAGAAGCTGTTTTATCTGAGGCAAGTAACGGTGTTTCCTCTAACCATTGTGTACATTTCCT
The DNA here is from genome assembly GCF_017591425.1 of Ochotona curzoniae. Lineage (NCBI taxonomy): Eukaryota > Metazoa > Chordata > Mammalia > Lagomorpha > Ochotonidae > Ochotona > Ochotona curzoniae. Next base: position 46,828,734 of record NW_024467087.1, read on the forward strand.
GTAAAATTTTGCAATGACCTGATACTGTAACAATGTGCTTGGAAATTAGTTTTACACATTATACTGTACTAGAATAGAGCAAACTACTCCTCAGGAAAGTAATTGTGTATGCTATGACAAGCTTGATTAATGAATTATGAACAAAGAACTGATGTTTGTTGAAGAAATACTAAAATAATAACTTAAAAGTGAATATTGACTTTTTCTGATGTTTATTTGTTAAAAAATAATATCTCCTCTTGAATAGATAAGACATATGAAAAGATGCCCAGGCTTCATAGATGTCAGGGAAAGACAAAGAAAGACCACGTACAGATTCCAGCTATATTCAGTGAGAATGGCCTACATTCAGACATCTACTCACAATACCTACTGGTTTTGATGTGATGAGAAAGGTACCCTACCTCACTCTTGGTAGGAGTATAGGCTAATGTGGCCCCTTTGAATATCAGTGAGGAACATGGTAAAACAACTGCAAACTGATCTGCCATATGACACTACTGTCCCACTCCTAAGGATATATCAAAAGAAAATGAAAGCTGCATGTTATAAAGAGATCTGCAATCCTAGATTTATAATAGCACAATCCACAGTAGTCAATATAAGAAAACAACCCAGATGAACCGAGAAAAGGGAACCAATAAAGAAACTGTAGTTTACCTACTCTATGGAATACTACTTAGTCATTGAAAATAATGAAATTTTACCATTTGCAACAAAATGCTCCCACCTGGTGTCCATTATGCTCAGTGAAAAGGACAAATATGATACATTCTCTCTCATGTAAAGCAACATTCATGCAAAATAAAAGGTAAATAAATATATAAATAAATATGTATACACAGGTAAGTATACATATACATATATTCACCAAGAGGAACTCTATAATGGGAAATGGCATACGAAGAAGTAAAAACACTTAATAGTATGCATGTCTACACATGAATAAAGGAAGGACTACCAATGAAACTGTTAAATATATTTTGAAAGCACATTGCTGGGCTTTCTATCACTGTCAATACTTACAATGCCATATACAATTAAATGACAGAATTATGTAGCTGTAACTGATTCTGAAAGACCATACTATGGTAATAATATGTAGGAAAACGTTGCGAGGAAGTGACAAAGGAGAACGTAAAAGAGACAATCTCTGAGCCTATGGAACTGTAATCACACACACACACAAACACACACACACAAACACACGCACACACACTCATGCATATAGCCTAGTTGCTAAATCCTTACTTTGCATCTGGTGAAATCCCATTTGGGAGCCAGTACATGACCTGGTGGCACCATTTTCCATCCTGGTCCCAAAGCAGTGGACAATTGACTCAAAGCCTTGGGATGCTATATCCATGTCAGAGACACAGAAGATGCTCCTAGCTCCTAGTTTCAGGTCAGTTAGGCTCAGCTCTGGCCTTTGTAGCCACTCAGGGAATAAATTAGTAGATAGATATTTCTCCCTGTCTTTTCTTCTCTCTGCAAATCTGCCTTTCAATAAAAATAAACAAATCTTAAAAAAAAATTAAGGAGAATCAGGATGGAAGATGAACGTTGTTATAAAATTAAATGCAATTAAAAAAAAAAAGGACATATTGAAGCAGATGGAGAACCGTTAACCAGGTAAGCAGAGAGGGAACATTCTAAGGAACAGGAGAGGACAAAGGGACACCAAGAGACTGACAGACACAGGAAAGCAGCTGAGAGAATGGTGTGGTGTGGCAGTGACCAGTTACTATAGTGTCAGTCAGTGAGTGGAAATCTGAACTCCACTGGTGACTGGAGCTCCACTAGCAGCCAGATGGGAAGAGTTCACTGGGAACTTAGAAGGTGAACCCAGGCAAAGAAATGCTCTTCCTGCTGATTTGTTTGATTTGACCAGGAGCAAAGATAGAGCAGCAGACCCCAAAAAGATGGTGCAGGGGGGGACCCAGAGTGGAGCAGGCAGACAGGAGGAGGCTTGTATCCCAACTCTGAAGACTCCTAGATCCTCACCAAGGAGTATCAGTACGCGCTCTGAGGACTACATCCCAACTGCCAAGGAGACCACGGAGAATTGGAGTGCCTTCGGGCCAAGAACTCTGAGGTCACTCACCTCCATTTGGATCTCCCACATGGGATGGAAGAAGCCCATGCCCTGCCTTGCAGGATTCAAGGTCATCAGAATGACAACCAGGAGCACTGAGCAACCCGCAGAAACAAAACGGTAAACTTCCTTCGGGACTAGGGGGAGGAGCTTTCTCTGGTTCTTGCCTGGTGCCAACTTTGGGTCCCCACCCTCACTCGTAATGACCATCAGGATCGCTCCAGAACCCCCCCCCAAAAAAACTAACAAATAAACAACTAAACAAACAAACAAACAAAAACCTAGAATAGATAGAGAACAACAAGAAAAGCTTAGAAACAGGAAATGGGCAGTGAGGATGCACTTATAACTCACTGGGTGAGACACAAAGATTAGTTACTCCTCACTAGGGTTTTGAAGATTTCTCTGCATACCCCTCCTAAAACTGTTCACCTAAACTGTTGACATATGTCTTGTTAGAGTTATAGAGTTAGACTACCAGAAAAGCAGCCAGGTTCTGCAAAACCATGCTTCAACGCTATGAACTGCTAATACTAAAATTAAAACAGACATGAGACAGCTGAATAGTAATCTATAGCCATTTTAAGGGGTATAGAACCCAGTTGTATATAAACTAATAATTGTAATGTCAATGTAGAAGCCATAGGATGTAGTTCAGAACTTGCACTCTTTCTTTTCTCTCTCTCTCTCTCTCTCTCTCTCTTTTAACATGCTGGTTACACAATACCATGTCAACTAATTCCATTACGTTATCAATTGTTACTGATGTAATGTCGGGGTTTTTAATTGATTGGGATGATACTCTGTCAGCTCTACCTTCAGACCAGAGACGATCTCCCCAAGAAACTGTTGAACTTATCTGGACAATAAGATGCTGGACTCTATGCTTTGCAGATGTTTGCAAGGAAAGTTATCTCAACTGAATCTGAACTGTAGTAATGCAACAAGATTCCACCATGGGGGGGGCAGGTTTTGGGGAGGGAAGGGGGGAATCCCAGAGCCAATAAAACTGTGTCACATAATGCAATGTAATCAATAAAAAATAAATTTAAAAAAAAGATGGTGCAGAAATAGGGTGGATTTCACAGCCCAGATTCCCACCGAGCTGCATCTGATGTTACATTTTGTAGGGAGGCAAAGGCTGTGGGATGGGACTCTGCATGCAGTAATCTGGGAGCAAAACCATTTCTGGTTCAGCGCATTGCACCTATGTGGCTTCCTACAGGTTCCATCCAAAATTGGTTTGGGTATCCCTAAGATCTAACCACTAGCAGATCCAGAATTTCACCAGTGACACACCAGATGCCATTTTGTACAGTGTGGCAAAGGCTGTAAGAATGGAAGAACAACACTGAGCTGTGCGCTGGGTGAGCTAGAAACAAACTCACTGAGCTCAGTGCATTGCACTGGTCCCACAGCGAAAATAATATTGACTTGGCATCCTAGGTGTCAAAATATGTCCAGGTAGCTCTCACACATAACAGCCAACAGGTTTGGGTAAGATTAGCACTACCAACAACCTAGTAATTTAGAACAGCTGGTTTCTGCCTAATCATGAGAACTGCTTAAAGCAGATGTGGAACAAAGATAATACAGACAACGGTGTAGCCACTGTAGGTTATCACAGGAGGTGGAGAGTGGTGAACCAGTATATGGGACTACAGAGATCATGGTGGAAACCTAACACAAGAGCCCATGTCTAAAACTCACCGGAGGATGTGACACAAATGAAGAATCATAATGAGTAAAGTCGAACTCTAGACCTATGTGTGACACAGCTTAGAGACCTTCCCTAAAGGAGAAGAATCTGCTAACCTGAAATACAGTGACCAAGACCAAACAAAGAGACAGAGCCACAAAATATTATTGAAGAGACCTCTGCAAAGGAGCAAAGGAATTTACCAACCTTAGAATTAACTCAGGAATACATAGAGAAAATGTAGGATAAAGAATTTAACAAACTTTCTTACCAACAATGAGATGCATATACAAGCATTCAAGAAGTATATCACACAGGAAATAGCAACACTGAAATGAAATCAAGGAAAATTATTGGAAAGGAAAGACAATGGAGCAAATTAATAATTCAGTGAAAAATTTCAACAATAGAATCAATGAGGAAGAAGGAAGAATCTCAGAGTTGAAAGATACTTCTTGCCACAATGGCAGAATAGTAAAGGCTGGAAAAGAAACTGAAAAAAGTATTAAAGAATTAAGGGACACAGCTAAAAACTACAAATAAAAGAGTTTTGGAAGTTTCAGAATGTGCAGAAAGAGAGGATATGTTTAAAATGTATTAAATGAAATAATAAAGGAAAACTTTTCATAATCTCTGGAAATAATTCAAAAACAGACTACAGAAGGGGCACACAATTCCCATTATAATTGACCAAAAGTCATCTTCACCATGACACATGATAATTAAGCTTTCTTCAGAGAATGCATTGACACATTGCAGATTCTAAAAGGAAAAAAATGTTGCCCCAGAATAATGTACAGAGCATCCATTCTTAAGTTTTTGAGTTCTTTCCTTCGTCTTTGAAAATGAAATAATCTTCCACAGGGAAGTAAAGCTCAAAGAATGGGTTTCCTTCAGACCTACTCTACAAATGATATTTAGATGTTCTCTTGACAGACAAAAGGAATAGCACCTACCAAATCCAAAAGCAGATGTGAAGAACATCCCAGTAAAATAACAACAGAAGACTAAACCAATGAGCAACCCATTGATTAAAAATGACAGGATCAAATTACCAACTATTCATATTAATTCTGAATGTAAATGATTTAAACTCAGCAATCAAATGTCATAGATTAATAGACTGGATTAAAAAAAAAAACATCTATCTGTTGCCTGCAGGAGACATATCCCAACAATAAAGATCAACAAAAACTTTATCGCCTGGATATGGATGTTTTCATTTTTATTTTGATTTCTTCAAAACAGTTTTATTTTCTCATTAAATTCTTCACTGACTCATAGATCATACAGTAGCATCATTTTCTTTAAGAACATTCTTAATATTCTTTTACATGTCTTCAGGGACAAATTAGTCATTCAGTAGCATATCATTTAACTTCATGATGTTGTAAATTTTTATTTCCCTTTCTTCCTGCTGTTGATCTTTTGTGAGTTTTCATTAAAGGGGGTGTATAGCAACTGTGTAATGGAGAGCATCATATCTAGATGTTAGCATAAAATGCAGTATGCATCTTTACTTCCACATCAAAGATAGACTCCCAATGAAACTGCTAAATGTATCTTGACAATAAGATGCTGGACCCTCTGACATTGTTCATGCCAGCATTGATGGACTTATGACGGTTTATGAGAAACTGTAATATAGGGGAAGTCAGTTGGGGGAAAGGGTTTTGATGAGAGGGCAAGGAAATTCCCAGAGTACAGAACTGTATCATAAAATCATAACAATAAATAATAAAATATAAATAAATAATAAAAATATAAATAATAAAAAGGAAGAAAATGAAAAGAAAAGAAAAAGAAAAAGGAGTTACACACACCTCAACGTGCTTCAATTTGCAATGTTTTTTAAAAGTTAGGTTTGTTTATTGAACCTTAGCTGCAACTATAGCATGGGCCTGTATTGTAGGCTAAGGAGTTGATTAGCACTCCTTGGAATGGGTGGAAACAGGAACTGGGCTTGTGGCTAAAAAAAACCTAGACTAATTAGACTCATCTGTATCCAGTATCTAAATTAGGATGGGGGAGGGGGGAAGAGTATTTAAGGAGAGGTGAAGGAGTAATAAAGAGAGACTGCGCAGAGACTTCTACCATCACTGGTCTCCTGTGGGTTCTTCATCCCTAGACCCTCTCCTTGTCCACGTTACTGGCTCTGCTGGCCGAAGCAAGCCTGGCACCTAACATGGGGCACAGAATGAGGGACAATCTGACAGACCCTTAGACCTACGAAGTTAAGTGTAGAATTAAAAATTTTGCAGGGTCATACGTGATTGCAAAATATGGAAAAGACCTGGGCAATACTTTTGAGCACTTTAAATGTTAATTTTGACAACCACTATCCCAAGGACCCCATGGTACAGTTTTTTATTTTGCATCCTGTTGTTTTTCCACTTGTAACCTGTCTTCAACCATTGCAAGAAGCATTAACTGTTTTCACTGATGGGTCATCTAATGGCCAGGCAGGTTTTGTAGTAGATGGCCAGGTTACCACCATCCCCACATCCTTTGTCTCTGCACAGGTTGTGAAATTGGTGGCAGTTCTTGCAGCCTTTCAAACATTTTCCATTCCATTCAGCCCTTTAATTTGTATACTGGTAGTGGGTATGTTGCCCATTCCCTTCCAGTGCTGGAGACTGCGGGCCAGATTTCTTCTCACTCTGCAGCAGTGTCTCTATTTGCAAAAATTCAAGCCTGTATTTGGACCAGCAAAGATAAATTCTTTGTGTCTCATATTCGAGCCCATGCAGGGTTGCCTGAGCCCTTGACATCAGGAAATGTGGCTGCAGATATTACCACCAAATTGGTGGCCTTGGCCCTTGAGGAAGTGCAAAAGGCACATGGTAGGTTTCACTTAAATTCACCCTATGTTTGTGCTTTACTTTGACCAAGGAACAAGCCAGAACCATTGTGAAGCAATGCCCAGTGTGCCCTCAGTTTTTGTCTGTTCCCCATTATGATGTAAATCCCTGAGGATTGTTACCCAATCATGTCTGGCAAATGGACATGACACACATCCCAGAGTTTGGGATACTAAAGTATGTGCATGTTACTGCAAATACTTGCTTTGGATTTATTCTAGCTACTCCTCAGGGGAACAAGTCAGGCATGCTCTAGCCCATTGCTATGCCTGTTTTTTCTATATTAAGAACCCCCAAAGTTATTAAAACTGATAACGGCCCCTGCTATACCAGCAGTAAGTTTTGTGATTTTGCTGCTCCCACCAGATACAACCAATTACAGGCATCCCTTATAATCCTCAAGGACAAGGTATTGTGGAACATGCCAACCATACTAAAACAAAAAAGGGGGAGTATACCACTCCCTGAGATCATTTGAACCTTGTATTGTTTATCTTACATTTTCTAACACTGGATGCTGAAGGATGGTCTACCGCAAATCATCATTGGAATCCATCTCAGAAGCAGAAGGGTTATGTGATATGTAAGGATCCCTTGACTGATCAGTGGCAAGTCCCAGATCCCGTCCTCATACGGGGGCAAGGATCAATGGTTTGTGTTTTCCCACTAGATGACAATGGACCACAGTGTGTTCCTGAGATGCTTATCTGGCAAGCTCCTGCTGCTGAATCTTGTGAAAGCTCGGGTACTGGCCATGGTAATGGCATTTGAGTCAGAAGATCAATGGGACAAGCAAATATAGTAGTCTTATATATTATATATTATATATTAGTATATTGTTAAGCACCCCTCTTTTTTCTTCTTTCTATGAGCACTGAGATTCCGCTATTTCCCACCATTTTCTCCTAAAATCAGACTACCAGACTGCCAAGTGTGCAACCCCAGCTGCTGGAGATCTCGCCTTCCGTTTAAAAATAGCTCAACTTCTGCCTGCACTTTTTCTTATCATTCCCCTGTTATTACCATGGGGAAAATACCCACCTTTTCTATGTGGCAGTTTTGTGGGGTATGGACATGCACTGATATGTTCTCCCCTTTTCCCTTATTCAGGGAGGCAATTATGCCTATGGAAATTATTAGTTTAATCACTCCTCTGGATTTGAGGACTTGCTCACATGGGAAAACCTTAGCTCCTTGAATTTTAAAGTCATGTCTGCCTGTGTTATTCCCCCATTTTTCTCTCTTACATACAGAAAACGTCTCAGATGTGATGTGCACCGAGGTCAGCTGCACCCTGACAGCATGTTGGAATGGCAATGGCGACATTGCTGTTATCTTGCAGCTGCCCGGAATCCTGCCTGTGCCTGTCGGGGCTAAAGGAGAGACCTTTGTTGACCTGATAGAGCATAAAAGAGACTTTAGCATAATGGCGACCATCGTAGCCAGTACTGCCGTGGTATCAGCAGCCACTCCACAGCAGCGGTGACCCTAGGACACTCTACAGCTACTGCTGAGACCATGAACAAGCATGCAGAACTGACTGCCTGAGCTATGGAACAACAGAACTGTATAGATGAACACATGTGGGTGGACATGCTTATGTTGTAACAGCAGGTTGATTTCTTGGCAGAGGAGGAGCAGATGCTGTGGGATATGATCAGAGCCTCTTGTTCCCCATCATAGGTGTTTATATATGTAACACCTGTGCAAGTACAAAATATTTCCCAAGCCCAGGAACTGCTGTCTGCTCATTGCTACCACGCTAAAGATACTCCTAGCCATGGAACAGGGTTACCGACCTTCCCAAGTATGGTTTGTGCAGCTGCAGTAGGCAATGTGTTGAATGGCAGCCAGTGATGGGTAAGATGGACCAGGCACTGACCAACCTAAGACAGGGGCTCTGTCATGCTACAGAGATTCCCTATGACAGGTAAGGCTGATGACCGGTGAGTCCACAACCTAAGGCAGGTGCATTCAAGTCTGCTTTAAAACAAAAAAGGGGGACCACTTGTGGGATAAGGAGTTGATTAGCACTAGTTAGAATTGGTGGGAACAGGAACTGGGCTTGTGGCTAAAAAAATCCTAGACTAATTGGACTCATCTGTATCCAGTATTCTGGCCAAATTAGGATGGGGGGAGGGGGGAAGAGTATATAAGGAGAGGTGAAGGAACAATAGAGACTTCTCAGAGACTTCTACCATCACTAGTCTCCTGTTGGTGCTTCATCCCCAGACCTTCTCCCTGTCCACATTACTGGCTCTGCTGGCCGGAGCATGCCTGGGACCCACATAATGGTTACCTTGAACATTATAGGGCCAAACTCACAATATGAATTGGGATCATGAATGGGAGCTAAAAATTTGAATTATTAATGTGCTATTCAAGGTATTTCATAAAACTCAAAATATTGTTTTGTTCATTTTTAAATCAAGAACATTATTTAAGGGCTATTATTTTGTAAAGTGAAAAATTTTGCAACTTTTTTATCATCACAACATTTAATAGTTAAGTTTCATCTTTGATTTATAGGAATCCATTCTTAATTCTTAGTTCTTAGTTTTTCCCTAGTGGATTAAAAAACCTCAATATGTTTCAAACTAAAATCTGGAAATTTATGAGTTATAAAAACATATGTACTCATAAAAATTACTCAACCTTTCTTTCTCTGTATTTCCAAATCTTATAATACTTTAAAAACTATATGAAGCTGCTTAAAATCTTGACCTCTGATCAAGATGAAATAGAGATTGTATATTTTCTTCCAAGTAAGCAGGTACAATATTATACAAAATTTATCAATAATTATTTTTCAACCATTGGGACATGAGTCAAGGAAGAAAAATGCTATCTAAAAGCGGTATAAAAGATGTCTTATGGTTGATTCAGTTAATGTGTAATTGCATTTATTGTGGCGTAGAGAGGTAGAAGTCAGGCATATGGATGTTCTTTGTAAGTTGTAAAGACAGAGCAGGGATATGACGAAGTTTATGGACTAGGGTTTTCCTGACTGAGTATCACAAATGAGCCAGCTAGAGTAGAAGGTATCTCTCCACACATGTGTAGGAACCGTTTTGAGCATTCTGTCAAGTACTCACAAATGCATGGATATGATGCAATGCCCTTAGTGTAGATAAAGAGCAACCCAGAAGCATTAATATGCAAAATGTTGGAAACAAATACAACACCAAAAAAGGTTCCTGTTTTTGAAACTGGCTTGGAGCAAGGCATTGTGGCAGAGTAGATTAAACCCCATCTTTCAGTGCTGGCATTTCAAGTCAGGATGCAGATTAAAGACCCAGCTGCGCTGCTTCTAATCCACAGCATATACCTGGAAAAAATGCTGAGGATGGCAGATTTGGTGGTCTGTGAGGAGTTGTCAAGTGAAGAGTGAACCAGGGAAGATTCTCTCTCTATTCCTCTCACTCACTCTGCCATTCTGTTTTTAAAATAAATAAAACACATCTTAACATTAATAAAAGCAATTTATGAAAAGTCACAAGAACTTCATGGCGGGGGGAGAAAGTATATAAGCATTTTGTATACATGTGGGAGTACACGTAACCCTAAATTAATTAAATTAAGGTTACATATAATAAAATTAATACATATTAAACTCCTCAAAATAGATTGACAGGAATTTAAATAGAAAATTCACAATATTTACAGAAATTCAAAAACATCTAACATCGAACAGGAAAAGGTCACAACACCTAACATCCAATTAAATATCACGGGGAATGCAAAGAATCACGCAATGTGAGTGGTAAGCAAGAAAAACATGAATCAGTTAAAATTGAGCAAAAATTGATTTAGTAGCAAAATTAACAGAAACATTAAAATATTTTAATTGAGAACATGTTTGAAAATCTATAACAAAGACATAGCATATGAAATACAAATGTTCAAAAAGATCCACAAACAACTACACAAATATTAAAATGATTGAACTTAGGCTATACTGAATGAAACTAACTGTAAATTATGCATTTCAAAAAATATACATGGACTTTCTAATACTGTCTATATTTCAAATGTCAGGACATAATTAAATTACAGATTCATGGACTTGTGACAAATTATTGAAGATGAGTGACTAAGGCATTGTATAAGAGGAAATCATAGGGTAGGGAAGATACGGTAGTGAGCAGAAATCACTGAGCCTAAGGAGCAGTAACTTAATAAAAATAAATAAATACAATAAACTGGCAAAAAACAAAAAAAAATAACAAAACTAAAAGCCAAAATAAAGCTTTAACACTGCAGTTAAAAAAATTAAAAAATAGCCAACAAAATATTACAAAATACAATTATTTTTAGAAGAGAGTTGGATCAGAACAGGTGTAGCAGGGAATGGAAGTCTGGCTCCAATATGCATTGCCAGAGTTGGAAGCTGCAGATTGATATTCTGATATTCTGGGATCAAAAGTTGGCTTGCTCACTGCTTTTCAAATTCTGTGACTAATTAACTCGTGTCCTGAATTTCTCATGACAGAAAGTGAGTATTGTGAGCTTGTAGAAGTGAACTTGCTGATGGGAGGGGCTCATCCTCTCCCTCCAACTCGCTGATGCATGTATGAAATGCATTTTGCAAGACAATACTGTGGGATATAAAGTGGTTGCAGCAGCATGTGTATTACTTAGGACAGCTACACCCACATAGGAGAACCTGGGTTGCAGTCCGGTCTCCCTTCCCAGTTTCCACTTCCTGGGCAGTAAACACTATGAGAAGCACTAGCTGACAGTGAAAACACTAGGGCCTCTGCCACAGCCCTGGGAGACCGGACCTGGATGAGCTCCTGGACCTGGCCACAGGGACATCCAACAAGAGATATTTGGGGACCTTTGGGGAAAGAAAGAGCAGATGTGCTGTTTCTTTCTCCCGGTGTCTGTGTCTGCCTCTGTTCAAAGATTTGTTTCCTGTAGGGGATATCTGTGGTAGCAGAGAAAGTGGGAGACTAAGGGAGTAGAGCTTTCGTCTTCTGGATCACTCCCCAACAATGAGTGTGGCTGGGACAAGCTGAAGCATGGAAACAAGCACATCATGCTGGTCTTGGCCTTGGGCAGCATGACCTCCAGGCCTTGGCCAATAGCCTTCTGCTGAATTCTATGGCATGCTCATTAGCAGAGAGCTGCATGGGAAAGAGGGAAGCTGCAACTGCAACAGGTGTCACTGTGGCAAGGCAACGGATCTGGGACTAAGCCAGGACAAAGCCAGAAGTCTAGAGGTCCATTCTGTTCTGCTTTGCTCTGCTTGGGCTCTCATCTTTTGCTGCCTGTTCCAATGCATGTACAGAAAAACGCTTGGGAATTCGTGGAAAAGCTGGGATTCCAACCTGTGTTCCTAGAGGCACCAGCATGCGTGTTGGGCATGTCTTCGACATGCTTTTCCACAGCCTGGCCCCCAATCTAGGCTTTACAGATGTAAAGCTGGTCTAATATTGCGATACAGCAGGGAAAACTATCACCTGCGAGTTCATACTGGCAATGAATACAGGCACCCTTTGAAATGCCACTTGCTCTGATTCTGAGCCAACTCCCTGCTAATGTCCTGGGAAGGCATCAGGGGATGGCTAAGCACTTGGGCTGCTGCACCCATATGGAAGACCAAGACAAAGCACCTGGCTTCAGTTTGCTTCAGGTCTGATCACTGCTGCCACTTGGCCAGTGAATCGGTGGACCTCACTCTGTCCCTCTCTCGACCTTTCTCTCCCCATTTCTGCACCTTCTACCTGCCTTTCCTGCCTGTTGCTACATCTCTCTCTCTGTCTCTCTCCATCATACACACACACACAAACACACACACACACACACACACACACACACACACACACAGGGATTGCAAGTCATGAAATCTGTGTTTCATAAAACCAAAAGATGGCTATTTATAAGGAGTAGACTGATCAATCCACAGAACTTGCAGAAGAAATTACAGACTACAAGGTCCTGGAGCCTAAACGGATTCTTGAACCTGTTATTGAGGAATGCTGTATCATTCCTGAATCTTCATTGACATAATCAAGTGAATTCAGGGAAAAGATGTGTTGGGGAAATTGAATTAATTAGACATGTGTGATCTATGCCAAGTTCTTAATGTTTTGCTGATGATTTCTTTTAATTACAGAGAGGAAGAGAGACAGAAAGCAATATCTTGTGTCCATTGGTTCACTCTCCAAGTGGTCACAATGGCCGGAGACACGGGAATCTGAAGCCAGCAGCCAGGAGCGTCCTCCGGTTCTTCTGTGTGGGTACAGGGTCCCAAGGCTTTGGGCCATCCTCGACTGCTCCCAGGCCACAGGCAGGGAGGTGCATGGAGAACAGGACCACTAGGGATACAACCGGCACGCATATTGGGTCCAGGCGCGTGCAAAGCCAGGATGTTAGCCACTAGGCTACAGAGCCATACCCCAGGAAACCTAATTGTAGTACGCAATAAACTTAATTTATATGCAATAAAGCTGTCCATGATTTCACCTATGTACCACTGACTAAGCAGAGTATGAAACGCATGGAAGCAATGACTGGCTTTGGGACAAGGAGCTGTTTTAGAAGAACATATTTGACAGAAATGAGCATTGAATAAGGCGTTTAATAAGTGCACAATGCATACAGGTTCTCCCCATTCTCCTTGGAGGAGATGGTACCCATCATAGAGAATCTAGTAGAATTGATGAGGTAAGTCCGTGAAGACTGTCCACCAAGTGTGCCAGGCACGGTCTGTCCCAAGCCCTGGGAGAGTCCCCCTGTGCAGCGCTGCAGGTCTTTCCCGCTGAGAGGGTGGCCATCGGGTGGGCAGGGACAGGCGGCCCGAGGCGGCTCACTTGCTGGAGATGAACTTAACGAGGGCCTTGTTGGCCTGGCTGTCTGCGTAGGTGTAGAGCTGAGTGGGCAGCACGAGGCGCATCCCACTTTGGATGTCTGTATAGGTCAGGGTGGAGCCCCTCTTGTTGCGGACCAGGCTGGCGGCCTCATCAGCGATGCGCTCAAACAGATCTCTCACGAAGCAGTCCAGGACGGCCTTGGCCTCCTTGGACAGGCTGAGGCCTGCGTGAATTTCCTTCAGAAGCTTCGGGAAATAGATGGCGAAGGTCGGCTGCTGGCTGGTGCCCAGGCGGCGGCGGCGGCGGCGGTGGCGGGGCCTGGGTTTCCTCTGTTTCCTGTCGGGTGAGGACGCCTTCTCAGGGTCCTGGCAGACCAGGGGTCCCTCAGCAGGCAAGGGAGAGCCCGAGCCCGGCTCAGCCATGGCGGAGGCAGTGGCTAGTGGCTGGGAAGCACAGAAATGCCGAGAGGCCCCAAGCCGGCGCTCTTGATATGGGCAGCTTGGCCTGACGTCACAAACTGCAAGTCTGTGACGTGGAGCTGCGTGGGCTTGGTCAGCTCTCCCGCGTGGACTCACACCAGCCACTCAGAGGAAGGCTTGCAAGTGGTCACCTTGGATCCAAGTGAGAAAGCCTCCCATAGGGGCTGGCACTCTCACGTGCTAGCTTCAACCCCCGGCCGTGACCCCAGCATTCCTTAGGGCAGGGTTTCCACAAGCTGGGGTCAGGACAGGGCTAGTGCGTATGTGCTCTCCCTCTGTCTGTCATACTTCAGTAAAACAACATAGGTGGATATCACCACCCAAAGAATTTGACTTGCTGGGAATCACACAAGGGCTCTTGAGCATACATTTGGCAGAGACGACCACTGTGTTGGGTGAAGGCTGGGTGATATCATTTGGCCCCAACCAATTCCTCACCATGGGCAGCTTCCAAGAGCTGACCCGGATGTGCCTTTAGCTTCCTGTCTCTGGATTAGTTCATCTAAGTCCCACTGCAAACCTGCGAATGCACTGGCCTGTTCCTCAAAGGCCAAACACACAAGCCCTTCCCTGTTAAGTACACCATGAGTGGCCACCCACTCCAACATGAACACCCACCCTCTGCGTGCAGGCGGGGTTTCTTGTCCAGGCCCGCCATTACACAGCTTCCCTGCTTACTTTGATGAACAGTATGAACCAGGCAAGTGTGCTGGCACACTGGTAGAGTTCACACAAACTTGGCATTACCCAAGGCCAGAATGCCCGGAGCCTTGGGCTACTTTTCCCCCAGCAGTGTTGCACTTGTCTGGGTACAACGCAATCTAGGCAGTCGCCGATAGCTGAGGGAGAAGTTGAGCATTCAGAGTGAGATTTTGGAGAAGCCATTTCCAAGTGCTCCTGCACTGGTGTGAGCTTAATGGTTCTGATCAAGCTGCTCACCCATTAGGAGCCTTTCCATCTAAGGCTAGGAGCTGCTCAGCAGCGCCCCCTGTGATTGGCTGTTCTGTCTCTGGGCAGAATACCTGTCCAGTCACATGTGAACTGAACAACTGTGGTATGGATGGGGTGGGGGAGGCGGGATGCTGGCAGGGATGCAGGTGGTGATGCAGCAGACACCAGGCCTGCTGTTTGGTCTGAGGCAGATGTGGCTGGCCTTTCCAGAGTCCCTCCCATATAAAACATAGCATGCTGCTGAATGGCAAGACCAGTCCTTTCCCAGGGACCCACCTGGGTGACCTGCATGTCACTCCTGATGCCATCTCAGGTCTACTAGCACAAAAGGCCACAGAAATTTGGAGCAGAAGTTGAAAAGGAGTTTTGCGGGATACCACAGAGTTCACGCCAGACATGTCTAAGTTTTATTCAGGAGTCTTTATTAACCAAGCTTGCTGATTAGAGAGTATACTAGAAAGAGCAACGCACGAGTCCATGTTGCAATGCAACCACTCATAATCCAACCAAACATCATCCAAAGTGGAACAAATGGTCATTATCCTTAAGTCCATCCAGTAAGCTGAAGAGCTATGTCCCAGCTTCCCCAACGATATAAGTTATCCGAAGAGACATGCAATGAGTTACCTGGACACACTGGCAAAGCTGCAGACATTCACCTGGCTTCTCTGCCCACATTCCACTCCTGCTAGGCCTCACCTCTCCTGGAACTCCTGAGACTACACAAACCAGAAACAACAATACTATATCCATTATCCAATCTAAGCAGTGCTCAAGGACCATGCTCGGGATATTAGCTGTCCTGGGCCAGCCAAGAGTCGAGGTGCAAGAGTGATGGCATGAACTGTCAAGAAAGAAAGAGAGAGTCCTCGACTCATGGGCCTTTTAAAGGGGCTTGTGAGGGGAGTGGTTACACAACAATACAATACAGTCTCTTCTCATTTGATAGGCAGGTCATAGGCGGGCAGAAGTGAATAACTAAGTGTTCTGGGCTAAGGAGTAGATTAGTGCTTGTTGGGATGGGTAGGAACTGGAACTGGGTGCCTAGACTAATTGGACTTATCTGCATTCAATATCCTGGCTAAATTAGGACATGGTGGGCTTGGTGGGAGTGGTTGAGGATGGAATTCCATTGCTGTTAGGACCCACCTTCAGGACAGAGGGTAGGGGGCACAGCAACATTTCATTTGCCCAATGTCCATGGGTGCTGGCTATCACTGGCTGCGCCCAACAACAAAGAGATTTTAGTCCATCTGTCTACCTCTGTCTCTCTTTAGGATTTGGAAAAGAAATTAGTTGAAAGAGCCAACATTGACAGAGCAAGAGAGAAACATACAGAGATTCCTTCTTTTGGCCACAGCTGCATCCTGGCTCCCCGTGTGCTGGGAAGGTGTTCAAGGACATTGGCAATTTCCTGGTATCTTTTCAGGCACATTAGAAGGGAACAAGATTAGAACAAGAGCAGCAGGGAATGGCCTGTGTCTCCAGTGTGGAATCCTAGAGCTTCAATTGCCAGGGAACTATTTGGCAACAATATTGACACCATCTCTGCTCTGAGAGCCTGGCATGAAGGCTCATTGCTCAAGCCTTGCGTTGCCAGTTCAAGGATCACATAGAGGTGCAGGTTGATGTCTTGGCTGCTCCACTTCTCTTCCAGCTCCCTGCTTGTGGCCTGAGAAATCAGTAGAGCATGACCCAAGACCTTGGGACTCTGCAACTATATGGGAGACCAAGAATTAGGTCCTGACTTTGGCTTGGCACAGATGCATCTGCTCTGGCCCTTGGGGTGAGAACCAGCAGGTGGAAGATATTTTTCTCCCTCGTTCTCTCTGTCAGTAAGTCTTTCAAAAACAGTCTTTTCTTTATACATGTTTGGAAATTCCAATTTTTCTTTCTTTCTTTCTTTTTTTTTGTTTTTGAGAACAGCATTTGTTTCTATAGGCAGTAGGGGTGGAACCCACCACTATGACATGCTTCATTTACTACTCTTTCTTTCCCTGGTTTTCTCCATTTATCTGCTCTTAGATAAATCACATTTATTTTGAAATGATAAAATTGGCCATCACAATTGCTCAGCTGGATAATCCTCCACTGGAAAGCACAAGTATCCCATATTGGCACAGGATCCTGTCCGGCTATGCCAATTCCAATCTATATCCCTGCTTATGGCTTGAGAAAGCAGTGGAGGCTCCCTCAAAATCATGGGCACGTCCAACCATATTACAGACTCAGAGGAAGCTCCTGGCTAATGGCTTTGAATTTACTCAGCTATGGGCATTGCAAACATTCTAGAAATGAGCCAGCTGATGGACGACGGCTCTCTTGATGTTTCCTTCTGTCTGCAAATCTTCCCCCAACTTCCAACAATATTCTGCACAAAAGAAGTAAGGCTGGGAGGTGCACATTACTTGCAGCAGACAGGACATTTCTTGGCATGCACACATTCCATGTTGCAAGGCCTATATTCCAGACCAGGTTCTGATACCAACACCTGATTCCTGACAGTATGCACTACGGGTGGCCAAGGGTGCTCTTTAACATCCTAGGGAATCTGCCACAGATCTGGGTGCGCAGATGTAATTCGCCCAGGTGTTTCTTCAGGCTTTAGAGGACTAGTTGTTCTCAAAATTTGGAAGAAAAAGCACAGAGAAGAGATTTCTAACTCCTTTTGATTTGACATTCTGTTTCTAAAGAACTAATTTTCTTAACTACAATATCCATCCGAAGAGAAGAGCAGAGAGAGTGAGGGAGGGAATAAGCTTGGGATGTTGAGATACAAAAAGCTCACAAAAGCCAGCAGAAACAGAGAGAGAGAGGGGAAAGAGAGAGAGAGCGAGGCAGAGAGAGAGAGAAGAGAGAACGAGAGAGAGAGAGAGAGAGAGAGGGAGAGAGAGAAAGAGAGAGTCAGAGAGAGAAGAGAGAAAATGAGAGAAAGAGAGAGGCAGAGAGAGAGAGAGAGAGAGAAAGAGAGAGAGAAAGAGAGAGAGAAAGAGAGAGGGAGAGAGAGAGAGAGAGAGAGAGAGAGAGAGAGAGAGAGAAGAGCGAAAGCTACTAGCTCCAGGTAAATGGAAACAAATGTTGGTTCACCCCATTTCGAAACCTGGCTCCAGAATCTCCAACTGCCATAAGAGTGGGAGGTTCCCAAAAATCTGGCTAGTCTTCTGGCATCCCAGGCACATTAGAAGAGAGTTGGATCAGAACAGGTGTAGCAGGGAATGGATGTCTGGCTCCAATATGCATTGCCAGAGTTGGAAGCTGCAGATTGATATTCTGATATTCTGGGATCAAAAGTTGGCTTGCTCACTGCTTTTCAAATTCTGTGACTAATTAACTCGTGTCCTGAATTTCTCATGACAGAAAGTGAGTATTGTGAGCTTGTAGAAGTGAACTTGCTGATGGGAGGGGCTCATCCTCTCCCTCCAATGTATGAAATGCATTTTGCAAGACAATACTGTGGGATATAAAGTGGTTGCAGCAGCATGTGTATTACTTAGGACAGCTACACCCACATAGGAGAACCTGGGTTGCAGTCCGGTCTCCCTTCCCAGTTTCCACTTCCTGGGCAGTAAACACTATGAGAAGCACTAGCTGACAGTGAAAACACTAGGGCCTCTGCCACAGCCCTGGGAGACCGGACCTGGATGAGCTCCTGGACCTGGCCACAGGGACATCCAACAAGAGATATTTGGGGACTTTTGGGGAAAGAAAGAGCAGATGAGCTGTTTCTTTCTCCCGGTGTCTGTGTCTGCTTCTGTTCAAAGATTTGTTTCATGTAGTGGATATCTGTGGTAGCAGAGAAAGTGGGAGACTAAGGGAGTAGAGCTTTCGTCTTCTGGATCACTCCCCAACAATGAGTGTGGCTGGGATAAGCTGAAGCATGGAAACAAGCACATCATGCTGGTATTGGCCTTGGGCAGCATGACCTCCAGGCCTTGGCCAATAGCCTTCTGCTGAATTCTATGGCATGCTCATTAGCAGAGCTGCATGGGAAAGAGGGAAGCTGCAACTCCAACAGGTGTCGCTGTGGCAAGGCATAGGGTCTGGGAATAAGCCAGGACAAAGCCAGAAGTCTAGAGGTCCATTCTGCCCTGCTCTGCTCTGCTCTGATTGGACTCTCATCTTTTGCTGCCTGTTCCAATGCATGTACAGGAAAACGCTTGAGAATTCTTGGAAGAGCTGGGATTCCAACCTGTGTTCCTAGAGGCACCAGCATGCGTGTTGGGCATGTCTTCGACATGCTTTTCCACAGCCTGGCCCCCAATCTAGGCTTTACAGATGTAAAGCTGGTCTGGTATTGCGATATAGCAGGGAAAACTATCACCTGCGAGTTCATACTGGCAATGAATACAGGCACCCTTTGAAATGCCACTTGCTCTGATTCTGAGCCAACTCCCTGCTAATGTCTTGGGAAGGCATCAGGGGATGGCTAAGCACTCGGGCTGCTGCACCCATATGGAAGACCAAGACAAAGCACCTGGCTTCAGTTTGCTTCAGGTCTGATCACTGCTGCCATTTGGCCAGTGAATCGGTGGACCTCACTCTGTCCCTCTCTCGACCTTTCTCTCCCCATTTCTGCACCTTCTACTTGCCTTTCCTGCCTGTTGCTACATCTTTCTCTCTGTCTCTCTCCATCATACACACACACACACACACCACACACAGGGATTGCAAGTCATGAAATGTGTGTTTCATAAAACCAAAAGATGGCTATTTATAAGGAGTAGACTCATCAATCCACAGAACTTGCAGAAGAAATTACAGACTACAAGGTCCTGGAGCCTAAACGGATTCTCAAACCTGTTATTGAGGAATGCTGTATCATTCCTGAATCTTCATTGACATAATCAAGTGAATTCAGGGAAAAGATGTGTTGGGGAAATTGAATTAATTAGACATGTGTGATCTATGCCAAGTTCTTAATGTTTTGCTGATGATTTCTTTTAATTACAGAGAGGAAGAGAGACAGAAAGCAATATCTTGTGTCCATTGGTTCACTCTCCAAGTGGTCACAATGGCTGGAGACACGGGATTCTGAAGCCAGCAGCCAGGAGCGTCCTCCGGTTCTTCTGTGTGGGTACAGGGTCCCAAGGCTTTGGGCCATCCTCGACTGCTCCCAGGCCACAGGCAGGGAGGTGCATGGAGAACAGGACCACTAGGGATACAACCGGCACGCATATTGGATCCAGGCGCGTGCAAAGCCAGGATGTTAACCACTAGGCTACAGAGCCATACCCCAGGAAACCTAATTGTAGTACGCAATAAACTTAATTTATATGCAATAAAGCTGTCCATGATTTCACCTATGTACCACTGACTAAGCAGAGTATGAAACGCATGGAAGCAATGACTGGCTTTGGGACAAGGAGCTGTCTTAGAAGAACATACTTGACAGAAATGAGCATTGAATAAGGCGTTTAATAAGTGCACAATGCATACAGGTTCTCCCCATTCTCCTTGGAGGAGATGGTACCCATCATAGAGAGTCTAGTAGAATTGATGAGGTAAGTCCGTGAAGACTGTCCACCAAGTGTGCCAGGCACGGTCTGTCCCAAGCCCTGGGAGAGTCCCCCTGTGCAGCGCTGCAGGTCTTTCCCGCTGAGAGGGTGGCCATCGGGTGGGCAGGGACAGGCGGCCCGAGGCGGCTCACTTGCTGGAGATGAACTTAACGAGGGCCTTGTTGGCCTGGCTGTCTGCGTAGGTGTAGAGCTGAGTGGGCAGCACGAGGCGCATCCCACTTTGGATGTCTGTATAGGTCAGGGTGGAGCCCCTCTTGTTGCGGACCAGGCTGGCGGCCTCATCAGCGATGCGCTCAAACAGATCTCTCACGAAGCAGTCCAGGACGGCCTTGGCCTCCTTGGACAGGCTGAGGCCTGCGTGAATTTCCTTCAGAAGCTTCGGGAAATAGATGGCGAAGGTCGGCTGCTGGCTGGTGCCCAGGCGGCGGCGGCGGCGGCGGTGGCGGGGCCTGGGTTTCCTCTGTTTCCTGTCGGGTGAGGACGCCTTCTCAGGGTCCTGGCAGACCAGGGGTCCCTCAGCAGGCGAGGGAGAGCCCGAGCCCGGCTCAGCCATGGCGGAGGCAGTGGCTAGTGGCTGGGAAGCACAGAAATGCCGAGAGGCCCCAAGCCGGCGCTCTTGATATGGGCAGCTTGGCCTGACGTCACAAACTGCAAGTCTGTGACGTGGAGCTGCGTGGGCTTGGTCAGCTCTCCCGCGTGGACTCACACCAGCCACTCAGAGGAAGGCTTGCAAGTGGTCACCTTGGATCCAAGTGAGAAAGCCTCCCATAGGGGCTGGCACTCTCACGTGCTAGCTTCAACCCCCGGCCGTGACCCCAGCATTCCTTAGGGCAACGTTTCCACAAGCTGGGGTCAGGACAGGGCTAGTGCGCATGTGCTCTCCCTCTGTCTGTCATACTTCAGTAAAACAACATAGGTGGATATCACCGCCCAAAGAATTTGACTTGCTGGGAATCACACAAGGGCTCTTGAGCATACATTTGGCAGAGACGACCACTGTGTTGGGTGAGGGCTGGGTGATATCATTTGGCCCCAACCAATTCCTCACCATGGGCAGCTTCCAAGAGCTGACCCGGATGTGCCTTTAGCTTCCTGTCTCTGGATTAGTTCATCTAAGTCCCACTGCAAACCTGCGAATGCACTGGCCTGTTCCTCAAAGGCCAAACACACAAGCCCTTCCCTGTTAAGTACACCATGAGTGCCCACCCACTCCAACATGAACACCCACCCTCTGCGTGCAGGCGGGGTTTCTTGTCCAGGCCCGCCATTACACAGCTTCCCTGCTTACTTTGATGAACAGTATGAACCAGGCAAGTGTGCTGGCACACTGGTAGAGTTCACACAAACTTGGCATTACCCAAGGCCAGAATGCCCGGAGCCTTGGGCTACTTTTCCCCCAGCAGTGTTGCACTTGTCTGGGTACAACGCAATCTAGGCAGTCGCCGATTTCTGAGGGAGAAGTTGAGCATTCAGAGTGAGATGTTGGAGAAGCCATTTCCAAGTGCTCCTGCACTGGTGTGAGCTTAATGGTTCTGATCAATCTGCTCACCCATTAGGAGCCTTTCCATCTAAGGCTAGGAGCTGCTCAGCAGCGCCCCCTGTGATTGACTGTTCTGTCTCTGGGCAGAATACCTGTCCAGTCACATGTGAACTGAACAACTGGGGGGATGGGGTGGGGGAGGCGGGATGCTGGCAGGGATGCAGGTGGTGATGCAGCAGACACCAGGCCTGCTGTTTGGTCTGAGGCAGATGTGGCTGGCCTTTCCAGAGTCCCTCCCATATAAAACATAACATGCTGCTGAATGGCAAGATCAGTCCTTTCCCAGGGACCCACCTGGGTGACCTACATGTCACTCCTGATGCCATCTCAGGTCCACTAGCACAAAAGGCCCCAGAAATTTGGAGCAGAAGTTGAAAAGGAGTTTTGCGGGATACCACAGAGTTCACGCCAGGCATGTCTAAGTTTTATTCAGGAGTCTTTATTAACCAAGCTTGCTGATTAGAGAGTATACTAGAAAGAGCAACGCACGAGTCCATGTTGCAATGCAACCACTCATAATCCAACCAAACATCATCCAAAGTGGAACAAATGGTCATTATCCTTAAGTCCATCCAGTAAGCTGAAGAGCTATGTCCCAGCTTCCCCAACGATATAAGTTATCCGAAGAGACATGCAATGAGTTACCTGGACACACTGGCAAAGCTGCAGACATTCACCTGGCTTCTCTGCCCACATTCCACTCCTGCTAGGCCTCACCTCTCCTGGAACTCCTGAGACTACACAAACCAGAAACAACAATACTATATCCATTATCCAATCTAAGCAGTACACAAGGACCATGCTCGGGATATTAGCTGTCCTGGGCCAGCCAAGAGTCGAGGTGCAAGAGTGAGGGCACGACCTGTCAAGAAAGAAAGAGAGAGTCCTCGACTCATGGGCATTTAAAGGGGCATGTGAGGGGAGTGGTTACACAACAATACAATACAGTCTCTTCTCATTTGATAGGCGGGTCATAGGCGGGCAGAAGTGAATAACTAAGTGTTATGGGCTAAGGAGTAGATTAGTGCTTGTTGGGATGGGTAGGAACTGGAACTGGGTGCCTAGACTAATTGGACTTATCTGCATTCAATATCCTGGCTAAATTAGGACATGGTGGGCGTGGTGGGAGTGGTTGAGGATGGAATTCCATTGCTGTTAGGACCCACCTTCAGGACAGAGGGTAGGGGACACAGCAACATTTCATTTGCCCAATGTCCATGGGTGCTGGCTATCACTGGCTGCGCCCAACAACAAAGAGATTTTAGTCCATCTGTCTACCTCTGTCTCTCTTTAGGATTTGGAAAAGAAATTAGTTGAAAGAGCCAACATTGACAGAGCAGGAGAGAAACATACAGAGATTCCTTCTTTTGGCCACAGCTGCATCCTGGCTCCCCGTGTGCTGGGAAGGTGTTCAAGGACATTGGCAATTTCCTGGTATCTTTTCAGGCACATTAGAAGGGAACAAGATTAGAACAAGAGCAGCAGGGAATATCCTGTGTCTCCAGTGTGGAATCCTAGAGCTTCAATTGCCAGGGAACTATTTGGCGACAATATTGACACCATCTCTGCTCTTTGAAATTACTTCTCTGAGAGCCTGGCATGAAGGCTCATTGCTCAAGCCTTGCGTTGCCAGTTCAAGGATCACATAGAGGTGCGGGTTGATGTCTTGGCTGCTCCACTTCTCTTCCAGCTCCCTGCTTGTGGCCTGAGAAATCAGTAGAGCATGGCCCAAGACCTTGAGACTCTGCATCTATATGGGAGACCAGGAATTAGGTCCTGACTTTGGCTTGGCACAGATGCATCTGCTCTGGCCCTTGGGGTGAGAACCAGCAGGTGGAAGATATTTTTCTCCCTCGTTCTCTCTGTCAGTAAGTCTTTCAAAAACAGTCTTTTCTTTATACATGTTTGGAAAATCCACTTTTTCTTTTTTTTTTCTCTTTTTCTTTTTTTTTTTTTTTTGAGAACAGCATTTGTTTCTATAGGCAGTAGGGGTGGAACCCACCACTATGACATGCTTCATTTACTACTCTTTCTTTCCCTGGTTTTCTCCATTTATCTGCTCTTAGATAAATCACATTTATTTTGAAATGATAAAATTGGCCATCACAATTGCTCAGCTGGATAATCCTCCACTGGAAAGCACAAGTATCCCATATTGGCACAGGATCCTGTCCGGCTATGCCAATTCCAATCTATATCCCTGCTTATGACTTGAGAAAGCAGTGGAGGCTCCCTCAAAATCATGGGCACGTCCAACCATATTACAGACTCAGAGGAAGCTCCTGGCTAATGGCTTTGAATTTACTCAGCTATGGGCATTGCAAACATTCTAGAAATGAGCCAGCTGATGGACGACCTCTCTCTTGATGTTTCCTTCTGTCTGCAAATCTTCCCCAACTTCCAACAATATTCTGCACAAAAGAAGTAAGGCTGGGAGGTGCACATTACTTGCAGCAGACAGGACATTTCTTGGCATGCACACATTCCATGTTGCAAGGCCTATATTCCAGACCAGGTTCTGATACCAACACCTGATTCCTGACAGTATGCACTACGGGTGGCCAAGGGTGCTCTTTAACATCCTAGGGAATCTACCACAGATCTGGGTGCGCAGAAGTAATTCGCCCAGGTGTTTCTTCAGGCTTTAGAGGACTAGTTGTTCTCAAAATTTGGAAGAAAAAGCACAGAGAAGAGATTTCTAACTCCTTTTGATTTGACATTCTGTTTCTAAAGAACTAATTTTCTTAACTACAATATCCATCCGAAGAGAAGAGCAGAGAGAGTGAGGGAGGGAATAAGCTTGGGATGTTGAGATACAAAAAGCTCACAAAAGCCAGCAGAAACAGAGAGAGAGAGAGGAAAGAGAGAGAGAGAGAGAGAGCGAGGCAGAGAGAGAGAGAAGAGAGAACGAGAGAGAGAGAAAGAGAGAGAGGGAGAGAGAGAAAGAGTCAGAGAGAGAGAGAAGAGAGAAAATGAGAGAAAGCGAGAGGCAGAGAGACAGAGAGAGAGAGAGAGAGAGAGAGAGAAAGAGAGAGGCAGAGAGAGAGAGAGAGAGAGAGAGAGAGAGAGAAGAGCGAAAGCTACTAGATCCAGGTAAATGGAAACAAATGTTGGTTCACCCCATTTCGAAACCTGGCTCCAGAATCTCCAACTGCCATAAGAGTGGGAGGTTCCCAAAAATCTGGCTATTCTTCTGGCATCCCAGGCACATTAGAAGAGAGTTGGATCAGAACAGGTGTAGCAGGGAATGGAAGTCTGGCTCCAATATGCATTGCCAGAGTTGGAAGCTGCAGATTGATATTCTGATATTCTGGGATCAAAAGTTGGCTTGCTCACTGCTTTTCAAATTCTGTGACTAATTAACTCGTGTCCTGAATTTCTCATGACAGAAAGTGAGTATTGTGAGCTTGTAGAAGTGAACTTGCTGATGGGAGGGGCTCATCCTCTCCCTCCAACTCGCTGATGCATGTATGAAATGCATTTTGCAAGACAATACTGTGGGATATAAAGTGGTTGCACGGGCCCGGCGCGGTGGCGCAAGTGGTTAAAGGTCCTCGCCTTGCACGCCCGGGATCCCATATGGGCGCCAGGTTCTAATCCCGGCAGCCCCGCTTCCCTTCCAGCTCCCTGCCTGTGGCCTGGGAAAGCAGCAGAGGACGGCCCAAAGCTTTGGGAACCTGCACCAGCGTGGGAGACCCAGAAGAGGCTCCTGGCTTCGGATCGGCATAGTATCGGCCCGTTGCGCTCACTTGGGGAGTGAATCATCGGACGGAAGATCTTCCTCTCTGTCTTTCCTCTCTGTATATCTGCCTTTCCAATGAAAAAATAATAAAAATAAATCTTTAAAAAAAAAAAAGTGGTTGCAGCAGCATGTGTATTACTTAGGACAGCTACACCCACATAGGAGAACCTGGGTTGCAGTCCGGTCTCCCTTCCCAGTTTCCACTTCCTGGGCAGTAAACACTATGAGAAGCACTAGCTGACAGTGAAAACACTAGGGCCTCTGCCACAGCCCTGGGAGACCGGACCTGGATGAGCTCCTGGACCTGGCCACAGGGACATCCAACAAGAGATATTTGGGGACTTTTGGGGAAAGAAAGAGCAGATGAGCTGTTTCTTTCTCCCGGTGTCTGTGTCTGCTTCTGTTCAAAGATTTGTTTCCTGTAGGGGATATCTGTGGTAGCAGAGAAAGTGGGAGACTAAGGGAGTAGAGCTTTCGTCTTCTGGATCACTCCCCAACAATGAGTGTGGCTGGGACAAGCTGAAGCATGGAAACAAGCACATCATGCTGGTATTGGCCTTGAGCAGCATAACCTCCAGGCTTGGCCAATAGCCTTCTGCTGAATTCTATGGCATGCTCATTAGCAGAGCTGCATGGGAAAGAGGGAAGCTGCAACTGCAACAGGTGTCGCTGTGGCAAGGCATAGGATCTGGGACTAAGCCAGGACAAAGCCAGAAGTCTAGAGGTCCATTCTGTTCTGCTTTGCTCTGCTTGGGCTCTCATCTTTTGCTGCCTGTTCCAATGCATGTACAGAAAAACGCTTGGGAATTCGTGGAAAAGCTGAGATTCCAACCTGTGTTCCTAGAGGCACCAGCATGCGTGTTGGGCATGTCTTCGACATGCTTTTCCACAGCCTGGCCCCCAATCTAGGCTTTACAGATGTAAAGCTGGTCTGGTATTGCGATATAGCAGGGAAAACTATCACCTGCGAGTTCATACCGGCAATGAATACAGGCACCCTTTGAAATGCCACTTGCTCTGATTCTGAGCCAACTCCCTGCTAATGTCCTGGGAAGGCATCAGGGGATGGCTAAGCACTTGGGCTGCTGCACCCATATGGAAGACCAAGACAAAGCACCTGGCTTCAGTTTGCTTCAGGTCTGATCACTGCTGCCACTTGGCCAGTGAATCGGTGGACCTCACTCTGTCCCTCTCTCGACCTTTCTCTCCCCATTTCTGCACCTTCTACTTGCCTTTCCTGCCTGTTGCTACATCTCTCTCTCTGTCTCTCTCCATCATACACACACACACACACACACACACACACACACACACACACACACAGGGATTGCAAGTCATGAAATGTGTGTTTCATAAAACCAAAAGATGGCTATTTATAAGGAGTAGACTCATCAATCCACAGAACTTGCAGAAGAAATTACAGACTACAAGGTCCTGGAGCCTAAACGGATTCTCAAACCTGTTATTGAGGAATGCTGTATCATTCCTGAATCTTCATTGACATAATCAAGTGAATTCAGGGAAAAGATGTGTTGGGGAAATTGAATTAATTAGACATGTGTGATCTATGCCAAGTTCTTAATGTTTTGCTGATGATTTCTTTTAATTACAGAGAGGAAGAGAGACAGAAAGCAATATCTTGTGTCCATTGGTTCACTCTCCAAGTGGTCACAATGGCCGGAGACACGGGAATCTGAAGCCAGCAGCCAGGAGCGTCCTCCGGTTCTTCTGTGTGGGTACAGGGTCCCAAGGCTTTGGGCCATCCTCGACTGCTCCCAGGCCACAGGCAGGGAGGTGCATGGAGAACAGGACCACTAGGGATACAACCGGCACGCATATTGGATCCAGGCGCGTGCAAAGCCAGGATGTTAGCCACTAGGCTACAGAGCCATACCCCAGGAAACCTAATTGTAGTACGCAATAAACTTAATTTATATGCAATAAAGCTGTCCATGATTTCACCTGTGTACCACTGACTAAGCAGAGTATGAAACGCATGGAAGCAATGACTGGCTTTGGGACAAGGAGCTGTCTTAGAAGAACATACTTGACAGAAATGAGCATTGAATAAGGCGTTTAATAAGTGCACAATGCATACAGGTTCTCCCCATTCTCCTTGGAGGAGATGGTACCCATCATAGAGAATCTAGTAGAATTGATGAGGTAAGTCCGTGAAGACTGTCCACCAAGTGTGCCAGGCACGGTCTGTCCCAAGCCCTGGGAGAGTCCCCCTGTGCAGCGCTGCAGGTCTTTCCCGCTGAGAGGGTGGCCATCGGGTGGGCAGGGACAGGCGGCCCGAGGCGGCTCACTTGCTGGAGATGAACTTAACGAGGGCCTTGTTGGCCTGGCTGTCTGCGTAGGTGTAGAGCTGAGTGGGCAGCACGAGGCGCATCCCACTTTGGATGTCTGTATAGGTCAGGGTGGAGCCCCTCTTGTTGCGGACCAGGCTGGCGGCCTCATCAGCGATGCGCTCAAACAGATCTCTCACGAAGCAGTCCAGGACGGCCTTGGCCTCCTTGGACAGGCTGAGGCCTGCGTGAATTTCCTTCAGAAGCTTCGGGAAATAGATGGCGAAGGTCGGCTGCTGGCTGGTGCCCAGGCGGCGGCGGCGGCGGCGGTGGCGGGGCCTGGGTTTCCTCTGTTTCCTGTCGGGTGAGGACGCCTTCTCAGGGTCCTGGCAGACCAGGGGTCCCTCAGCAGGCGAGGGAGAGCCCGAGCCCGGCTCAGCCATGGCGGAGGCAGTGGCTAGTGGCTGGGAAGCACAGAAATGCCGAGAGGCCCCAAGCCGGCGCTCTTGATATGGGCAGCTTGGCCTGACGTCACAAACTGCAAGTCTGTGACGTGGAGCTGCGTGGGCTTGGTCAGCTCTCCCGCGTGGACTCACACCAGCCACTCAGAGGAAGGCTTGCAAGTGGTCACCTTGGATCCAAGTGAGAAAGCCTCCCATAGGGGCTGGCACTCTCACGTGCTAGCTTCAACCCCCGGCCGTGACCCCAGCATTCCTTAGGGCAACGTTTCCACAAGCTGGGGTCAGGACAGGGCTAGTGCGCATGTGCTCTCCCTCTGTCTGTCATACTTCAGTAAAACAACATAGGTGGATATCACCGCCCAAAGAATTTGACTTGCTGGGAATCACACAAGGGCTCTTGAGCATACATTTGGCAGAGACGACCACTGTGTTGGGTGAGGGCTGGGTGATATCATTTGGCCCCAACCAATTCCTCACCATGGGCAGCTTCCAAGAGCTGACCCGGATGTGCCTTTAGCTTCCTGTCTCTGGATTAGTTCATCTAAGTCCCACTGCAAACCTGCGAATGCACTGGCCTGTTCCTCAAAGGCCAAACACACAAGCCCTTCCCTGTTAAGTACACCATGAGTGCCCACCCACTCCAACATGAACACCCACCCTCTGCGTGCAGGCGGGGTTTCTTGTCCAGGCCCGCCATTACACAGCTTCCCTGCTTACTTTGATGAACAGTATGAACCAGGCAAGTGTGCTGGCACACTGGTAGAGTTCACACAAACTTGGCATTACCCAAGGCCAGAATGCCCGGAGCCTTGGGCTACTTTTCCCCCAGCAGTGTTGCACTTGTCTGGGTACAACGCAATCTAGGCAGTCGCCGATTTCTGAGGGAGAAGTTGAGCATTCAGAGTGAGATGTTGGAGAAGCCATTTCCAAGTGCTCCTACACTGGTGTGAGCTTAATGGTTCTGATCAAGCTGCTCACCCATTAGGAGCCTTTCCATCTAAGGCTAGGAGCTGCTCAGCAGCGCCCCCTGTGATTGACTGTTCTGTCTCTGGGCAGAATACCTGTCCAGTCACATGTGAACTGAACAACTGGGGGGATGGGGTGGGGGAGGCGGGATGCTGGCAGGGATGCAGGTGGTGATGCAGGAGACACCAGGCCTGCTGTTTGGTCTGAGGCAGATGTGGCTGGCCTTTCCAGAGTCCCTCCCATATAAAACATAACATGCTGCTGAATGGCAAGATCAGTCCTTTCCCAGGGACCCACCTGGGTGACCTACATGTCACTCCTGATGCCATCTCAGGTCCACTAGCACAAAAGGCCCCAGAAATTTGGAGCAGAAGTTGAAAAGGAGTTTTGCGGGATACCACAGAGTTCACGCCAGACATGTCTAAGTTTTATTCAGGAGTCTTTATTAACCAAGCTTGCTGATTAGAGAGTATACTAGAAATAGCAACGCACGAGTCCATGTTGCAATGCAACCACTCATAATCCAACCAAACATCATCCAAAGTGGAACAAATGGTCATTATCCTTAAGTCCATCCAGTAAGCTGAAGAGCTATGTCCCAGCTTCCCCAACGATATAAGTTATCCGAAGAGACATGCAATGAGTTACCTGGACACACTGGCAAAGCTGCAGACATTCACCTGGCTTCTCTGCCCACATTCCACTCCTGCTAGGCCTCACCTCTCCTGGAACTCCTGAGACTACACAAACCAGAAACAACAATACTATATCCATTATCCAATCTAAGTAGGAAACAAGGACCATGCTCGGGATATTAGCTGTCCTGGGCCAGCCAAGAGTCGAGGTGCAAGAGTGAGGGCACGACCTGTCAAGAAAGAAAGAGAGAGTCCTCAACTCATGGGCCTTTTAAAGGGGCATGTGAGGGGAGTGGTTACACAACAATACAATACAGTCTCTTCTCATTTGATAGGCAGGTCATAGGCGGGCAGAAGTGAATAACTAAGTGTTCTGGGCTAAGGAGTAGATTAGTGCTTGTTGGGATGGGTAGGAACTGGAACTGGGTGCCTAGATTAATTGGACTTATCTGCATTCAATATCCTGGCTAAATTAGGACATGGTGGGCGTGGTGGGAGTGGTTGAGGATGGAATTCCATTGCTGTTAGGACCCACCTTCAGGACAGAGGGTAGGGGACACAGCAACATTTCATTTGCCCAATGTCCATGGGTGCTGGCTATCACTGGCTGCGCCCAACAACAAAGAGATTTTAGTCCATCTGTCTACCTCTGTCTCTCTTTAGGATTTGGAAAAGAAATTAGTTGAAAGAGCCAACATTGACAGAGCAGGAGAGAAGCATACAGAGATTCCTTGTTTGGGCCACAGCTGCATCCTGGCTCCCCGTGTGCTGGGAAGGTGTTCAAGGACATTGGCAATTTCCTGGTATCTTTTCAGGCACATTAGAAGGGAACAAGATTAGAACAAGAGCAGCAGGGAATATCCTGTGTCTCCAGTGTGGAATCCTAGAGCTTCAATTGCCAGGGAACTATTTGGCGACAATATTGAACCATCTCTGCTCTTTGAAATTACTTCTCTGAGAGCCTGGCATGAAGGCTCATTGCTCAAGCCTTGCGTTGCCAGTTCAAGGATCACATAGAGGTGCGGGTTGATGTCTTGGCTGCTCCACTTCTCTTCCAGCTCCCTGCTTGTGGCCTGAGAAATCAGTAGAGCATGGCCCAAGACCTTGAGACTCTGCATCTATATGGGAGACCAGGAATTAGGTCCTGACTTTGGCTTGGCACAGATGCATCTGCTCTGGCCCTTGGGGTGAGAACCAGCAGGTGGAAGATATTTTTCTCCCTCGTTCTCTCTGTCAGTAAGTCTTTCAAAAACAGTCTTTTCTTTATACATGTTTGGAAAATCCACTTTTTCTTTTTTTTTTCTTTCTTTCTTTTTTTTTTTTTTTTTGAGAACAGCATTTGTTTCTATAGGCAGTAGGCACTATGACATGCTTCATTTACTACTCTTTCTTTCCCTGGTTTTCTCCCTTTATCTGCTCTTAGATAAATCACATTTATTTTGAAATGATAAAATTGGCCATCACAATTGCTCAGCTGGATAATCCTCCACTGGAAAGCACAAGTATCCCATATTGGCACAGGATCCTGTCCGGCTATGCCAATTCCAATCTATATCCCTGCTTATGGCTTGAGAAAGCAGTGGAGGCTCCCTCAAAATCATGGGCACGTCCAACCATATTACAGACTCAGAGGAAGCTCCTGGCTAATGGCTTTGAATTTACTCAGCTATGGGCATTGCAAACATTCTAGAAATGAGCCAGCTGATGGACGACCTCTCTCTTGATGTTTCCTTCTGTCTGCAAATCTTCCCCAACTTCCAACAATATTCTGCACAAAAGAAGTAAGGCTGGGAGGTGCACATTACTTGCAGCAGACAGGACATTTCTTGGCATGCACACATTCCATGTTGCAAGGCCTATATTCCAGACCAGGTTCTGATACCAACACCTGATTCCTGACAGTATGCACTACGGGTGGCCAAGGGTGCTCTTTAACATCCTAGGGAATCTGCCACAGATCTGGGTGCGCAGAAGTAATTCGCCCAGGTGTTTCTTCAGGCTTTAGAGGACTAGTTGTTCTCAAAATTTGGAAGAAAAAGCACAGAGAAGAGATTTCTAACTCCTTTTGATTTGACATTCTGTTTCTAAAGAACTAATTTTCTTAACTACAATATCCATCCGAAGAGAAGAGCAGAGAGAGTGAGGGAGGGAATAAGCTTGGGATGTTGAGATACAAAAAGCTCACAAAAGCCAGCAGAAACAGAGAGAGAGAGAGAGGAAAGAGAGAGAGAGAGAGAGAGAGAGAGAGAGAGAGCGAGGCAGAGAGAGAGAGAAGAGAGAACGAGAGAGAGACAAAGAGAGAGAGGGAGAGAGAGAAAGAGAGAGTCAGAGAGAGAGAGAAGAGAGAAAATGAGAGAAAGAGAGAGGCAGAGAGAGAGAGAGAGAGAGAGAGAGAAAGAGAGAGAGAGAGAGAGAGAGAAGAGCGAAAGCTACTAGCTCCAGGTAAATGGAAACAAATGTTGGTTCACCCCATTTCGAAACCTGGCTCCAGAATCTCCAACTGCCATAAGAGTGGGAGGTTCCCAAAAATCTGGCTATTCTTCTGGCATCCCAGGCACATTAGAAGAGAGTTGGATCAGAACAGGTGTAGCAGGGAATGGAAGTCTGGCTCCAATATGCATTGCCAGAGTTGGAAGCTGCAGATTGATATTCTGATATTCTGGGATCAAAAGTTGGCTTGCTCACTGCTTTTCAAATTCTGTGACTAATTAACTCGTGTCCTGAATTTCTCATGACAGAAAGTGAGTATTGTGAGCTTGTAGAAGTGAACTTGCTGATGGGAGGGGCTCATCCTCTCCCTCCAACTCGCTGATGCATGTATGAAATGCATTTTGCAAGACAATACTGTGGGATATAAAGTGGTTGCAGCAGCATGTGTATTACTTAGGACAGCTACACCCACATAGGAGAACCTGGGTTGCAGTCCGGTCTCCCTTCCCAGTTTCCACTTCCTGGGCAGTAAACACTATGAGAAGCACTAGCTGACAGTGAAAACACTAGGGCCTCTGCCACAGCCCTGGGAGACCGGACCTGGATGAGCTCCTGGACCTGGCCACAGGGACATCCAACAAGAGATATTTGGGGACTTTTGGGGAAAGGAAGAGCAGATGAGCTGTTTCTTTCTCCCGGTGTCTGTGTCTGCTTCTGTTCAAAGATTTGTTTCCTGTAGGGGATATCTGTGGTAGCAGAGAAAGTGGGAGACTAAGGGAGTAGAGCTTTCGTCTTCTGGATCACTCCCCAACAATGAGTGTGGCTGGGACAAGCTGAAGCATGGAAACAAGCACATCATGCTGGTCTTGGCCTTGGGCAGCATGACCTCCAGGGCTTGGCCAATAGCCTTCTGCTGAATTCTATGGCATGCTCATTAGCAGAGCTGCATGGGAAAGAGGGAAGCTGCAACTGCAACAGGTGTCGCTGTGGCAAGGCATAGGATCTGGGACTAAGCCAGGACAAAGCCAGAAGTCTAGAGGTCCATTCTGTTCTGCTTTGCTCTGCTTGGGCTCTCATCTTTTGCTGCCTGTTCCAATGCATGTACAGAAAAACGCTTGGGAATTCGTGGAAAAGCTGAGATTCCAACCTGTGTTCCTAGAGGCACCAGCATGCGTGTTGGGCATGTCTTCGACATGCTTTTCCACAGCCTGGCCCCCAATCTAGGCTTTACAGATGTAAAGCTGGTCTGGTATTGCGATATAGCAGGGAAAACTATCACCTGCGAGTTCATACTGGCAATGAATACAGGCACCCTTTGAAATGCCACTTGCTCTGATTCTGAGCCAACTCCCTGCTAATGTCCTGGGAAGGCATCAGGGGATGGCTAAGCACTTGGGCTGCTGCACCCATATGGAAGACCAAGACAAAGCACCTGGCTTCAGTTTGCTTCAGGTCTGATCACTGCTGCCACTTGGCCAGTGAATCGGTGGACCTCACTCTGTCCCTCTCTCGACCTTTCTCTCCCCATTTCTGCACCTTCTACTTGCCTTTCCTGCCTGTTGCTACATCTCTCTCTCTGTCTCTCTCCATCATACACACACACACACACACACACACACACACACACAGGGATTGCAAGTCATGAAATGTGTGTTTCATAAAACCAAAAGATGGCTATTTATAAGGAGTAGACTCATCAATCCACAGAACTTGCAGAAGAAATTACAGACTACAAGGTCCTGGAGCCTAAACGGATTCTCAAACCTGTTATTGAGGAATGCTGTATCATTCCTGAATCTTCATTGACATAATCAAGTGAATTCAGGGAAAAGATGTGTTGGGGAAATTGAATTAATTAGACATGTGTGATCTATGCCAAGTTCTTAATGTTTTGCTGATGATTTCTTTTAATTACAGAGAGGAAGAGAGACAGAAAGCAATATCTTGTGTCCATTGGTTCACTCTCCAAGTGGTCACAATGGCCGGAGACACGGGAATCTGAAGCCAGCAGCCAGGAGCGTCCTCCGGTTCTTCTGTGTGGGTACAGGGTCCCAAGGCTTTGGGCCATCCTCGACTGCTCCCAGGCCACAGGCAGGGAGGTGCATGGAGAACAGGACCACTAGGGATACAACCGGCACGCATATTGGATCCAGGCGCGTGCAAAGCCAGGATGTTAGCCACTAGGCTACAGAGCCATACCCCAGGAAACCTAATTGTAGTACGCAATAAACTTAATTTATATGCAATAAAGCTGTCCATGATTTCACCTGTGTACCACTGACTAAGCAGAGTATGAAACGCATGGAAGCAATGACTGGCTTTGGGACAAGGAGCTGTCTTAGAAGAACATACTTGACAGAAATGAGCATTGAATAAGGCGTTTAATAAGTGCACAATGCATACAGGTTCTCCCCATTCTCCTTGGAGGAGATGGTACCCATCATAGAGAATCTAGTAGAATTGATGAGGTAAGTCCGTGAAGACTGTCCACCAAGTGTGCCAGGCACGGTCTGTCCCAAGCCCTGGGAGAGTCCCCCTGTGCAGCGCTGCAGGTCTTTCCCGCTGAGAGGGTGGCCATCGGGTGGGCAGGGACAGGCGGCCCGAGGCGGCTCACTTGCTGGAGATGAACTTAACGAGGGCCTTGTTGGCCTGGCTGTCTGCGTAGGTGTAGAGCTGAGTGGGCAGCACGAGGCGCATCCCACTTTGGATGTCTGTATAGGTCAGGGTGGAGCCCCTCTTGTTGCGGACCAGGCTGGCGGCCTCATCAGCGATGCGCTCAAACAGATCTCTCACGAAGCAGTCCAGGACGGCCTTGGCCTCCTTGGACAGGCTGAGGCCTGCGTGAATTTCCTTCAGAAGCTTCGGGAAATAGATGGCGAAGGTCGGCTGCTGGCTGGTGCCCAGGCGGCGGCGGCGGCGGCGGTGGCGGGGCCTGGGTTTCCTCTGTTTCCTGTCGGGTGAGGACGCCTTCTCAGGGTCCTGGCAGACCAGGGGTCCCTCAGCAGGCGAGGGAGAGCCCGAGCCCGGCTCAGCCATGGCGGAGGCAGTGGCTAGTGGCTGGGAAGCACAGAAATGCCGAGAGGCCCCAAGCCGGCGCTCTTGATATGGGCAGCTTGGCCTGACGTCACAAACTGCAAGTCTGTGACGTGGAGCTGCGTGGGCTTGGTCAGCTCTCCCGCGTGGACTCACACCAGCCACTCAGAGGAAGGCTTGCAAGTGGTCACCTTGGATCCAAGTGAGAAAGCCTCCCATAGGGGCTGGCACTCTCACGTGCTAGCTTCAACCCCCGGCCGTGACCCCAGCATTCCTTAGGGCAACGTTTCCACAAGCTGGGGTCAGGACAGGGCTAGTGCGCATGTGCTCTCCCTCTGTCTGTCATACTTCAGTAAAACAACATAGGTGGATATCACCGCCCAAAGAATTTGACTTGCTGGGAATCACACAAGGGCTCTTGAGCATACATTTGGCAGAGACGACCACTGTGTTGGGTGAGGGCTGGGTGATATCATTTGGCCCCAACCAATTCCTCACCATGGGCAGCTTCCAAGAGCTGACCCGGATGTGCCTTTAGCTTCCTGTCTCTGGATTAGTTCATCTAAGTCCCACTGCAAACCTGCGAATGCACTGGCCTGTTCCTCAAAGGCCAAACACACAAGCCCTTCCCTGTTAAGTACACCATGAGTGCCCACCCACTCCAACATGAACACCCACCCTCTGCGTGCAGGCGGGGTTTCTTGTCCAGGCCCGCCATTACACAGCTTCCCTGCTTACTTTGATGAACAGTATGAACCAGGCAAGTGTGCTGGCACACTGGTAGAGTTCACACAAACTTGGCATTACCCAAGGCCAGAATGCCCGGAGCCTTGGGCTACTTTTCCCCCAGCAGTGTTGCACTTGTCTGGGTACAACGCAATCTAGGCAGTCGCCGATTTCTGAGGGAGAAGTTGAGCATTCAGAGTGAGATGTTGGAGAAGCCATTTCCAAGTGCTCCTACACTGGTGTGAGCTTAATGGTTCTGATCAAGCTGCTCACCCATTAGGAGCCTTTCCATCTAAGGCTAGGAGCTGCTCAGCAGCGCCCCCTGTGATTGACTGTTCTGTCTCTGGGCAGAATACCTGTCCAGTCACATGTGAACTGAACAACTGGGGGGATGGGGTGGGGGAGGCGGGATGCTGGCAGGGATGCAGGTGGTGATGCAGGAGACACCAGGCCTGCTGTTTGGTCTGAGGCAGATGTGGCTGGCCTTTCCAGAGTCCCTCCCATATAAAACATAACATGCTGCTGAATGGCAAGATCAGTCCTTTCCCAGGGACCCACCTGGGTGACCTACATGTCACTCCTGATGCCATCTCAGGTCCACTAGCACAAAAGGCCCCAGAAATTTGGAGCAGAAGTTGAAAAGGAGTTTTGCGGGATACCACAGAGTTCACGCCAGACATGTCTAAGTTTTATTCAGGAGTCTTTATTAACCAAGCTTGCTGATTAGAGAGTATACTAGAAATAGCAACGCACGAGTCCATGTTGCAATGCAACCACTCATAATCCAACCAAACATCATCCAAAGTGGAACAAATGGTCATTATCCTTAAGTCCATCCAGTAAGCTGAAGAGCTATGTCCCAGCTTCCCCAACGATATAAGTTATCCGAAGAGACATGCAATGAGTTACCTGGACACACTGGCAAAGCTGCAGACATTCACCTGGCTTCTCTGCCCACATTCCACTCCTGCTAGGCCTCACCTCTCCTGGAACTCCTGAGACTACACAAACCAGAAACAACAATACTATATCCATTATCCAATCTAAGCAGTGCACAAGGACCATGCTCGGGATATTAGCTGTCCTGGGCCAGCCAAGAGTCGAGGTGCAAGAGTGAGGGCACGACCTGTCAAGAAAGAAAGAGAGAGTCCTCGACTCATGGGCCTTTTAAAGGGGCATGTGAGGGGAGTGGTTACACAACAATACAATACAGTCTCTTCTCATTTGATAGGCAGGTCATAGGCGGGCAGAAGTGAATAACTAAGTGTTCTGGGCTAAGGAGTAGATTAGTGCTTGTTGGGATGGGTAGGAACTGGAACTGGGTGCCTAGATTAATTGGACTTATCTGCATTCAATATCCTGGCTAAATTAGGACATGGTGGGCGTGGTGGGAGTGGTTGAGGATGGAATTCCATTGCTGTTAGGACCCACCTTCAGGACAGAGGGTAGGGGACACAGCAACATTTCATTTGCCCAATGTCCATGGGTGCTGGCTATCACTGGCTGCGCCCAACAACAAAGAGATTTTAGTCCATCTGTCTACCTCTGTCTCTCTTTAGGATTTGGAAAAGAAATTAGTTGAAAGAGCCAACATTGACAGAGCAGGAGAGAAGCATACAGAGATTCCTTGTTTGGGCCACAGCTGCATCCTGGCTCCCCGTGTGCTGGGAAGGTGTTCAAGGACATTGGCAATTTCCTGGTATCTTTTCAGGCACATTAGAAGGGAACAAGATTAGAACAAGAGCAGCAGGGAATATCCTGTGTCTCCAGTGTGGAATCCTAGAGCTTCAATTGCCAGGGAACTATTTGGCGACAATATTGAACCATCTCTGCTCTTTGAAATTACTTCTCTGAGAGCCTGGCATGAAGGCTCATTGCTCAAGCCTTGCGTTGCCAGTTCAAGGATCACATAGAGGTGCGGGTTGATGTCTTGGCTGCTCCACTTCTCTTCCAGCTCCCTGCTTGTGGCCTGAGAAATCAGTAGAGCATGGCCCAAGACCTTGAGACTCTGCATCTATATGGGAGACCAGGAATTAGGTCCTGACTTTGGCTTGGCACAGATGCATCTGCTCTGGCCCTTGGGGTGAGAACCAGCAGGTGGAAGATATTTTTCTCCCTCGTTCTCTCTGTCAGTAAGTCTTTCAAAAACAGTCTTTTCTTTATAAATGTTTGGAAAATCCACTTTTTCTTTTTTTTTTTCTTTTTTTTTTTTTTGAGAACAGCATTTGTTTCTATAGGCAGTAGGCACTATGACATGCTTCATTTACTACTCTTTCTTTCCCTGGTTTTCTCCCTTTATCTGCTCTTAGATAAATCACATTTATTTTGAAATGATAAAATTGGCCATCACAATTGCTCAGCTGGATAATCCTCCACTGGAAAGCACAAGTATCCCATATTGGCACAGGATCCTGTCCGGCTATGCCAATTCCAATCTATATCCCTGCTTATGGCTTGAGAAAGCAGTGGAGGCTCCCTCAAAATC
Source organism: Ochotona curzoniae (assembly GCF_017591425.1). Taxonomy (NCBI): domain Eukaryota; kingdom Metazoa; phylum Chordata; class Mammalia; order Lagomorpha; family Ochotonidae; genus Ochotona; species Ochotona curzoniae. The sequence goes on from NW_024467087.1 coordinate 46,867,459, forward strand.
ATGGGCACGTCCAACCATATTACAGACTCAGAGGAAGCTCCTGGCTAATGGCTTTGAATTTACTCAGCTATGGGCATTGCAAACATTCTAGAAATGAGCCAGCTGATGGACGACCTCTCTCTTGATGTTTCCTTCTGTCTGCAAATCTTCCCCAACTTCCAACAATATTCTGCACAAAAGAAGTAAGGCTGGGAGGTGCACATTACTTGCAGCAGACAGGACATTTCTTGGCATGCACACATTCCATGTTGCAAGGCCTATATTCCAGACCAGGTTCTGATACCAACACCTGATTCCTGACAGTATGCACTACGGGTGGCCAAGGGTGCTCTTTAACATCCTAGGGAATCTGCCACAGATCTGGGTGCGCAGAAGTAATTCGCCCAGGTGTTTCTTCAGGCTTTAGAGGACTAGTTGTTCTCAAAATTTGGAAGAAAAAGCACAGAGAAGAGATTTCTAACTCCTTTTGATTTGACATTCTGTTTCTAAAGAACTAATTTTCTTAACTACAATATCCATCCGAAGAGAAGAGCAGAGAGAGTGAGGGAGGGAATAAGCTTGGGATGTTGAGATACAAAAAGCTCACAAAAGCCAGCAGAAACAGAGAGAGAGAGAGGAAAGAGAGAGAGAGAGAGAGAGAGAGAGAGAGAGCGAGGCAGAGAGAGAGAGAAGAGAGAACGAGAGAGAGACAAAGAGAGAGAGGGAGAGAGAGAAAGAGAGAGTCAGAGAGAGAGAGAAGAGAGAAAATGAGAGAAAGAGAGAGGCAGAGAGAGAGAGAGAGAGAGAGAGAGAGAAAGAGAGAGAGAGAGAGAGAGAGAGAGAGAGAAGAGCGAAAGCTACTAGCTCCAGGTAAATGGAAACAAATGTTGGTTCACCCCATTTCGAAACCTGGCTCCAGAATCTCCAACTGCCATAAGAGTGGGAGGTTCCCAAAAATCTGGCTATTCTTCTGGCATCCCAGGCACATTAGAAGAGAGTTGGATCAGAACAGGTGTAGCAGGGAATGGAAGTCTGGCTCCAATATGCATTGCCAGAGTTGGAAGCTGCAGATTGATATTCTGATATTCTGGGATCAAAAGTTGGCTTGCTCACTGCTTTTCAAATTCTGTGACTAATTAACTCGTGTCCTGAATTTCTCATGACAGAAAGTGAGTATTGTGAGCTTGTAGAAGTGAACTTGCTGATGGGAGGGGCTCATCCTCTCCCTCCAACTCGCTGATGCATGTATGAAATGCATTTTGCAAGACAATACTGTGGGATATAAAGTGGTTGCAGCAGCATGTGTATTACTTAGGACAGCTACACCCACATAGGAGAACCTGGGTTGCAGTCCGGTCTCCCTTCCCAGTTTCCACTTCCTGGGCAGTAAACACTATGAGAAGCACTAGCTGACAGTGAAAACACTAGGGCCTCTGCCACAGCCCTGGGAGACCGGACCTGGATGAGCTCCTGGACCTGGCCACAGGGACATCCAACAAGAGATATTTGGGGACTTTTGGGGAAAGGAAGAGCAGATGAGCTGTTTCTTTCTCCCGGTGTCTGTGTCTGCTTCTGTTCAAAGATTTGTTTCCTGTAGGGGATATCTGTGGTAGCAGAGAAAGTGGGAGACTAAGGGAGTAGAGCTTTCGTCTTCTGGATCACTCCCCAACAATGAGTGTGGCTGGGACAAGCTGAAGCATGGAAACAAGCACATCATGCTGGTCTTGGCCTTGGGCAGCATGACCTCCAGGGCTTGGCCAATAGCCTTCTGCTGAATTCTATGGCATGCTCATTAGCAGAGCTGCATGGGAAAGAGGGAAGCTGCAACTGCAACAGGTGTCGCTGTGGCAAGGCATAGGATCTGGGACTAAGCCAGGACAAAGCCAGAAGTCTAGAGGTCCATTCTGTTCTGCTTTGCTCTGCTTGGGCTCTCATCTTTTGCTGCCTGTTCCAATGCATGTACAGAAAAACGCTTGGGAATTCGTGGAAAAGCTGAGATTCCAACCTGTGTTCCTAGAGGCACCAGCATGCGTGTTGGGCATGTCTTCGACATGCTTTTCCACAGCCTGGCCCCCAATCTAGGCTTTACAGATGTAAAGCTGGTCTGGTATTGCGATATAGCAGGGAAAACTATCACCTGCGAGTTCATACTGGCAATGAATACAGGCACCCTTTGAAATGCCACTTGCTCTGATTCTGAGCCAACTCCCTGCTAATGTCCTGGGAAGGCATCAGGGGATGGCTAAGCACTTGGGCTGCTGCACCCATATGGAAGACCAAGACAAAGCACCTGGCTTCAGTTTGCTTCAGGTCTGATCACTGCTGCCACTTGGCCAGTGAATCGGTGGACCTCACTCTGTCCCTCTCTCGACCTTTCTCTCCCCATTTCTGCACCTTCTACTTGCCTTTCCTGCCTGTTGCTACATCTCTCTCTCTCTGTCTCTCTCCATCCTAAACACACACACACACACACACACACACACACACACACACACAGGGATTGCAAGTCATGAAATGTGTGTTTCATAAAACCAAAAGATGGCTATTTATAAGGAGTAGACTCATCAATCCACAGAACTTGCAGAAGAAATTACAGACTACAAGGTCCTGGAGCCTAAACGGATTCTCAAACCTGTTATTGAGGAATGCTGTATCATTCCTGAATCTTCATTGACATAATCAAGTGAATTCAGGGAAAAGATGTGTTGGGGAAATTGAATTAATTAGACATGTGTGATCTATGCCAAGTTCTTAATGTTTTGCTGATGATTTCTTTTAATTACAGAGAGGAAGAGAGACAGAAAGCAATATCTTGTGTCCATTGGTTCACTCTCCAAGTGGTCACAATGGCCGGAGACACGGGAATCTGAAGCCAGCAGCCAGGAGCGTCCTCCGGTTCTTCTGTGTGGGTACAGGGTCCCAAGGCTTTGGGCCATCCTCGACTGCTCCCAGGCCACAGGCAGGGAGGTGCATGGAGAACAGGACCACTAGGGATACAACCGGCACGCATATTGGATCCAGGCGCGTGCAAAGCCAGGATGTTAGCCACTAGGCTACAGAGCCATACCCCAGGAAACCTAATTGTAGTACGCAATAAACTTAATTTATATGCAATAAAGCTGTCCATGATTTCACCTGTGTACCACTGACTAAGCAGAGTATGAAACGCATGGAAGCAATGACTGGCTTTGGGACAAGGAGCTGTCTTAGAAGAACATACTTGACAGAAATGAGCATTGAATAAGGCGTTTAATAAGTGCACAATGCATACAGGTTCTCCCCATTCTCCTTGGAGGAGATGGTACCCATCATAGAGAATCTAGTAGAATTGATGAGGTAAGTCCGTGAAGACTGTCCACCAAGTGTGCCAGGCACGGTCTGTCCCAAGCCCTGGGAGAGTCCCCCTGTGCAGCGCTGCAGGTCTTTCCCGCTGAGAGGGTGGCCATCGGGTGGGCAGGGACAGGCGGCCCGAGGCGGCTCACTTGCTGGAGATGAACTTAACGAGGGCCTTGTTGGCCTGGCTGTCTGCGTAGGTGTAGAGCTGAGTGGGCAGCACGAGGCGCATCCCACTTTGGATGTCTGTATAGGTCAGGGTGGAGCCCCTCTTGTTGCGGACCAGGCTGGCGGCCTCATCAGCGATGCGCTCAAACAGATCTCTCACGAAGCAGTCCAGGACGGCCTTGGCCTCCTTGGACAGGCTGAGGCCTGCGTGAATTTCCTTCAGAAGCTTCGGGAAATAGATGGCGAAGGTCGGCTGCTGGCTGGTGCCCAGGCGGCGGCGGCGGCGGCGGTGGCGGGGCCTGGGTTTCCTCTGTTTCCTGTCGGGTGAGGACGCCTTCTCAGGGTCCTGGCAGACCAGGGGTCCCTCAGCAGGCGAGGGAGAGCCCGAGCCCGGCTCAGCCATGGCGGAGGCAGTGGCTAGTGGCTGGGAAGCACAGAAATGCCGAGAGGCCCCAAGCCGGCGCTCTTGATATGGGCAGCTTGGCCTGACGTCACAAACTGCAAGTCTGTGACGTGGAGCTGCGTGGGCTTGGTCAGCTCTCCCGCGTGGACTCACACCAGCCACTCAGAGGAAGGCTTGCAAGTGGTCACCTTGGATCCAAGTGAGAAAGCCTCCCATAGGGGCTGGCACTCTCACGTGCTAGCTTCAACCCCCGGCCGTGACCCCAGCATTCCTTAGGGCAACGTTTCCACAAGCTGGGGTCAGGACAGGGCTAGTGCGCATGTGCTCTCCCTCTGTCTGTCATACTTCAGTAAAACAACATAGGTGGATATCACCGCCCAAAGAATTTGACTTGCTGGGAATCACACAAGGGCTCTTGAGCATACATTTGGCAGAGACGACCACTGTGTTGGGTGAGGGCTGGGTGATATCATTTGGCCCCAACCAATTCCTCACCATGGGCAGCTTCCAAGAGCTGACCCGGATGTGCCTTTAGCTTCCTGTCTCTGGATTAGTTCATCTAAGTCCCACTGCAAACCTGCGAATGCACTGGCCTGTTCCTCAAAGGCCAAACACACAAGCCCTTCCCTGTTAAGTACACCATGAGTGCCCACCCACTCCAACATGAACACCCACCCTCTGCGTGCAGGCGGGGTTTCTTGTCCAGGCCCGCCATTACACAGCTTCCCTGCTTACTTTGATGAACAGTATGAACCAGGCAAGTGTGCTGGCACACTGGTAGAGTTCACACAAACTTGGCATTACCCAAGGCCAGAATGCCCGGAGCCTTGGGCTACTTTTCCCCCAGCAGTGTTGCACTTGTCTGGGTACAACGCAATCTAGGCAGTCGCCGATTTCTGAGGGAGAAGTTGAGCATTCAGAGTGAGATGTTGGAGAAGCCATTTCCAAGTGCTCCTACACTGGTGTGAGCTTAATGGTTCTGATCAAGCTGCTCACCCATTAGGAGCCTTTCCATCTAAGGCTAGGAGCTGCTCAGCAGCGCCCCCTGTGATTGACTGTTCTGTCTCTGGGCAGAATACCTGTCCAGTCACATGTGAACTGAACAACTGGGGGGATGGGGTGGGGGAGGCGGGATGCTGGCAGGGATGCAGGTGGTGATGCAGGAGACACCAGGCCTGCTGTTTGGTCTGAGGCAGATGTGGCTGGCCTTTCCAGAGTCCCTCCCATATAAAACATAACATGCTGCTGAATGGCAAGATCAGTCCTTTCCCAGGGACCCACCTGGGTGACCTACATGTCACTCCTGATGCCATCTCAGGTCCACTAGCACAAAAGGCCCCAGAAATTTGGAGCAGAAGTTGAAAAGGAGTTTTGCGGGATACCACAGAGTTCACGCCAGACATGTCTAAGTTTTATTCAGGAGTCTTTATTAACCAAGCTTGCTGATTAGAGAGTATACTAGAAATAGCAACGCAAGAGTCCATGTTGCAATGCAACCACTCATAATCCAACCAAACATCATCCAAAGTGGAACAAATGGTCATTATCCTTAAGTCCATCCAGTAAGCTGAAGAGCTATGTCCCAGCTTCCCCAACGATATAAGTTATCCGAAGAGACATGCAATGAGTTACCTGGACACACTGGCAAAGCTGCAGACATTCACCTGGCTTCTCTGCCCACATTCCACTCCTGCTAGGCCTCACCTCTCCTGGAACTCCTGAGACTACACAAACCAGAAACAACAATACTATATCCATTATCCAATCTAAGCAGTGCAACAAGGACCATGCTCGGGATATTAGCTGTCCTGGGCCAGCCAAGAGTCGAGGTGCAAGAGTGAGGGCACGACCTGTCAAGAAAGAAAGAGAGAGTCCTCGACTCATGGGCCTTTTAAAGGGGCATGTGAGGGGAGTGGTTACACAACAATACAATACAGTCTCTTCTCATTTGATAGGCAGGTCATAGGCGGGCAGAAGTGAATAACTAAGTGTTCTGGGCTAAGGAGTAGATTAGTGCTTGTTGGGATGGGTAGGAACTGGAACTGGGTGCCTAGATTAATTGGACTTATCTGCATTCAATATCCTGGCTAAATTAGGACATGGTGGGCGTGGTGGGAGTGGTTGAGGATGGAATTCCATTGCTGTTAGGACCCACCTTCAGGACAGAGGGTAGGGGACACAGCAACATTTCATTTGCCCAATGTCCATGGGTGCTGGCTATCACTGGCTGCGCCCAACAACAAAGAGATTTTAGTCCATCTGTCTACCTCTGTCTCTCTTTAGGATTTGGAAAAGAAATTAGTTGAAAGAGCCAACATTGACAGAGCAGGAGAGAAGCATACAGAGATTCCTTGTTTGGGCCACAGCTGCATCCTGGCTCCCCGTGTGCTGGGAAGGTGTTCAAGGACATTGGCAATTTCCTGGTATCTTTTCAGGCACATTAGAAGGGAACAAGATTAGAACAAGAGCAGCAGGGAATATCCTGTGTCTCCAGTGTGGAATCCTAGAGCTTCAATTGCCAGGGAACTATTTGGCGACAATATTGAACCATCTCTGCTCTTTGAAATTACTTCTCTGAGAGCCTGGCATGAAGGCTCATTGCTCAAGCCTTGCGTTGCCAGTTCAAGGATCACATAGAGGTGCGGGTTGATGTCTTGGCTGCTCCACTTCTCTTCCAGCTCCCTGCTTGTGGCCTGAGAAATCAGTAGAGCATGGCCCAAGACCTTGAGACTCTGCATCTATATGGGAGACCAGGAATTAGGTCCTGACTTTGGCTTGGCACAGATGCATCTGCTCTGGCCCTTGGGGTGAGAACCAGCAGGTGGAAGATATTTTTCTCCCTCGTTCTCTCTGTCAGTAAGTCTTTCAAAAACAGTCTTTTCTTTATAAATGTTTGGAAAATCCACTTTTTCTTTTTTTTTTCTTTCTTTCTTTTTTTTTTTTTTTTTTGAGAACAGCATTTGTTTCTATAGGCAGTAGGCACTATGACATGCTTCATTTACTACTCTTTCTTTCCCTGGTTTTCTCCCTTTATCTGCTCTTAGATAAATCACATTTATTTTGAAATGATAAAATTGGCCATCACAATTGCTCAGCTGGATAATCCTCCACTGGAAAGCACAAGTATCCCATATTGGCACAGGATCCTGTCCGGCTATGCCAATTCCAATCTATATCCCTGCTTATGGCTTGAGAAAGCAGTGGAGGCTCCCTCAAAATCATGGGCACGTCCAACCATATTACAGACTCAGAGGAAGCTCCTGGCTAATGGCTTTGAATTTACTCAGCTATGGGCATTGCAAACATTCTAGAAATGAGCCAGCTGATGGACGACCTCTCTCTTGATGTTTCCTTCTGTCTGCAAATCTTCCCCAACTTCCAACAATATTCTGCACAAAAGAAGTAAGGCTGGGAGGTGCACATTACTTGCAGCAGACAGGACATTTCTTGGCATGCACACATTCCATGTTGCAAGGCCTATATTCCAGACCAGGTTCTGATACCAACACCTGATTCCTGACAGTATGCACTACGGGTGGCCAAGGGTGCTCTTTAACATCCTAGGGAATCTGCCACAGATCTGGGTGCGCAGAAGTAATTCGCCCAGGTGTTTCTTCAGGCTTTAGAGGACTAGTTGTTCTCAAAATTTGGAAGAAAAAGCACAGAGAAGAGATTTCTAACTCCTTTTGATTTGACATTCTGTTTCTAAAGAACTAATTTTCTTAACTACAATATCCATCCGAAGAGAAGAGCAGAGAGAGTGAGGGAGGGAATAAGCTTGGGATGTTGAGATACAAAAAGCTCACAAAAGCCAGCAGAAACAGAGAGAGAGAGAGGAAAGAGAGAGAGAGAGAGAGAGAGAGAGAGAGCGAGGCAGAGAGAGAGAGAAGAGAGAACGAGAGAGAGACAAAGAGAGAGAGGGAGAGAGAGAAAGAGAGAGTCAGAGAGAGAGAGAAGAGAGAAAATGAGAGAAAGAGAGAGGCAGAGAGAGAGAGAGAGAGAGAGAGAGAGAGAGAGAGAGAGAGAGAGAGAGAGAGAAGAGCGAAAGCTACTAGCTCCAGGTAAATGGAAACAAATGTTGGTTCACCCCATTTCGAAACCTGGCTCCAGAATCTCCAACTGCCATAAGAGTGGGAGGTTCCCAAAAATCTGGCTATTCTTCTGGCATCCCAGGCACATTAGAAGAGAGTTGGATCAGAACAGGTGTAGCAGGGAATGGAAGTCTGGCTCCAATATGCATTGCCAGAGTTGGAAGCTGCAGATTGATATTCTGATATTCTGGGATCAAAAGTTGGCTTGCTCACTGCTTTTCAAATTCTGTGACTAATTAACTCGTGTCCTGAATTTCTCATGACAGAAAGTGAGTATTGTGAGCTTGTAGAAGTGAACTTGCTGATGGGAGGGGCTCATCCTCTCCCTCCAACTCGCTGATGCATGTATGAAATGCATTTTGCAAGACAATACTGTGGGATATAAAGTGGTTGCAGCAGCATGTGTATTACTTAGGACAGCTACACCCACATAGGAGAACCTGGGTTGCAGTCCGGTCTCCCTTCCCAGTTTCCACTTCCTGGGCAGTAAACACTATGAGAAGCACTAGCTGACAGTGAAAACACTAGGGCCTCTGCCACAGCCCTGGGAGACCGGACCTGGATGAGCTCCTGGACCTGGCCACAGGGACATCCAACAAGAGATATTTGGGGACTTTTGGGGAAAGGAAGAGCAGATGAGCTGTTTCTTTCTCCCGGTGTCTGTGTCTGCTTCTGTTCAAAGATTTGTTTCCTGTAGGGGATATCTGTGGTAGCAGAGAAAGTGGGAGACTAAGGGAGTAGAGCTTTCGTCTTCTGGATCACTCCCCAACAATGAGTGTGGCTGGGACAAGCTGAAGCATGGAAACAAGCACATCATGCTGGTCTTGGCCTTGGGCAGCATGACCTCCAGGGCTTGGCCAATAGCCTTCTGCTGAATTCTATGGCATGCTCATTAGCAGAGCTGCATGGGAAAGAGGGAAGCTGCAACTGCAACAGGTGTCGCTGTGGCAAGGCATAGGATCTGGGACTAAGCCAGGACAAAGCCAGAAGTCTAGAGGTCCATTCTGTTCTGCTTTGCTCTGCTTGGGCTCTCATCTTTTGCTGCCTGTTCCAATGCATGTACAGAAAAACGCTTGGGAATTCGTGGAAAAGCTGAGATTCCAACCTGTGTTCCTAGAGGCACCAGCATGCGTGTTGGGCATGTCTTCGACATGCTTTTCCACAGCCTGGCCCCCAATCTAGGCTTTACAGATGTAAAGCTGGTCTGGTATTGCGATATAGCAGGGAAAACTATCACCTGCGAGTTCATACTGGCAATGAATACAGGCACCCTTTGAAATGCCACTTGCTCTGATTCTGAGCCAACTCCCTGCTAATGTCCTGGGAAGGCATCAGGGGATGGCTAAGCACTTGGGCTGCTGCACCCATATGGAAGACCAAGACAAAGCACCTGGCTTCAGTTTGCTTCAGGTCTGATCACTGCTGCCACTTGGCCAGTGAATCGGTGGACCTCACTCTGTCCCTCTCTCGACCTTTCTCTCCCCATTTCTGCACCTTCTACTTGCCTTTCCTGCCTGTTGCTACATCTCTCTCTCTGTCTCTCTCCATCATACACACACACACACACACACACACACACACACACACACACACACACAGGGATTGCAAGTCATGAAATGTGTGTTTCATAAAACCAAAAGATGGCTATTTATAAGGAGTAGACTCATCAATCCACAGAACTTGCAGAAGAAATTACAGACTACAAGGTCCTGGAGCCTAAACGGATTCTCAAACCTGTTATTGAGGAATGCTGTATCATTCCTGAATCTTCATTGACATAATCAAGTGAATTCAGGGAAAAGATGTGTTGGGGAAATTGAATTAATTAGACATGTGTGATCTATGCCAAGTTCTTAATGTTTTGCTGATGATTTCTTTTAATTACAGAGAGGAAGAGAGACAGAAAGCAATATCTTGTGTCCATTGGTTCACTCTCCAAGTGGTCACAATGGCCGGAGACACGGGAATCTGAAGCCAGCAGCCAGGAGCGTCCTCCGGTTCTTCTGTGTGGGTACAGGGTCCCAAGGCTTTGGGCCATCCTCGACTGCTCCCAGGCCACAGGCAGGGAGGTGCATGGAGAACAGGACCACTAGGGATACAACCGGCACGCATATTGGATCCAGGCGCGTGCAAAGCCAGGATGTTAGCCACTAGGCTACAGAGCCATACCCCAGGAAACCTAATTGTAGTACGCAATAAACTTAATTTATATGCAATAAAGCTGTCCATGATTTCACCTGTGTACCACTGACTAAGCAGAGTATGAAACGCATGGAAGCAATGACTGGCTTTGGGACAAGGAGCTGTCTTAGAAGAACATACTTGACAGAAATGAGCATTGAATAAGGCGTTTAATAAGTGCACAATGCATACAGGTTCTCCCCATTCTCCTTGGAGGAGATGGTACCCATCATAGAGAATCTAGTAGAATTGATGAGGTAAGTCCGTGAAGACTGTCCACCAAGTGTGCCAGGCACGGTCTGTCCCAAGCCCTGGGAGAGTCCCCCTGTGCAGCGCTGCAGGTCTTTCCCGCTGAGAGGGTGGCCATCGGGTGGGCAGGGACAGGCGGCCCGAGGCGGCTCACTTGCTGGAGATGAACTTAACGAGGGCCTTGTTGGCCTGGCTGTCTGCGTAGGTGTAGAGCTGAGTGGGCAGCACGAGGCGCATCCCACTTTGGATGTCTGTATAGGTCAGGGTGGAGCCCCTCTTGTTGCGGACCAGGCTGGCGGCCTCATCAGCGATGCGCTCAAACAGATCTCTCACGAAGCAGTCCAGGACGGCCTTGGCCTCCTTGGACAGGCTGAGGCCTGCGTGAATTTCCTTCAGAAGCTTCGGGAAATAGATGGCGAAGGTCGGCTGCTGGCTGGTGCCCAGGCGGCGGCGGCGGCGGCGGTGGCGGGGCCTGGGTTTCCTCTGTTTCCTGTCGGGTGAGGACGCCTTCTCAGGGTCCTGGCAGACCAGGGGTCCCTCAGCAGGCGAGGGAGAGCCCGAGCCCGGCTCAGCCATGGCGGAGGCAGTGGCTAGTGGCTGGGAAGCACAGAAATGCCGAGAGGCCCCAAGCCGGCGCTCTTGATATGGGCAGCTTGGCCTGACGTCACAAACTGCAAGTCTGTGACGTGGAGCTGCGTGGGCTTGGTCAGCTCTCCCGCGTGGACTCACACCAGCCACTCAGAGGAAGGCTTGCAAGTGGTCACCTTGGATCCAAGTGAGAAAGCCTCCCATAGGGGCTGGCACTCTCACGTGCTAGCTTCAACCCCCGGCCGTGACCCCAGCATTCCTTAGGGCAACGTTTCCACAAGCTGGGGTCAGGACAGGGCTAGTGCGCATGTGCTCTCCCTCTGTCTGTCATACTTCAGTAAAACAACATAGGTGGATATCACCGCCCAAAGAATTTGACTTGCTGGGAATCACACAAGGGCTCTTGAGCATACATTTGGCAGAGACGACCACTGTGTTGGGTGAGGGCTGGGTGATATCATTTGGCCCCAACCAATTCCTCACCATGGGCAGCTTCCAAGAGCTGACCCGGATGTGCCTTTAGCTTCCTGTCTCTGGATTAGTTCATCTAAGTCCCACTGCAAACCTGCGAATGCACTGGCCTGTTCCTCAAAGGCCAAACACACAAGCCCTTCCCTGTTAAGTACACCATGAGTGCCCACCCACTCCAACATGAACACCCACCCTCTGCGTGCAGGCGGGGTTTCTTGTCCAGGCCCGCCATTACACAGCTTCCCTGCTTACTTTGATGAACAGTATGAACCAGGCAAGTGTGCTGGCACACTGGTAGAGTTCACACAAACTTGGCATTACCCAAGGCCAGAATGCCCGGAGCCTTGGGCTACTTTTCCCCCAGCAGTGTTGCACTTGTCTGGGTACAACGCAATCTAGGCAGTCGCCGATTTCTGAGGGAGAAGTTGAGCATTCAGAGTGAGATGTTGGAGAAGCCATTTCCAAGTGCTCCTACACTGGTGTGAGCTTAATGGTTCTGATCAAGCTGCTCACCCATTAGGAGCCTTTCCATCTAAGGCTAGGAGCTGCTCAGCAGCGCCCCCTGTGATTGACTGTTCTGTCTCTGGGCAGAATACCTGTCCAGTCACATGTGAACTGAACAACTGGGGGGATGGGGTGGGGGAGGCGGGATGCTGGCAGGGATGCAGGTGGTGATGCAGGAGACACCAGGCCTGCTGTTTGGTCTGAGGCAGATGTGGCTGGCCTTTCCAGAGTCCCTCCCATATAAAACATAACATGCTGCTGAATGGCAAGATCAGTCCTTTCCCAGGGACCCACCTGGGTGACCTACATGTCACTCCTGATGCCATCTCAGGTCCACTAGCACAAAAGGCCCCAGAAATTTGGAGCAGAAGTTGAAAAGGAGTTTTGCGGGATACCACAGAGTTCACGCCAGACATGTCTAAGTTTTATTCAGGAGTCTTTATTAACCAAGCTTGCTGATTAGAGAGTATACTAGAAATAGCAACGCACGAGTCCATGTTGCAATGCAACCACTCATAATCCAACCAAACATCATCCAAAGTGGAACAAATGGTCATTATCCTTAAGTCCATCCAGTAAGCTGAAGAGCTATGTCCCAGCTTCCCCAACGATATAAGTTATCCGAAGAGACATGCAATGAGTTACCTGGACACACTGGCAAAGCTGCAGACATTCACCTGGCTTCTCTGCCCACATTCCACTCCTGCTAGGCCTCACCTCTCCTGGAACTCCTGAGACTACACAAACCAGAAACAACAATACTATATCCATTATCCAATCTAAGCAGTGCAACAAGGACCATGCTCGGGATATTAGCTGTCCTGGGCCAGCCAAGAGTCGAGGTGCAAGAGTGAGGGCACGACCTGTCAAGAAAGAAAGAGAGAGTCCTCGACTCATGGGCCTTTTAAAGGGGCATGTGAGGGGAGTGGTTACACAACAATACAATACAGTCTCTTCTCATTTGATAGGCAGGTCATAGGCGGGCAGAAGTGAATAACTAAGTGTTCTGGGCTAAGGAGTAGATTAGTGCTTGTTGGGATGGGTAGGAACTGGAACTGGGTGCCTAGATTAATTGGACTTATCTGCATTCAATATCCTGGCTAAATTAGGACATGGTGGGCGTGGTGGGAGTGGTTGAGGATGGAATTCCATTGCTGTTAGGACCCACCTTCAGGACAGAGGGTAGGGGACACAGCAACATTTCATTTGCCCAATGTCCATGGGTGCTGGCTATCACTGGCTGCGCCCAACAACAAAGAGATTTTAGTCCATCTGTCTACCTCTGTCTCTCTTTAGGATTTGGAAAAGAAATTAGTTGAAAGAGCCAACATTGACAGAGCAGGAGAGAAGCATACAGAGATTCCTTGTTTGGGCCACAGCTGCATCCTGGCTCCCCGTGTGCTGGGAAGGTGTTCAAGGACATTGGCAATTTCCTGGTATCTTTTCAGGCACATTAGAAGGGAACAAGATTAGAACAAGAGCAGCAGGGAATATCCTGTGTCTCCAGTGTGGAATCCTAGAGCTTCAATTGCCAGGGAACTATTTGGCGACAATATTGAACCATCTCTGCTCTTTGAAATTACTTCTCTGAGAGCCTGGCATGAAGGCTCATTGCTCAAGCCTTGCGTTGCCAGTTCAAGGATCACATAGAGGTGCGGGTTGATGTCTTGGCTGCTCCACTTCTCTTCCAGCTCCCTGCTTGTGGCCTGAGAAATCAGTAGAGCATGGCCCAAGACCTTGAGACTCTGCATCTATATGGGAGACCAGGAATTAGGTCCTGACTTTGGCTTGGCACAGATGCATCTGCTCTGGCCCTTGGGGTGAGAACCAGCAGGTGGAAGATATTTTTCTCCCTCGTTCTCTCTGTCAGTAAGTCTTTCAAAAACAGTCTTTTCTTTATAAATGTTTGGAAAATCCACTTTTTCTTTTTTTTTTTCTTTCTTTTTTTCTTTTTTTTTTTTTTTTTGAGAACAGCATTTGTTTCTATAGGCAGTAGGGGTGGAACCCACCACTATGACATGCTTCATTTACTACTCTTTCTTTCCCTGGTTTTCTCCCTTTATCTGCTCTTAGATAAATCACATTTATTTTGAAATGATAAAATTGGCCATCACAATTGCTCAGCTGGATAATCCTCCACTGGAAAGCACAAGTATCCCATATTGGCACAGGATCCTGTCCGGCTATGCCAATTCCAATCTATATCCCTGCTTATGGCTTGAGAAAGCAGTGGAGGCTCCCTCAAAATCATGGGCACGTCCAACCATATTACAGACTCAGAGGAAGCTCCTGGCTAATGGCTTTGAATTTACTCAGCTATGGGCATTGCAAACATTCTAGAAATGAGCCAGCTGATGGACGACCTCTCTCTTGATGTTTCCTTCTGTCTGCAAATCTTCCCCAACTTCCAACAATATTCTGCACAAAAGAAGTAAGGCTGGGAGGTGCACATTACTTGCAGCAGACAGGACATTTCTTGGCATGCACACATTCCATGTTGCAAGGCCTATATTCCAGACCAGGTTCTGATACCAACACCTGATTCCTGACAGTATGCACTACGGGTGGCCAAGGGTGCTCTTTAACATCCTAGGGAATCTGCCACAGATCTGGGTGCGCAGAAGTAATTCGCCCAGGTGTTTCTTCAGGCTTTAGAGGACTAGTTGTTCTCAAAATTTGGAAGAAAAAGCACAGAGAAGAGATTTCTAACTCCTTTTGATTTGACATTCTGTTTCTAAAGAACTAATTTTCTTAACTACAATATCCATCCGAAGAGAAGAGCAGAGAGAGTGAGGGAGGGAATAAGCTTGGGATGTTGAGATACAAAAAGCTCACAAAAGCCATCAGAAACAGAGAGAGAGAAAGGAAATAGAGAGAGAGAGAGCGAGGCAGAGAGAGAGAGAAGAGAGAACGAGAGAGAGACAAAGAGAGAGAGGGAGAGAGAGAAAGAGAGAGTCAGAGAGAGAGAGAAGAGAGAAAATGAGAGAAAGAGAGAGGCAGAGAGAGAGAGAGAGAGAGAGAGAGAGAGAGAGAAGAGCGAAAGCTACTAGCTCCAGGTAAATGGAAACAAATGTTGGTTCACCCCATTTCGAAACCTGGCTCCAGAATCTCCAACTGCCATAAGAGTGGGAGGTTCCCAAAAATCTGGCTATTCTTCTGGCATCCCAGGCACATTAGAAGAGAGTTGGATCAGAACAGGTGTAGCAGGGAATGGAAGTCTGGCTCCAATATGCATTGCCAGAGTTGGAAGCTGCAGATTGATATTCTGATATTCTGGGATCAAAAGTTGGCTTGCTCACTGCTTTTCAAATTCTGTGACTAATTAACTCGTGTCCTGAATTTCTCATGACAGAAAGTGAGTATTGTGAGCTTGTAGAAGTGAACTTGCTGATGGGAGGGGCTCATCCTCTCCCTCCAACTCGCTGATGCATGTATGAAATGCATTTTGCAAGACAATACTGTGGGATATAAAGTGGTTGCAGCAGCATGTGTATTACTTAGGACAGCTACACCCACATAGGAGAACCTGGGTTGCAGTCCGGTCTCCCTTCCCAGTTTCCACTTCCTGGGCAGTAAACACTATGAGAAGCACTAGCTGACAGTGAAAACACTAGGGCCTCTGCCACAGCCCTGGGAGACCGGACCTGGATGAGCTCCTGGACCTGGCCACAGGGACATCCAACAAGAGATATTTGGGGACTTTTGGGGAAAGGAAGAGCAGATGAGCTGTTTCTTTCTCCCGGTGTCTGTGTCTGCTTCTGTTCAAAGATTTGTTTCCTGTAGGGGATATCTGTGGTAGCAGAGAAAGTGGGAGACTAAGGGAGTAGAGCTTTCGTCTTCTGGATCACTCCCCAACAATGAGTGTGGCTGGGACAAGCTGAAGCATGGAAACAAGCACATCATGCTGGTCTTGGCCTTGGGCAGCATGACCTCCAGGGCTTGGCCAATAGCCTTCTGCTGAATTCTATGGCATGCTCATTAGCAGAGCTGCATGGGAAAGAGGGAAGCTGCAACTGCAACAGGTGTCGCTGTGGCAAGGCATAGGATCTGGGACTAAGCCAGGACAAAGCCAGAAGTCTAGAGGTCCATTCTGTTCTGCTTTGCTCTGCTTGGGCTCTCATCTTTTGCTGCCTGTTCCAATGCATGTACAGAAAAACGCTTGGGAATTCGTGGAAAAGCTGAGATTCCAACCTGTGTTCCTAGAGGCACCAGCATGCGTGTTGGGCATGTCTTCGACATGCTTTTCCACAGCCTGGCCCCCAATCTAGGCTTTACAGATGTAAAGCTGGTCTGGTATTGCGATATAGCAGGGAAAACTATCACCTGCGAGTTCATACTGGCAATGAATACAGGCACCCTTTGAAATGCCACTTGCTCTGATTCTGAGCCAACTCCCTGCTAATGTCCTGGGAAGGCATCAGGGGATGGCTAAGCACTTGGGCTGCTGCACCCATATGGAAGACCAAGACAAAGCACCTGGCTTCAGTTTGCTTCAGGTCTGATCACTGCTGCCACTTGGCCAGTGAATCGGTGGACCTCACTCTGTCCCTCTCTCGACCTTTCTCTCCCCATTTCTGCACCTTCTACTTGCCTTTCCTGCCTGTTGCTACATCTCTCTCTCTCTGTCTCTCTCCATCCTAAACACACACACACACACACACACACACACACACACACACACACAGGGATTGCAAGTCATGAAATGTGTGTTTCATAAAACCAAAAGATGGCTATTTATAAGGAGTAGACTCATCAATCCACAGAACTTGCAGAAGAAATTACAGACTACAAGGTCCTGGAGCCTAAACGGATTCTCAAACCTGTTATTGAGGAATGCTGTATCATTCCTGAATCTTCATTGACATAATCAAGTGAATTCAGGGAAAAGATGTGTTGGGGAAATTGAATTAATTAGACATGTGTGATCTATGCCAAGTTCTTAATGTTTTGCTGATGATTTCTTTTAATTACAGAGAGGAAGAGAGACAGAAAGCAATATCTTGTGTCCATTGGTTCACTCTCCAAGTGGTCACAATGGCCGGAGACACGGGAATCTGAAGCCAGCAGCCAGGAGCGTCCTCCGGTTCTTCTGTGTGGGTACAGGGTCCCAAGGCTTTGGGCCATCCTCGACTGCTCCCAGGCCACAGGCAGGGAGGTGCATGGAGAACAGGACCACTAGGGATACAACCGGCACGCATATTGGATCCAGGCGCGTGCAAAGCCAGGATGTTAGCCACTAGGCTACAGAGCCATACCCCAGGAAACCTAATTGTAGTACGCAATAAACTTAATTTATATGCAATAAAGCTGTCCATGATTTCACCTGTGTACCACTGACTAAGCAGAGTATGAAACGCATGGAAGCAATGACTGGCTTTGGGACAAGGAGCTGTCTTAGAAGAACATACTTGACAGAAATGAGCATTGAATAAGGCGTTTAATAAGTGCACAATGCATACAGGTTCTCCCCATTCTCCTTGGAGGAGATGGTACCCATCATAGAGAATCTAGTAGAATTGATGAGGTAAGTCCGTGAAGACTGTCCACCAAGTGTGCCAGGCACGGTCTGTCCCAAGCCCTGGGAGAGTCCCCCTGTGCAGCGCTGCAGGTCTTTCCCGCTGAGAGGGTGGCCATCGGGTGGGCAGGGACAGGCGGCCCGAGGCGGCTCACTTGCTGGAGATGAACTTAACGAGGGCCTTGTTGGCCTGGCTGTCTGCGTAGGTGTAGAGCTGAGTGGGCAGCACGAGGCGCATCCCACTTTGGATGTCTGTATAGGTCAGGGTGGAGCCCCTCTTGTTGCGGACCAGGCTGGCGGCCTCATCAGCGATGCGCTCAAACAGATCTCTCACGAAGCAGTCCAGGACGGCCTTGGCCTCCTTGGACAGGCTGAGGCCTGCGTGAATTTCCTTCAGAAGCTTCGGGAAATAGATGGCGAAGGTCGGCTGCTGGCTGGTGCCCAGGCGGCGGCGGCGGCGGCGGTGGCGGGGCCTGGGTTTCCTCTGTTTCCTGTCGGGTGAGGACGCCTTCTCAGGGTCCTGGCAGACCAGGGGTCCCTCAGCAGGCGAGGGAGAGCCCGAGCCCGGCTCAGCCATGGCGGAGGCAGTGGCTAGTGGCTGGGAAGCACAGAAATGCCGAGAGGCCCCAAGCCGGCGCTCTTGATATGGGCAGCTTGGCCTGACGTCACAAACTGCAAGTCTGTGACGTGGAGCTGCGTGGGCTTGGTCAGCTCTCCCGCGTGGACTCACACCAGCCACTCAGAGGAAGGCTTGCAAGTGGTCACCTTGGATCCAAGTGAGAAAGCCTCCCATAGGGGCTGGCACTCTCACGTGCTAGCTTCAACCCCCGGCCGTGACCCCAGCATTCCTTAGGGCAACGTTTCCACAAGCTGGGGTCAGGACAGGGCTAGTGCGCATGTGCTCTCCCTCTGTCTGTCATACTTCAGTAAAACAACATAGGTGGATATCACCGCCCAAAGAATTTGACTTGCTGGGAATCACACAAGGGCTCTTGAGCATACATTTGGCAGAGACGACCACTGTGTTGGGTGAGGGCTGGGTGATATCATTTGGCCCCAACCAATTCCTCACCATGGGCAGCTTCCAAGAGCTGACCCGGATGTGCCTTTAGCTTCCTGTCTCTGGATTAGTTCATCTAAGTCCCACTGCAAACCTGCGAATGCACTGGCCTGTTCCTCAAAGGCCAAACACACAAGCCCTTCCCTGTTAAGTACACCATGAGTGCCCACCCACTCCAACATGAACACCCACCCTCTGCGTGCAGGCGGGGTTTCTTGTCCAGGCCCGCCATTACACAGCTTCCCTGCTTACTTTGATGAACAGTATGAACCAGGCAAGTGTGCTGGCACACTGGTAGAGTTCACACAAACTTGGCATTACCCAAGGCCAGAATGCCCGGAGCCTTGGGCTACTTTTCCCCCAGCAGTGTTGCACTTGTCTGGGTACAACGCAATCTAGGCAGTCGCCGATTTCTGAGGGAGAAGTTGAGCATTCAGAGTGAGATGTTGGAGAAGCCATTTCCAAGTGCTCCTACACTGGTGTGAGCTTAATGGTTCTGATCAAGCTGCTCACCCATTAGGAGCCTTTCCATCTAAGGCTAGGAGCTGCTCAGCAGCGCCCCCTGTGATTGACTGTTCTGTCTCTGGGCAGAATACCTGTCCAGTCACATGTGAACTGAACAACTGGGGGGATGGGGTGGGGGAGGCGGGATGCTGGCAGGGATGCAGGTGGTGATGCAGGAGACACCAGGCCTGCTGTTTGGTCTGAGGCAGATGTGGCTGGCCTTTCCAGAGTCCCTCCCATATAAAACATAACATGCTGCTGAATGGCAAGATCAGTCCTTTCCCAGGGACCCACCTGGGTGACCTACATGTCACTCCTGATGCCATCTCAGGTCCACTAGCACAAAAGGCCCCAGAAATTTGGAGCAGAAGTTGAAAAGGAGTTTTGCGGGATACCACAGAGTTCACGCCAGACATGTCTAAGTTTTATTCAGGAGTCTTTATTAACCAAGCTTGCTGATTAGAGAGTATACTAGAAATAGCAACGCACGAGTCCATGTTGCAATGCAACCACTCATAATCCAACCAAACATCATCCAAAGTGGAACAAATGGTCATTATCCTTAAGTCCATCCAGTAAGCTGAAGAGCTATGTCCCAGCTTCCCCAACGATATAAGTTATCCGAAGAGACATGCAATGAGTTACCTGGACACACTGGCAAAGCTGCAGACATTCACCTGGCTTCTCTGCCCACATTCCACTCCTGCTAGGCCTCACCTCTCCTGGAACTCCTGAGACTACACAAACCAGAAACAACAATACTATATCCATTATCCAATCTAAGTAGGAAACAAGGACCATGCTCGGGATATTAGCTGTCCTGGGCCAGCCAAGAGTCGAGGTGCAAGAGTGAGGGCACGACCTGTCAAGAAAGAAAGAGAGAGTCCTCAACTCATGGGCCTTTTAAAGGGGCATGTGAGGGGAGTGGTTACACAACAATACAATACAGTCTCTTCTCATTTGATAGGCAGGTCATAGGCGGGCAGAAGTGAATAACTAAGTGTTCTGGGCTAAGGAGTAGATTAGTGCTTGTTGGGATGGGTAGGAACTGGAACTGGGTGCCTAGATTAATTGGACTTATCTGCATTCAATATCCTGGCTAAATTAGGACATGGTGGGCGTGGTGGGAGTGGTTGAGGATGGAATTCCATTGCTGTTAGGACCCACCTTCAGGACAGAGGGTAGGGGACACAGCAACATTTCATTTGCCCAATGTCCATGGGTGCTGGCTATCACTGGCTGCGCCCAACAACAAAGAGATTTTAGTCCATCTGTCTACCTCTGTCTCTCTTTAGGATTTGGAAAAGAAATTAGTTGAAAGAGCCAACATTGACAGAGCAGGAGAGAAGCATACAGAGATTCCTTGTTTGGGCCACAGCTGCATCCTGGCTCCCCGTGTGCTGGGAAGGTGTTCAAGGACATTGGCAATTTCCTGGTATCTTTTCAGGCACATTAGAAGGGAACAAGATTAGAACAAGAGCAGCAGGGAATATCCTGTGTCTCCAGTGTGGAATCCTAGAGCTTCAATTGCCAGGGAACTATTTGGCGACAATATTGAACCATCTCTGCTCTTTGAAATTACTTCTCTGAGAGCCTGGCATGAAGGCTCATTGCTCAAGCCTTGCGTTGCCAGTTCAAGGATCACATAGAGGTGCGGGTTGATGTCTTGGCTGCTCCACTTCTCTTCCAGCTCCCTGCTTGTGGCCTGAGAAATCAGTAGAGCATGGCCCAAGACCTTGAGACTCTGCATCTATATGGGAGACCAGGAATTAGGTCCTGACTTTGGCTTGGCACAGATGCATCTGCTCTGGCCCTTGGGGTGAGAACCAGCAGGTGGAAGATATTTTTCTCCCTCGTTCTCTCTGTCAGTAAGTCTTTCAAAAACAGTCTTTTCTTTATAAATGTTTGGAAAATCCACTTTTTCTTTTTTTTTCTTTCTTTCTTTTTTTTCTTTCTTTTTTTTTTTTTTTAGAACAGCATTTGTTTCTATAGGCAGTAGGGGTGGAACCCACCACTATGACATGCTTCATTTACTACTCTTTCTTTCCCTGGTTTTCTCCCTTTATCTGCTCTTAGATAAATCACATTTATTTTGAAATGATAAAATTGGCCATCACAATTGCTCAGCTGGATAATCCTCCACTGGAAAGCACAAGTATCCCATATTGGCACAGGATCCTGTCCGGCTATGCCAATTCCAATCTATATCCCTGCTTATGGCTTGAGAAAGCAGTGGAGGCTCCCTCAAAATCATGGGCACGTCCAACCATATTACAGACTCAGAGGAAGCTCCTGGCTAATGGCTTTGAATTTACTCAGCTATGGGCATTGCAAACATTCTAGAAATGAGCCAGCTGATGGACGACCTCTCTCTTGATGTTTCCTTCTGTCTGCAAATCTTCCCCAACTTCCAACAATATTCTGCACAAAAGAAGTAAGGCTGGGAGGTGCACATTACTTGCAGCAGACAGGACATTTCTTGGCATGCACACATTCCATGTTGCAAGGCCTATATTCCAGACCAGGTTCTGATACCAACACCTGATTCCTGACAGTATGCACTACGGGTGGCCAAGGGTGCTCTTTAACATCCTAGGGAATCTGCCACAGATCTGGGTGCGCAGAAGTAATTCGCCCAGGTGTTTCTTCAGGCTTTAGAGGACTAGTTGTTCTCAAAATTTGGAAGAAAAAGCACAGAGAAGAGATTTCTAACTCCTTTTGATTTGACATTCTGTTTCTAAAGAACTAATTTTCTTAACTACAATATCCATCCGAAGAGAAGAGCAGAGAGAGTGAGGGAGGGAATAAGCTTGGGATGTTGAGATACAAAAAGCTCACAAAAGCCAGCAGAAACAGAGAGAGAGAGAGGAAAGAGAGAGAGAGAGAGAGAGAGAGAGAGCGAGGCAGAGAGAGAGAGAAGAGAGAACGAGAGAGAGACAAAGAGAGAGAGGGAGAGAGAGAAAAAGAGAGTCAGAGAGAGAAGAGAGAAAATGAGAGAAAGAGAGAGAGAGAGAGAGAGAGAGAGAGAGAAGAGCGAAAGCTACTAGCTCCAGGTAAATGGAAACAAATGTTGGTTCACCCCATTTCGAAACCTGGCTCCAGAATCTCCAACTGCCATAAGAGTGGGAGGTTCCCAAAAATCTGGCTATTCTTCTGGCATCCCAGGCACATTAGAAGAGAGTTGGATCAGAACAGGTGTAGCAGGGAATGGAAGTCTGGCTCCAATATGCATTGCCAGAGTTGGAAGCTGCAGATTGATATTCTGATATTCTGGGATCAAAAGTTGGCTTGCTCACTGCTTTTCAAATTCTGTGACTAATTAACTCGTGTCCTGAATTTCTCATGACAGAAAGTGAGTATTGTGAGCTTGTAGAAGTGAACTTGCTGATGGGAGGGGCTCATCCTCTCCCTCCAACTCGCTGATGCATGTATGAAATGCATTTTGCAAGACAATACTGTGGGATATAAAGTGGTTGCAGCAGCATGTGTATTACTTAGGACAGCTACACCCACATAGGAGAACCTGGGTTGCAGTCCGGTCTCCCTTCCCAGTTTCCACTTCCTGGGCAGTAAACACTATGAGAAGCACTAGCTGACAGTGAAAACACTAGGGCCTCTGCCACAGCCCTGGGAGACCGGACCTGGATGAGCTCCTGGACCTGGCCACAGGGACATCCAACAAGAGATATTTGGGGACTTTTGGGGAAAGGAAGAGCAGATGAGCTGTTTCTTTCTCCCGGTGTCTGTGTCTGCTTCTGTTCAAAGATTTGTTTCCTGTAGGGGATATCTGTGGTAGCAGAGAAAGTGGGAGACTAAGGGAGTAGAGCTTTCGTCTTCTGGATCACTCCCCAACAATGAGTGTGGCTGGGACAAGCTGAAGCATGGAAACAAGCACATCATGCTGGTCTTGGCCTTGGGCAGCATGACCTCCAGGGCTTGGCCAATAGCCTTCTGCTGAATTCTATGGCATGCTCATTAGCAGAGCTGCATGGGAAAGAGGGAAGCTGCAACTGCAACAGGTGTCGCTGTGGCAAGGCATAGGATCTGGGACTAAGCCAGGACAAAGCCAGAAGTCTAGAGGTCCATTCTGTTCTGCTTTGCTCTGCTTGGGCTCTCATCTTTTGCTGCCTGTTCCAATGCATGTACAGAAAAACGCTTGGGAATTCGTGGAAAAGCTGAGATTCCAACCTGTGTTCCTAGAGGCACCAGCATGCGTGTTGGGCATGTCTTCGACATGCTTTTCCACAGCCTGGCCCCCAATCTAGGCTTTACAGATGTAAAGCTGGTCTGGTATTGCGATATAGCAGGGAAAACTATCACCTGCGAGTTCATACTGGCAATGAATACAGGCACCCTTTGAAATGCCACTTGCTCTGATTCTGAGCCAACTCCCTGCTAATGTCCTGGGAAGGCATCAGGGGATGGCTAAGCACTTGGGCTGCTGCACCCATATGGAAGACCAAGACAAAGCACCTGGCTTCAGTTTGCTTCAGGTCTGATCACTGCTGCCACTTGGCCAGTGAATCGGTGGACCTCACTCTGTCCCTCTCTCGACCTTTCTCTCCCCATTTCTGCACCTTCTACTTGCCTTTCCTGCCTGTTGCTACATCTCTCTCTCTGTCTCTCTCCATCATACACACACACACACACACACACACACACACACACACACACACACAGGGATTGCAAGTCATGAAATGTGTGTTTCATAAAACCAAAAGATGGCTATTTATAAGGAGTAGACTCATCAATCCACAGAACTTGCAGAAGAAATTACAGACTACAAGGTCCTGGAGCCTAAACGGATTCTCAAACCTGTTATTGAGGAATGCTGTATCATTCCTGAATCTTCATTGACATAATCAAGTGAATTCAGGGAAAAGATGTGTTGGGGAAATTGAATTAATTAGACATGTGTGATCTATGCCAAGTTCTTAATGTTTTGCTGATGATTTCTTTTAATTACAGAGAGGAAGAGAGACAGAAAGCAATATCTTGTGTCCATTGGTTCACTCTCCAAGTGGTCACAATGGCCGGAGACACGGGAATCTGAAGCCAGCAGCCAGGAGCGTCCTCCGGTTCTTCTGTGTGGGTACAGGGTCCCAAGGCTTTGGGCCATCCTCGACTGCTCCCAGGCCACAGGCAGGGAGGTGCATGGAGAACAGGACCACTAGGGATACAACCGGCACGCATATTGGATCCAGGCGCGTGCAAAGCCAGGATGTTAGCCACTAGGCTGCAGCGCCATACCCCAGGAAACCTAATTGTAGTACGCAATAAACTTAATTTATATGCAATAAAGCTGTCCATGATTTCACCTGTGTACCACTGACTAAGCAGAGTATGAAACGCATGGAAGCAATGACTGGCTTTGGGACAAGGAGCTGTCTTAGAAGAACATACTTGACAGAAATGAGCATTGAATAAGGCGTTTAATAAGTGCACAATGCATACAGGTTCTCCCCATTCTCCTTGGAGGAGATGGTACCCATCATAGAGAATCTAGTAGAATTGATGAGGTAAGTCCGTGAAGACTGTCCACCAAGTGTGCCAGGCACGGTCTGTCCCAAGCCCTGGGAGAGTCCCCCTGTGCAGCGCTGCAGGTCTTTCCCGCTGAGAGGGTGGCCATCGGGTGGGCAGGGACAGGCGGCCCGAGGCGGCTCACTTGCTGGAGATGAACTTAACGAGGGCCTTGTTGGCCTGGCTGTCTGCGTAGGTGTAGAGCTGAGTGGGCAGCACGAGGCGCATCCCACTTTGGATGTCTGTATAGGTCAGGGTGGAGCCCCTCTTGTTGCGGACCAGGCTGGCGGCCTCATCAGCGATGCGCTCAAACAGATCTCTCACGAAGCAGTCCAGGACGGCCTTGGCCTCCTTGGACAGGCTGAGGCCTGCGTGAATTTCCTTCAGAAGCTTCGGGAAATAGATGGCGAAGGTCGGCTGCTGGCTGGTGCCCAGGCGGCGGCGGCGGCGGCGGTGGCGGGGCCTGGGTTTCCTCTGTTTCCTG
Source organism: Ochotona curzoniae (assembly GCF_017591425.1). Taxonomy (NCBI): domain Eukaryota; kingdom Metazoa; phylum Chordata; class Mammalia; order Lagomorpha; family Ochotonidae; genus Ochotona; species Ochotona curzoniae. Next base: position 46,892,509 of record NW_024467087.1, read on the forward strand.
TCGGGTGAGGACGCCTTCTCAGGGTCCTGGCAGACCAGGGGTCCCTCAGCAGGCGAGGGAGAGCCCGAGCCCGGCTCAGCCATGGCGGAGGCAGTGGCTAGTGGCTGGGAAGCACAGAAATGCCGAGAGGCCCCAAGCCGGCGCTCTTGATATGGGCAGCTTGGCCTGACGTCACAAACTGCAAGTCTGTGACGTGGAGCTGCGTGGGCTTGGTCAGCTCTCCCGCGTGGACTCACACCAGCCACTCAGAGGAAGGCTTGCAAGTGGTCACCTTGGATCCAAGTGAGAAAGCCTCCCATAGGGGCTGGCACTCTCACGTGCTAGCTTCAACCCCCGGCCGTGACCCCAGCATTCCTTAGGGCAACGTTTCCACAAGCTGGGGTCAGGACAGGGCTAGTGCGCATGTGCTCTCCCTCTGTCTGTCATACTTCAGTAAAACAACATAGGTGGATATCACCGCCCAAAGAATTTGACTTGCTGGGAATCACACAAGGGCTCTTGAGCATACATTTGGCAGAGACGACCACTGTGTTGGGTGAGGGCTGGGTGATATCATTTGGCCCCAACCAATTCCTCACCATGGGCAGCTTCCAAGAGCTGACCCGGATGTGCCTTTAGCTTCCTGTCTCTGGATTAGTTCATCTAAGTCCCACTGCAAACCTGCGAATGCACTGGCCTGTTCCTCAAAGGCCAAACACACAAGCCCTTCCCTGTTAAGTACACCATGAGTGCCCACCCACTCCAACATGAACACCCACCCTCTGCGTGCAGGCGGGGTTTCTTGTCCAGGCCCGCCATTACACAGCTTCCCTGCTTACTTTGATGAACAGTATGAACCAGGCAAGTGTGCTGGCACACTGGTAGAGTTCACACAAACTTGGCATTACCCAAGGCCAGAATGCCCGGAGCCTTGGGCTACTTTTCCCCCAGCAGTGTTGCACTTGTCTGGGTACAACGCAATCTAGGCAGTCGCCGATTTCTGAGGGAGAAGTTGAGCATTCAGAGTGAGATGTTGGAGAAGCCATTTCCAAGTGCTCCTGCACTGGTGTGAGCTTAATGGTTCTGATCAAGCTGCTCACCCATTAGGAGCCTTTCCATCTAAGGCTAGGAGCTGCTCAGCAGCGCCCCCTGTGATTGACTGTTCTGTCTCTGGGCAGAATACCTGTCCAGTCACATGTGAACTGAACAACTGGGGGGATGGGGTGGGGGAGGCGGGATGCTGGCAGGGATGCAGGTGGTGATGCAGGAGACACCAGGCCTGCTGTTTGGTCTGAGGCAGATGTGGCTGGCCTTTCCAGAGTCCCTCCCATATAAAACATAACATGCTGCTGAATGGCAAGATCAGTCCTTTCCCAGGGACCCACCTGGGTGACCTACATGTCACTCCTGATGCCATCTCAGGTCCACTAGCACAAAAGGCCCCAGAAATTTGGAGCAGAAGTTGAAAAGGAGTTTTGCGGGATACCACAGAGTTCACGCCAGACATGTCTAAGTTTTATTCAGGAGTCTTTATTAACCAAGCTTGCTGATTAGAGAGTATACTAGAAATAGCAACGCACGAGTCCATGTTGCAATGCAACCACTCATAATCCAACCAAACATCATCCAAAGTGGAACAAATGGTCATTATCCTTAAGTCCATCCAGTAAGCTGAAGAGCTATGTCCCAGCTTCCCCAACGATATAAGTTATCCGAAGAGACATGCAATGAGTTACCTGGACACACTGGCAAAGCTGCAGACATTCACCTGGCTTCTCTGCCCACATTCCACTCCTGCTAGGCCTCACCTCTCCTGGAACTCCTGAGACTACACAAACCAGAAACAACAATACTATATCCATTATCCAATCTAAGCAGTGCACAAGGACCATGCTCGGGATATTAGCTGTCCTGGGCCAGCCAAGAGTCGAGGTGCAAGAGTGAGGGCACGACCTGTCAAGAAAGAAAGAGAGAGTCCTCGACTCATGGGCCTTTTAAAGGGGCATGTGAGGGGAGTGGTTACACAACAATACAATACAGTCTCTTCTCATTTGATAGGCAGGTCATAGGCGGGCAGAAGTGAATAACTAAGTGTTCTGGGCTAAGGAGTAGATTAGTGCTTGTTGGGATGGGTAGGAACTGGAACTGGGTGCCTAGATTAATTGGACTTATCTGCATTCAATATCCTGGCTAAATTAGGACATGGTGGGCGTGGTGGGAGTGGTTGAGGATGGAATTCCATTGCTGTTAGGACCCACCTTCAGGACAGAGGGTAGGGGACACAGCAACATTTCATTTGCCCAATGTCCATGGGTGCTGGCTATCACTGGCTGCGCCCAACAACAAAGAGATTTTAGTCCATCTGTCTACCTCTGTCTCTCTTTAGGATTTGGAAAAGAAATTAGTTGAAAGAGCCAACATTGACAGAGCAGGAGAGAAGCATACAGAGATTCCTTGTTTGGGCCACAGCTGCATCCTGGCTCCCCGTGTGCTGGGAAGGTGTTCAAGGACATTGGCAATTTCCTGGTATCTTTTCAGGCACATTAGAAGGGAACAAGATTAGAACAAGAGCAGCAGGGAATATCCTGTGTCTCCAGCGTGGAATCCTAGAGCTTCAATTGCCAGGGAACTATTTGGCGACAATATTGAACCATCTCTGCTCTTTGAAATTACTTCTCTGAGAGCCTGGCATGAAGGCTCATTGCTCAAGCCTTGCGTTGCCAGTTCAAGGATCACATAGAGGTGCGGGTTGATGTCTTGGCTGCTCCACTTCTCTTCCAGCTCCCTGCTTGTGGCCTGAGAAATCAGTAGAGCATGGCCCAAGACCTTGAGACTCTGCATCTATATGGGAGACCAGGAATTAGGTCCTGACTTTGGCTTGGCACAGATGCATCTGCTCTGGCCCTTGGGGTGAGAACCAGCAGGTGGAAGATATTTTTCTCCCTCGTTCTCTCTGTCAGTAAGTCTTTCAAAAACAGTCTTTTCTTTATAAATGTTTGGAAAATCCACTTTTTCTTTTTTTTTTCTTTCTTTCTTTTTTTTTTTTTTTGAGAACAGCATTTGTTTCTATAGGCAGTAGGCACTATGACATGCTTCATTTACTACTCTTTCTTTCCCTGGTTTTCTCCCTTTATCTGCTCTTAGATAAATCACATTTATTTTGAAATGATAAAATTGGCCATCACAATTGCTCAGCTGGATAATCCTCCACTGGAAAGCACAAGTATCCCATATTGGCACAGGATCCTGTCCGGCTATGCCAATTCCAATCTATATCCCTGCTTATGACTTGAGAAAGCAGTGGAGGCTCCCTCAAAATCATGGGCACGTCCAACCATATTACAGACTCAGAGGAAGCTCCTGGCTAATGGCTTTGAATTTACTCAGCTATGGGCATTGCAAACATTCTAGAAATGAGCCAGCTGATGGACGACCTCTCTCTTGATGTTTCCTTCTGTCTGCAAATCTTCCCCAACTTCCAACAATATTCTGCACAAAAGAAGTAAGGCTGGGAGGTGCACATTACTTGCAGCAGACAGGACATTTCTTGGCATGCACACATTCCATGTTGCAAGGCCTATATTCCAGACCAGGTTCTGATACCAACACCTGATTCCTGACAGTATGCACTACGGGTGGCCAAGGGTGCTCTTTAACATCCTAGGGAATCTGCCACAGATCTGGGTGCGCAGAAGTAATTCGCCCAGGTGTTTCTTCAGGCTTTAGAGGACTAGTTGTTCTCAAAATTTGGAAGAAAAAGCACAGAGAAGAGATTTCTAACTCCTTTTGATTTGACATTCTGTTTCTAAAGAACTAATTTTCTTAACTACAATATCCATCCGAAGAGAAGAGCAGAGAGAGTGAGGGAGGGAATAAGCTTGGGATGTTGAGATACAAAAAGCTCACAAAAGCCAGCAGAAACAGAGAGAGAGAGAGGAAAGAGAGAGAGAGAGAGAGAGAGAGAGAGAGAGAGAGCGAGGCAGAGAGAGAGAGAAGAGAGAACGAGAGAGAGACAAAGAGAGAGAGGGAGAGAGAGAAAGAGAGAGTCAGAGAGAGAGAGAAGAGAGAAAATGAGAGAAAGAGAGAGGCAGAGAGAGAGAGAGAGAGAGAGAGAGAGAAAGAGAGAGAGAGAGAGAGAGAGAGAGAGAGAGAAGAGCGAAAGCTACTAGCTCCAGGTAAATGGAAACAAATGTTGGTTCACCCCATTTCGAAACCTGGCTCCAGAATCTCCAACTGCCATAAGAGTGGGAGGTTCCCAAAAATCTGGCTATTCTTCTGGCATCCCAGGCACATTAGAAGAGAGTTGGATCAGAACAGGTGTAGCAGGGAATGGAAGTCTGGCTCCAATATGCATTGCCAGAGTTGGAAGCTGCAGATTGATATTCTGATATTCTGGGATCAAAAGTTGGCTTGCTCACTGCTTTTCAAATTCTGTGACTAATTAACTCGTGTCCTGAATTTCTCATGACAGAAAGTGAGTATTGTGAGCTTGTAGAAGTGAACTTGCTGATGGGAGGGGCTCATCCTCTCCCTCCAACTCGCTGATGCATGTATGAAATGCATTTTGCAAGACAATACTGTGGGATATAAAGTGGTTGCAGCAGCATGTGTATTACTTAGGACAGCTACACCCACATAGGAGAACCTGGGTTGCAGTCCGGTCTCCCTTCCCAGTTTCCACTTCCTGGGCAGTAAACACTATGAGAAGCACTAGCTGACAGTGAAAACACTAGGGCCTCTGCCACAGCCCTGGGAGACCGGACCTGGATGAGCTCCTGGACCTGGCCACAGGGACATCCAACAAGAGATATTTGGGGACTTTTGGGGAAAGGAAGAGCAGATGAGCTGTTTCTTTCTCCCGGTGTCTGTGTCTGCTTCTGTTCAAAGATTTGTTTCCTGTAGGGGATATCTGTGGTAGCAGAGAAAGTGGGAGACTAAGGGAGTAGAGCTTTCGTCTTCTGGATCACTCCCCAACAATGAGTGTGGCTGGGACAAGCTGAAGCATGGAAACAAGCACATCATGCTGGTCTTGGCCTTGGGCAGCATGACCTCCAGGGCTTGGCCAATAGCCTTCTGCTGAATTCTATGGCATGCTCATTAGCAGAGCTGCATGGGAAAGAGGGAAGCTGCAACTGCAACAGGTGTCGCTGTGGCAAGGCATAGGATCTGGGACTAAGCCAGGACAAAGCCAGAAGTCTAGAGGTCCATTCTGTTCTGCTTTGCTCTGCTTGGGCTCTCATCTTTTGCTGCCTGTTCCAATGCATGTACAGAAAAACGCTTGGGAATTCGTGGAAAAGCTGAGATTCCAACCTGTGTTCCTAGAGGCACCAGCATGCGTGTTGGGCATGTCTTCGACATGCTTTTCCACAGCCTGGCCCCCAATCTAGGCTTTACAGATGTAAAGCTGGTCTGGTATTGCGATATAGCAGGGAAAACTATCACCTGCGAGTTCATACTGGCAATGAATACAGGCACCCTTTGAAATGCCACTTGCTCTGATTCTGAGCCAACTCCCTGCTAATGTCCTGGGAAGGCATCAGGGGATGGCTAAGCACTTGGGCTGCTGCACCCATATGGAAGACCAAGACAAAGCACCTGGCTTCAGTTTGCTTCAGGTCTGATCACTGCTGCCACTTGGCCAGTGAATCGGTGGACCTCACTCTGTCCCTCTCTCGACCTTTCTCTCCCCATTTCTGCACCTTCTACTTGCCTTTCCTGCCTGTTGCTACATCTCTCTCTCTCTGTCTCTCTCCATCCTAAACACACACACACACACACACACACACACACACACACACAGGGATTGCAAGTCATGAAATGTGTGTTTCATAAAACCAAAAGATGGCTATTTATAAGGAGTAGACTCATCAATCCACAGAACTTGCAGAAGAAATTACAGACTACAAGGTCCTGGAGCCTAAACGGATTCTCAAACCTGTTATTGAGGAATGCTGTATCATTCCTGAATCTTCATTGACATAATCAAGTGAATTCAGGGAAAAGATGTGTTGGGGAAATTGAATTAATTAGACATGTGTGATCTATGCCAAGTTCTTAATGTTTTGCTGATGATTTCTTTTAATTACAGAGAGGAAGAGAGACAGAAAGCAATATCTTGTGTCCATTGGTTCACTCTCCAAGTGGTCACAATGGCCGGAGACACGGGAATCTGAAGCCAGCAGCCAGGAGCGTCCTCCGGTTCTTCTGTGTGGGTACAGGGTCCCAAGGCTTTGGGCCATCCTCGACTGCTCCCAGGCCACAGGCAGGGAGGTGCATGGAGAACAGGACCACTAGGGATACAACCGGCACGCATATTGGATCCAGGCGCGTGCAAAGCCAGGATGTTAGCCACTAGGCTACAGAGCCATACCCCAGGAAACCTAATTGTAGTACGCAATAAACTTAATTTATATGCAATAAAGCTGTCCATGATTTCACCTGTGTACCACTGACTAAGCAGAGTATGAAACGCATGGAAGCAATGACTGGCTTTGGGACAAGGAGCTGTCTTAGAAGAACATACTTGACAGAAATGAGCATTGAATAAGGCGTTTAATAAGTGCACAATGCATACAGGTTCTCCCCATTCTCCTTGGAGGAGATGGTACCCATCATAGAGAATCTAGTAGAATTGATGAGGTAAGTCCGTGAAGACTGTCCACCAAGTGTGCCAGGCACGGTCTGTCCCAAGCCCTGGGAGAGTCCCCCTGTGCAGCGCTGCAGGTCTTTCCCGCTGAGAGGGTGGCCATCGGGTGGGCAGGGACAGGCGGCCCGAGGCGGCTCACTTGCTGGAGATGAACTTAACGAGGGCCTTGTTGGCCTGGCTGTCTGCGTAGGTGTAGAGCTGAGTGGGCAGCACGAGGCGCATCCCACTTTGGATGTCTGTATAGGTCAGGGTGGAGCCCCTCTTGTTGCGGACCAGGCTGGCGGCCTCATCAGCGATGCGCTCAAACAGATCTCTCACGAAGCAGTCCAGGACGGCCTTGGCCTCCTTGGACAGGCTGAGGCCTGCGTGAATTTCCTTCAGAAGCTTCGGGAAATAGATGGCGAAGGTCGGCTGCTGGCTGGTGCCCAGGCGGCGGCGGCGGCGGCGGTGGCGGGGCCTGGGTTTCCTCTGTTTCCTGTCGGGTGAGGACGCCTTCTCAGGGTCCTGGCAGACCAGGGGTCCCTCAGCAGGCGAGGGAGAGCCCGAGCCCGGCTCAGCCATGGCGGAGGCAGTGGCTAGTGGCTGGGAAGCACAGAAATGCCGAGAGGCCCCAAGCCGGCGCTCTTGATATGGGCAGCTTGGCCTGACGTCACAAACTGCAAGTCTGTGACGTGGAGCTGCGTGGGCTTGGTCAGCTCTCCCGCGTGGACTCACACCAGCCACTCAGAGGAAGGCTTGCAAGTGGTCACCTTGGATCCAAGTGAGAAAGCCTCCCATAGGGGCTGGCACTCTCACGTGCTAGCTTCAACCCCCGGCCGTGACCCCAGCATTCCTTAGGGCAACGTTTCCACAAGCTGGGGTCAGGACAGGGCTAGTGCGCATGTGCTCTCCCTCTGTCTGTCATACTTCAGTAAAACAACATAGGTGGATATCACCGCCCAAAGAATTTGACTTGCTGGGAATCACACAAGGGCTCTTGAGCATACATTTGGCAGAGACGACCACTGTGTTGGGTGAGGGCTGGGTGATATCATTTGGCCCCAACCAATTCCTCACCATGGGCAGCTTCCAAGAGCTGACCCGGATGTGCCTTTAGCTTCCTGTCTCTGGATTAGTTCATCTAAGTCCCACTGCAAACCTGCGAATGCACTGGCCTGTTCCTCAAAGGCCAAACACACAAGCCCTTCCCTGTTAAGTACACCATGAGTGCCCACCCACTCCAACATGAACACCCACCCTCTGCGTGCAGGCGGGGTTTCTTGTCCAGGCCCGCCATTACACAGCTTCCCTGCTTACTTTGATGAACAGTATGAACCAGGCAAGTGTGCTGGCACACTGGTAGAGTTCACACAAACTTGGCATTACCCAAGGCCAGAATGCCCGGAGCCTTGGGCTACTTTTCCCCCAGCAGTGTTGCACTTGTCTGGGTACAACGCAATCTAGGCAGTCGCCGATTTCTGAGGGAGAAGTTGAGCATTCAGAGTGAGATGTTGGAGAAGCCATTTCCAAGTGCTCCTGCACTGGTGTGAGCTTAATGGTTCTGATCAATCTGCTCACCCATTAGGAGCCTTTCCATCTAAGGCTAGGAGCTGCTCAGCAGCGCCCCCTGTGATTGACTGTTCTGTCTCTGGGCAGAATACCTGTCCAGTCACATGTGAACTGAACAACTGGGGGGATGGGGTGGGGGAGGCGGGATGCTGGCAGGGATGCAGGTGGTGATGCAGGAGACACCAGGCCTGCTGTTTGGTCTGAGGCAGATGTGGCTGGCCTTTCCAGAGTCCCTCCCATATAAAACATAACATGCTGCTGAATGGCAAGATCAGTCCTTTCCCAGGGACCCACCTGGGTGACCTACATGTCACTCCTGATGCCATCTCAGGTCCACTAGCACAAAAGGCCCCAGAAATTTGGAGCAGAAGTTGAAAAGGAGTTTTGCGGGATACCACAGAGTTCACGCCAGGCATGTCTAAGTTTTATTCAGGAGTCTTTATTAACCAAGCTTGCTGATTAGAGAGTATACTAGAAATAGCAACGCAAGAGTCCATGTTGCAATGCAACCACTCATAATCCAACCAAACATCATCCAAAGTGGAACAAATGGTCATTATCCTTAAGTCCATCCAGTAAGCTGAAGAGCTATGTCCCAGCTTCCCCAACGATATAAGTTATCCGAAGAGACATGCAATGAGTTACCTGGACACACTGGCAAAGCTGCAGACATTCACCTGGCTTCTCTGCCCACATTCCACTCCTGCTAGGCCTCACCTCTCCTGGAACTCCTGAGACTACACAAACCAGAAACAACAATACTATATCCATTATCCAATCTAAGCAGTGCACAAGGACCATGCTCGGGATATTAGCTGTCCTGGGCCAGCCAAGAGTCGAGGTGCAAGAGTGAGGGCACGACCTGTCAAGAAAGAAAGAGAGAGTCCTCGACTCATGGGCCTTTTAAAGGGGCATGTGAGGGGAGTGGTTACACAACAATACAATACAGTCTCTTCTCATTTGATAGGCAGGTCATAGGCGGGCAGAAGTGAATAACTAAGTGTTCTGGGCTAAGGAGTAGATTAGTGCTTGTTGGGATGGGTAGGAACTGGAACTGGGTGCCTAGATTAATTGGACTTATCTGCATTCAATATCCTGGCTAAATTAGGACATGGTGGGCGTGGTGGGAGTGGTTGAGGATGGAATTCCATTGCTGTTAGGACCCACCTTCAGGACAGAGGGTAGGGGACACAGCAACATTTCATTTGCCCAATGTCCATGGGTGCTGGCTATCACTGGCTGCGCCCAACAACAAAGAGATTTTAGTCCATCTGTCTACCTCTGTCTCTCTTTAGGATTTGGAAAAGAAATTAGTTGAAAGAGCCAACATTGACAGAGCAGGAGAGAAGCGTACAGAGATTCCTTGTTTTGGCCACAGCTGCATCCTGGCTCCCCGTGTGCTGGGAAGGTGTTCAAGGACATTGGCAATTTCCTGGTATCTTTTCAGGCACATTAGAAGGGAACAAGATTAGAACAAGAGCAGCAGGGAATGGCCTGTGTCTCCAGCGTGGAATCCTAGAGCTTCAATTGCCAGGGAACTATTTGGCGACAATATTGAACCATCTCTGCTCTTTGAAATTACTTCTCTGAGAGCCTGGCATGAAGGCTCATTGCTCAAGCCTTGCGTTGCCAGTTCAAGGATCACATAGAGGTGCGGGTTGATGTCTTGGCTGCTCCACTTCTCTTCCAGCTCCCTGCTTGTGGCCTGAGAAATCAGTAGAGCATGGCCCAAGACCTTGAGACTCTGCATCTATATGGGAGACCAGGAATTAGGTCCTGACTTTGGCTTGGCACAGATGCATCTGCTCTGGCCCTTGGGGTGAGAACCAGCAGGTGGAAGATATTTTTCTCCCTCGTTCTCTCTGTCAGTAAGTCTTTCAAAAACAGTCTTTTCTTTATACATGTTTGGAAAATCCACTTTTTCTTTTTTTTTTTCTTTCTTTCTTTTTTTTTTTTTTTGAGAACAGCATTTGTTTCTATAGGCAGTAGGCACTATGACATGCTTCATTTACTACTCTTTCTTTCCCTGGTTTTCTCC